>NC_133398.1:105385024-106098131 GCF_047511655.1 Castor canadensis
CCACAGTGGATTTGGGTGACAGTGATAAGCTTCCGTGTGGGACTGTACTGGTGGACCCACATTACTACACATTTGTCCAAGTCCACAGAATGTGCAGCACCAAGAGTGCACCCTAATGGAAACTGTGACCTTGGGATAATTATGATGTGTTAAGGTAGGTTTATCAATTGTAACAAATGTCCTGTTCAATGTGGGATGTTGATAATGGCAGAAACTATGGGAGGGGCACAGAGCACATGAGAAATTTCTACATCATCTCTCTCATTTTTGCTGTAAAATCCTGGTTTCTAAGTACTATCATAAGCTCAAAAAAGTCACGTTTTCTCCTTTGAGATTTAAGAATGAACACACAAAAGTACTTGTGTTCTTATGCATACAGGTAGGCACATACACACAGGCACCTGCATACACACCTACATGCACACTTGCACACTCACATATGTGTGTACCCACACTCATGCTGTCACACATACTGGCAATACCAGATCTGTGCATCAGAGATTCTGACTGACATGATTGGAGCTGGGCCTGGGTATTATTATTATTATTATTTAATGGAACACACACACACACCCCTCAAAACTGTGAACACAATTTCATAGCAGACACTGCATCAAATCAGGACTGCAAGCATCATTTCACATCGTTCACAGATGTTTTTGAGAATTGATTGACAGGGAAGCATTCTACTGGCTGAGTTACAGAAAGAAAGTTACAGAAAGAAATCTGATTTTGGTGGTGGCAGATTCCCAGAAGCCCACTTGATTGCATGTGTGTTGAGATTTTTGGTCAATTGAGTTCATACTGGTAGGATTTATTGCCACTTAGGATATAGAACATGACTGTGCCCATACCTTCCCTAGGTCCCCACCTCCTACTCTGTCCCTGTGTCCATCCTTCAGTGGGTCATCTGGGGGGAGTACTAGGGAGTGAGAGGCAGGGGAGGGAATCAGGCTGCAACAGGTTTGCTGGGTCCCTTTGCTGGTAGCTTCTGCTGCTATCAGGGAGGTCTTCTCTGTAAAACTTCTCTCCTTGAAAGGAAGCCCAAGGTGGTCACAGATATACTGTGACCACCCCCAGGACACTGTCCCTTGGTGTCTCAGGTCATATTTCTGCATAATCTTTTTATTGAACCCTCCTCCAGTTACCCCGGAAGAAGATGGTTCATCCACTTTCTGCTAGGACTCTAACCAATATGATTGACTGAAATGAAGGATGTGGGTGGCTTCGTCTCTGAGACTCACTGTTGGCTGTGCTTCCCAGAAGATTCCTCATGCAGGATGAAAACACTGCCTATGGTGCTGGGGTGTGGCAGGGAGTTGAGATGGTCAGTGTGTTGAACTTGGGGAGGATGGTTAAATAGCATGGGGAGCGCAGATGTTCTGAAGTACATGGCTGGAGCTAACAAAAATCCAAAAAACATGGTGGCCAAGGGGAAAATCAGAGGGTGAACACACAGAACCATTTATATGATTGAACATGTGTGCACACATAAACACACACACACACAAATCACTACAATAGAGCAAGCACAACTAAGCCTAAGCCACACCCCTTAGGGGCCTGAGGTGGGCAAGGAAGGAAACAGAGGCAAGTAGCTCTGAAAGGGACAGCAGCATGAAACAAGAGAATCTTCCTTGGAGTGATGCTAATTATATCCCTTACAATGAAGAGTATAAAAAACTCAACTCACTTTACTGGAGGCTCAAAACATGCATTTTATAATGCTAGGTTCTCTTTTGAAGTAGTCTATCAATCATAAAATACCTGTATGATTTTCTTACAAAATGCCTCTTCCAGTATATTTATTGTCTTTGTGTTTTGCAAAAAGCTTGATGTTTGCTCAAAGAACCTGGAATTAATTCCTCTACTCTGTGTTATGGCAAAACATGTGTTACCATGGTTTCTTAAACAAAATTTCAATTAGCAGATGGAGCTACTGAGAGGAAAGTGTCTTATTGGTATAAAAATTTGGAGCAGAATTAAAGCTAAAATAAACACATTTCAAAAAGTCTTACCATTTAGAATTACAATGAATTTTGCCAACAGTATGGTCTAATTATTGTGTTAAACATTCCTAATTGATATATATCTCATAAGAATTAGCAAATTTCACTACTGATGTTTAGTTTACAATATGATTTATTTTAATCAGTAATATTTTTAAACTTAGAGAATGTTGGATAGACGTAGATGAAATGCAGGAACTTATTTAAAATTCACTGTGTATGATTATAAATTATTGAAACATTTTGCAAATGTTGAAATGAATCAATGGGGACAATCTAAATCATCACTATATTTTAAATTATCTTTGTAGAGTATTTCCAACAGTCAGAAATTACAAGATGAGATCTAAAAGTCATGGTTTGTTATCACTTAAATTTTGTTCTCCCCAGAGTAATAAAATTTTGGCCTGGCATATGGCTATTCAGAGGAAAGACTACATTTCTTAGCCTCCCTTACAGCTACATGTGGTCATGTGGCTAAGGCCACAATGGAGGTCAGTGTATTTTGCCTTCTTGAAGCCTTCCTTAAGCTCAGGTAACCTCCACCTTTGGCTGTCTTCTTTATTCAGTTCTCCTCTGGTTTCTTGGATGTG
This sequence comes from Castor canadensis, assembly GCF_047511655.1. NCBI lineage: Eukaryota > Metazoa > Chordata > Mammalia > Rodentia > Castoridae > Castor > Castor canadensis. The sequence continues at coordinate 105,387,627 of NC_133398.1, forward strand.
GATGTGCATATCTTCAAGCATCTTGGCCTGCTTTCTGTGTGAGAAAGATCAGCTTCTACCTAGAGCAAGTAGAAACTATCTGGAGTTTGCTTGCCATTTACAGAGGAGCCTAACTCTAACTGGTATATCTAACAAGTCCTTGCAGAAAAATTCAATTAATACAACAGTTCTCAGTGTTGATGGTGAAACTCAAGTGCCTGGTGTTCTGGAAATACCCATTCCCAGTATGAGAACTGGCCTCAAGGTGCTGTGAGATCCAGGAGAGGCAGAGAGATCCAGGCTTGTATGGAGTGAAATTTATTGGGTCCCTACTGACAGATGCATGTGTTGGGCAGTAATGAAACAGGTGATTCCCTGTGATTTAGGTCAAAGGCTTATAAAACAGTCAGGACAAAAGTGACTTCATCCAAGCTGCAATGTACCTGGTTTATCTTAAGCTAGTATCAAAGACATCAGGCACATTCTTGGCATTAATGTTGCCAGGGTCCAGTGGTAAAGCTCCACATACCACTCTAATGGTTTTGTTTATTGATAGGATTTGGAAAACTGTACAGGGAAAATAGACCAGGGTTACTGCCAGGCAATCATGGTGGTTATGAGGCAAGATGTGTATTGTCAGGTCAAGCTGACTTCCTACACCTGTTTACCATATGTGCTGTTCTCCTGCCATCTGAGACACCCGTGCAGCATGGATTGAAGAATTGGGTAGGAAGCAGCCAGACCATGGTTTAGGCAGTTGTGTTCAGGGTCAGAATTGGTGAATGAGATGAATCTACGTCATAATGTCTCCACTTGGAAAGGGAATCTCTGTATTTGATGTATCTCTTTGACATCCTTCTTCTTCTGTTACTGCAGCAGGCTTCACACATTCTGAATCAAAGGTACAGTCCTCTTCCTTGACAGTCCTCTTCAGTGCCCTCCTGCTCATACAAAGGTGGCCACTCATCTGGTGCATGGCCAGAGAACCAGTGCCACCCTTGACCTGCCTCAGTTGCAAGTTCCACGTGTTTCATCATGACTCCCCTGGCCTATTCCCTTCTCACATTTCTAGGTCCAGGGTACCACGAACCACTAATCTGGGTACTTGCCTTCTGCCAACTCCTTGCACACTCTCCTGTCCATCTCTGACCTGTCTTCATATAGTGTACAGTGACCATGTCCCTCCCTGTTCAAAAACATTTAGAGGCTTCCACTTGCCATCATGGTCCAGGCCCTTCATTGTCCAAGATGGATTGTCCTGCTGGCCTCTCTGGGATCACTTGGCTCTACTCTTTGTTCTCCTCTACTCTTCAGCAAACTGGTCTTTTTCAGTTCTCCCTACACCCCAGGTTGCTCCTGCTGCAGGACCTTTGCACATGCTGCTCCATCTTCAAGAATGCTCCTCCCCACCTTCTTAAGATGTCAGGTCTCAACCCCACATCACTTCCTCAGGGAGCCTTCCCAATCTCTCCAAATGAGGTATAGTCACACTGTTAACAGGTTTTCAGAGAGGAGAACTGGTTAATTTTGAATGTCAACTCTCTCTCTCTCTCTCTCTCTCTCTCACACACACACACACACACACACACCTATCCCTCCCTCTCTCCTGGCATGGCACATTTTCTGTTGCTGCTTTTGGACATCAGATTCTGAGTTCTGCTGCCATTGGTCCTCAAGAGGCTATCAGACCTCCAGGCTTGGGCTGCATCTTTGGCCTCCTTGGTTCTGAGGTTTTCAGCTTCTTGGACTAAACTGCTGTCAGCTTCCCTGTCATCTAGCCTGCAGATGTCCAGCATGGGACTTTTCAGCCTCTGTGATTGTGGAAGTCAATCTGCTAAGTCACCTCTTAAATAAATATATATTCTAGTCATTCTGCTTGTCTGAGAACCCTGGCTAGTTCAGGCTTTGCTAGTGTTTACTCATCGTTTTATTCCTGGCACTTAGTACAGAGCCAGCTACTTAATTGGTGCTGAGTAAGATATTCAAAGAATATTTGTATTCCTATAAATATTCATATTTGTACTTTCAGGGAGATAGATAAGAAGTGATGTAGACTAATTGCAGTTTCAGCTTTAACTATACCAAGTTGTTACACTTTGTGGAAACATATTTTGCATGTCTAATTGGTATATATCTATGTATTCTAATATCTACATATTCTTCTTCTTTTTTTTTTTTTGGCAGAACCAGGGTTTTTGAACTCAGGGCTTCACACTTACACAGCAAATGCTCTACCACTTGAACCACACCTCCAGCCCCATATTCTTATTATACAGAACTCTATGTCAGAATTCTACCACACAGAGCTATTGGGAGGAGGCATCGGAAATGTGGGTTATCATTGAATGCAACTTTAAAATTACTTTTCCCCAGTCCCCATTTTGGTAGCACAGAGGTTGTTGTAATTACTAATCTCCGTAGTGCCTTACAATGCTGTCCTAGTGAGAGACAGCTCCCTGGTGACCAAGTATCCCAAAGACCAGGGAGTGGTTCATTTCTCCTTTGATTTCTAGTGTCAACATGGTGCTGACCCCACATCAGGTAGACAGCAAATATTTTTTAATCAGTTGAATGATTGAAAAAATGAGGCTTTACATCCATTCTATCTATCTATCTATCTATCTATCTATCTATCTATCTATCTATCTATCTATCATTACTATCTTCAAAATAGATCCCAAAGTAAAAGAGTAGCAGAACCACAGTGATACCATGGAAAAGGAGATAACCTTTTGCTCCTTCTTCAACTGAATTCCCTTCCTGACTCTACCTTCCTCTCTGGTCACCCCCTTGCCTCACATTTCTTCCTACCTTTACCCTAAAAAGTCCATAGGAAACATCCTTGTGAGCACATTTCCATGTTTCCCCTCATGTTCTCTTGTAAACCCAATGCAATCTGCCACAGCCCTCTTACCTAGGTCACCAAAGATTATTCACAGTCCCCACTGTGGAGATCCATGCTTGATTCTTATCTAACAAGGCACCATTTGACAGAGTAATCACTGTCTTCTCCCGTTTTCCTCCTTGCCTCTCCCCAAACCTTAGCTTCTAGAATTCCCTCAAACTCAAGGTTTGGATTATGTTCTTTTTCTGTCCACATTCATAACTTGGTCTATGGCTTTAAAGACCATGGATTCAGTGAACACTTCTGAATGCTCATCCTATCCTTTACTTCTTTATTCTAGGTTTTTGTATGCAAAGGATGCATGTCATATGTGAGCAACTCATAGAATTTCCACAAACTGAAACTCCCACGTAGTCAGCACCAGGTGAAGAGCTAAGATTCAACCAGCCCCCACAAAGACCCCCTTTTCAGTTGTCAGCCCTGCCCTCAAATTGACATTCATCTTACAACATGTCCCCCTGATTATGATGTTTTCCATGGGGGTGGGATGGGTTGGAGATTTCTGTTGATGAAGTGTGCTATGGAAGTCAGAATTTCATTAGGAACGCTATTGTTTTGCAGACACCATTTTCCCTTCTTTTATTCTAAAAACAGGAAGCAAATTTAGAATAGGTCTAATCTAGAAGAATAAGGAATGTAACTCAATAGCATGAATGGTATAAAATAGCTTCCAAATGAGGAAAATTCAAAGCAACATTTAAGAGAGGTACTAGTCACAGAACTTGAAAATTAAAGCAACATTTTCTTTTTCCTGGTGGAAGATGTCAAAACCAAATTGTTTTTTGAGTTTTTGTTGCTACATTATAAGGAAGGAAGTGATTTGATGTATTTTGGATTACATTTTGGGGCACCTTTTGTAGTTCAACTTAAGCACAAAGAACACAGGCACATGAGCTGTCTATTCATTTTCTTCGGCATTGGGATAGCTGACTCTGATGGCTAGCTGGACCACTCTTCGCACAATGGCTTTGTGGTCTTGGAGAAAACATTGTGAGTGATCTCAACACAATAAAGTTTCTTGCACATCAGGAGCACTTTTGGCTCCTTGACTTTGTGAACCAGGAACTTCTGGAAGCCACTGAGCAGCATGTGCTTTGTTTTCTTCTTCCCATAACCAGTGTTGGGTATCAAGAGCTGGCCCTCGAATCTTCTTCACATCTCTGGGTTTTGCCATATTCTTAATTTTGACATATCAGTCTGGCTAGAGCTAGATTTACTTTTTGGTCCTCTTTTTGATAATCTTGGGCTTCTCAAGGAGTTTGAGGGCAGCCATGATGCTGAATAGGAGATGGCAGTCACCTCTCTAGGCACAGCTGAGGTTGACACTTGAACTACATTCTCAGAGGGAGCTTGGGGTATGTTATAATGCAGAGACTGTGGTGTGTGTACAGGTTCCTTCTAGAGAGACCCATCCTCTGTGCTGATATGGCTTTGGGGCAGGTTTTTATGGATAACTTTGGATTTTGCTGATTGGCTGTCTCATTTTGTGGGCAATGTTGATTGGTTGTCTCTTTTTGTGGGCATTGTTGATTGGTTATTTCTTTCTTAGCTCATGATTTCTGGCAGAGGGTTATGGGGCAGCCTACAGGAACACAGTGGGGTCTAATTGAGTACTGGAATAAAACTGTATGGAAGCCTGGTCCAGGGGGCTGCAGGGCACTGAGCCATAAGAAGTTATCACCTGGAACCCTTGCTGTAACATAATCAGTATTTTTATGAACTGGAGATAAGAGGATACAAACTTAGTGAGACTATTAATGATGTAAGATCCAATAAGGAGAAGTTATAGGGAAACTAAGAGTCCCAAGAAGGAAGGAACCAGGAAAGCCATGATCAGGTATTTTCTCATGAGAACATGTTCTCTGAGAGCCCTAGTTGGTTAATTTATGAATGTTAGTTTAAACATGTCCTGACTTATTAACCCCAAAGCAGCAGTCTTCCACAGCATAACACAGGTTCCCCCTTGGACAGCAGTAAGCATCTCTAAGGCCCTTCTGTTTTGTTGGATCATGGTTTCTAGAGCATCAATTTGTCCCTATAAATCAGTGAGGGTTTGGACTGTGGTGTCTAGACCATTATTACTAGCTACCTCTAGTGATAGGTTTTTGTTGACCAGGGAGGGAGAAATAATCCCTCCTACTCCTGTCCCTATGTCTGATATAATTTTAAGGCTATTAGCAGAGGTATGAGTTAGATAGCCCTCCTGTTTCTAAGAGGTTGTGAATATCCATACAGGGAGGGGAGTCTGGGTTTCTTCTGGAGCTATAGAAATAATGGGTGATAAAAAGGCAAGGGCATATGTTCCTGGCTAGTTGGAAGGCAGACAGGCATGAGCTTTAATTAGCATCAGGTAGCCATGCTTATCAACTGTTTCATTGTAATCTCTCAGCTTTAGTTACTTTTGAAAGTGACTCCATTTGAAATCTGAAAACCTTCCTTCTTGTCTGAATATTTTTCTCTGAACTTTTCATGTCTGGACAGTTTTGTTTTTTGTTTTTCCTAGAGATATTTACTGACTACCCACCCTGTGGTTAGTGACTTTAATGATCACTTGTCATCATGGTAGTTGGTGCCAATAAGACCTTTTGGGCCAAATTTAAGCCATGAAGATGTTTAGAAAAAGTGGCTCTTAGGCTGGGTTTACCTGGAGTCTATTTTTAAGCCTAATTTTGTCTGCTCTGTAGGTGATGTCCTAGCATCTCAGAAGTGCTGCTTAGGTTGCTATTGTTAGAAGTTGCACTTCTGTAGAATGTCCACAGAGAAGAGTTACAAAATTTTACAAAAACAATACTTAAAAGTCTAATTATTTTGGTAAATAAGTAACTTGCTAGAGTCATCCCCTATAAGCCCAACTGCAAATGCTCCTGCAGTGATAAAAGAATAGTGCTAGCTAAAATTTTGAAAAACAGCTTAGCAATCAACAAGAGTCTAGTTATTTTTTATTGTATACAGCACTTTAGTGTAATAACTATTATCAACAGCATTAAGCCGATGCAGTCAAGCTGCCCTTACTTTAAAACATCACAAACATTTTTGATTTGGAGGACCCTAACTTGGTAAGTGTTTTCCTAAGCTTTGCATTTTAGAATACTTATATATTTTCAGACCATATATATATTTATCAGTTACAATTACAGTATCAATTAGAATTATAGCTACAGATATCATATTACATATTTAGTTTTTACCTTTGGAGAAAAATTTTGAGTCTTTGTAAGAATTGTAAGACCATAAAGCAATATTTTTTAAGGTAAGATTTTCCTTGAAACAACAAAAATTGAGTCTTTTTTGACAGAATTGTGAATAGTCATGGACATATGTACAGGGACAAAAAACTTGGGGGAACATTGCTAAAACAAGGTAAGGAACAACACCCTCTGCAGCTTATAAATCATGTTACAGTAACAGACACTACCCTCATAACAACTGTTATCTTGTTATAATGTGGGCATCAGCTGTTAATCTAGAAAGCTAATAATGGTTTGGATAGAATAGAAAATTATACAATCATAGAATATCCAAAACAGGTAAGAACTAAAGTATGAATGATGAAATAATTATTAATTAAAAATTCTGTGATAATAAATTGATCATAGTGTGTAAGTAGTTGTAATTATCCTTGAGGAAAAAATCAAGTATTTCTGTAATTAATGATATGCAGGATTTAATCATGTTCCCATATCAATAAAAATATATTCTTGTTGCTAGGTAAGATAATAGATATACATCAGTGACAAAAATTAAACCTCTAACTGGGCACAGATAGCTCATGCCTGGAATTTTAGCTATGTGGGAGGCTGAGATCAGGAGGACTGCAGTTCTAGGCTAGCCCAGGCAAAAAAAGTTTGTAATACCTATCTCAATAGAAAAAAGCTGTGCATGGTGGTGCACACTTGTCATCCCAGAAATGGTGGGAAGCCTAAAAAAGGAGGATTGCAGTCCAGGAAAAAAGCAAGACCCAATTTCAAAAATAACAAGAGAAAAAAGGAATGGAGGCATGGTTCAAGCAGTAGAGTACCTGTGTAGCAAGTGTGAAGCCCTGAATTCAGCTTGGGTACTGCAAAAAAATAAATGAATGAATAAATAAATAAATGAAACTTTAGATCTTCTTCAGGTGAGGGAACAGTGCCAGTGATCCCAAATAACTTTATTTTTTTAATGTATAATTATATCTCATATATGAAATAATACTCATTTAATTAAGATAAATAGATGGAGATCAGGTTTTAAATAGCAGGCCTGTCCAAATGGCAGGTTATTTTTATCTGGATGGTACTTATTACAATCAAATGCCAAAAGTTTTATTGGCCATTTTTGTAGATAGAAGGTTCAGATGCAATATATTTTGGATAAAAGAGAGTGTTAGGTGGTCATTTTATGTTTATTAAATTTACATATTTTTAACTCTGCAGATATTTGTGCATCATGAATATGAAGTTGACATAAAGCGCTACATATTTTTAGCTGCAGACCTAGATAGAGGACACTAAATGTATTAGAATCACTGAAAATAATAGTTGTTTGTTTAACCAGTTATAAGGTGGTCATTTTATTTTTTAAAAGTGTTTATTCATTTATTCCTATGTGTATACATTGTTTGGGCCATTTGTCCCCCCTGCCAAGGTTTTAAAGACTTTGACACAAACAGATACTAAAATGACTTCTGATTCAGTTTAAGCTCAGTTTTCTAAGTAGTCAAAAATTCTGATAAAATCAACAGAAAACACAAGCAATTTTCTTGATAAAGCATAAAAGTTTTCCTTGAAGCTAGTTTTTTTTTTAAATGTTACTGAGAACTGAACAATATCCTTAAAACAGTCTTGTTGTTAAAGACATAGAGAATTAAGTTTTAGTTCTATATCAGTACATTAAATTTTGTCCTTAGAAAATTCTTTAAAATTACTTAAAATCATAGCCTATTTATAATTGTAGCCAATTTAATCACACATCACACATAAACTTCTCATAAGTATGAGAGAGAGAGGGGGAGACAAAAAGAAAAGAGAGACCTATTTGTACCCTTTGTAACTTTTTGAGCTTTTTGGTCTTTGTTCTGTCCTGTTTATTCCATTTTTGGAACAATCCTTTATTTCAAAGCCTACTTTACAAAATCCTTCCTCATCTAAAAGCACTTTCCTTTCCCCTTAACTTTTTTCCTCCAAAATATATTTTATACATTTTTATATCTCTTCCTATTTATTTTTTTTATTTGCAAAGATTTTGAGCTTAGACAAGATTGATATTTTAAAATAAAATAAAGTACTCTTAGTAGCCTTATATTTCAATGAAGATCCAGGAAGAAAAGCAATATTAAACTGTTTCTCTATGAAATAACAATTTACAAAAATACATTTGTTACTAGCCTTCTATATTGTAAAAGAGTTGAATCCAAATTTTATGTATGCAGAATGAAACAGATTGAGATGTTTTGCTTAAATAACCAAACTTTAAGATTCCTTTTGTAATTCCCAAGTTAGGCAGCCAGAGCATCCATTTCAGTTTTAAAATGGCACTTTTTCTCCTTTAGTTTTGAGTCTGAGAGTTATTTTGAAATGTCTGCATTTTAGTTAGGCCTGGTTGAGATAAACTACTGATTGCTTTTAGAAGAGGCAACAGCTTTTACATATTGACTTTGTAATAGCAGTTTAAGAACCATTCTAAAGACACACACACACACACACACACACACACACACACACACACACACACACACAAAGGGTTTAATTTAGGCATACCAAAACCTCCTGGGCAGTGGTGGCTCACACCTAGCTACTTAGAGACAGAGATCAGGATGATCATGGTTTGAAGCCAGCCTGGGCAAACAGTTCACAAGACCCTATCTCAAAAATACCCACCAAAAAAAAGGAGTGGTTCAAGGTGAAGGCCCTGAGTTCAAGTACTGCCAAAAAAAAATGAAAGAAAAAAAAATCCTGTAAATTGGTGGTAATAACTAGCAAGTTCTTTTCTGGAATTCCAGAGGCATATAAAAGTTTTGCTCAATGTTTGATAGACTAATGCACAAACATAACACATAAACAATTAAGTTAATTTAGACTACTCTCAGATATAACTTTTAGCCACAGGTTAATTATAATTCTCCCTAGCAGGTAATAAGATGAACTCAGGGTTTTTATTCTTATGTAAATCACAAATCTCTTTAAACCTCATAGGTTTCTTGGACTTTTTAAAAAATATCTGTTCCTGACTCATCACATGAAGGATCCTAGGTCAGGACCCTCACCCTTTATTACTTGCCTTCTCCTGAGGGCAAAAGGGAATAGCAGGCCAAGAGGAACATGTGGTGGGTAGGAGCATAGTGCAACTCAGCCCAGCCTCAACAAAGACTCTGTGCCTTCCATCCTAGTGCCATCATGATGTTCTAGCACCATTATGGTGGAGGTGGTGGCTGCAGAGTTGGGCCACTGGAGGAGGTGTGGCAGTGGTGGTATGCTGGTGGTACTGCTAGTAGCATTTCTCTTCTCCCTTCCTCCCCGGGAGTCCTGGAGAGTTCCATGTGGACAACTTGACTTGCTGACTAGGTGGCTAGTCTGACCTAGGGGCAGGAGCATTGTTGCTTCTCATTGTTCCTGGTGGGCCCCACACAATTTTTCCAAAGGGCTTTCAGATAGAATAGAAAACCATGTTATATAAGACATGCGAACACAAAACAAAGACAAAATGAACAAGCAAATGGGAATTTTTTTTCTCTGTTTGGGCTCCCAAAGGCCATTTCTGAGAGTCTGATAGCAAGGCAAGACAAATGGGAGACTTGAGAACTGCCTTCCTGGATGTAAAAACAGCAGCACACACACAAAAAATGAGGAGGGTAATCAAGCCATTCTAGGTGAAGGCTTTCCTTCAGGGCAAAAGTCTGTCCAGAAGGTTAGAGCAGTGAGGACACAGAGCAGGAGGTTCCAGAGGAAATAAAACAAGGAGTGGTACCAGGCATTGTGGCTCAAGTCTGTCATCCTAGCTACTTGGGAGGCAGAGATGGGTAGGATTGTAGTTTGAAGAAGCCTCAAGACCTCACAAGATCCCATCTCAACCAATGGGTGGGTATGGTCATGGGCACCTGTCCTCCCAGCTGTTAATGAACAGGAGAATTGTGGTCCAGGCTGGCCTGGGCATAAAATGAGACCCTATGTCAAAAATAACCAATGCAAAGAGGACTGAGGAGCGTGGCTCAAGTGTAAAGTGCCTGCCTAGCAAGTGTGAGGCCCTGAGTTTGACCTCCCAGTATTACCAAAAAGCAAAAGGAAAAAGGAGGGGGATTTACTTCCTCTGAAAACCTCTCAGAGAGTCAGGAGATGATCCATTGGACCTATGTGAGTTTTAAATGTGGAGAATGTCTCCATGGGAACAGACAATGAGCTATTTTCTCACTAGTGACACAGACAAACTAGTCCTGTAAGGTTGATGGGAGAAACCACAATAACAGTGCTAGAAGGAGGGGTGAGAAAGATTAGAGGACTAGATAGAGTGGTGGGTGGACTAGAAGAGGGATAACTAGAATGTCCTAAGCCTTTGGAGGCTCTGGGGAACGGCCAGACACATTCTGGCATCCCTCCTGCAAGTCTGGATCCTGTGAGAAGACATGAAGACCTGGATCTAGGAGACCTAGAACCACTTGGAGGAATTACAGTAGGAAAGTTTCAATTGGAGGGTGGTGTTATAATTGAGGACACTATTTTCAGTCCAGTTCTGCTGGGCAAGCAGCTTTTAGACTGGCCAGGCCATATTATAAAGAATGAAGTCCAGGAGTGAGTCAGGCGGGATCCAGGTGATTTGACCTTGTAGAGAGGGGGGTTTCCCTAAGTCTTGCTGTGGTATCCCACCAGGAGAGAAGAGGCCCAAGATGTCCATGGAAGACTGACACGTGACTTCTGCTAGGGACATCACACCTAGTCAGAAGGACCTCTGGAGACCAAGTGTGACCCTCAGAAATGAGGGGACACAACATCAGGGTGATCAGTCTGGACCAGAGAAAAGGAAGGGAAAAGGGATGACTCACAACTGGCTCCAGACCATCTCTAATGGGGAAAGATGGCATTTCTGAGGAAGGTTAGGAGGGATTTGAAAGTGAAAGTAGAGGAGGAAAAGCGTTACCCACAGCATACATGGATTCCCCAAGCCACCTGATTGCTGCCTGCTGTGCTGTGTGTTGGGACATGGAAAAGAAAGGACAGACAGGCTCTTCACCCTTATGGACAGTAGAGATGTAAAAAAGGAAAGATAAAGTCCCCGTATGGGCCACCAAAATGTGGATTTTGGAGCGGGGGTTGGTGAAAGGACTTACTAACAGGAGAGAGTAGGAGAAGTCAAGGCTTATGGGCACTGTTAAGGTAGACAGCAGGGGTTGGACAACCAAGAGAGTGCTTCTGCCATCCCTATGTGGGGTTGGATGCAGGCTTTTATGGGATATTTTTGGATTTTGCTGATTGTCTCTTTTCTTGTGGACCTTGCTGATTGGTTGTATCTTCCTCACTCAGATTATGGTTTGAATTTCTGGCAGGTAGGAACATTTTGTGTGCTAGGTTTCTATTTCCTCATTCCAGCATTTGGTGTGCTCCACCCTTGCTTTCTCCTCTCACAGGGTTACTGGTATTTTGTTCCTGCCATGTCTTCTTAAAGGTGTGAGAGACCTTCCTTCACAGAAGATGGCTGTAAAGTGACTGCAGGAGAGAATGGCTTGGAGCAAAGGGAACAGATACAAAATGGAGGCTGGGATACCAAGCTTATATCATGCTTTCAGTTAATTCATGGGCCCAAGTAAGCAGTCAGCGATTTTCAGCAAAAGCAGCTTTTACATATCTATTAAGTGACTGCAAGGGGGGAACGAAATTACTGTTTTTTGTCACCTTAAGATAAAATTCATTTCAAGAAATTAATACATATAAGAAATATGTAGTTCACACATCTACTTTAAGAATGAGCAATGGCTAAACATAATTGTATAACTTTAAGGATATTTTCATCAGGTTGTGTTATTTCTAGAGTATCTATACAGATTACTGTTCATAATACATGTGTTTATAGGATTCCACTATGAGAAATTTCCATACACCTTTAAAAGAATTTTTTATAACTGACAACTTTCTTATATTATTCATATTCCCAGACTTTCATCCATGTGTATTCTCACATGTGCACCAACTAAAGATTTTTAAGGATCTCTTCTAATCAAGGTTTCTTGCCATATTGTGTTCCATTATATCTGGGAATTGAACTGAGGTGACTAGAAGTGTCACATTGATTTTATTCTCTCCATAGTGTATTCTCATGTTTGCCAGGAAGGTTGTCATACTGAAGCCTTCCTATATTCTAGAGTTAGGAATTCTCTTTAGTGTGAGCTTTTGTATATTTTCTAACAGAACTGGAAGTAGTGAAGGCTTTCCCACACTGATATAAGGTCTCTCTCCACTGTGATTCATAGAACTGAAGGTGTTAGCTGCATGGTAGTCTGTGATCAGAAGACTTCCAAATTCTTTGTGTCCTCCAAGAAAGAATCCATGGCAGGACACGTAAATGGAGTTTATTAAAAGTTAGAGGTCCAGGTGGATTATGGAGACCAAGAAGTGCTTCTCTTCTCCAGGTGCTTTTAAAGCCTATGCTACAGGAAGGGAGGAACCAGGTGATTCCCATCCAATAATCAATGAGTGGGGAGGGGCATGGGCATGCCATTACCTGGGCTCCATTGACCTTTGAGCCAGGGAGAGGAGCTGGGCGGACCACCATATACACCTGTGTTAATTCTCACATGCCCCACCCTGAAGGAATTATTTATTGTAATTAAAATGAGGCTCTTAAGGTGAGTCAGGGAGGAGTCTCAGGGCCAAACTTTCCCTAATTCTAACCCGCCTCAAATGGAACCATGAATGAAGGCTTTATCACATGGGTTACATATATAGGGCTTCTTGCCAATATGATTTACTTTATGTGAACAGAACAATAATGAGTGAAGATTTTCCCACATAAATAATAGAGTTTCTTCCCACTGTGAATTCATTCACATTTTTGAAAGGAGCTGGAACAGCCAAAGGCTTTACCACATACCTTGCATTTATAAGATGCACCTCTGCTGTGTGTTATTGTGTATCTTTAAATGTCTCCAAGAGTCAAGATTGACCTCCATTGTTTACACTCATGGAGTTTCTCTCTGGTGTGAGTTCTTACATACTTCAGAAAGCATTGGGGATAACCAAAGGCTTTCCCATACTCCTTACATTTATATGGCTTCTGTCTGTATTCCTGATATTCATACAGTTTGTGTTCAGTATGAACTGATAGGCATAATTAGAGATGAGTGATCAGTGAGGAATCTCCACACTCATGGCTTTCTCTCAGGAGCATATTTCTTGTTTTCAAAACAGGATCTAGAATCCAGCTTAAGATTATTCCACACTGATTCCCTTCTTTATGTTCACAGACTCTCACTACCATGTGACATCTTAGATTCCCTTGGAATTTTTGAAGATCTGGTCTTTTTTTTTTTTTTTTTTCTGTAGTGGCCAGGGGCCTGACAGTTTCCTACATCACATCTCTATAAAATTTCTCTTATAAAGGAGCCAGCAAAGCCTAATCCTCTAAGGTGAAGTTCTTAGTCATACTCTCAAAAGTTGCTACCTCCATTTCTGACTTCTGGGGAATCCTGGAATCTTTCCCTGGGCCCCTGTGGTGGGTGGAGGTCACGGAGGGGTGGAAGCTCACCCAGTTGACCTATCTGTCGGCAATTGAGATGGGGTCCTGAGTATGGCCCTGAAATCACTTTAAAGCCCATCTATTTGCCCTCACCCCATGACATTAATCCATTCATGAGGGTGGTCTCCGTACACTATTGCGTTGCTAACAAAGCTTTCAACACACAAACTTTGGGAAACACATTCAAACCACGTCAGTCATGTGCCTGTTTGCCTTCTCATAAGCTTTGGCACATCTAACCCTTGGGCGCAGGAGAGTGAATCTATGCAGACACAGCTCCGAGCTCCTTTGAGAGGCCGTCAGCCACCCATTTTGCCCCTGTTCACCTGCTGGGGGGAGGTGTTAGGTCCATTCTTGTGTTGAAGTCTTCAAACTTGTGCTCCCATGATGAAATAGTTCCTTCAGCTACTGTGCAGTGACATAACTATGTAGCTCTATAGGTATGTGTGTGTTATTAAAGATTAGCAGCGAGCCAAAACTGTACAAAATGACAGAAGTCAAAGCTTCCAACTAATGTTTTAAGACTGGAAATTGCTTCCTCCAAGTAACTTATTTTGTGGGTGTTTTATACCTCTCAACATGGAGTTCCCCTGATAATTTCATCTCTTCCCTAGAGTACAACAGGAAGTCTATGCCTCTGTGGAGAGGGTTTAATGTATTTAGGTTTCCATTATTTGGTATTCAGCATTTTTACGTTCCTTGTTTTAATTTCCTAAAAAGTTTTGTGGCTGGCTGGATTAGGTGGCACAGCAGATGAGTTAAGGGTTGGTGGAAGCTTCTTCTTGGACTTCCTGGTCTTGACTTTTCAGAATAGAGAGGGACCAAGCAAGGGAAGGGCTTCTTTATCCGATGCTCAGCCTGTGTCATGTGTGTGCCTAGTCCTCTACTCCTACCTCATACCATTAACTTAAAATGCGATCCATCTTTTAGTGATTACAACAGAACCTACATATTTGAGGTTATTAATGTTCAAAGTAGGCATTAGGAAAACTGCATTTTTTATCTTAATGATTTTTGTGATTTATGAAAACATTTGCAGAACCAGCTAATTTCTTTTTATCCTCCTTCCTTTCCCCCCTCCCTGTTTCTCTTCTTTCCTCACTTATTGAACAATTACTAGGTGTTGGGCAAAGGGCATAAAATGAACAATAATATCTTTTGTGTCATCTTGACTAGGCTGTGATTCCTAGTTATGGTGTCAACCATTAGTCTAGATTGCCACTGTAAAGGTATTTTAATAGATTAATATTTAAGTCAGTGGGCTTTGAGTAAAGCAGGTTACCCTCTATAATGTGAGTGGGCTTCATCCAGTCAGTTGAAGGTTTAGGAAAAAGACTGACCTCCCCTAGTGAGGCAGGCTAGAAATTAGGGAAAGTTCAGAACTTTAAAAAGGCAAAGTTCAGAACTTTAAAAAACTGGATAGCCTAATTTAGAGCTCTTTGGGTTAGGCCCCCTCCCTCCCTCACTCCCTCTGAGTCCAGAGAGCTCCTTTTTAATTGCAAATTCTTTGTTAAACTAGAAAGAGTGGAAATTTCCTCCTGCATTGACTTAGAATACCTGAAAATTAGCATAAGTGCATGCATGAGTTCACCAAGATTTCCTGCCCCCCTCCAAAGGCCACAGGACATGGGGAGTGACGCGTTTTCTCCTCACCTCTAAGTTAAGGATGGTATAAAAATGTCTTAAAACAAAAATCTCGTTCCTGCATTCAGAAGACCACACCTGGCAGAGACCACACCTGTAATCCCTTCCCCTTTTATCTATAATAAACTTCCTTATTTCCCTTACTATGTTCTATTTGGATTCTTCCTTGCCAGAGCACAAGAACCAAAATCTTCTGATCAGAATTTTCAGTGACTTCAACACTAGGAGGAGAGAATTCTGCTTCCAGATGGCCTTTTGACTCCAGCTGCAGCATTATCTGTTCCCTGTGTCACCAGCCTGTCCTGCAGAGTTTGGATTTTCTAGCCCTCCACAATTATATGAGCCAATTTCTTAAGATAAATCTTCCTGGGCTAGCATGGTGGTACATACCTGTAATCCCAGCTATTCTGCAGGTGGAGATCAGGAGGATCAAGGTTCAAGGTAAGAGGATCACAGGCCAAGGACAACCCTGGGCAAAAGGGCAAGACCCTATCTGAAAAAATATCTAAAAGGACTAAAGGGCTGGGAGCATGGCTCCAGTGGTAGATATATGAGGTGGAAGGCCTTTGATCTGCTTTTCTGGAGAACTCTAATACAAAGAATAAGACAAGTTCCATCAAGAAGCATTTGGTGGCCTGGGGAGGTAGCTCAGTGGCAGAGCACTTGCTTAGTATGTGTTAGTTACTGTGTTTGAACACACACACACACACACACACACATACACAAAGGCATCAGGTGGCAACCTACCTTTAGTCTAGCTTGACTTGGGCACATAGTGGACACATGTGCAGAGCGCCATGGGGCCCATGTTTAGAAGTAGCATGGGCCCCATGCTGACTTTGTAGGGGATCAGGCTTTTAGATGAAGGCAGTGATTCAGGCTGGGTCTTGACTTGGTGCTTATATCATGTAAGATCAGTGGTGTGGCCTATACCTGGAGAGACATAGTGAATGAGGGCTGAGGGGGTCCAGGAGTCTGGGGGTGCAGTCCTGCTTCACACACATAATGGGGAGAGGAAAGGTGGAGTCCTGCCTTAAGAGTTATCTAAGCCATCCATCCTGACCTCACATCTGTTGCCTTTTGCAAATGAGTTGGTGTTAGCTGATGTGAACCCAGGATATTGGACAGTGTGCAGTGTTCTTGGGAGGCCCAGTAGTCTGTGGCCCCCTGCTACACAGTGCAAATGGCACAGCTGGGAGAATCACCCAACAGCACCAAGGCCCTGCCTGGGGCAGACCCTGAACACTTGCTCCCAGTCTTACTGAGGCAGGCTAGAGTTAGGGAAAATTTGAGACTGAGGCTCCTCCCTGATACACCTTAACAGCTCCTTTGTAATTACAATAAGTTAAAAAGAATGGGAACTTCCTCCCTCATGGGTGTCTGAGAATTAACACAGGTTTATAGGGTTGTCTGCCCAGTTCCTCCCCCTGGTTCTAAGGTCATCCGAGCCCTTGCCTGGCTTGGGAAGCACCCATGCCCTGCCCCATTCCTGGAGTATTGAATGGTTCCTCCCTTCCCGTAGATTAGCATAAGTTTTAAAAGCACCTGGAGAAGAGAAGCACGCTCTCTCCCAGCTTCCGACTTCCACCTGGGCCCCACTATGCTCCCTTTGTATTCTCTTCTCTACCTTTTAATAAACTCCATTTACACTCAAGTGTCTGCCATGGAGTCTTCCACATGGGACAAAGAATCTGGAAGCCTTTCTGTCACAGACTGCACCAGTGCCTTTAACATTACCTTCCTGGACATGCCAGCTCTGTCTTGATCACATCAACATATCTCCTCTAGAGTCTTGCTGGCCGTTTATGGGGAAGCCCTGCCACAGGGGTGTGGAAAGGGCTGCTGAGAGAGGCTGTCCACAGGATGATCACACAGGCTCCCTGGTGCTGTCCCAATGTGATCCAATGCCAAAACTGGGGTGGTACTGGGGTTTGAACCTAGGAGTTTGTGCTTACCACGCAGGCACTCTGTTGCTTCAGCTATGCTTCCAGCCCCCTCACCCCTCTTTTACATCACACCCAATACATAACCCTTGTGAATGCTGCTCGGCTTAGGAGGAGTTGTCTTTGCAAGAATAAATCCCTTAAGTTGCCCTTGGAAAATAGGTTAAAATTGATGTTGCATTGTGCACTCTCAGCGTCCTCTAGCCTGGGGTCACTGCCGAGTGCTCCAAGAAGCCTTCCAGAGCAACTGCCGGCGATTCTTATTAGAGATTAAGCTTCCTGATGTTAAGTGCTGCGTGAAATGTTGTGGGCCAGTGTCGAGGGTTCTTGCCTTCACAGGCCAGAAAACTGGCTTGTGACAGCTGATTGATTTGTGAGCCAAGGCCGGTACACAAAGTAGGATTTATAAGAAAGAAAGGAAAGGCTACAGCTAGAGCAGTGCAGTGGAGCCTGGAAACCAGTGGCTCCCTGCTCAGGTGAAGGCTGGGGCTTTTCATGGACACTTTAACTCTGGGTTAGGGTAAGGGTTACGTGGGTTCTTTCCATTGGCTGTGGATTCATGCGTGCATACAGACTCTCTTCAACAAGCTGGGTTGTTTCTCCCTTATTGGGGGAAACAACCTTGAGAGCATTCTATTTATCAGCCCTGTGGCAGATTTATGGACCATGTATTTCCTCCTCAGGGAGCAGGAATGCAGATTTTTAACTCCTCTTGAGGGTGCAGGGCTCATAGTGCTCTCCATGGGAGATGGGATACTGACTCACTCATCTGTCCTTTAGGTCCCCAGACCCAACACTGCCAAATACAGCAGAGACATCTGCTATTAAAGCACAGAAGATTTTTGTTCTAATTCCAAGTCACTTTACCTCCATTGATGGTAAATTCCCATTTTCTTCATAATATAAAAAGTTAATACTACATAGTTGTAGTGATTCAGTTACTACTAAGGGTTGTTCCTATGAATGCATATGAGTTCACCTGGCTTTATGTCTAGATGCTCCAGGATTCACTTAGTTTATGAAAAGCCTTTGACACTTATGTGCCACCATGTTAAGTACAATTTCAACACCATAGATTTTGTGTCCCCCTTGATAGATGTCTGCCTGAAGACCTTCCTTCTGGAAATGAATCCCCAATTCCTTGATATGCCAAGGAATTCGGGATGGGGGTGTCAGTCACATGCCTCAATCCAGGTACAACCTGTGGCCTCAGCTGGTCATACTGAGGTCCTTTTTTATGCAAGTATTTCTTGTTTTCATACAAGATTGCACCTTTGCAGTGAAGAGATACTGTAGGCTATTTCTCATTGTATTGTGGGTGAGTCACTAGAGTGGTCCTGGAGAAAAATGTCCTGAGGAACGGAGCAAGCAATTTGCAGGAGGCTTCTGAGAAACCAGGAAGACAGGGAGAGTGATCCAGGACAGCTCCAGGGAAAATGGCATCTTTCTTGGGGACCTGGAGCCTAAACACTATGTCTGGGTGACAGCTTGGATCCTAAGTGGCAAAGCCCAAGTTTGGGGGAGTAAGGAGGTGGGGTATGGGGTGGGGTTATTAATCTGGTTTAGATAAGGCAGTTCTAAGGGCTCAGAGCAAGGAACAGGTTCCAGCGCTGGTGAGCCAGTTGCACTGAAACTAACCTTTCAAAAGTGCACTCTGCAGATTCAGTGTTGGACTTTGTATTTCATCAAACTGTTTGAATGAGTCTAATTTGTGTTGTTATAACAAAATACCTTGAGACTAAATACTTTATAGAGAAAAGAGGTTTAATTAGCTTACAGTTCTGGAGGTTCAAGAACATGGTGCCAGTGTCCTAATGAGGGCCCTCTTGGCTGTGTCACAATGTGGAGAAGCAGAAAGGAAACTGGTGGTATGTTGAAAAGGAATGTGAGCAAGAAAACAGACTGGAGAGGGGACAGATTCCCTCTCTTAATAACAACCTGCTCCGGCCAGAACTAGTTCACTCCCACAAGACATTAGGAACTCCACCCCCATTAATGAGGACCAGGGTTCCAACACATGAATCCCTGGGGGACAAACCACATCCAAACACCATTCTGGGGGTTTTTTGTTGTTGTTGTTTGTTTTTAACTTTACTAGGGATTGAACCCAGGGCTTTGTGGTTGCCTACCACTTGAGCCATGCCCAAGTCCCTTTTCTTTTGTTTTTTGCTTTTAAGTTGGATTTTACTAACTGCTTGGGTTGGCCTCAAGCTCTATCCTTCCTTTGCCTCCTGAATAGCTGAGATTATAGGAATGCACCACCATTCCCAGCTGTACCTTTCTTTTCAAGAAAGCCAAATTCTGTCTTGAGAGAATTAAAGTGAAAAGGTTGAGATAACCAATGGTGTGTGTGTGTGTGTGTGTGTGTGTGTGTGTGTGTGTGTGGTGGGGGTGGGGGTGGGGGTGAGTGGTGGTGATCAGAAATTCAAGGAAAAACCCAAGAGGGAAAAAAACCTTACGGGTATTGTCCATCCATCCTCTCTGGCTTGTCCTTTCCCCTATAGCCCCTACTCTATACCTTTGGGAATTTCAAACTCCCAAAGTAAGGGATGCTTTTTCTCAGTCTCCACCCACTTAGTTTTGTGACACAGTATGCTATGCATTGCTCTCTCTCAAGTGTTGACTGTATTTCAGGTGTTCAAACTTAATGGAATTTGTGGCTACACAGCATCCTATGACAGCACTGGATTGGTGCAAAGGTCACTGACAAGTGAGCACATAAAACTCCTGTTTCCATGGAAGGAAAAGTTTGATGGCGGAGTTTGCATTTTTAGACTCTCCGCTTATGGGCAATCCAGAGGAAAGACACCAAATATGAATAAGAAGTTACGGTGGGAGATAGATTTCCACAAACTTCATGGGTGACAGTCTCGTCCTTCTGTCCTTTCCAGTCATTGTCCATTGAAAATTCTGCTGTACCAGGAGAGAGGGCTGCTAAGTACATCCTAGCATCTCTGAACTAGGTACATCCCTGGCATGAAGGAACTACTGTGATTTGGGGGAATTTTATTTTGTTTTATATTTGCAGTTCCTGTGACGCAACATTTGAATAAATGAACCAACCATATTGGAGCTGTGAAGAGGGGGCAGGAGGTGCAGAAGTCAGAGCATGCATGGTGGTGCCATTTTCCTAGCTTTCCCTCCCCAGCCTCTCTTTCTCCGCCCCAGCTCATCTTCAGAAATAAAGAAAAGGCTGATCTTGATTCAAGCCTTGGAGTGAGGGATGGGGGAGGGGGTGCGTGGGCTCTTTGATAAGCCTTGCTAGATGACCTGCTAAGGAGATGACAGGAGGGACCTCGCTGTGTCACAGTTCTGACTGTCTCCTGTGGCTGTAGCATTTCCTGGTGTTTTAGGGTTTCTGTGGTTTCAGACGACAGGAAGCGCTCTGTCTTTGGGGCTGGGGTTTGGACCTGCGCCTTGCATTTCCCCATGCTTTCCCCCGCCCCCGGGTTGCCGGGGAGGATTTCACAGCGACAAGCAGTCACGACTCGGCAGATGAGCCCCACGCAGGCCCGGCTTGGGTTTCCATAGCAACCCAAGGCAAACCACGCCTGAGGTGGAGAGTGAGGGGCCAAGTGACACACGTGCCACGAAGTGGCAAAGCCTCGTTAAGCGTGGATGGATGAGTTTATGTCACTGAAATTAAAATCTCTTCAACCCTCGTGCTAATGAGAACTTGGAAAGGATAACGCTGGAGTCGTTCATACAGAGCCTGCTTTGTGTGGGGACACGCGTGGCGATATTTCAAGCAGACGATGGTGACCTAATGGGGGAAAAGAAGTCAAATCTTCCCGCTGAAATATGGTCTTAATTGGTTGCCATGGGTGGTGTGTGTTAGCAACGGTTAGAAGAAGCAGCACAGACGTAGAAAATGAGCTTTGAAAAAATATTGCTGTCTTTATCAAATGTAATTAGATATGCTAAAACCAACGTACATTATGTAATTTACAGATCTAATGCAAGACTAAACAGTTCACATGTCTTACAAGTGATTTGACTGTTTTGCATTCTCAAGGTTTTTTTTGTTAATGAGGAGGTTGGTAAGACCATATTCAACAATGATTTTAAAATAGATTGGTTTTGAGCATGTGTTTAAAAATGTTCATTACACGTTAAACTGTTAGAATGTAGGGCCGAAAATAGCTTTTTGGATTATTTGTAATTTCAAAAAAAATTTCATTTTAATCCTGAAGTTAGTTCGTAGGTTTGGTAAATTAAAATAAGTATAATTTGCATAAAATTCAATCTGTATAAGGAGAATGTCAATATTCTATTCAGATGTGAGGTTTAATTTACTTTTGCAAGTACCCTTGCCTGGCACATTAATGTATGTACAGACTCAAACTCTATTCAATGGGAAATTTCATTTTTTTCCTCTTAACTTTTATGAACTTTTTTTTCTTTGCTCATTCACAATATGAGAGGGTTCAAAAATTCTTCATAGTACAAAAATCTTTCAAATAAGACCATAGACCATCTCCTAAAAATGTGGATAAAAACACTTTAATGTCTTTAGGTATATTTGGAAACAATTTTAAGTTTGAATGCCAAACTCTAAATAGTCTCTCAAAATTTGTGGACTCTAATTTTCTGGTTCAAGCCTTAGCCTAGATGTTCTAGGCTAAGCAGGTTTGTCCTGCTTCTTTGCACCTCCTGTGTGTACAGAGACCTTTTCCTTACGATAATCAGGGCACGATTAAAAATAGAGCCACAAAAAAAGTCAGATTAAACCTGGGTGACTATTACCTTGGGCTAGTGGAGTGGCTCAAGCAGTAAGAGTGCCTGCCTAGCAAGCATGAAGGCCTAAATTCAAACCCCAGCACTGCCAAAGAAAAACAAAAACACACAAATAAAACTGTGTGTTGCATATGTTCATAAAATACACCCAACAAGGAGAACTGCTGCCAAATAACAAAAATATACCTTTATTTCACTTTTCTGTTGTCTTACTTATTTATTCATTCACTCATTTTGGCAGTACTAAGAATTGACCTCAGGGACTCACATCTCTCACTTGAACCACACTGCCAGTCCTATGTTGGCGCTTTAAAAATTTACTGAACATGGGATCTTTTTCTGATCTTGACCATGATTAGCTGGGGTGAATCCAAGCTGTTCTTTCTGGTTGTCTATATTCTATGGTGTGGATGCACCACAGTACCACACACTGAAAAACTTTTGGTAGTTTCCTGTTTTAGGTTATTGCAGATGAAGCTGTGCCCCTGCTCTCCTCAGATTCTGGTAACTGTAGCATGAAGGGTACAAAGTTAGTTATTCAGGAGAAATATGTCTGGTGGTCTGTTGCATAGTAGGATGCTGTGGGTAGCAATAATGCATTGTATATTTCAGAACAACTAGAAGATTCTGTATGTTCTCATCACAAGGAAGTGATACGTGTTGGAGGTGAAGGACATGCTAATTACCCTGATTTGATCATTCCACAGTATTAAAACATCATGTGACCCCCACAACTGTGTATAATTTTGAATCAATTAAAAACAAAATAAAATGTAAAAACAATTGATCTTCAAATATAAGAAACAAAAGTGAGCCACTGAACATGTTTGTACAAGTTTCTACATAAAAATAAGTTGTTATTTCTCTGGGATAAATTTCCAAGAGTACAACTGCTGGGTTCCATAGTTAGTCCATTTTCAATTTTGAAAGGAGCTGACAAGTTACTTTCCAGAGTGGCTGAACTATTACAGTATTTGTGTGTTTTCTTTGTGATGTTAGCTCAGCTTTTGTTTGTCATGTTCTCATAAGATCGTTTGATTTTTATAGTGTTGACTTTTTGAGAGTTCCATATATTCTTAATACAAGTCCTTTGTTGGACATGTGATTTACAAATAACTCCCCACTCCTGTTAAGAAGGCCTTTTGCAGAGAAAATTTTAAATTTTGATGAGGTCAAATTTATTGATTTTTCTAGATTTAAGAAGTCTTTGCTTAGTTTTAGTACTATAGACTTTTTCCTTTTTCTTAAGACATTTTATATTTATGTTCATGATTGCTTATAAGATGGTTTCTTTTGATCAGATGTGAGGTTTAGCTGTTTTTTCTGTCCATGGATGTTCAATTACTCAAGGGTCATTTGCTAAAAAGTCTTCATCAAATTGCTTTTGCTTCTTTGTATGGATCTACATTTAATGTCTATATTCTGTCTGTTCATCTGTATGTCTGCCCCTCCTCTAGTGTCACTCTGTCTTGTAACTGTAGAGGAAGGCTTAACATCAGGAAGGGTGATGTCTGTCACTCCATTCTTTCTCAAAATTGTTTTGGTTAATCTAACATCTTTCCATTCAAATATAAATAAGATTGTCTGTATATACAAAAACCCTTCTTGATAGAAATTGTGTTGGACCTATAGGTCAATTTAGGGACAATAGACATCTTTTCTGTGATGAGTCTGTTGATTCAGGAGCAATCGTATATTTCTGCAAAACTTAGGTCTTTCTTAATTTCTTTCATTACCATATTGTCATTTTAGAGAACTGTACATAGTTTTGTTATATTTATACTGTGATACTGTGAAATATATATTTGGTCTTTACCCTATTTGGGGGCATAAAATCCTAAAATTCCTGGAATCTGAGAAAGGAGAGTGTCTTATGTATACTACTGAGTTCATTGGTAGCTGGTCTTCTCCAGGTAGCTTCAGGATTGGTGCTGGTCACTGGAAAAACCAACACAGGAGTAGAGGGCTGGCACCACCCCCAGTCTCTGGGAAGGGAAGAAAGAATGAGGGTTAAGTTGGCCAATGGTTTAATCAGTCATGCTTTTGTAATGAAGACTTCAGAGAACCCCAAAAAGATGAGGATTAGAGAGCTTTCAGATGGTTGAACAGGAGGAGGTTCAATCTCTCCTGTGCAGGGTGGTGTACCTGGTGAAGCTCCTTGCTCCTCCTTTTCTGCCTCCCCCTCTGTGTCCCTCCATCTGAATCCCTGTAATATTCTTTATAATAAGCTGTAAACATAAGTATTTCCCTGAGTCCTGTGAGCCATCCTAGCAAATTCCTGGGGAGGGAACTAGATAGGTTCAGAACTGAATCAAATCAGAAGGCGCCCAGCTTATGTCCATGGAAGAACTGATTGCTTAATGTGTGGGGATTTCCCCACACATCTCATGTCAAAAACCTGTGATGAGAATATAGTGGGAGAAAGTGAGTTTGGTTTTTCCTGTATCCTCAGATGACTTAAGTGTTTCTTTTTAGGGGGAGGAATTATAAATGGCATTGCATTCTTATTTAGGGTTTGTACTTGTATGCTGTACAGATGTAGAAATACAAGTGATTTGTGTGTGTTGGTCTTGTATCTAGGTATTTTGGTAATTTATTGGAGTTTCTTTATAAAGAATCATGTCATCTGAAAATAGAGACCATTTTATTTCTTCCTTTTCAATATGGGGATTACATCTTTTTCTAGCCTTTTACTTTCAAGGTACCTTAGGTCAATAATTTGAAATGAGTTTCTTACAGACAGCCTAAAATTACCTTGATTTCTAATCCACTCTGTCAATCTCTATAGTTTAATTATATCAATTATTATTTATATATACACCAATTATTGTTTACTAACTACCAGTTAATATTTGAGTAATTTACATTTGAATTATAGACTTACATGTACCTTTTGTTTGTTTGTTTTCTGTATATTCCTTATGTTTCTCATTTCTCTCTCTCTGTCTTTCTCTCTTTTTTCCCCTGTGGATTACTGGAAATTTTTAGTACCGTATTGATTTGTTTATTTAAATGAAAATGTTTGAGTATGTCACTTAGTACAATTTGCTTAGTGATGGCTGTAGGTACCTTATCCCAGTCCACAGTTAGTGATAGCTTCCTAATGCAAAGTGAGGTCAAGAGTTCTTAGTTCCACTGAGGTCCATTTGCCCCATCACTTTCTAAGCATAATCATCTTAAGTATGTCCCCTACACACACTGAGCACCATGTTGGAAGATGTGACAAATTTTACTTTTGGTCCTTTTGTTGCCCTTTTTTCATTTCTCAAGGTCCCAGTGTGCTTCTGTGGTCATTTTCTTTTTGTTTGGAAAGATTTCTTACCTACTTTAAAAAGAGGTCTGCTAACAACAAACTATCTTAGTTTTCCTTAATCTGAGACTGTCTTTACTTTCCCTTCATTCGCAAAGGATAGTTTTACAAGATATCAGATACACAGTTGATAATTCTTTTCTTTCAAAACTTGAAAAACATTGCTTATCTCCTACTGGCCTCTATGGTGTCTATGGAAACTCTGCTATCACTCAAATTTGTACTTCTCTATGGCAATGTGTCATTTTTCTCTGACTATTGTGGAGATTGTTTTTCCCCTTTGTCTTTAATTTTGAAAAGTTTATGATGTGTTTGGTGTGGGCCTTTTTAAATTTATCAAATTTGGCTTTTGCTTAGCTTTCTTTTCTGTTTTTTTTTTTTTTTTTGTAATACTGGCATTTGAACTCAGGGCTTCGCACTTGCAAAGCAGGCACTCTTCCACTTGAGTCATACCTCGGGCTCTTGCTTAGTTTCTTGAACTGTAGGTATCTGTCTTTTGCTAAATTCAGGAAGACATCAGCCATTATTTCTTTGAATACTTTTTCACATTCTTTCCTTCTTTAAAATTCCAATAACATGAATGCTAGAATTTTTGTCTTTGCCTCTGTCTACTTTATCTCTGCTGTTCAGGTTGAGTAAATTCTGTTAATCTGTCTTCATGTTCATTGATTTTATCATGTTATCTCCACACTACTACTGAGCCCAAACAGTGAGTTTAGAGAATATTCAATTGTATAATGCCCATATGATTCTTTTTGTAGCTCTTACTTCTTTGCTGAGATTTTTATTTTTAAAATTAGTTTCAAGATTTGCAACTGTTATTGTTGCTTTTGAGATGTCAGATAATTACGATTATATGATTCTTATGTTGTCTCTTTCTTGATCCTGATCAAGCCCTCTCTTTCAGTGGACAGTTGTCCTGTTTAAGTTTAGAAAATTTTTGTGGCTATAGTTTCAATAGCAGTTTTGTTTTCAGAACTTTGCAGTGCTATTCTTGTTTGGTTCATCTTTTGGTGCTGCTGGACTCTGACACAATTCCTGCTCTTGTCACCTTCATGGGAAGAAGCCTCCTCTATGGGTATTGCTAGGCCACTTTCTGGAGTAGAGTAGAAGTCCCTAGGCCTTGATCTCCTTCTGCCACTAGTTGGTTGGAGGGTCAGGAAATGCTGGCTCCACTGGCTCAGCAGGTGGATTGTCCCAACAGCTTGTGCCCTGGCTGTGGAAGAGGCCTGGGTCACTCACTGGGGCTTTGAAGCTACCTCTGGGTACAGAAAAGCCAAACAATGCTACAAGGGTCCCTTGTAAGTTGTTGCTAGGTCTCTGCTGGGCTGCTCCTTTTCGGGGGGAGGGAAGGAGGCAAAAAGAAAGGGAGGAAGGGAGGGAAAAAGAGAGAGAGAGAGAGAGAGAGAGAGAGAAAGGTCTTTGTTGTTGAGTTTATTTTATTTTTGGTTTTGTCTTTGAATTTTTTTTTGTCTATGCTCATTGTTCCAGGCATCAGGCTTCTCTAGCACCCAGTCTGCAATATATGGGGATGAAAAGACAGTCCAGAGACCTGACCATGGTGTCACTCCTCAAGTCCTGGGGTCCACAGAGAATTGCTTTCCTTATTCTTGCTTTTAGTGTCCTTTTATGATATCTATTAAATTATTTCCAGACTTTTGGGTTATTTTTGGAAGAGAGGTGCAGGAAGAAGTGAGTCAACAATATCTTCTGAAGGCAGAAGTCTGCAATTGGTATTTTTAAAACCTGGATTGTTAATCTGAACAATATGCATCCCACTGAGTTGGGTTTCTTTCCAGGCAAAATGATCTTTAGAGAACAGTAGATTTGTCTGGATAGCATGTACAGCCAATCCCTGGTTTTCAAGTAGGCAAGAGGTGCAGATATGTGGTTAAGTCTGGAGCCCCCAGGAAGTCCCTCCTGGTGGGATACATGGTGTGGCTTATGGAAGCTGGTGTCCTCTGTATTCTAACACTGTTGAAAGAAGGAAGAAGGTGGTAATACATACATACATGTTCCCCATTTTCTTTACTTTTGAACATTTTCCTTCATTACTTGTAGTTTTGATTTTTATGGAAACAGCCCCTGTGTTGAGAGGTCAGATTTCCATGATTTTCACTAGTTGGAAAGGCGGGGAACTAAATTAATTGGACTCATACTTGTGAGAAGTTCTGAGCCAGTTCAACCAGGCAGTGTAGATCAGAAGGGAATCCACTGCACTGAAGGAGGGAAAGAGATCTTGTAAGTGAACAAGAAATGACTGTCCATCGACGCAGATCATGGGCAATGGGTCAGTAGACTTTAGAGAAGAGTGGAGGGAAGAGCAGGTGACCCCGCAGGGGCAGAGGATCATACTGCTGTGGTCATAGGCATCAGAGTCCAGGGCTGCCCTGAGTGTACACCTGCCAGGTTCCCCTTCTGTCTGTTCCAGTTGGGATGTTAGGATCTGAAAAGCTACAGCAGATGAAATAGTGACCCATGCCTGAATCTGAGTGGGCTTTCAGAAAAGGGCCCAGGAAGCAGCATTCCAGGAAAATACTGATTTGATGTGGGAAGACCTGAGGAGACAGAATGGAGGCTGGGGGAACCTGCTAGGCTCCTCTGACTCAGCTACACTGGTGTAGACACAGACTGGGTTTGTGAAGCCACCTTACCTGCTTCAATACATGCTGCATGGACAGAAGTGAGAGGGAGGAGAAATATGGACTCCAAACCATTCTGTGAGACAAGACCATAGTCCTCATTTGTGGGTTTTTTTTTTTTTGATGGGTCTGGGGTTTGAACTCAGGGCTTTGCACTTGCGAAATAGGCTCTCTACTGCTTGAGCTATACCCCCAGTCCATTTGCTGTGGTTGTTTTGGAGATGGGGGTCTAGTGAACTATTTGCCCAAGCAAATAGTTCACTAGACCCCCATCCTCCCGATCTCAGCCCCCCAAGTAGCTAGGATTATGGGTGTGAGCCACTGGCATCCAGCCACATTCCTTATCTGTGGATGAGGCTCAGTTGAGGCAGGTCATCACCCATGGCTGCCTGCCTGGTCAGTGGTACACAAGGGTTCCTTCCATAGCTCTGCACCTGCCCTCTTTTGGAGAACAGTGACTGGGGGAAGAGAAACAGAGAGGAATCCTACACCTAAATCCTGAGTGTCTTCATTCTATTTAGTAAAGGCAGAACTGAGGCCTCCATTCTGAGCATGTGTTTGCAAATACAGAGCAGGTGATGGATTTCTTGGATGCATGGATTAAAGGCAAGGGAGGAGGTAGAGGGTGCTGATGGTACCATACTGACAGGATTCCTCTGAGGGCGACTGGAATGATGTCTGTGTATGCGTTCTAAAGTGTATGTCAGTAACTTCACAAAATACTTAAAGAAAGAACCTATGGGTGCTGTATCAGAAGAAAGTTAATTCTGTAGTGTACTCGAGGAAGATGTGCATCCTCGAAGACAAAGGACAAGGTAGAATCCGTTTCTTTATGCTTGAAACATTTTCTCCCATTATGTAGCTTTTTGGGGAGTAAATGAATAAAATGGGCTTGTTTTCTCCACTGAAATGTGATAAGTCAATGATGACTTCATAGCTGTGAGGTTCCCAGAAACTACTGAAGATGCCATGTGTCCAGTTAGTGTGACAATATGGCCTGTACTCACCAAGGAGATCATCCTAGAGAGGGCTGGCAGGGCCTAAGGTCACTTTTGGGGGGATGCTGAATTGCTTTTTGCTAGTCTCTAATAGTCCTGCTCAAACATGTAGTTTGTGTGGCATCGGCCCATCCCTGGGCAATCAGAAAACCTGACTTTTGGCTTCAGTGATTGGCTTGGGGTTTACCTGTCACTCGTATAAGACAATCATTGTCTTCCCTGGGAGTTTAGCTCAGAAAATTGTACACTCTTTCTGGTGGGTGGATGACCTGAGAGGACCCATGAGTCAGGAGCCAAATGGGTATTTTGCTTCCATGTGTAGAAGACCTGCCTAAGAAAGAGGTCAAGAAAAGCAAAGCAAGGGGAGAGAGAGAGAGAGAGAGAGAGAGAGAGAGAGAGAGAGAGAGAGAGAGAGAGAGAATAGTGATAATCATTTGAACAACTCGATCCAGCCATGCCTGATGCTTACTTAATATACCCCACAACTTTGGATTTCCTAGTCACAGAAATTAACACATTACTTTAAAAGAAAGTTTATTTGAATTGGGTTTCTGTCACTTATAGCTGAACGAGACCTTGATGAATACTGTTAGTGTAAAATACAGCTATTGTGCTAGAGTGGGCTGGAATTCTCAGCTGGGATGTTCCTAAATGGATCGCATTCCCAGACTAAACCCAAATGAACCTTTCCTAAAGTCCCCTTAGCAACTTAGTTTGCTAACTACAACCATGAAAACTGATCATTAGCTAACAGCAAGAGGGAAGCTGTCTTACTAGTAGACTGCTATGGACTTAATTGTGCTCCCCAAGATTCATATGCAGAAACCCTACCCCCCATGTGATGGGATTAGGAAGCAAGACCTTTGGGAGGTAGTTAGATTTAGATGAGGTCATGAGAGTGGGACCCCATGATAGAATTAGTGTCCTTGTAGGAAGAGACCAGAGAGCTGACTGTCTGGATTTCCCTCCCTTACTTGCACGGCAAGCATGAGGCCATCTGCAAGCTCAGAAGAGGGACCTCACCAGAACCTGACCACACTGGACCTTGATCATGGACTTCCATCCTTCAGAACCATGAGAAGTAGATATCTGTTGTTTACCTCCTCCCACTCCTGTCCCCCAGTATGTGGTATCTTGAAACAGCAGCCCAAGCTGGCCAATACACAGGAGTTAGAGAAAGCCTAGGAGTGGTAACTGCTTCTTAAGTTCCTGATGTCAGATGGAAGCAGTGGGGTATGCCTGTGATCCCAGCTACTTGGGAGGCATAAATAGGAGGATCACTGAATAGGCCAGCATGGACATAAACAGGAGACCAGTTGGAAAAGTAACTAAAGCAAAAAGGCTGGAGGCGTGGCTCAAGTGGTAGAGTGCCCGCCTAGCAAGTGCAAGGTCCTGAGTTCAAAAACCAAGTACCACACACACACACACACACACACACAAAACTTCCTGATGTGCAAAATTGTTCTCTTGGGGAAACAGAACAGGTCAGAGGGAAGGCTTCCTCCAGGGGATACTAGGCTTTAGTGTGGGGGCATGAGCCACTCCTTACACATGTTTCTTATGGAGACATCTCCCCAGGGGACAGAGACAATAAATGACTTCTGTCCAGTTGGGATGGAGTAAGGGTTGGTAGACTTTCTTTCTGTCAAGGGGCAGGTAGTAAATATTTTAGGTCTATGGGCCAGGCTCTGTTATGATCACTTAACTCTGCCACTGTCATGTGGACAGTATGCAGATGACATGGGAACAAATGGCTGTGGCTGTACACCTATCCAGCTTTGTTTGTTAATTTGAATGTCATGTGATTTTCATTTGTCATTAAAAGGTATTCATTTGCTCCAACCATTTAAAAATGTGAAAACCATTGGATCATAGTCAAGTTCATGACATCTTTGGGATGCCTTCTCTTAGTTTTGGTCATTTTCTCCAAGTTGCTAGCTCCTGTTAGTTTCTTAATCATTTTTCATTGAGAGGACTTCCTCAGACATCTTGTGGCATGTGGTTGTAGCTCACATTGAAGAGAGAGGCATTGATAAGGCAGTTGGTAGCTCTATGGCTTGTCCTAGGTGTGGAAGTTGTACTAGTTGTCATGTGGAGACATTGACACTTCCCAGTGTCAGCATCTTTGTTAGGTAGCTTTCTGTTACTATAAGAAAATACCTGAGGTAATCAGCTTATAAAGAGAAGGACTTTTTTTTTCTCTGGTAGTGGGGTTTGAACTCAGGGTTTCCCATGCTAGAAGACCTAGAAGGCTTATTTTGGCTCATGGTTTCATTCAGTGGGTTGGTTTAGCTCTGTTGCTTTTGGGCCGGTCGTGAGGCAGCATCATGGTGGGAGCAGATTGAGGCAGACTCAGAAAGTCCCACTTGGCTTGAGCACACATGATAATCTGGGAAGATAACTCTGATTTCCTTCCTAGAGTCTGGCCCATCTGAAAGCTGGGTATTTGGTCTGTACATGCAGGGGATATGTTTTGACAGAGTCTTTCTCCACAACCCTGTCCTCTCCCCTCACCCTGTCTGTATTAATTCAGAAGCAGGAACTCCAGAAAATGACATAGCGGTGTATATATGTTCACTGAGATTAAAAATAGTAAAATTTACAGGGTTGCAAGTGTCAAGATTATAGTTAGAAGCTGCTTGCCTTTTCTGGAAAATGGCAGTGGACCCTTCCTCTGCCAAGTCACTCATACCACACAGCCCCAATGTCAGTAGAGTCCTTCATAAGACTGGAAATAACTGATGCGTGGGTTATTTTTTGGACATATATACTTGTCATTTAGTATATAGGCCCTTTCCTAGACTAGACTTCCACAGTGGCCCCATATAGTAGTATTTTTATCTATTGTGGCACACACATCAAAGTATATGGACACAGGTTTATATGCTTTTATTATTTTGTCTACCCCTACCACAGTTAAAGTAGCAGAGATTGCTCCTTGGATCCACCACAACCGAGTAAAGCCAGCCTCTCTCGAGGGGGAGTGCATCCCTGATCTGGCTTCACCATGCAAGATCATCCTCTGGAACATCCACTCCCTTCCTTGGAAGGACCCCACTTCCCATGAAACAACAGAGGACCATGGATGGTGGGACAACTGACTCTGGTTGCTAACTCTTGTATGGTTAATGAGGCCTCCCAGCACTGTGAAAACCTTGGACATCTAGCCATTGCTCCTGAGGGTGGTAGGTGGGGTTGAAGCAAATGTGTTGATTACCATAGGAGCACATTGAATAGGTGGTATGGTTGTGGGTTCATGACCCGATAACAGTGCCCAAACATGACTAATAGGTATGAAAAAAGCAAAGTCCTGGTGACAACACTTGCTGCCTGAGTAGTATTCATACATAGGTCACAGTTTGAGATCTGGGGTTTCCCAAGCAAGGGACTGATTGAATTAAACAAAAGGAAAACATGGGAAAGACCCATCCCTGGAGGGGGGAAGAAGATGACTCCTCAACTTTCCATCGTGCATAGACTAGTCAGCTTCTGTGGTGACTAGAGCAGGGCTGTCATCCTGCCATCCATGGTCCTCTGCTGTTTCTTGGGAAGTGGGGTCCTGCTAAGGAAGGGCGTGGACATTCTGGAGGATGATCTTGCATGGCAAAGCTGGATCAGGGATGCACTCCCACTAGAGAGAAGCTGGCTTTACTCGGTTGTGGTGGATCCAAGGATCAATCTCTGCTACTTTAACTGTGGTAGGGGTAGACAAAATAATAAGAAAAGGGACCCTCCAATGAGGCTTTAACAGATGGACATTCCATTCCTTTACCAAGATGGCATCCCCTGGCCTGGAAGTGTGCATGGGAGTTGTCAGACTGACAGGAAGTCTCTCCTAGACTCAGTCATTGAACTCTGGAAGAGTCAACCCAAGGGCCTGCGTCTGTTGCCTCAGGGTGAGATTCTCCTGTATGCCCTTGCTTAAGAGGAGGTGGGTATCCATAAAGGACTTCAAAGGGTGACAGCCCTGTCTGCTTCATGGGACTAGACCTAATCCTTAATAATGTTATGGGTAGTAGTTAATCTCATTGCAGATGGGTCATCTCCTGACATAATTTTCCCAACTGTAATTTTAGAGTCCTATTTATACATTTCACTTTTCCTGAACTCTAGGGGTGGTAGGCCATATGAAACTTCCAGGCAGTTTCCAAACCCTTAGCCATCAGCTGAACTACCTCAGCCACAAAGGCTGGCCTATTATCTGTCCCAATACAGGTATTCAACTAGGGGATGATTTCCTTTAGCAGACATCTGGCCACCTCCCAGGCCTTTTTAGTCCACATGGGGAAGTCTTCCACCCATTCTGAGAGGGTACAAACACCAACAGATATTTGCATTCTTGAGCTCATGGCATTTCAGTGAAGTCCACAATCAAGTTTTTAAGAGGTGTTCCACCAATGCTCTGCACCTGGGGAGGCACCCTTGGCCCTTGCTTGGGGTTGTTTTTGGCACACAGGCTACATCTTTCACATACTGCCTTACTCATGCTGGAGAGTTTGGGGACATAAAAGTGCTGGGCCAGGGTGGCCTCAAGGGTTATTCACCCTGAATGAGCTCCTTCGTGGAATCGGTTGACAAATGTAGGAGCCAGTGACCAGGTTTGGCAATGTGGCCACTGGTAAACTCCCATCATTTGTCTGGTAGAAAATTTTTCTCCTCAGTCTTAAACCAAACCTGCTCTTGTGGTATGAATAATGGATCCCAATTAGCTAAGGGAGATAGGAACAAGGCAACCATCAGGACAGTTGGGACTGGTCCTCTTATGAGGGCTGCTTTTTTGGCTTCCCTGTCAGCTTTTGCTGACAATTGTTGCATCTCTCTTTTGGTGCAGTGTATAACTGTCATCCATTTAGGGACCCATACAGCATCTAGCAGTTTGAGGATTTCCTGCCCATACTTGATACGTCTTCCTCCTGAGTTAATGAGTCCCCTCTCTTTATATAAGGCCCTAGGGACATAAATGGTTGTGAAGGCATATTTGGAGTCAGTGTAGAGGTTTTTCCATACTTCTGCAGTGAGCTGGAGTGCCTGCGTGAGGGCAACAAGTTCAGCCTTTTGGGCAGAAGTTCCAGCCGGTAGCAGGTGGGCCTCAGTGACTGAAACCAGAGTCACCACTGCACACCTGGCACAGTATGTGCCATCCTGGACAAAGCTGCTACCATCTGTGAAATATTCAATGTCCAGATGGCCAATAGGCTGATCAGTTAGATCTGGCTGGCTTGAGAATACCTCATCCATAACCTTTAAGCAGTCATGCTCCAGGGATCCCAAGTCAATCAGCAACAGCATGGCCAGATTTGGAGTCTTAACAACCTCCAGCTAGATGTGTGGGTTTTCACATAGCATGCTCTGGTATTTGAGCATCTCAGGGTTGGACGACCCATAATTTTCCTTATACTCTGTGAGTGTCAGGATGGAATGGGGAACTTGCACAGTGAGTTCTTGCCCTAGGGTAAGATCATCTGCTTCTGTTACCAATGCCACGGTGGCTGCTAGGGCATGCAGGCAAGGCGGCCAGCCCCGGGAACCAGAATCAAGTTGTTTTGACGAGTAAGCCACCAGATAGTGCCAGGAGCCTAGAAGCTGAGTCAGGATCCCAAACGCTGTTCCTTTTTGCTCATGGACATACAAGGAAAAGGGCTTAATCATATCCAGCAGGCCCAGAGCAGGGGCATTTGTGAGTGTCTTCTTGATTTCTTTAAAGGCCTTCTCTTGTTCTCTTCCCCATACTAAAGGTTCCCATTCTCCTCACTATGTGGCTTCATTGAGTGGTTTGGCAAAGACGGAGTAGTTATGGATCCAGATTCAGTAGAAACCTGCAGTTCCCAAAACCTCTCTAATTTGTTGGCAGGTCTTAGGGGCTGGGATGGAACAGACAGCCTGTTTCCTCTCAGAGCTGAGTCTGCATTGCCCTTGGGACAGGTGAAAGCTGAGGTATTTGACAGTGTTTTGGCAAATTTGGGCCTTTTTCCTAGAGGGACTTTCTATACTGCCTCCCATAAAAGAGGAAGGAGAAGGCGAGTCCCTTATATTCAGCCCTCCTGAGTCGGTCCAACCAGCAGAAGGTCATCTATATACTGGAGGAGTGTGCAGCTGTGCTGGTCAGCTAAGGCCTAGAGGTTGGCTGCCAAGCCAGTTCTGAAAATAGTGTGTGAATTTTTGAAACCTTGTGGCAATCAAGTCCAGGCTAGTTGCCCCTTTCCCCAGTATTGGGATTTTCCCATTGGAAGGCAAAAACAGGCTGGCTCTGTGGGGCCATGTGGATGCAGAAAAATACATCCTTAAGATGTAGGCAGGTACAAGACTTTGCCTCAGCTGGGACAAGACTTAAAAGCATGTATGGATTTGGGACTATGGGGTGCAAAGTGACAGTTGCTGAGTTTACTGCCCAGAGGTCCTGAAATCCTCAGTCCTCAGTTTCTGGACTGATAATAAGAGGGTGTTCCAGGATGACTGACAAAGTTGGAGGATCCCATACTTTAGGAGTCTGTCAAAGTGTTTTTGAATTGTGACCTGGGTCTGGCGTTGGATGAAGTATTGATTTTGGCTGACAGGGATGGCTCTCAACTTTAGTTCCACCACTACTGGGGGTACACTTTGGGCTAGACCTGGGGGGTTATCTTCAGCCCATACACCTGGAATCTTGAAGGGAAGCTCAGGAATCTCGAGAGGTCTTCCCTCGGGCATAGGGCCACCATTTATCTTCTTTTATAACTGTGAGGATTAGAGTCTTTGTTTTAAGTCTTCTCAACTTTAAGGCTGCTGCACCATTTGAATAAAAAGTTATCTGTTCCCTCAGCTTGCACAATAAGTCCCTGCCCATCAGGCCTGCAGGGCAATCAGGGAGATAAAGGAATTCATGCCTTACTTTATGACTCCCAAGATTGCAACATCTGGACACTAAGAAGGGATGGCAGGACCAGTTCCCTGTAGCCTTGATAACAGTTGTATGCTTTTTGGAAAGAGGACCCACTGGTTGGGTCACAATTGAATTTTCTGCATTCAGTTCCACCATGAGATCAATGGGATGGCCCCCTATTTTCATTTGGACCATTGGCTCCAGGGAACCCAGTAGAACAGAACCCAGTCTGTCCTCCCAGGGGCTGGCTCCCCTGCAGGTGGGCTGATATTTTCCCCTTGACTACCTGGCCTCTGCCTCTGGTCTAGGGGGCCCTTTAGGTGTCCCTGGCCCACTGGGGACATTCATTCTTTCAATGCCCTTCCTGACGACAGTAGGCACATTGATTTTGTCCTAGTTTCTTCCTAGGGTGGGGGCATTGGTTGCCGTCCACGGTAATTGCCTCTGCCTCTGCCTGGATTAGCTCTCCAGAGCCTGCCTGCCTGTTTTTCAAGGGTGGCTGCAAGAAGATCCACTTTCCTTTTCATCTTCCTGTCGGCCTCCTGTTTAGCCTCCTGATCTTAATTGAAAAAAACCTGTGGCCACCTTCAAGAGCTGGCTGGTGTTTATTCCAGTGAATTCCTCAAGTTTTTAAATTTTTGCCTTATGTCCCCCTGGGCCTGGGCAACAAAAGTGGCATTAATCTGGTTTTCAGTGGCTTCTAGGTCAAAGGGGGTGTACAGACAGAAGGCCTCATACAAATGCTCATAAAACTAACTGGGACTCTCATCTGGCCCTGAGAGGACCTCTGATGTTTTCCTCATGTTCATGGCCTTTTCCCCTCCTTCTTCATGCCTCCTAATAACACCTTCTGATATTGTTTAAGTGGCTGGTTGTCTCAGTCCATCATTGGACCCCAACAGTGGTCTTCCTCAGGGAAATGAACTTGAGTTGCGTGGGCATTTAGAGTGCCCTCAGGGGCATGATCTTTTATCCACTTTAAAGCTGTCAATGTTATATGGCATCACTCTTCAGTATTGAATAGAGTCAGAAGAAACTGTCGACAATCTGTCCAGGTGGGTTTATGAGTCTGGATGATAGATTGCATCAAATCAATCAGAGCCTGAGGCTTTTCTGTGAGGGAGGGGATATGATGTTTCCAGTTTAGGAGGTCTGTGATGGTAAAGGGCTGGTAGACATATATCTGTCCTCTTTATATTTGACTGTTCTGGTCATAATACACTGGATCTTGGACCCCCCTCAGGGGCATCTGCAGGGCAGGGAGGGCCTGAGGAGAGGATGGGTCCTTGTGGAGACTGGGTAGATGCTCATGACTGAATGGGGAATGTGGAGTGAGCACTGGTGGACTTGGAGAAGGTATAGGGTCCATAAGACTCAGGGAGGTCAGAGGAGTTGAGGCCCTAGAGGCTTGTGAGTCAGATTTTACAGGTGTGACTGTCCCTTGAGCTTCCCAATCCAATGTTGGAGGTGGGGGTGTGGAACTGGTAGCAGAGGTGGATAAAGTGGGACATAAGGCAGTGGTAGTTCTTTGGGCTCCCTGGCAAGTATAGGCTCCTTTATTTCCTCTCTCCCACTTGGAAGTTGTGGCCACCCTAGCCACCATGATCCTATTGGCATCTTCTAGACAAGACTTTAGCTATGTGGGCCAGCTGAGGACAGCATCTTGCCAGCAGTCAATATAGAGAAACTGATCTGGATATCCAGGCTTCCCCTCAATTACCCCATAAACTTCATTAACCACAGTTTTATCTAATGACCCTTCTGGGGGCCACCCTACAGCAAAAGCAGACCAATCTACTTCACAAAGAGCTTTAAGCTTGTTAGGAGTTAACTCCATAGTCTCTATTATATGCCTTTTTAAAGTTTTTAACCATACACTCAAAGGGAGTATTTTTACTCTGATTTCCACCCACCTCCTCCTGTTACCAGACATCAAGATAGACACAGAGGGGTAGGGGTTTTAGAGGAAAAGTAAAGGGAGGGTCCTCTTCTCTGACACACAAGGCAGAACAACATGCACCTCTTATCGGTGACCTGGACATAGTTGCCTGGTCAGCAACTA
This sequence comes from Castor canadensis, assembly GCF_047511655.1. Lineage (NCBI taxonomy): Eukaryota > Metazoa > Chordata > Mammalia > Rodentia > Castoridae > Castor > Castor canadensis. The sequence goes on from NC_133398.1 coordinate 105,425,404, forward strand.
CACCTACACAGAGTCCTCACTTATTTCATCTGACTCCAGCTGCTCCTCTCATGGCGATTTAGGTGTCTCAGCCATAGTGACAGACAGAGGCCCCGTTAGGGCTCACCCTAGACCAAATGAGTTTGCCACGGACCCATGGATCAGGACTCCACACTCACTTCATAGCCAAGTTACGTCTCATTCAAGCATGTTCACAAGAAAGTATCCAACATTTTTGCCCTGCACCCAGCACCTGGAAGTCACGGTTTTGCTTTTGCTCAAAGTTACTTGGGTGACCCCAGGAGTTGATCAAGCTCCCCGTCTGCCACTTAGAGGCAGGCCTAATATTTGAACCCTGGCTCTTACCAGTCTGACAGGCAGCTCTCCCCCACTGGTTCTTGCTCCTCACTGGGTTACATTGTGTGTCAGAGGCCCTCACCCTGACTTGCTGGGAGGATGAGTCCCGCCTCAATCAAACTGTCCATTGGCGCCCGGCAGGACCACTTCCCTGGTGGTCCAGGGGATACACCTTGGTGACAAAGGAGGTGAAAAACCACTGTCTCCGAAATCCTGGACAATTCCCCAGAAATGTATCAGGATTCTCGAACAGAGACACAGGACATCAAGGAAATGCAGCAGGAAGCAATGTTTTATTGTGCTGGCACAGACTCACAGACTTGAGTCCATAGGCTGAGCCCTGAGAACAAAGGGGGCTTATCTTATATACCCTTGTAAGGAGATTACAGAAGCAAAAAATAAAGTTTAACCCATATGTGGTTGCATGCAACTCTATTGGTTACTTTACCTCCCCCTGAGTGCTACGTGACCTTCTTCATGTTTAGCTTCTTTAAGTTGTATTTCTCTGCCGTAGCATCCCTTCCCCCTGCTACATCATCAGAATGCAGACTTGCCTGCTTGTGGCCCTCCTCCCTGCTACAGTGGAGGCTTAGAGGCAGGGCCAGCATGGTGTTTAAGGGTCTTGAGTGTTCAAGGCAGCCAAGACCAGTTAGCCAACTCCTGACTCAACACTCTCCTTGAATTGGGCTGTGTTGGTTAAGGTCTGTGTAAGATTTTCCTTTTTTTGGTCAAGGACAATGTCCTTTGGTACTGCCAGGAAGTTCCTTTCCCCCTTTTTCATCATGTGGAGTCAGAAGCTGAAGAAACTGGAATGGGCCACTTAAATTATCAATAACAAAATTTATCCCCAGCAAATAAAACAGTCAATAAAAGTTGGCTTGGTGGAAGATTCTGGATTCCAATCAGGATTTCTGATGAAATGTTACAATCTGCTTGCCAGAATATGATGTTAGAGACATTGAAAGGAAGACTTCAAAAATATTTTGATTTGCTTCATTTGGGGCTTTCTAAACATTTACTATTTTAAAATCTTTCCGATTAATGATTCAAAATGCTGTTTATTTCTGACAACTTATGTTTGGCGTATCCTTGCCATTTATAAATGTTCAACAAAACCAGTCTCATGTGGCATTTTAGCAATGTTTGTAATTGTTATTATTGATTGACCATATGATTTTAATGTGGAGGGTGGAAAGCTCATAAAAGAAAGGTTGATGCAACAGCCAGAGTATAAAAGCTCAGAGGATAACTGGGGAAGTTCTGTCCCCTTTCCCCCTCCCTACAGGCCAGATCTGTATAACAGTTTTGGTGAATTCAATGTAAGTAGATGGAGGAAAAGCACCCTAAATTAAATCTGAATATGCCAGCCAACCTGGCCTCTCAGGCTAACACCATCTCCAGGCTGCAGATAGCACACTGATGTACTTACGGGAGTCCCCCCTTAGCAACAGAGTTGCCATGGAAACACATTGTGACTCCCTGAGAGGAAGCAAGCAAGAGCAGGCATGGGGAGTTTACAGGAATTTCTCATTGAAATAATTACAGTCATTCTCAGTGTGTTTAAGAAATTATTTTTTCAAAGTGTGTTCTTGACAGTCTTGCATCTGAAGAGTTTAGCTCAAAGTCTTATTATTTTACATCCAAATCATATTGTATTTTTTGGACAGCATGTTTGGAAGCATTTGGTGGACAGTTTTTTTCCAGGATGCAGGGAGTTATGTGCATTTAAATATTTATCCAGATATGAAAATCCTGCAGAGGGGACAGGTTATGTATATGTGAGAGAGAAAGGCTGCATGTGACAACCATTATATAGTGGGTTCATCAAAACTTTGACAGAATTTGTGCTTTTGTTCAAATACTATGTATAATGAGCATCTTTTTTTGTTTTTTGGTTGAATCCCTTAATCCAAACATAGATAGATCCTATTGGTGCTGTAACTTCTGAATGTCTAGTCATTTAGGAAATTCTTGGGCCCTCATGAGAGATTTTGTTTATATTTAGAAAACACTGGGTGCTTGTCTGAATCAGAACTAAGAGTAAAAAAAAAAAATGACAATTTAGTGAATTGTTCCTAATTGTTTGTAGAACTTGATTATTATTTAAAAAGCAGCCTTTTATTCCAGTAAAAAATGGAGATGTCTTCCTGGTAGAACCTTTTGCAATTATGTAAAAATATAAAGAAAAATAACAGGATTCTCAAGAAATCTCAGCTATGTTAAGGTTTGGGCATCTCTCCCTAATGTCCTTGGTTTGGGCTTCTGTGTCATTCTTTGGGTGTTGTGCCTTCTGTAGGGTTCTTTAAGCTCCATTCTCATTAGGAGGACTGCGGTTTGGTTTCTGTCTTTCCCTAAGCATTTCCACTTGGAGGTCTTGGGAGCTCAGACCCAACCCTTGATCTTCTGGCCTGGGTAGATCCTTCTTCCAATGTATTCCTCTTGGTGAATGTAGTAGCTGTCCGCATAGGCACTCATGCTAGAGGTCTGGATGGCTTCCTTTTGGTGGAAGTCATCTGATATGAGTAGATTTGGATCTGTAAACAAATGGAGGTTAGAGCATTCTACAGGGAGGTGAGGGTGGTAGTAGCCCATGAAGAGGGTGTTTGTGGTTTCCATTTCACAGGGTAGACCATGCTGCCTCCTGCTCTGGCTGGTAGCCCCTGGGTTGCAGGTACCTTCCAGCTCACCCTTGGTGACTCCTAGTGGACTCAGCTCACACTTGCCAAGAACTCAGCAAATGGAAACAGGGCTTCAGTCTTTTTCTGTTTTTTAAAATATCACTGTCCTTTGCCCTGAAATTCTTCTTGAAGAAAGAGCAGAAATCAGTAATCCTCAGTTTAAATTTAAAGCTAGTCATATGGTCATGTTTTTAAAACAAATTATCATACATTAGTAGCATAAGGGGGGTTCATTATGATAATTCCAAAGATGTGTATAGGGTAACTTAAACAAGTTCACCCCCTCTATTAAATTCCTTTAACCCTCCCTCCTCCCCATGGCTATGGTTTGAATTCAGTTTGTCCTCTCTAAAACTCATTTTTTAATTTAATACTTATTATGAGCTATCAAGAGGTGGGGCTGGAGGTGTGGCTCAAGTGGTAAAGTGCTTGCCTAATAAGCACAAGGCCCTGAGTTCAAAGCCTAGTTCTGCCAAAAAAAGAAAAAAAAAAGAGGAGAGACTTGGTGAAACCTTTAAGAGGTGATTAGGAATCTGCCTATATGAATGCATTAATTATATGCTTAATAGATTAATGAACAAATGGGCTAATGGGTCTTCTTGAGAGCAAGCCTGCTATAAAAGTAATTTTTAAAAACGAGTGCTCTCTGTCTCATGCCATATGATGCACTGCACTACTCAGAATCTTGTTAGCAAGAAGGTCATCACCAGGAGTAGACTTGGACCTCAACCTCCAGAACTGTGAGCAATAAGTTACCTCTTATTTTCTTTTTTCATTTATTTTATTAAGCAGGTGATCTACCACTGAGCTGTACCATAGCCCTTTATAAAGTTACCCAGGCTCAGCTATCTTGTTATAACAATGCAAATCAGACAAACAAACACCATATATAAAAATTAACCTAAAATGAATCAAATACCTAAACACAAGATATAAAATTCTTAGAAGAAAGCATAGGAGGAAAATTGTATGGCATCAGATTTCGTAGTTCTACCCTGTATATAAAACCAAACACACAGGCAACAAAAGAAAAGAAAGATAAAATAGATTCCATTTACAGCAAAAACTTTGGTTCATCAAAGGACACAACTCAGCAAAAGGGCAACCCACAGAGAGGGAGGAAATATTTGTATATGACATGTCTGATAAGACATTAATATCTATCTTATATAAGAAAACTCCTACAACCCAATGACAACAAAAGCAGACATTTTCCCAAAGATTTACAAATGGCCCAGAAGAATATGAGACACTGTTCAGTACTATACATCCTTAGAGAACTATAGGTCAAAAACCACAACAAGAATCCTCCTCACAAACCCATTAGGATGGTTATTATAAAATAATGAATCTTCAGAACATACCAAGTATTGATAAGGACGTTAAGAAATTGGAACTCTTCTTGGGAATATAAAATGGTGCAGCCATTATGAAAAACATGGCAGTTCCCTCAAAAGTTAAACAGAATTACCACATGATCCAGTAATTCCATTTCTTAGCATATGCTCCAAAGAACTGAAAGCAGGGATTGAACAAAATATTTGTGTACCCATGTTCATAGCAGCATTATTCGTCGTTGCCATAAGCCATGGGTTATCCAAGTGTCCATCAACAGATGAATGCATATACAAAATGATCAGAATGTGCGTTCTTCATCACGTGAGACAGCCATGTTGCTTATTTATCGAAGGAGAACATTTTGACTCAACTAACCCCACACTGGTTTTCTTAATTCTCTCTGTAAATTACCCAGTTAGGGTTCTGACCTCTTTGTCTCAGTCCTGGTCAGTAACTTGGTGTTGGTTTTTTCTTTTTTTTTTTGGTAGTACTGGGGGGTTGAACTCAGGGCATCATGTTTGCTAGGCACATCTCCAGCCCAGTTCCTAGATTATGGGCTGTGTGTGGAAACGGTGCAGCTCACTCCCACAGGGAGCCTGGCATGCTTAGGAAGACCAGTAATGGCACTGCAGGGGGTAAGGGGTTTGCAAAGGGTTTTCATAGAACACAGGGGGCTTTAGAGGGCTACAACTGTGCTGGTGAGGCAAGGTGAGGCCCAGCATGAGTCTCAAGAGGACAGGAAATGAAGGTCATGAGATTCAAGGCTAACCAAACCTATGACCTAAATGTTGAGGAAAAGATGTTGGCTGGAAAACCCCCCAGGAAGAGTTAAAGGTCTCCATAACATCTTGGTTAAGGGAAACTTCTAGCAGTATGATGAACCATCTAGTCACACGACATGTATGTTAGTCAGCATTCTGCCTTGTAACAAAATACCTGAGATAATAAACTGTAGTTAGAAAAGTTTGTTTTGGCTCACAGTTTTAGAGATTCTAGCCCATGATTGGTTGATCCCGTTGCTTTGTGCCTGTGTTGAAGCAGCACATGGCAGAGTAAAGGTGCTTGTCTCATGGCCAAAAAAGCAAAAAAGAGATAGAGAGGAAGAGGAAGGGATTTGATTCCCACTGTCTCTTTTTTTTTTTGTTTTCTTTTTTTGTTGTACTTGTACTTGGACTCAGGGCCGACACCTTGAACCACTCTAGCAGCCCTTTTTTGTGAAGGGTTTTTTCAAGATAAGGTCTTGTGAACTGTTTCCCTGGGTTAGCTTTGAACCATCCTCCTCCTGATCTCTGCCTCCTGAGTAGCTAGGATTACAGGTGTGAGCCACGGACGCCCAGCCCCACTGTCTCTTTCAAGGGTGCACCTCCAATAACCTAAGGACTTCCCTCTAGGCTCCATGTCTTAAAGGTTCCACCATGTCCAATAGCACCAAGCTGGAGACAAAGCTTTCAACACATGGGCCTTTGGGAGATAATTAATATCCAAACCACAGCAACTAGGTTATAGCACTAGGAAGTAGGACGAAGAATACACTGAAACAGAAGGATACCTTGGAGCCTGTTCTTTGCCATTGCCCACAGGGATGATGAGGGACTGATGAGTGGGTAGGTAAAATAAGCTCATCGCATCTCACTAGCATATGTAGCTCCTGGCCCATAGACCAAGGCCCAGAGCCGAGTCACAGTACATTCTCCAAGTCAGAACCTCCTTGGGTAGCCTCTTTTAGAATTGTTGGCTTTGCTGGCTGGGCTCAGTCTTCCTGCGCCATGCTGCCCCCACCTCCCACCCTAAGTCCTACCTTTCCAAATGTAGAGAAGAATTGGAAGACTAGATTACTAGGAAGTGTATCCTTTACCTAGTTTCCTGGTTATTTACATTCTGCAATGTTTACATGCTCTCTCTCTCATGAGTTGAGACTGTGTTGAACCGTTTGAAAACACGCACGGACATTATGCCACTTCACCTCTAACTCCCTAGAATGTGTTCCTAAGAACACAGGGTGTGTCCTTCTCAGAAGGTCCACCACATCTGTTTGATTCAGGATCAGTAAGTTCTTCTAGCTTTTGGCTAAAGATGTGCCCACTGGGTTTCTCCATTGTAAAAGAAACCTTCAACATTCTCCATGTTTAAGAAATCCTATTTGTCATATAACTTTCCTTTGGAAAAGTTTTTTTAGTGCTAATTTCATACATTAAATTTGACTAAACAGAAATGGACTATGGTGCTATAACATCTACCATTAAGGTGCTTAAAAAGAGAAAAAGCTCCAAATTTGTACATTCTATCCACGGTGACACCAAGGTTTTATACTAAAAAATACTTCATTTTTCCACATAGCAAATATTCTTAGAGCTTCTACCACATGTAACACAGTACACTAATGGACAAGGTGAGCGGACCTTCCATTCAATGGAAAGGGAAAAATTCATGTAACAGCCAGCTTAACACAATGTGCTAGTTGGTAAGAACCAAGAAATCATATAGCACAAAGTGAGTACAGTAAGCCCACCTTTCCTGTGAATTTCTATGTGCAGTTTTGAGCAAGTGTGGTCAAAAAATGATGAATAAGTAAAATCAAAAGAAATTTAAAAAACGGAACTTTTAAATCCTGCATACATTCCGCAGCTCAGTTGATAGGGAAAGGGTCTCAGTCAGTCCCGTGTTATCCTCAGTTGTGTTTAAATCATTGTGTGAACTGCTGGGTGTTTCCCTGCCCCAAAAGCACGTGGTGTTCAAAAAGCAATGTAAAAGCTAATATACCAAATTAAAGTGATAAAGTGAAAAATTTCTTGAAACACAGTTGTCCTTAACCGAGTTGGGCAGCAGTATGAGAAAATAAATCAAGCATCCCCAGTACTGAGCTGAACCCTACACTTCCTGAGCGTGCAGGGTTTGTCCTCAGTGGTGGTCTCATTCAAGCCATATACCTCTGGGTACCAACCAAAGGGCTACTCTAATTACTTTGCCTGAGAGACAGGGTTGGAAGGTCAGTTGAGGGCTTTGCAGAATTGTTCTGGGAGAGTAGAAGACAGGGTGTCTCTCAGTTTGGGTTGCTATAGAAAAATACTGTAATTTGGGTGGGTTATAAACAACAGAAATTTATTTCTCACAGAACTGGAGGCTGTCCAAGACTTGGTGCTGGCAGACCCTGTGTGTGCTGAGAGCCTGCTTCCTGTTTCCGGCTTCCGTCTTTCTTCTCACTGTATCCTCATATGGAGGAAAGGGTGAGGGAGCTCTTAGGCTGTTTACAAACACACTAAATCCCATTCATGAGGGCTTCAGTTAATGCTAGTGACTTCTCCTGGTTTTCATTCCTAGAGGGCCAGGGCCAGAAATGCCCTAGATATTACAGGTGCAGGAGGAGAGTAATGGCCTTCTAGGTGCATGATGCTGTTCCCAATGAGGGTGTCAGCAGTGTTAGAAACAGAACCAACCAGCAAAGTGCAGCTGAAGGTCGTCATTTCTAAGCTGTGTATTGTATTACTTTTAAAATTTAAAAGAACAGAAAATCCAAGTACAATAGGGTTCCCAGGAGCAGGTAGACAATGAAGACAATGGGAGACATTGGAAAAGGGCACAAAGTAACAGTTATGTAGGATGAGTGTCTTGAGACAGAATTTACATCACATGGGTGACTATAGTTAGCCATAATGTATTGTATACTTGGAATTTGGTGAAAGAGAAGATATTAAGTTTACAGGCACCACACACATGCAAAAGACAGCTGTGTAAAGTGATGTATATATTTCTTTCTCCTTTTATAGTTTTTATGTTTATTCACATGTATATACATTGTTTAGGCCACCTCCCCACTTCCATCTCCCACTTCTAGGCAGAACCTGTTCTGCCACCTTCTTTTCCAATCGTTAAAGAGAAAAACCTAAGAGATAATAAGAAAGTCATATTCTTTTTGCTAGTTTGGGATAAAAATAGCTATACAGAGAGATTCCTAGCATTGCTTCCATGCACTTGTGTATTAAAACCCACATTGGTTCATCTCTGCCAGACCTCTTCACTACTTCTGGTCCCTTTCCCATACTGGCCTCTGCTGTTTTAAGATTACTTTATTTAATCCTCAAAAAGGGAGCACATCAACCACTTTCAAGTTTTAGGTTTCCTTTTCTTTACCTATTTCTCCCATGTGTGTTCTCCCCTTAGTGTGTGACCCAGGTCCAATAATATTACTGCATTTGTTTTGGGCCTATAATCCTCATATGAGGGACAACATATGATTTTTGGTCTTCTGAGCCTGGCTAACTTTGCTTAAGATGATGTTCTCCACTTCCATCCATTTACTTGTGAATGACAAGATTTCATTCTTCTTTGTGGCTGAATATAAATACCACATTTTCTTGATCCATTCAAGCAGTTTCCATAACTTGGCTATTGTGAATAACACTGCAATAAACATGGGTGTGCAGGTGCCTTTGTAATAACTTGAGTCACATTCCTTTGGGTATATCCTTAGGAGTGGTATTGCTGGATCTTATGGGAGATCTATGTTTAGTTTTTTAAGCAGCCTCCATATTGTTTTCCAGAGTGGTTGTACTAGCTTACATTCCCCACCAGCAGTGTATGAGGGTTCCTTTTTCCCTGCATCCAGGTGATGGATATATTAATTGGCTTGACTGTAGTCCAGTTTTGTCTGTATCAAATCATCACACTACATACCTGAAATATATACAATTTACAGGGCTGGTGGAGTGGCTCAAGCAGTAGAGCACCTGTCTTGTAAGTGTGAGGCCCTGAGTTCAAACCCAGTGCCACCAAATATGTGTGTGTGTGTATGTACATACATATGCATCTATACAACATACAATTTTTATCTAAAAACTAAATATAAAAAAGAATACTGCCAACAACTCTAAGAAATAGTGAATCTCTTTGAAGTTATAGTACTAATTTCATCAGAGCGGAAGAATTTCACTCAGTCTCTTCACTTAATTCTGGGGAAATTGCTTTTATTATATTAGTGTTATTCTTGTTGGGTTTGCTGCCATGGTGGGACTTGAACCCGGATCCTGAAGCATGGGAGGCACATGCTCTGCCACTGAGCTACAGTGTTGGCCTCTTCACTCAATTTTGATACCTCATTCCCACATGAACATGCAAAAAATGGGAAAGTTCTGATGGACATCTTTGAACTAATTAGGAAAATTTGAATATGTACTATGTGTTAGTTCATTGTCTATTGCTATAACATCATACCTGAGGCTAGCACTTTATAAATAAAAGTTTACATAGTTCACAGTTCTGGAGAATGAAAGTCTGAGATTGGGTAGCCCATGCTTTTGGCCTCTTTGAGGGTCTTGGGGCTACACTGTAATGTGGTTGGTGGCATCAATAATCAAAGCTGAATGTACAGAGGAGAGAGAGGAAGAAAGAAGAAGAAGAAAGAAGAAGGAAGAAAGAAGAAGGAAGAAAAGAAAGAAAGAAAGAAAGAAAGAAGGAGGAAGGAGGAAGAAGAAAGAAGAAAGAAGAAAGAAGAAGAAGAAGGAGGAGGAGGAGGAGGAGGAAGAAGAGGAAGAGGAAGAGGGAAGAAGAAGAAGAAGAAGAAGAAGAAGAAGAAGAAGAAGAAGAAGAAGAAGAAGAAGAAGAAGAAGAAGAAGAAGAAGAAGAAGAAGAGGAGGAAGAGGAAGAGGAAGAGGAAGAGGAAGAGGAAGAGGAAGAGGAGGAGGAGGAGGAGGAGGAGGAGGAGGAGAAGAAGAAGAAGAAGAAAACCTGAGAAAGATAAACTTACTTTTTATAACAATCCACTTTTGTGGTAACAAGTCCAGTGCCATCAGACCTAACCCATTCCCATAAGATGGACATTAATACCTTACAAAGGAGGACCCCCCGTTACCCAATTACCTCCATACTAGGCCCTACCTCTTAAAGGCATCACCACTTCCTGAAATCGTTACTTTGGGACAAAACTTCCAAGCTTCTGAGCCTTTGGGGGACAAATTATACCCAGGCCACAGCAGACTAGTTCCTAGAGATCATTGAGAAGTTTAAAAAATTATTGCCTGTAACAATAGTCTGGATGGTTGCTTGAATCAATATTTTTATCAGTCACAGATTTATTTTTGAAGTGCTTATGAGTGAACTCACACCATATATGAGACTTGCTTGAAAATGTTGCAGCAAAGAACAACACAAAACAAAACAAAACCAAGGTTGAGATGGATATAATAAAATGGATTGAGCCTGGTGCTGGTGTATAACACCTCTAATCCTAGTTACTCGGGAAGCAGAGATCAGGAGGATCATGGTTCAAAGCCAGCCTGGGCAAATAGTCCCGAAGACCCTATCTGAAAAAAAAAAAAAAAAGAAAAGAAAAAACCATCATAAGAAAGGGCTGGTAGAGTGGGTCAAGTGGTAAAAGTGCCTGCCTAAAAAGTGTGAGGCCCTGAGTTCAAATCCAAAACTGGATTTTCAAAATATTGATATGTGAGAACACTTAGTGATAGGACCGTGAGAGCCCATTATGCTATCCTCTGCATTTTTGTGGTCTGAAAAACTTCATAATAGAAATTTAATAAGTAAAGTTTAAAGATCAATTAAAACATTAAAAACCCCAGCAAAGAATCTAACTTGCTGAGTTTTTATTTTGCTATCATTTTGATATAGATGTGCTTTGATGCTTCATACGTAAGCAGAGGATGTCTGAATCTTAGTAATTTATCAAAGGTAAAAATGTGATATACCTCTTATACCATGGACTTGCTCATCATACCATTCAGAGAAAAAGTCTTGTGATCATTTGTTCTGTGGGCTGTGGTTAAGTCAGGTGAGCATGGACCTCCACTCTTCTGGAGTACAAATACCAAAGCCATCTCTCCAGATTTGTGCTCCTGTGTTCACAATGTAGACCCTAACACAATCACTGTGTTTCCCCAAAATTCTAACTCTGGGGTGCAGTTCTCCATGTAGTGTTAAGAAAAGGCTTAAGACAACTATTTTTTCATATAAAGCACATTCAGGTGTGAGGACTGTCAAGAAACCACACCCTGAACTCAGGTTAACTAGAAATGAAAATGCATTAGTTCTTTCTTTGTGGCAGTAAGACTGAGAATGATTTTCTCAAGAACCAAAAATATGATGTGAAGGGTCAAAGCCCAGAGGAAATGGTGCACTGAGTTTCTATAGGGAGGATCAGACTCTCCTCTGGTAAAACATACAGTGAAGCCTCATCTTGTCCACACCCCAGGGCCACCATGATCCCAGCTGGTCACTCACATCACACATCATCTTGGCAGAGGCCCTGTTAGCCATAGGAAGTCCAGCCATATCCAGCTCAAGGATTCTGGAGACTCCCACAGCCTTTATTCCATTGGCTGTCTCCTAGCAACATGCTCACCACCGTCCCCAAATCCAAACATGGACAGACAGAGGTTCAAGGTAGACAGGAAATCTGCCACAAGAGCCTCCCAAGAAGTCCAGGCATTCTTGTCCCACTACACATGGGCCCAAGAAATGAGAGGAGCACAGCATCGATGATGGAGCCCAAAGTCTACACAAAAGCCAGTAGCATAGCAAATGTGTTCTCAGCATCACTCAAGGAAGGAGCAAAGGGTTAGAACAACTCTAGTAAATGAACCAATTCTCAGCCTTAGAAAGCAGGTAGAAATAAGCATCCAAAGGCCCAAGAAGCACTGATCTATATAATATTATAGTTCATGCAAATTTTCCTACCAATTTTAAGTATTGCTCCATTTATTTTTCTGGATGCAAATTATTACTCCTAAATTTTCCCTGATAGTGAGAAAACAGGAAGCATTCAGGAGAAAGCTGGTTCCAACTCACAAGTACCACTTGTTAAATTTTCAGGTATTTTGTAAGGCTTATATTAAACCATTATTAGTTTAGTATTTGACATGGTGGAGCATTTTACAGCACAGAAATTGGTATACATTTCAGACCAGGGTTTGTTTGTTTTTTAGAGAACTGGTTGTGACACATGTCCCAGGACCCCACTGCTTGTCTGACACTGCCACGTGGACTTGTACCATTTCTTCACTTTTCCAAACTTTACTTTTCTCTGTTTATAATATGAGAACCACTGTTCCATCTCCCTCAAACTATTTTCTTCTTAAATAAGAACAGTGAATGCAAAGTACTTTGCAAATTACCAAGCAGTGGACAATCACTGCATTTGTTTTAACCCTCACACCTAGTCCTTAAGATGTACAAAAATGTCTTTTAATGTTAATATCTGTCTCAGTCCATTTCTTCCCTCCTTCCCTCCCTTCCTTTCTTCTTTCTTTCTTTCTGGCAGTACTGGGGTTTGAACTCTTTCCCTTGTACTTGCTAGGCAGTGTTCTACCATGCCTCCTCCCCCCAGCTCTTTTTGCTTTAATTAGTTTTTAGACAGGACCTCCTTTATTGGCCTGGCCATCCTTAGACCAGGATCCTCCTACCTCTGCCTCCTGCATAGCTGGGACCACATGCACACACCATCACACATGGCTTATTTGTTGAGATGGGGGGAGTCTCACTAACTTTTTGCTTGAGCTGGCCTTGAACCATGATCCTCCCCATCTCTACCTTCTAAGTAATTGGGATTCTAGGTGTGGGCCACCATGCCTGGTCCTTTGCCCATTTTCTATTCTATTAACACAATACCCCAGACTGGGTAAGTTATAAAGAAATAATGTTTATTTGGGCTCAGTTCTGGTCCAAGGTGGAGGGACCACATCTGGGATGGCCTTGTTTCCTCTCTCTCTGTCATATCTCTCTCCTTTATGTCTCTCTTACTCTCTCTCTCCTTATAAAAGTCACCAGAATTGAATCATGGGGACTTCCCCTGGTGGTCTTACCTAACCTTAATCACTTCTTAAAGACCCCCCCCACCTCTGAACATCATAGTTGGATTAATATTTTTCCTTTTTTTTTTTTTGAGACAGGGTCTCACTATGTAGTCCAGGCTGGCTTGAACTTGCAATCCTCCTACCTCAGTTTCCTGAGTGCTAGGATTACAGGTGTGCAATACCACACCTGGCTAAATTTTCTTGATGGTTCAGTGTAGATAAGTTGTGTGTTTTTAGAAATTTATTAGTTCCATCTAGTTTATCAAATTTGTTGGCATATAGCTGTACATAGTATTTTCTTAGAATCCTGTTTATTTGTGTAAAGTTGGTTGTAATGTCTTCCATTTCTTTTCTAGTTTAATTTTAGTTCTGTTTTTTCTTCATATAGCCAAAATTTTGTCTATTTTATTGATATTTTTGCAGAACTAACCTTTAAAAAATCTATTTTTCTATTTCCTACTTTATTTAATGTGTTCTAGTCTTTATTAATAATTTTCTGCTAACTTTGAGTATCGTTCTTTTCCTCCTTTTCTAGTTCCTTAGAGGTATAAATTTAGATTGCTGGTTTGTGAACATTCTTCTTTTAATGAATCATTTACAGCTAAAAATTTCCCTCTTCACACAGTTTTTGCCCCATTCCATGAATCTTGGAATATTGTTTTCATTTCCCTTTCGTCTTAAAACAATTTATCTCCCATGTAATTTCTTCTTCGACCCATTGGTTAAGAACATATAAAGAAATCTTGATTCCTCTATATTGGTGGATTTCCCAGTGTTCCATCTGTGATTGATTTCTAATTTCATTTCAATATAATTGGAAAAGATGCTTTGGATTATTTTTGAATTATTTCAGTGTTCTAAAATTTGTTAAGTTTTTTTGTGGTCTGACTTATTGCCTATTCTGGAGAATGTGCACTTGAGAAAAATGTGTATTTTTCCTGCTGTTGGGTGGAATGTTCTGAATTTGTCTGTTAAGTCCAATTAAGTCTATGGTGTTCAAATCCTCTCTTTCCTTGTTGATCTGCTGTCTGATTCTATGATTGCTGAAAGTCAGATAGTAAAGTCTCCTACTGTGATTGCATTACAGTCTGCTTCTCCTTCAATTCTGTCAATGTTTGCTTCATTTAATTGGGAGGTTTGGTGTTTGGTCCATATATGTTTATAATTATTGTATCTTTCTGGTGAATTGACTCTTCTATCATTTAAAGTTTTTCTTTGTCTTTCTTTCTTTTCTTTTCTTTTTTTTGTACTGGGGTTGAACTTAGGGCCTACACCTTGAGATACTCTACCAGCATTTTTTTATGATTTTTTTTCAAGATAGGGCCTCGTGAACTATTTCCCTGGGCTAGGTTCGAACCTCAATCCTCCTCCTCTCTGCCTCCTCATTAGATAGGATTATAAGTAGGAACCATTGGTGCCTGACTTTTCTTTGACTCTTATAATAGATTTTTTACCTAAGATTTATTTTTGTCTGATTTAGTATAGCTACACCTGCTTTCTTTTGGTTGGTATTTGGATGGAATTTCTTTTTCTTCCTTTTACTTTCAACCTAAGCCTTCCTTAGATTTAAAGCAAGTCTCTTTTAAACAGCATACATTTGACAGAATATTTTTAAATGCATAAAATAAAAGTCATAGTATTACAAGGGGAGCTAAATTATATAGAAATTCGATAATCAATATTTAAAACATATTTATGTCATATATTTATATAGCTACTTATTTATTAATTCATAAGATATCCAGATACAGTGTTTGTAGTTACTATTCTTATAATTTTGGAGTAGCAAGAAACATAAATGATATTTTAAAATGTATTAGAAACTGTACTGTGATATTTACCTACAGTGTTTTTTGTCTTCATCCACACTGTACTGAAATGTTAAATCCAAGTTAACCAAAACTTATTTCTCCCCACTGGAATTTCATTGACCCCAGGCTAAGAACCCTGCTTTCCTAGAATATCCCTTCATAAGGATTGATGCTCAAAATAGCATTAAATGGAAGAATTAGGAGATGAAGCAAAATGATATTATTTACTTGGAAAAATATAGACAGAGATTGAAGGTGTGGACTGAATGTTATTGCTGGTTTAGTTTTCTTTTTCTTGTATGTCTGAATTGTGAGCCCATTTAAATGCCTCATAGCCCTGTCTTTCTCATTCTACAACACAGGATAATTTGCTTCCATTTCTCTTCTCACCAGGGTATGGGGCCATGTTGTTCTTCAGCATGGTAGGTGGTATTCCTTCATGGTGAAAGTTCTGGACCTTTCTGAAGTCGGTTCCAGACTTATTCCTCATCCATTTATTGACCCAACTATTCACTGGGCTGGTCTTTCCTGAGAAGTGAATAAGTGTGTGACGTGCTGGGCAGATCTGGTTTCTGAAGATACGCAGGTGCTTGTGGTGACCCAATTAGTAGACGGGTGCTGTGGGATGCCAACCATTGCCTCCTCCCTGTGAGGACAGTGTGGCTCCACTCTGCTAAACCCATTTTGTGGCCATGTGACTTAGCCTGATTGGTGAAATGTGAGCAACAGTGATTCATTCATGTCATGTCCTAGTGGAAACTTGGCAGGGCTGCACAAGCATTGCCAGCACTTTTCCTTCTGCATGGGATTGTGTGCACAGGGTCCCAGATGGAGACTGGTCTGTCTGCTGAGTCCCTAAAAATAGACAATGGGGAATGGACCCCATCTGACAAGAGATGGGTGTGTGGAAAGGGCAGTAAATAAGCCACAGAGATGTTGTGGTCTTTTGTTATCATATTATAACCTAGTTTGTCCTGATAATACCAAACCAGTTAACAGTACCATTATAGACAGTGTGAAAGCTAGACACTTCCAAGAAATGGTTGTTTCCTCCTGGGTCACACTTCTAGAACAAGTGTCTGATTCAGAGAGGGAAATACAAGGCAAAGTAACCTGTAACCACAACTAAATATAAAATGGCAGCCTGCAGTCTCTAGATATGGAAGTGTTCCTGTATGGCATTAAAGATTATTATATAATCTTCATTTATGGTATTACAGATTACTATAACCTTAGATTATTATAGGTCACTCATGTATTATTATATAATTCACACATAGCACCTCTGATACCCAGTGTGCTTGGAAGGGAGCTCTCAGGAGAAGTTTAGGGCAACCATACCCCTCTAAAATCTACCCTACCTCCTTAAACATATTATTCTTTGTAGGTTTGATAAAAATCCACCAAGAAAGCCAAATCAAACTAGTGAAACAGGTAAGTCTGAGAGAGCTGCATAAAATCATCCAACTTTTTAAACAATTTTTTTAAAAACAACATTCTATGGAAGGAAAACTGGACACCAGTTTTTATCAATTATTGTGTGAATTATTTCCCCCAGATTTGCACCTCTGTGACTATCACTCCACATTTGTGGACTCCAACACCCTCCCTAGATGGGAATCAACAATCCCACCTTTGAAAAAGAAGTAGAGAGGTACTCTAAGAAGGATCTTTTACTGAAGAATTTAATGTCATGGACATAACTCCTTCAGAGAAACCTTAAAGTAGAGTACTACACTCCAGTTTTAAAACTGACAACATTTTTCTAAAGCTTCAGATCATTGATTTTTATCATATCTTCTCCATCTCACTCCATCCCATTCCAAGCAGCTGTGTGTGAGCAAGCTGTATGTCAGCTGACCTGATGTATCATCTTGTATGAGTAACAAATGGTTTCAAGGGCAACCTTTAATAGTACTGGGAGCATCAGCATGCAAATGGTTTTATACAAAGTGATGTCTTACTTTCTATATTTTAAATTAAAAATAGAATTTCTATGCAGGAGGTTATGGGAGGGTCATAGTTCATTGGCAGGATTCTACCTGGAAGAACAAGCTGGGTGTGGTGGTGCACACCTGTAATCCCAGCTATAAGGTAGGCAGAAGCAGGAGGATCACAGTCTAAGGCCAGCCCCAGGGAAAAAAAGTGAGACCCTGCCTGAAAAATAACTAAAGCAAAAAGTGCTGGGGCCTGGCTCAAGAGGTAGAGTGCCTGCCTAGCAAGTTGAGTTCAAACTCCAGTACTTCCCTACCTCAAAGAAATAGGATTTCCAAGTACTTTTTCTTAAAATGGACTCTTTTCTAGGAATAATTTACATCAAGTACAATTTGATAATTTTTAGTAAGTTTATAGGGCTGTACACCAATCAGCACAATACAGTTCTAAAATCTTTCTGAGGCAGGATAAATGGGGCTATAAGATGACATGAAAATCATAAAAAAAAAGTCAAAGTATATTGAGAAAAGCCAAAGTCAGGAACTGAAGCAGAAAACCAGTAGAGCAGCAGGGAATTGAATGTGTACACCTGCACTCCCTCCATCGCCCTCCCTTTCTTTAAATGCTAAGAGGGCTAAGAATAGAAGGTAATCATCTGACCAGAAAGAAATACCTGAAGAGGTCATACCCATCGTTTCCAAGTTTTGGGTAATAATAAACCCATCCTAACCCTTTATCTCCACATTTGAGTAATAGGAAAGCCACTCAAGGTCTCCATTTGGGTAATAGCATTAAAACAGGAATTTAGCAAAAGGATTAAAGGTTGCCAGATGACATGACCACTTATCTAGGAAAATTAAATCTCGACACCCAAGCTTGGTCTAGAAGATATAAATACATCTGGGGTAAGGACCTCATTTTTAGCCTCTTGCTTCACTTCCCCTTCTCCTTCTCCCACTGTACCATCCTGCTTTGCTAAATAAATCTTTGCTTGCCTTCTATCTTGTGAGTTTTCTTTTTTTTTTGTGAAATCCCTCAAAATGCTTTTAGTTGTAGATATGAACAGTGACTAGGGATCTGAGTCAAAGATTTCCTCCTTTCTTATTGGAGATCTTCCTCATCCCTGTCTCTTTTCTGGTGACAATTCTACCATGCCATAAAATTCCTTTGTGTCCATTTGTAGTCTGTCCCTATCCTGGACTTGTGTGTACATTTCACACAGATGGAGTCCGCTGATGGGCTATTGTATCTTTTTCTTAGCATATTTTTTTTTCCTCATCTAAATTGTAGCATGTATTAATAGTTTGTTCCTTTTTACTGCCAAGTAGTATTCCATCAACCAATTGACAGACAATTGGGTTGTTTCCACTCTTGGGCTATTTTGAAAAATGATGCTATGAACATTTTGGCACAGATTTTTTGTGGATATCATGGGCGGATTCCCAGGAGTGGAATTGTTGGGTAGATGAGTCAATCTATGTTTAACCTTTTTTTTTTTTTTTCCCTCCTGGGGATCAAACCCAGGGCCTTGTACATAGTAGGTAAGTGTAACAGGAACTTAAACTGCTTTTTTCTGAAAAGCACTGACTTCTTACTTGGGCTCATGAATTAACTAAAAGCAGGAAAGCTTGGCATCCCTGTCTCTATTTTGTATCTGTGTTCTTTGCACTGAGCTGTTCTCTAGGCAGTCACTGTGCAATCATTTTGGAATCCAGGAAGGACAGGACTGATCTATAACATCTTTACAAGGAGGGATGGGGAAAATGGCTCCCAAAGAAGGGAAGAGCAGAGCCTCCTCAGGACAGGCCACCTGCCAGGCAACAATGAGGTGGCTGCTATGACAGAGATAATGACTGCTCTGGAACCCCTCCTAAGCCAGACTGAGATAATGGTCAACCAGGACATACTTATGCCTGGGACTGTTTAGCTATGCCTATCTTTTGCCTCCTGCCCTAATTCTTTTTTTAAAAATTTAATCCTAAAGCTCATGTTGTACCCTGAAGATGGCTAAAGATGGGCCAAAGTGTTTCCTTTGCCTCTTCTGGTGGCTGCCTGTGTCATGTAATAAATCTCCTTTCCCCGTCTTTTCCCATCTCTTTTTTGGCATGTTGGGGTGAGTGGATAGACCTAATAAGAGGAGTTTGGGGCCTAAAGCTCCAGCTTCATAAGCAGCAGTCTACCACTGAGCTACACCCCAACCCTATTTTTAACCCCTTAAGAAACTTAGAAGTTTTTCCAGAGTGGCTGCACAGTTTTGCATTCCCATTGGGTTAGGTTTTTCCATGAGTGAGCTGGATGCTCTCTTGCCCTAGCAAATGTTAACACTGATGTCCTCTCTGCCCTGGGGATGGAGGACCTTCGACATGCCCAGGGAGCAGGGTCCTAACATCTGATCACCTGCAGACAGAACCAGCAGTGTGAACTGCTACCAGGAAACAGCCATTAGTTTGGGCAGATTCACCATGAAGACATAGAAATTTTACCCAATAGGTCGATTCTCTTAGATACCTAGAAATATATTTGTAGGCAGCTGGTAGGACCACAGATACAGGACTGTCAAAATCAGAACCTTAAGGAAAAAAATTGTGGTAAGTTTTTTATTATAACACTTGATCTGTAAACTGTTATCCTACCCTAATCTTGTACTGCCTAGGTCACCTAGCTGAATTTCTATCCCCCCTTCCTCCATCTTGTCTATCTTTGAGGATCTGATGCCTCTTCAGGTGAGCTGGCCAAAACTGGTTGGTTCTAAGAGGGCAGTCAGAGTGACCAGGAGACAACCTCTAACTTCAGTACAATGCCATTTGCATGCTTAATGACTACATCTCCTACAGTGCCGTGACAGCTGACAGTAGCCATGGCGATGACTAGAAAGAACCATACAAGGAGTGAAAAGAATTCCCAGAAAAATCCCTGCCCAGTCCCAGAAAAGACATGAATATTCCTCCCCTTCATTAGCCTCCCCCTCCCCCTCATTTCTGTTGCCCTATATTTAAAACATCCCCACCATCAACATGAAAAGAAGTTGATGGAGGAATCTATCTCTCCCTTCTCTTATTGTTGGCCAAACTTTCATTTTCTCTCAATCGGCACTCAGGCTTGTCACAATTCTGTGAGTGGAAAGGGACCTAATTTGGGGTCCAAAACTGGTAATGGCTGGAGGAAGCTGTAGCTTCCAGCCTTTCAGATTTCTACTTCTTTATCTGGAAGCTGCTTCTCCCTGCTCCTCTCTGTGTCCCTGCCTCCAGCCTTCCCGCGTGGAATGGTCTCCTTGTCCCCAGGTCCTCAAGGGACTCCTGCATGCTAGGCAAGTGCCCTACTACTGAGCACCACCTGGATGCCTTTTTAGTGGGGTAGGCCCCTGGTGAGCGCCTCCAGACTGGATGTGGGGCTCCTGTTGTGGGAATCTGTGGCACCTCACTGGCCACCTCTTCACCTTCCTTTCCTCTTTCTTTTTTCTTCTGCAGTTCCTGTGATCTGCGTGATGGACTTCTCACCTATTTTGTTTCCACTGCTTTACATTTTTTGCTTTGCTTTCTAGTTTTTCTCAACTTTGGCATCCACCCCGGTATGGGATGAATTATTTCTATCAGCTTAAATTTTCCAAAGATTTCTTTTTATTTCCCTAACATTCTTTTTTGTGTCCCTCCTCCCTCCCTCCCTCTTTCCCTCCCTCCCTCTTTCCCTCCCTCCCTTTTGAGCCAGTCTGTCACTATGTGGCCCAGTCTGGTCTTGAATTCCTAGGCTCGAGTGATCCTGCCTCAACCTCCTGAGTAGCTGGGACTACAGGTGTGTGACACTGTGTCTGGTTTCAAGTTGCTCTTCTCTCTCCATTTTGGTCTCCGATTTCATGTTGGAAGTTTTCTCAGAAGAGCTCCTGCACTCTGGCTGTCCAATGACATTGGACATTGGAGATGCTTGTCTATGGTAGACCTCATGTGGAGATCTGTTAGGCCCTGTCACTTCCCGAGAGAAGGACCCAACAGTGTCCAGTGTGGAAGGACCAGGATGTCTTCAGTATGTGCTCATTGTAATACCTTTGCGAACCCCGTTTGCCAGTGATGCTTGCATCCTTACCTGTACAGGGTGTCTCCCCGCACAGATGTCTCATCCTACCGCCTACTGGGTGAAAGTATCCCGTTTTCTGATGGGCAGGCAAGAAGATACAGCCTGGATGTATAGAGTGGGAAGAGGATCCAAGGATTAGACTACTTTTAAAGCAGAATTGTAAGTGTGCCTCCTCAATGAAGCCACCTCCTCTTTGCACACTCTTCCTGGTACCTGGCATGGCTAACTGGAAGTCACAGCTCAACCTGGAGCCAGAGGGGCAGAATCTGAGTTTGAGGCTCCACCTCAACTAGCCTGAGAACTTAATCTCTTCATGCCTCAGTTTCTCCATCTGTAAAACAGAAGTAATGATAGTAGCTACACCATTAGGATGAAAGCATATCCAAAGTGTGTACAAGAGGACCTGGCTATTACTATGATTTTGAGGGGCTCCTGTTTTAAAATCCTGGCTTTCTTGATTAGGACACTCTCCAGGAAGTTCTAGGAAGGTGGGGCTGGGATCTCTGTAGTAGACAGATTTATATTCAAGGGTTCTCCTGAGTTCTAGCAAGACACAATGTCGGCAGCTTTGCCAGGATTTTGTTTTGCTAGCTCTGTCAAGGTTGGTCATTTTGCCAATCCCCAGATTCTGGGCAGGCTGACTGTCTACAGTGTGTTTTGCCCTGTGCTTGGAATGTGTGCAGGAACTGAATTTCCGGTGTGGGATGGCTGACTTGCACCATGGCTGAATGGTCAGCAGGCCTTGTCTATGTGGAAAGCAACTGAGTCAAACCCTGTGTGGGACCAGTGGTCTGTGTACGACAAGCCCATCAGGGGACTCAGAAGTCCTCTCAGGTTGGAGAACCACTGTTGCTAGCTTGTTGTGGGAAACACAAAGGCTTGGCATTCTGAGGTCGGGAAGGCCTCTGGGGAAGGTCCTTGTGGCCTAAGGTACTTGGTACTGACTCTCTGTATGAAAGAGGAGTAGCATACATTATATGTACACATTTTACCAACACAAGACTTTTGCACACTTACACATAATTATGTATGAAGCATAACACATAATACCTCCATATGAAAGTAGCAGTACAAATGATGTATGTAAATATTATATATAAATATAGATTGTATAAATATATTAGTATCCAGTTCATACATCATAACTCATATCCACATTAAAGATAAATAACACATGTAATATGCATATGTGTATTATACCAACATGTCTTATACATATGTTAGTATCTATAATTATGTACCAATCATAAGATATTATACATCCATATGAAAGAAAAAGAATATACAATTTATACAATTATACAAATATTGGCTAAGTATATTAGTATCTGCAATTATGCATAAATTATAACATATCCACATGAAGGAGAAATTGAAGTATATAGAAATTATGTCAGTATAGGTATTATGCATATAGTCATGTATATAACTATTTATCAGTCATAACATACTTTTTCTATATGAAAGAGAAGTAATACATATAATTAATACAACTTTATGCCAATATAAGTATTAGTGTATGCATATTATATAGGTATATTCGTACATATTATTATGTGTAAATTATAATGTATACTATGCAACATATAAATATATAGCAATGTAATGTGTTTTATATATAATGTAATATACATAATATGTGCTTACTATTTATCAAAAAGTTAAAATGATAAACATTCAACAATGATAGGGAAAACCCATATGGTGTCTAGTATAGAAATAGTCTAATTAAAAGTAGCTAAAACAAGCTGATGGAGTGGCTCAAGCAGTAGAGCACCTGCCTAGCAAGTGTGAGGCTCTGAGTTCAAACTCCACCAAAAAAAAGTAGCTAAACTAGCTGGATGGTGTAGTGGTACACACTTGTAATTTCAGCACTTGGGAGGCTGAGGCAGGAGGATAGTAAATTCCAGGTCTGCCTGTGATACATAGTAAGAACCTGTCTCATAAAACAAAACAAACAAAAAGTAGCTAAACCATCACTGTGACTTCAGAACTAAGAATCTGAGGTTCCCAGTAGGGCCCCCTTTTGCTGGGAAAATGGAGGGGAAGGACTGCAAAGTTAAGTCCACAGAGAATTGTGCCCGCTGAGTCTGGCAGATCTCAGCACTGTATCTTGGGAGCCAATCAGTCAGAATGCAGGCAGAAGTCTGAAATTACTTCACCAATCACAATTGTAGCCATTTTGATAATTATTCAATATAAGGTATGATTCAATGTTGGCAGTTATGAAAACAGCAAAAATAACAAAAACCAGTTGCTGAGGTTACAGGCAAGTTAATAGGCCCCTGATGATTATTGCTGACACTGAGCTGTGCCAGCAACCATGCAGTGGTTGCAAGGTCATTGGGGGTGTGCCCCGGAAGGGTATTGTGAGGCCCTTCCCCTTCCTCTTTCTCTTTTGCTTCCTGGCTATGAGGTGAGTAGGTTGTTTCACCATGTGCTCCCTGCACAGGTATCAGAGGCCATAAGCAATAACTTCATTCCATCTTGAACTGGAACCTCCAAATTTTAAGTCTAAATGAACCTTTTCTCTTTGTAAGTTAGGTATCTAAGGTGATTTTTTGCTCATTTTGGGGGTTTGAACTCATGACCTGTGCTTGCTAGGCAGGTGCTCTACTACTTGAATCATAACCCTAGTCCTTTAGTTATTTTTCAGGTAGGGTCTTATGTTTTTGTTCTGGCAGCCACAGACCTCGATCTTCCTACCCATGTCTCCACATGGCAGGGATCATAGGCATGAACCACCATGACCAGCTTACTGATTGAGATGGGGGTCTTGCTAACTTTTGGCCCAGGCTGGCCTTGAGCATTACTGTGCCAGTCTCTGCTAGAAGAGCAAACACCCATGGCTTTTTTTTTTCTCTCTCCACAGCCCAGGCTGGCCTAGACCTCATCCTGCCTCTACCTCCCAAGTGATAGGATTATAGGCCTGCACTGCCACTCCCAACTATTTCAAGTATGTTGTTATAGTGATAGAAAGCTGACTGACACAACCTCCCTAATCATGAGTTACAGATATTTTCATTCCCTTGTGATTATACTGAGAGGTATTCAGTGGCTACAAAGCAAGAGTTCTCATTATGGCAGTGTTTATAGTATTGATACATTAGAAACAACGGAAGTGTCCAGTGATGGAGGAGGCTGCAGGGAATTCCACTCCACAGAATATAATGATCCAGCCATGAAACATATTTGTGGAGATTATGTTATAAACTGAGAAGTCTTAAAATATATATTTTAGAAGAAAAATGTGGAACATGAAATTGTTTGTACTTTATAGTCAAAAGATTATGTAGATTCTGAAGGGAATAGAGAATTCTCACTGAAAGTGTTTAAACTATTTCTAAGCACACAGTAGCTTCCTGGCTATATCACAGAGTGCAAATCTTTGTAGTTCAAGCTCTCACCTTTCTCTGAGGGACTGTTCCAGGGATCTTCCTATTTGAGAAAATGATTATTTTCCTAGGATGCTGTGCTTGATGGCCTCTTTGTTTCCAAAGTGTGTTAAAGCCTTCCTCTGCTTTCCTATCTCCCGTAAGTAGGACAGCATATTGAGGACTGCCCAGGGCTTACTTTGTCCCCTTTCTGTATGTGAAGTAGGCAGTGACTTGTCCATCTCCCTCCAGTGATAATGAAATGACCTCATGCTGAGTCTGATGCTCTTGTGCGCTGCCTGGTCACCATGGCAACAGTGTGATGCGGTGATAGTCTCCCTCTATGAAAGTGAGATCCGAGCAGTGGCAGGGCTCGAATGGAGACTCCACTTACCCTTGTAGGATTGTCTTTGTGGGGGTTGTTGGGGTCAGGATGGCTTTAGTGGGAATTCCTGCTCTGCCACCTGCTAGCTTTGTTGTCCTGGCAAGTCCCTTAGCCTCTCTGGGCCTCAATGTAAAATGAGGGATAACAGGGCTGATGTGATAGAATCATGAGGATCAGATGAGCTCATGTCTCTGAAAAAGTGTGGCCCCACCTGTCACTCAGTGGGTGGGGAACTGAGCTTCTCAAGTGGAGGGACAATACTTTGAATGTGAGAAATAAAGAAACAGCACCTGGGAAAAGGATGAGGCTGGCTAAGCCAGCCTTTCTGACCCTTCCTTGGAGCTGACCAGGGTACAAGGCCTACTTCTCAGGACACAGACTCAGGTCCAGGTTTGGAGTCCTAAGGGACTCACTCTCCTTGGTGCTGAGATGCCAGGTCCCACTGATGGGTGGCCTGTGTCACAGTATTTTTACACCAAAGATGCTCCACACCAAGTTGTGCCAATCAGTATATGGTCACCTGAGGTCCCTGCAGAGACCAGACCTGTCACCTGGACCTTGGGACCTATAGTTTGGATATGACTTGGGTCCCCCCAAAGGTTCATGTGTTGAGAACTTTGTCCCCAGAGTGGCAGGGTTTTTTCTCTTTTTTTTTTTTGTAGACATATATTAATCGTGCAAAGTGGTTTCAATGTGATGTTTCCACGCAGGCATATAATGAACTTTGATAAAATCCACCTCCATTATTCTCTTTCTCATCCACCCCCCCCCATTTAAAACAATTTGTAATGGATTTCATTCTCCTATTTTCATACATGTGTATGAAGTACTTTGATCATATTCACCAGGGTGGCAGTTTTGGAAGGTGATGGTACCTTTAAGACATGGGTTCTATCTGAAGTCCTTAGGTCCTTGCAGATGCTGCCCTTAGAAGGGTTTGTGGAACCCCAGCTTTCTCTGCTTCTGGTTTGAGATAGATGCACTTGCTTGCTCCCACACATGCTCTGCCAGCTGCCATTCAACATGGGACTCTCACTGAAACTGAGCTGATGCAAGTGCCATGTTGCTGAGCCTCCAAACCTGTGAGCTAAATACACCTGTCTTCCTTGCCTTCATAAATAGCCTGTGTCAAGCAGTTTGTATAGCGATGCGGTACGGGACTTGTACAAGACTTCTCCCTCCACCATCCACTTGAGGTGTGGCTTTCATTTCTCCCTGTCTAAACAGCCTGTAGTGCTTGGCCATCCCACCGTCTTCCCGCGAGATTGTGGGGAAGGAGCTCCCTTCTGTCCCCAGCCCCCTCCCCGAGGACCTCGATTTCTGGCTTTAACAAAACCGGGACTCCACAACCCTCCCTAGCATTCTATGAGGACATTCCCTCTCCCAGCCTGTCCCTCAGGAGGCACCATTAGGGGCCTTCGTCTGCCCCTATCTGTCCATATATCTTAATATGCATCCCTAGGCTGCAGTCTCCCTAGGGACTCAAGAGCTCTGAGACTGACTGAGCCTGGCCCTTCAGTGGCCACGTCCCCCACTTTCCTCTCCCACAGCCCATTCCTGACTCCTGCTAGCCCGTGTGCTCTACACCCTCCCTTCTCTGCCATCATTTCCAAATGAACCCTCCAAAACAACTCCCTCCCTGTCTTCCAGCTCATACCGAGGCAGACCAACACCTACAGAGAAAACCATACCCCTGCCCTGGGACATGACAGGGTCATAGCTGGCCCTTTATAACACACTTTCCTCTCTTGACCCGTTGACAGCATCCTTTACTCCCCTCAAGCAGATTCAAACGTTCATTCTTAAATTCTATACTTAAGTGGACCCTATCACTTTTAAAGTACAACCTTGCTTTGGGGTTACAGAGAAAATCAAGTGAAACATCCAAATCAAGCATGTTTTTGAGCTCCTATCACAGCCACAGACCATTTATCTACCAGTATATCTACTCATGGTGCTGGCTCCCCAGTACCCCCAGCCTTTCCTAGCCAGCTCTGCCTGGGGGCTACTCCCCCATAACCCCATCACCTAGCTCTCTGCACTTCTGGCTTCCTGTGGATTTCCTCATTCCCTGGTCTCCCACTGGGAGGCACCAACAGGAGACCAGGGAGTGGGGAAAGAGAGGCTCAGTATTTCTTCCCTATTCCCTCCTCTTTATCAGTCAGTCATTTTTGTCTTCTTAAGCTACAGCTCACCCTGTCAGCTTCTCTAAAATTCCAACTAGAATTCCACTGGCCACAGTGTGACCCAGTTTCCTTTCTTTCTCTCAACCCTGTAGGCAGACATGGCTTCTGGTTCATATGAATCCTTGATATACTACCATCCTTCTAAGTGATTTTAACCCCATCTCTAGAAGAGTGCTTTTCATGAAAGTCTCTACATTTGAACCATGGGGAGGTGGAAGCTCCTGTGTCCTACATGTACCCTGAAGGGTCTGCTTATCAATTTTGGCCCCTTCCCAAGGGTAAGGTGTTCCATTTCCTGCACAAAAAGCAAGAGCTCTACCTGTGTTTTTTACTCTCTCTCTTTCCCATATCTTAATCTCTCCCATTCTGTTCTGCTTTCTTAAAAATATGCTACCTCTTCTGTCCCTGGCTGTGTTCTCTCAGCTCTACTTCTATCTGTTGTATTGTGTCTTATCTTACCTTTCATTCCTTTCCTTCTTCTGTAAAGTATGATCTTTTCACTCATTTTTGTCTCTCATTCAGTTGGCACCATTCTCCTTCCTATGATGTCTGATGATGGATAATCACCACCTGCAAAAGAGAGGTCTCAGCAGACACCTTATACAACTTCTCTGAAGCAGGGTGATTCATAGTAATGACTATGGCTTCAGAGTCAGACCACTTTGCCAGCTCCTAAGCTAGCGTGGTCCTGGCACATTTCATGACTCCTGGGACCTTTGGCTTCCCTTTGGGCAAAATGGAATGTAAGCTATGTATAACTGGTGAGCATTGCTCGCATGTGGGGACACTTCATCAAGGTGGTTACTGTAGTCATGACTTCATTTGTTAACCACAGTAATTATTGTTGAAAACTATTCTTCCACGGCATCCATCAAACTGGGTTTCCATTTTATTCTCCAAATTCTGACGTTTTTGTTGTTATTTTGAGAGAGGGTCTTACTATAGAGACTTGGCTGGGCTAAAACTTGAGATCCTCTTGTCTCTTCCTCTTGAGTGCTGGGATTCCAGGCATGTGCCACCATGCCTGACATTTGTCCACTTTTTCGTAGTGCCCATCTGGAAATTCTGGCATTTTTAAGTTTCAACCTCCAACCTTGGCTGCTCATCAGCACTGGTTGTCTCTACATAAGAGGCTCCACCACTCACATGCATTTCACACCTAGCCTTCACCTCTGACCTGCCTAACTCATCACCCTAATGGACTGGACCCCACTCAACCTGATCATCCCTGGAAGAATTGTGGACTTCTCTCTATACTTCTCTCAGTAGGAGACTCTAGGCTGTGGCATTACCAAATTTGGATTACCAGGCTGGGGCCAGAAGTTTCTGGATCTTGTCAGAGAAAGAATTCAAAGATGGACAAAGAGGAGACTTAAGCTGGAGCTGATTTACTAATGCAAAACCAAGCCAAAGTATGCCTCCAGGTGGGAGGATGAGCAGGCTCAAGAAGGAGCCAAGACCTCAAACTTTTATTGGGGTGGGGGGCAGTGGACGTGGGGGTGGTCATTAATTTCCAGAGCCTTGGTTATGTGTCATCGCTCTCCCACATGTTAGGTGGGAGAGTTCTTGGCCTTGGATGGTGAGACTGGGTTATCATTTTCCATCTGCTGTGGAGTCAGTAAGACCTGTTGTACACCACAACTTGTTCTATAAAATCAGCACCCAGGACACAATTTCTTATCAACATCCAAGCCCCTGTTCTCAGCCATCAAGTTTCTTCACTCCCTGCCTAACTCCTTTATGTTTGGGGGTGCTGGGAATAAGCAACCTCTACTGTCAGCTCCATCTGAGAGGCTCAGAAGCTGGGTGTTTTCTTCTATTTTGTTAGAGCCTCATAGTCTGTTTTCTATTGCTAATAACACCATCCCACAGATGAGGTGAGTTATTTTTAAAAAGGTGCTTATTTTGGCTTATGGTTCTGATCCAAGGTCATGGGATTGTATGTGGCAATAGTCTTCTTGCTGGCAGAATCCTGAGGTGGCTCAGGGCATAACATGGTGAGGAGCTTGTGTGCGTGTGTATGTGTGTGTGTGTGTGTGTGTGTGTGTGTCCTCTTTTGGCAGTACTGGGGTTTGAACTCAGGGCTTCTTGCTTGTTAGGCAGGTGTTCTACCACTTGAGCCATATCCCCAGCCTCCCCAATCCCTTCTTATAAAGCAACCAAGATTCAATCAGGGGGCTCCACCCTGATGACCTTGTCTAATCCTAATACCTCCAAAGGCCTGGTTTCTAAACACCATAGTCATATTAAATTTCCATCCTCTTAATTCCTCACAATGAGGATTGGATTCCAACATGGGTTTTCAGAGAGAAAAAAACTATATTCAAACCATAGTACAGACTATGAAAATTTCATCTAACTTTGTCATTACCTAACCTTTCATCCATCTGTCCTTTTATCCATCTCTAGGTTGTTGCAGGCTGATAAGCCAGATATGTGGGCTTTAGGGAATAGGGCCTAAAATAAGTGTTCACGACTCTCCTGGAAGAGCAAAGGGCTCTCCTGTGAGTGAGGGGCTTGGCAGCTCCATTCTGATGCTGAGCCACCATTGGGCTTTTTTTCCCTCTATAAAATGTTCACTCCATCCTCCTGGTAGGTTTTACTGCACTATTGTGGTTTTGGAATATTAATCACCCTCTTTGATTATACTTCATTTCATATTTCGTAAATTTATACTGGTATTCATATTTTTAAATGACCCATTTCCTTCCATTAGCTTCATCGTAATAAAAGAACTCAAAGTCTCCTGTTGGTTAAGGGGTTAACTGTGTGGTTTTAGGAGTTTTCCACCCTGGAGAGTCAGCCTGCATAGGTGTTCTCTATTCCTTTATTAGAAAAGAATCTAGGGCCAAGAGCCTAGGCTTTGAATGTGCATTCAGTGTACATTCATAATAAAAGCTGAACCAAATGGCACATTCCTGGCTTCTCCTTGATGTAGATGAAAGGGTGAATGAAAGTTTGGGGCACAGCTCACCTCCAGGAGAGTGGTCCTGTTCTCACTCAGACCTGACCCGTTGATCTTGAATTTCCTTTTAAAACTATTTTTTCCTCTTTCCATAGCAGCTGTCCTCTTCTTTCCAGCATCTTTGTGATCAAGCTGGGTGGATTTTTTTTCTCTTCTTTTTTTTCCCACACTGCCGTTGGATAAAAGATCCCGCCCTTGATTGAAATGGAATCTTCCACTATTGAGCGAGCCTTTGTTGAATGAGTCATCCGCATGGTCGCTCATTGGCTGAGGCCGCTGGAGCCCAGGGGATTGCCTGGCACCGGCTGCAAGGCCCGGCTTCATTCACAGAAACGCTGGCTCGCTCGCTAGCCCTTTCATTCACACAAACAGCATTTCATTCACATTTTGCTGTTTTTGTCTGCTTCTAATGAAGATCATGGTTTGAGAATGATGGAGTTGTTCTGCTTTAGGTCTGAGGGGGATTCTGATAACCATCAAAATCGTCTATGGCTTGTGCATTTGCTGTTGCTATGCAAGCTAGGGGAAGGGAAAAAATGATTGTTGGGTGGCTGTTTGGCTAGGGCTGCGGCGCAGGAGGAGAGCGGTGGGGACGCGTTTCCTGCGCGGGGGACGTCTCAGCTTCTCTGCGCTCCTGCGTTCTAGGAGCCGGCTTCACTCGTGCGCCCGCCATGAGTGGCGCTTATTAAACCCACTCCACAGAGCTCTGTGCAAAACTCGGGACCTCATGTACCACCCAGGTTCAGTTCTGGGCGTGAGAAGACTCAGGGTGACCTGATAGTGTGCTAGAGGTGAATTCATTTGCTTGCACATAAGTTGCTGGGAAACTTTGATAGTGAGTGTTTCACTGTGGGTAGGTTATTTTAATGCATGAGGCCGACTGGTAGAGACCACCGAGGAAGGGATCAGGGGGTGTCAATGTCTCGAGCAGATCTTTTGGAGGTGGAGGGGCGCTCCCAATGCTCTGTTCTCCTGATTGCGGGGAAGAAGGCCTGTGTGTTTCATTTCAAGCTTGAGCCTGACTCCTGAAATCAACGCATTTTTCCTCAGGATTTGAAATGCAATGACAGCAGGTGCATTTTTTTCCCTTTCTGACTGCAGGGCTGTAAGCAGCACCTGAAGGGACATTGAAATGTATTGGTAGCATTTCTTAGGCATTTTTCCAGAGCTGGAACACATTCAGTTGGAATTAAACCTAAAACTCAGCCCCCTTTTTGGAATAGGTTTCTGGAGCCTGTTGCCACTCATCAAAAAAGCACTCTTCTTTTTTTTAAAATAGATTTTCAACTTAACCCTGGCTGAGAGACTGCTGTAAATTAGCAGAGCCCTTGAACGGCAGAAGTTCATACGCAGGCTTGTGGAAGGTGGTTGTTGCTTTTTTTTTTTTTTTTTTTTTTTTTTTGAGGAACTGCATTGCCACAAAGACACTCGTCATGGCTGCTCTGTTGATTTGAAAAACAAAACAAAACAAACAACAAAAACCAAAAACCAAAAAAACTAACCAGAATATTGGTATGTTATGTTCACCTGGGGATGCATATTCCTTTTTTTTCCTATTTAAAAATTATGGCTGCTTTCCAAGTAGGAATTCATGAGGATTCGCTGAAGACTTATTCTTAAAAAGCCTTCGTCACATTTTAACGCATCGCTGTCAGACACTTTTAGGGCTCACCCAGATGAGCTGAGGGAAGAGGAAAAGCTAGCATGGAATAAGGGGTTTCTGAAAGTTCATTTGATCATTTGAAGGAACTGAATTTACCTTTGACACAAATTAGAAAAGGGGGGGATGGGGAGATGCAAATCAAAGGTTGGAAGGAAATATATGGGAAGGTAGAAAAAGGCAATTTGAGAATTGATTGGCTCCAGTTGCTGTCAGAGGGTGGATGTCGGGTTTTTTTTTTTTTTTTCTTCTTCTTTTTTCCTTTTTTTTTTTTTTTTCCTGATACAGGAAGTGATTTGCAGTGCTCACCGAGCCTTTGTTGAGAAGGGTCTCCTCTCAGAGTGAGTCATGCTTTTGCTGTGTGCAGCCCAAGCAGCTGGGCGCTCGCTCCATCAGAGGCAGCTATGACTTTTGGAAAGCAAGCGTTCAGCCCCAAGCAGCGGGCTCCGGGGCGGGGGCTGCCGGGCCGCGGCCGTGCTGGCTTTTAATGGTAGGAGGGCTTGGTCCTGTGACTCCGCGCTCCGTCTCCAGAAGGCTGTCCTGGGACCCCCGCTCTTCGTCCCGCTCCGGGGCCCGCGGCTCATCTGCTATGCGCGGCAGCCCGCGCCGGGGCCGGCACCAGCAGCGCCCGGGCGGATGCGGCGAGCCCACGGAGGGGCATGCTTCCACGCACCAAGTACAACCGCTTCAGGAATGACTCGGTGACATCGGTCGATGACCTTCTCCATAGCCTGTCGGTGAGCGGCGGCGGCGGCAAGGTCTCGGCGGCGCGCGCGACCCCGGCGGCGGCCCCCTACCTGGTGTCCGGCGAGGCGCTGCACAAGGCGCCCGACGATGGGCCCGGCAGCCTGGGCCACCTGCTTCACAAGGTGTCCCACCTGAAACTCTCCAGCTCGGGCCTCCGCGGCCTGTCGTCGGCCGCCCGGGAGCGGGCGGGCGCGCGGCTCTCGGGCAGCTGCAGCGCGCCCAGCCTGGCCGCCCCGGACGGTAGCGCGCCCCCCGCGCCCCGCGCCCCGGCCGAGAGCATGAGCGCAGCCAGGAAGGGCCGGCCGGGCGACGAGCCGCTGCCCAGGCCCCCGCGGGGGGCGCCGCACGCCAGCGATCAGGTGCTGGGGCCGGGAGTCACCTATGTCGTCAAGGTGGGTACAGGCGCTGGCCGCCCTGGCGGGGATCCCGGGTCGGGGTGCCGGGCCAGCTCCCTTCTCTGAAGGAAGGTGTGGGAAACAATCCCTGAGTGTCACGTGAGAGGCCAGGAGACGCGCACTCCTTAGCAATCAGCTGGATTGGCAGCGGTGAAGAGCGAAGTACAAATGTCTTTCCCGCATCCTTTGGGAAAGGGTTGAACAATCGCGTGACCTCCCGCTGTCCTGCTTTCTCCTGGGTTCCACCCTTTTGGCATGCCTTTGCCATCTGGTTTCACCAGATGTCTGGCCAGTGCCCCTTTCGCCATGGGGCGCCCATCCCTGGGACCCGGGTCCGGCCTAGCTAGCGTTTATGAAGCACACTTGTTAGACCCGAGCAGCCCCCTCGGGGCTGCAGGAATGTCACTACTTCTACTTTGTCCTCCCCTGGTGGTGGTAGTGGTGGGGCAATTTCTTTTTCCCCACTGCAAAAATCCCTGGCTCCTGGCAGGGCAGGGCAGGCCAAAAGCTGTCTTGCTTCTTTACCAGACAGGTTCTACTTTCTTCCTAGCAAGGTTTTCTTAGGTGTTTGTCTTTCATTTCATAAAGAATGGTTTTGGTTTACAGTAGCGAGAGGAGAATTTAGGACTATTTTCCAGTGACTGTAGTCTTCCACTTTAATGGACACAGAGGGGCCAAGGTTGCTGCACCCAGTGCCACAGGCTGGAAAAGGAGTTTTTCTTGCAACACAAAGAATGATAAAATCATAATGCAGTTAGTAGAATTCCTCCCTTATGCAAGCGTGCCATGATATTTAAGGAGCAGAGTTCAACTGATCTGCCAAGTGCTTATTTCCCCGTACCTGTCGGGCTCCAGCCAGCCATGGCCTCCATAGCTGGACATGCTTCCCCTAGAGAAGCCGGGATAGTCCAGGTGGCATTATTTCAGTCTTGCCACCCAAGGCATGGCTTTTCATTGAAAATGACATGAGACACAAACTCTCCTCCCGCCTGTGTTAGTAACACTGAGGAACCTGGAGGTTGCCTGCTCTGTAAATACTTGCTGAGATCAATTTAAAAATTCAGCAGAGGAATCTGCAGGGAAAGTGTAGTCTCTTGGCAATCCTGTAACCAAATTTCCAAAGAATTTTCTGGGTTATCTTTAACTGTGGAAAAAGTGCTTATAAATAAAGTGACCACTGGTGTAAAAATAGAGTCCTGTCACCCTTTGAGTCTGCACTTCAATTTGACCTGCTTCTTAGCTTCTGAATATGGATCATGATATTTTACCAAAAAGGATTAGCATAAAATATGCACATTTCATTGAGTTTATCTTAAAGGAAAATGAATATTCTTCTTGTATTGCTAGTTTAAATTACATATCTAGGGGCCAAAACCAAAAAACAAAACCAAACAAAAGACCCCGAAGCCTTTGAGACAAAATATGATCCTAGTGTATATCAAATACTTCTAGAGTGCTAGGATTATATTGCTATTTTTTTAAAGCCTACACTTAAAATAGACAAACAGATCTTGGCCAAGATCTCAAACTATTTCCTTTAAAAAGTCACTTTGCTTAGGGCTTCAGTTTTGCTTTAGAAAGAAGGCAGATATTCAGTACCAAAGGTCAGATGTGGGAAAATACTGTCGAATGTACTAAAATAAGTCTGCTCTGCTTAAACATTCTGTCCTTACAGGCTTTGTGAGTTGCGCCCCCCCCCCGCCCCCCAGCCCCAGCATCAGAAGTGGTGTTTGAGAGTGGAGGGTTGGCTGACTCTGCTCAGAGCCTATCTGCCTATCTGTATCCTGGGGGCTGCAGTGACCAAGGGGACACACAGCGTGATTAATTAGTGCTCTGTGCTGTTGGTGGTTTACCTCTTATTTATCAGCATCTGTGAACAGTGATGTCACGTGAACATAAATCAGGTGTGATTTTTCTCCCGGCTTTCCTGGAGAAGTTTGAAATCACGCAGCAAGAAATCAGGCACTAAAGGCCAATTTCATTTCACGTGTGCATGTTTGGTTCACATGATCATGTGGGTCTCTGTTGGTGCACATGTGCAAACTTCCACATTGCCCATGTTCAGTTTAAAACCACAAAATTATTTTATTGAAACATCATGAAACTGAAAAAAGCCTTAATTTCATGTTATTTACTGATTTGAGAGTAGTTCTATTGGTATTCTTGCTTTAAAAGATCTCTGGTAGATAGAAATGGGTAATCTGTCATAATAACGGATATCAGTTATAACATCTGAAGGTTTAGAATTTGGTAAAGGACTCTTTGATGTAAAATTTTTCTCTAAATTAAAGAAAGCCACAGATGTTTTCCAGTTTCCTGGAAAATTTGTGTAGTGGGTCATTATAGATTTTCTCTTCTCATAGAAATGTCTACTCATAGGTGATATCAAGATATTGCAGACCAGAAGGATAATTCACAACCATTTCAATATCATCTACTTGCTTGGGAAGTAGATATAAAATACTGAAGTCTGGGAGGTTTTGATTATTTAGGAAGCATCAAACCATTTCAGCAGCAGCTCCTAGTATTAATTAATCAAGGCTCAAAAATTTAAACCGAGGCAGGAGCGGGTAGCTCACACCTATAATCCTAGCTACTCAGGAGGTAGAGATCAGGAGAATTGCAGTTCAAAGCCAGCCTGGGCAAATAGTTCCCTAGATCCTATCTCGAAAATCCCTTCACAAGAATAGGGCTGGCGGAGTGGCTCACCATGAAGGCCCCGAGTTCAAGCCCTGGTACCACACATGCACAAAAAACATAAACAAAACATCTGGAAAAAGCTTCTGGACAACAACAGAATTCAAAGCTCACAGCAAGTTTAATGTGTCCTTCTTGCCACCACTGAGCTTGCTGTCACATACCAGCAGATAACACACCCAGCCAGGCCTCCCTGACAGCAGCTTTGTATTCTCCTAAACATTCCTGACACTTGTTTTTTCACTTGTGGAAATGTAGGAGAGAAGGAACAAGAAAGCATGTCCTGGATAGACAGGAAAGAAAAATCCAACATCAAAACAATGAATATTGGGCTGGTGGTGCGGCTCAAGTGGTAGAGTGCCTAGGAAGTGCAAGTGAGTATCGATTATGGTGCTTTCTGCCTTTAAATTTTATTGCCCTGAAGTCAGAGCTGGCTGGGACCCTGCTCATCTGTGGCTGCTGTTGGTACTTAGCAGGTTCAAAGGCATTAGGGAAGAAAGTTAGACAAGCTAGTCCATGGGAAGAGAAAGTTCCTAAAGAGCTTCTGGGTTGATGCAGAAGAGCTGTCTGAAGACAAGCCTTCTGAAGGTAAGCCTTGACATTCAGGATGAGGCTGGAGCAGGGAGGTGTCAACCTTTGGCCTGAAGGACATCCCCACAAAGAGGCTCCTCCTTAGAACACATTGCAGTCCTAAAAAAGGCTAAGGGGATCTGGGAGTATAGCTCAGTAGTAGAGCATATGCTTAGCATGCTCAAGGGCCTACATTCCAATCCAACCCCCCCAAAAAAAGATAGGACAGACCCAGTGCCCCAAAATCAGGACATCTAATTTATTCATTTTTTATATTAATTTTTAGGCAGTTCTTTCTCCTCTATTTTTTATTGTTTATACATTTATTCATATGTGTATACATTGTTTGGGCCACCTCTCTCCCCTGTCCCCCCAATCTCCCTCACCTGCCTCACTTCCAGGCAGAACCTGTTCCACCCTCTTCTTCTCTGATTTTGTTGAAGAGAAAATATAAGAGATAATAAGAAAGACATAGCATTTTTGATAGTTTGAGATAAAGATAGCTATACAGAGAGATTCCTAGCATTGCTTCCATGCACAAGTATATTATAACCCACGTTGGTTCACCTCTAACTGACCTCTTCACTACTTCCTGGTCACCTTCCCATAGTGACCTCTGCTATTTTAAGGTTACTATATTCGCTCCTCTACAGTGGCCACATCAATCACTTTCAAGTTTTAGGTTTCCTTCCCTTTCCTTATTCCTCCTGTACGTGTTCTCCCCTTAGTGTGTGACCCATGTCCAATAATATTACTGCATTTGTTTTAGGTCTATAATCTGCATATAAGGGAGAACATGCAATTTCTGGCCTTCTGAGCCTGTCTAATTTTGTTTCAGATGATGTTCTCCAGTTCCATCCATTTACTTGTGAATGACAAAATTTCATTCTACATGCGGCTGAGTAAAAGTCCATTGTATATAGATACCACATTTTCTTAATCCATTCATCGGTAGTGGGGCATCTTGGCTGTTTCCATAACTTGGCTATTGTGAATAGTGCTGCAATAAACATGGGTGTGCAGGTGCCTCTAGAGTAACCTGTGTCGCATTCCTTTGGTTATATCCCCAAGAGTGGGATTGCTGGATCATATGGCAGATCACTGTTTAGATTTTTAAGAAGTCTCCAAATTTTTTTCCAGAGTGGTTGCTCTAGCTTGCATTCCCACCAGGAGTGTAGGAGGGTTCCTTTTTCCCCCACATCCTCACCAACACCTGTTATTGGTGGTGTTTTTGATAATAGCTACTCTCACAGGAGTGAGGTGGAATCTTAGTGTGGTTTTGATTTGCATTTCCTTTATGGCCAGGGATGGTGAGCATTTTTTCATGTGGTTTTTGGCCATTTGGACTTCTTCCTTTGAAAAATTCTGTTTAGTTCAGTTGCCCATTTCTTTATTGGTTCATTGATTTTGGGGGAGTTTAGTTTTTTTAGTTCCCTATATATTCTGGTTATCAGTCCTTTGTCTGATGTGTAGCTGGCAAATATTTTCTCCCACTCTGTGGGTGGTCTCTTCAGTTTAGAGACCATTTCTTTTGTTGTACAGAAGCCTTTTAATTTCATGTAGTCCCATTTAGGACATCTAATTTAAACCAAGTATTTAGCTATGTGAGAGGCTGAAATCAGGAGGATCATGGTTCCAGGCCAGCTGGGATGAAAAAGTTTGTGAGACCTCAACAGAACAAATCTGGGTGTGGTAGTGTGTGCTTGTCATCCCAGCCAGGGCAGGAGGCTAAAAAGAGGAGGATTACAGTCCAGGCCAGCATGGGCAAAAGGCAAGATCCTATCTCCAAAATAATCATAACAACTAGCACTAGAGGTGTGTCTCCAGCTGTAGAGTGCCTGCCTAGCAGGAGCAAAGACCTGAGTTCAAACCCCAATAACATCAAATAAACAGACAAATTAACAAAATCAAGAGTTTAAGAGCTCAGAACTTTAACACAGTGGCCAGCATTTTCTGAGCATATTGGTTATGCCATTAATAAATTCTGGTGATGTCTCCATCGAACATACAGGCCTCAGTGGAATGTTCCTCTTTACTGAAGGTGAAAATGATGAATTACTTATAGGAGTTTTGAACAATCAAAAAAGGAGTGAATTATTATGCTGGACTATTTTTCTTTTGGAACAAAGCCTTATCTTTATAAGAACTCTTAAAAAGTTACTTTATTTTTCTCACTTATTAATCTTGTGATATTTGAGGTGATATAAATCACCTGTTTTATTAAGGTTCTATTGATCATTATAGGTAGGGTTTATAAGTTGCATTTATTCGAAAATTTATTTTTAATATTTTTTACTTGGCTCAATATCTAAAACGATTTTTTTCTTAGAGCTCTCTTCTTTTGGTAATTGTGAGCAAAGATACAAAACAGCTATTATCAAAGACATTTAAAGAATATCCATGATGAATAGGAGAAGGGGACCAGGAACTAGAGAAAAGGTTAGTTCAAGAAGAATTAATTTAGAAGGTAACACACATGCACAGGAAAGCAATGCAAGTCAACTCCCTATATGGCTATCCTTATCTCAACTAGCAAAAACCCTTGTTCCTTCCTATTATTGCTTATACTCTCTCTACAACAAAATTAGAAATAAGGGCAAAATAGTTTCTGCCGGGTAGCGAGGGGGTGGCAGAGAGAGAGGGAGGGGGCGGAGGGGTAAGGGAGGGGGTGGGGGGAAGGGGGGAGAAATGACCCAAACATTGTATGCACATATAAATAAAAGAAAAATAAATAAATAAAATGGCAAATTAAAAATTAAAAAAAAGAATATCCATGATGTATTTATTGTTACAGAGGAATTGATTGAATTTTCTGTTAGTTCTAAATTAAATTTTTTCCTTCATGTGGAGTTGAACTTCAAAAGTTGATTTTTCCCCGTTAAGTTGTTTGAAAGCCTCATATGTGGGTGACTTACATATAAATATTGTCCAAATGGTTTGAAAAAGAGTTTAAGAAACTGTCTTGATACTAACGATAAAGCTACTAACATGAATTGGGAAGTATGTCATCTCTTTTTCTGTGATACAAGCATAGCTGCGTTAAATGCACACTGCACATTTACGCACATGCACACACCACATACTACACACTCATACCAATACACATCA
The DNA here is from genome assembly GCF_047511655.1 of Castor canadensis. Taxonomy (NCBI): domain Eukaryota; kingdom Metazoa; phylum Chordata; class Mammalia; order Rodentia; family Castoridae; genus Castor; species Castor canadensis. Next base: position 105,464,452 of record NC_133398.1, read on the forward strand.
CATACATAAACCTCCCACCCACCACACTCTGCATACTCACCTGCGAATGTACCCTTTTACTCCCTCCACAACCCCCAGCTAACGGACTTGTGATGACTTTGGATGGGGCTGTTTTCTTTGTAATTAGAGAAAAGCAGATGTCATTTTTCCAGAAATACCCAAATGATCTCATCCATTTCCATTATATTCATGTTTAAGAACAAAATCATTCTGAAGATAAGCTACTAGTGAAACTCTGGTTCTATAAAGAGCAGGCTTTTGTTCTTTTGCCTCCCACCACATTTTACTTTTGATGACTGTAGAATAAATATCCTGTAAGTGGGTGCCAGGAAGTCTGGGGTGCCAACATGGAAACTGGCTGAAGGGACTGGCTGTCCAGCTGAGGCTCTGGCTTGGGTGATGGTGCACCCAGCTCAGACCTGGCCTGTGAACGGCAGGACACCAGGTTCCAGCTCAGGGCGGGCTTGCGTGTCAGCCCACCTATCAGAACGCGGGGAGTTGGGGCACAGTTGTGTTCGATAGCTGGGGGTGGCCTTGGTGGAAATGGTAGCATTGTGACGGGGTGGCTCCTTGTCTCCCATATACAACATAATCGGAAAATCTGGACCACAGAAATGAAGCATGTGATTAGAGCTGTGCTCTCCTGAGTGACTGCCTGCTGGAACACTGTGGCCAGGACCAGACCCCATGGTGCCAGCTGGCCCAGTCAGGACGGTGGGGCTAAGAGGACAGCCCTGGGAGGAGCCAGCACATTCATGACAATACCCAAGAGAAAACCTCATGGAGTCAGTGAATTCATAATAAGATCAGTATAGACAAAAGGAAAGAAATGGCCAGTTGGTTGTATTTCCTGGATAAAAGACAAGAGGAAGACGTCTCGTATTTTACCACATAATATCTACAATGTATGCTGGATAAGGAATATCTTTAAAGGGAGGCATTGAGCATTGGAACTACCTATTGTGGGTGGATGCTCACCATAATCTGTGTGTGTGTGTGTATGTGTGTGTGTAACTGCTCCTAGGCTAGATATGATCATAGTGTGTGTGTAACTGAAATTAGGATGGCTGTGACTATTCCTGCAAGGAATTCCAGCAAAACCTGGAAGCCATAGGAAAGGAATTTTTTTCATTTGTTTTGTTTTCATTTTAGACAGGGTCTCACTATGTCTCCAACTTGAGATCCTCCTGACTGAGTCTGCTGGGATTATATGCATGCTGAGCTCAGAAAAGGAATTTTGAGGAGTTGTTTTGAGCAGGTGCCTCATGTGTCCATTAGAGCTTCCAGGTTTCTGACACCCTGATAGTCATCTGAATATATCTGAAACCCCTCAAAGCCAAACTTTCTGAAAAAAAAAGTTCAAGCCATGCCAGGACACTGTGCAGGTCAGCTTTCTGTCACTGTGACAAAATACCTGAGGTAAACAACTTAAAAGGAAGAAATATTTGTTTAGGCTCATGGGTTTAGAGCTTTCAGTCCATGGTCACTTGGCTCTGTTGTTTCTGAGCCTGTGATGAAGCAGAGAATTATGGCAGAAAGGCATGGTAGAAGAAGGCTGCTCACTTCATGGAGGCCGGAAAGCAGAGCAAGGGAAAGAGGAAGGGGCCGGGACCAAATGTACCCTTCAAGAGCACCCTGCCAGTGACTCACCTCCTCCATCTAGGCCCTACCTCCTAAAGTCTCTACCACCTCCATGAAGCTCTGAATCCATCAGTGGATTAATGCAATTAATCCATTTAAACAAATTAACCAGAAGGTCAGAGCCCTTCTGATCTAAAGGTCCCACTTCTGATCACTGTGACATTAGGGGCCAAGCCTTCAACATATGAGCTCCCAGGGGATACTTCAGATTCATACCATAACAGATATCACCTGAAATGTGTCATTGTCCCAAAATGGACAGCCATTTTGGGTGATGTTGGTGGCATCAGGGCATTCCACAACTCCCAAGCACATGCACATTTCTATGGCTGAAGAGAGTAGTATAGCCCCTCTCCTGGTGTAGGAGACCCTCTTGCCTCCTCTCACTCTAGTGCTACACTCTGGCTTGATGGGTACACACTGGCCCATGGTAAACACTCATATAGTTCCTGCTTGGACTACTGGGCTGCCCTAAACAGATCCCAAAGAGCCTCTCTGATCCTTGGGATTGGAAACATCTCTTTTGTCTTCCTCTCCATCCCTATCTTTCAATTTGGGCCCTTCTGGTCTTCTGCAGCTGACGGCCCCTAGAGATTGCTAAGCAGAAGAGGCACTTAAGAGCAGATAGTGGGAGAAATAGGGCCCTGATCCCATTTGTCCTGCCATCCTTGACCCTAGAGGAGGTGTGTGTGTGCATGTGTGTGTGTGTGTGTGTGTGTGTGTAGGAACAGACACTTATCACAGAACTAAATTATTTCTGTAGGACAGGGAAATCACATCTGGTTATGATGAGGGAAAATGTAAACAACAATGTCCACTTCAGGAGGAGGAGACTCACCTTCAGATCCCCCTAGATCTCTAGAGAAACTTCATGGGTCCTAAACCATCTCATACTTCCCCAACCCTTTCATACCAGTTCCCTACCATCTCACACCAATTTCTTCCATCTCACACCAATCCCCACCATCTCACACCCATTCCTACTATTTCACACCTACTCTTGACATCCCACACCTATCCCCAACATCTCACACCTGTTCTCACCATCTCTCACCTGTTCCCACCATCTCACACTGTTCCACACCTTCTCTTTCTGGAAGACCTGTGTGTCTTGTGAGGTTACTTATAACCTTGTGACTTGCCTTGTGAATGGTTCTTCAATAAAATGTAAACATTTATTATGGGAACTTTAAAAGATACATGCCACATATATAACATATGAACATAACAAATGGAGAGATGATAGACAGTTGCCCCTCTTATCTTTGCTTTCTAGTTTCAGTTACCTGCAGTCCACCTTGGTTTGAAAATGTGAATATTTGTCTTGACTCTTTCAAGAGAAAGATCACATTCACATAACTTTTATTATGGTATACTATTATAATTATTCTTTATTATTTGTAGATATTGTTAATCTATGACTATGCCTAGTTTATAAATTTTATCATTGATTTGCATGAATAGCAGTACACATAGCATGTGTAAGGTTTCAGGAATCCATTAAGGCTCTTGAAGTTATCCCCCAATGGATTAGGGGTAACAACTGTAATTAGTCCCAGCTACCTGTCACCAACCCCTGGCTTCTACAAGTATCAGCTCATGGCCATCTCCACATCCTCCTCCCTGAATTATTTGGGAGTCATTTCTAGACTTCCAGGTTTTACTACGGCTCCTCCATGGTAATTTGGGCCTCTTTTCCCTGGAGTCCACATGGTCCATCTGTGACCTGGTGCTCAGAGTTCTGAGGGAGGAGTCCTGCCAGCACGTGGCCAGCTTCTTTCAGAAGTGAACTCACAGGAAGTGTTGGTGCTGATCTGGAAATGAGCAGGGTTGAGCGGGCGCTCTATTGCAGTGCTCAGGAGTGCTTCAGGTCTTGACTGATCATTTGCAGTCTTGGACCTACAAGTGGCCTCAAATATGGTCAAGCATGTTTACTATCCCAAGTGTGCTCAGATGGCCTTGTCTTGAACTCCATGATCCCCAAAGCAGTGCTATGAGGAAGTGGGCAGACCCAGGTGATGGAGGTGGGAGCCAAACCATCTGCCCTCCTTTTCTTAGTGTCTGGTAGGACCTCCTCTAGCAAATAGACAGTCTTGGAAATGGGTGCGCTTCCAAATGGTTCTATTGGTCAGGGTTCATCAGAGAAAAATCAGATGGGCTCTTATAATATAAGAGGTGGATTACAAGGAATTGACTTACACAAGCTTGTAGACAGGCTGGTTCTGAGGTCTGCAGGGTAGACCAGCTGGAGGTGCAAGAGAAATGGTGGGGTGCTCTCCATTCCTGATGCTGGTGGACTTGAGATGCGGGAGGAACTGATGTTTCAGTTTGAGATTAAAAGCAGGTAAACCCCCAAATCCCACAACAAGGCAGCAAGGCAGGAGGAGTTCCCTCTTGTTCTGGGAAGGTTCAGACTTTTTATTATATTCAGGTCTATTGATTGGACAAGGTCCACCTACATTAGGGAGGGCTGTGTGTTCACTCAGTCTGATAATTCAAATGTTCATTTTGTCCAAAGCTGCCCTCACAGACACACCCAAATAGTGTTTAACCAAATATCTGAGCACCCAGTGGCCCATTCAAATACACACCCATCCCCTGTTGTAGTCTTATCTGGAGTGGCCACCTGTGACCTGAAGCATGTAGATAGGTTCATCCTCCCTGAGGTGTAGGATGGGAGATAACAATGGGACATCAGCTGGAAGGATCGCTGGTTTGTTACTGTTCCTATGGGAATTGGTTAGAGAAACCGCTAGAATATTCCTCAAACACTTGTTGAGGTTTTACTGTGAATGGACACAGAACTACAGACAAACTAGGTCCTCTGCTCATAAGGTGCTACGGTTTGGATCTGGAATGTCCTTAAGGCCCTGTGATTGTCTTGGCCATAAGACTGTGGCACTGCTGGGAAGTGGTGGAGCCTTTAGGAGATAAGGCCTAGTAGAAGGAAGTGAAGTCACTGGGGATGTGCCCTTAAAGGGGATTATTGTGATACCTGCCCCTTCCTTTCTCTCCTTTTGCTTCCTGGCTGCCCTGAGGTGAGCTGCTTGGTCCTGCCACCTGCTCCCACCATGATGTGCTACCTCACCAGAGGCCCACAGTACTGGGGCCAAGTGACCATGATGGAACTGTGAACCAAAATGAACATTTCCTTCATGTAAGTTGATTATCTTAAGTATTTTGTCACCACAACAGAGCTGTAAGTAGGTCTTCATAGGAATAGTGGTAAGGGTCCTTGACTGCTTGGTGTGGTGGCTCAGATGGCTACCTGCACCTGGAGAAACCCAAATGTCCTGCTCAGGTCACCCCGGGAAGAGGGGCAAATTTAGCAGCAGCACTTGCAGCCACCATGTGTGGTAACAGGACAGAATCTTCTCAGGTACCCTGGAGGGAGGCATGCTTCTGTGTTCAGGTATTGACTATTCATAAAAATAACAATTTATAGATCCAATTTCCTCCACTTAAGATTTGCTCTTATGGATTTTTCGAAAATATTTTGATGCATGTTTTTATTTGGCATTGACCAAATTGGAAAAAAAAAACACACATGGTAAATAAGTCCTGTCAAAAAATGGAACTAGCCAGCGATCAGGCTCTTTCTGAAAGCTTAGCTGTAAATGGAAAGTCAGTGGTGAGATGGGCAAGGGGCTTGAGCAGCCTATGACCCTGAGCCCCTCCTGCTCTAGATTCTGAGACACTTACTCTTATCCTCTGACTGTCCACCTTCGGATGCTTGGCAGCCCTTGACACATTCTGCCTGCCCACCCCTCCCTAGGGCCAAGGGTTCCAAGGTCTCCTCTGGTGTTCAGGATGGAGAAACTGCTTTGAAAAAATCTGCTATGTGGGAGGAGGTGATGACTGCCCTATCCAAAGAACTAAGCTGTGATTTTTTTTCCCTTGGAAGCCACAACTCCTGTAATAGATTGTTTGCACGATGACTTATTAACTGAGGTGGGAGAAGAAAATAATACTCCCCAAAAGATGGCCAGATGGGAGAATTCTGCTGTCACCACGTGGAACACAGATGGTTACCCTTCATTGCATTACTCTCTCCCTCTGGCTGCCTCTGTTTACCATCTCGATTAGGACCCCTGGGCAGGGTGTGCTGGCAGGAGGTTAACAGCTGGACAACGAATCATGATTTGTAGTGTTCTGGTGTTGGTGGTGATCAGCCACTACTTTGCAGTGGTAGTTTGCAGAGTTGTACAGACACCTGGGACAAGGTCAAGGTGAAGACGGTAGTGTAATGTAGCACAATAATTGGGAAGTGCTAGGTGTTTCATATGAATTACCTTTGTTTTTCTGCTTGTTATATAAGTGTACTGGCATCCTCCTTTGATCTCTTCTACACTAAACAGACTTCCCTTCTTCTTGCCTCCCCTTTAAGCCTCCAGCTTTCCTTTTGGAATCCCTCCTTCCACACTTCACCTCTCTTCTTATTCACATCCCCATGCAGTGATGGGCTTCTCCTGGTCCATGAACAGTGTTCTGGAAAAGTCTCAGTAGGGTCTTTCAGTGTGGAACCTACAGCCCCTTTTCCAGCTGGACTGCCCTCCCTGCAGCCCTGACACCAGTGACCCACAGCCTCATTCAAAGGCCTCTGCCTTGAAGTTGAGTTCCTAGGCAGCCCTGTTGTCTTCTCAATTTTGCTTTGGATTGTGTTTGAGCAGTTTTCTCCTCTCCATCCACCCATTCATCACTATATCTATCCTCCATGGATTTATGAATCAGTTCTTCAATTCAATGGAGATTTATTGAGCCTCCATTCAGGGGATGCTGTGCTAGGAGCAGGGAATAAAGTGGTGGATTGGACTGACTTCCTGCCCTTTCGGTGCTGATGGGGAAGGCAGGAGGGGAAGTACCAGAGGCTTTGCTGGTCATGGCGATGTGTAAATCAAGGGAGGCTGTCCTGGGAGATGATATAGAAATAGAGCCCTGAACATTGGGTGGAAGGTGGTGGAGTACATATGCATTGGTGCTCATGCATGAGCACATTTGGGGCCATTGGAGGGGGTGGAGATAGAGGCAGAGAGTGGCCCTGTAGCTGGAGTGTGTGGATCTGGGGCAGGCAAAGTAGCCCAGGCCAGACTTATAGCCCTCTGGACCTTGGCAAAGGTAGAGGAAGGTCACTGGCTTTCTGTCTTTTGCTTGGAGAGCCAGTTGGACAGGTAGGAATAAACATAGAGGCAATTAAGAGATAATCAGGAGAGATGATGACAGCTGTTCTGTGGACCTCTTAAGGTGGCATGTCTCAAATTGAATTTACAACCTTTCCCTACTGCATCTGTGTTGCCATTCGCCTACTCCCGCAAGTCCGAGACCTCTGAGTCATCCTAGCATTTCCTCTCCCCAAGCTCATTACGTCTGCTCAGTCACTACACTCTCATTCCCACCTCAAGAGTATTTCACATTTTCCTGATTCCCTTTCATCCTGATTCATGACCTCACCATTCCTTGCCTTGATTATTGAAATAAACTACTGGTCTTGGCGGACGAATGCTTTGGGAGAGAGTCTTCTTATTAGAGAAGACCCTTTGATCATCTCCCTGAAATGTTTCAAACAATAGACAAATCTGTGGGGTGAAAAGTGAGTTTCCCCTCATCACTCGCTAATTTTATTCCTGTCAGAGGCAATCTGTAACATCTATTTGCTGTTTACATTTCCAGGGTCTCCTCCATTATACACACTGTACACACACACACACACACACACACACACACAGTCATACCTTTTTCTTTTACTTTCTTTCCTCCTTCCTTCCTGTTACCCAATGCAAAAACATTCTACATATGTTGTTCTGTGAATTCTCTTTTCACTAAATATATCTTGGAGAACTTTTAATATTAGTTCCTATAATTCTGATCTATTCTTTTGAATATTCACTAAATATTCAAATTATGGTTGGAGGCTGGAGTGCAGCTCAAGTGGTAAAGTATCTGCCCAGCAAGTGTAAGGCCCTGGGTTCAATGCTCAATACTGCAAAAAAAGAAAAAAATATATACATATGCATACATTTATACAACATATATGTGTATATACATACATATGAGAAACAATTACAGTTGGATTAAATTTATTCCAACAATTTCCTCAACAAACATGTAGATAGTTCATAATTTCTCACAATAATACAAATATATTCTTCTAAATTCATCTTTCCACTTAGGGAAATATTTTTTCCTCTGTACACAATAAGTTTTAGCTAACAGCAATCCTTTCCTGTTCTTATTGCCTTGGCTAGGGCTTCAGGTACAAAGACCAGTTATATTGGTGAAGGTTACCTTCTTTTCTTTTTTCTTTTTTGGCTGTACTGGTATTGAACTCAGGGTTTTGCACTTGCTATAGGTGCTCTACCACTTGAGACAATGCTCTTAGCCCCCTTTTTTCTTTTTCTTTTTTGGACAGGGTCTCATAGTTTTGCTCATGGCTGCCCTTGCATTATAGTCCTTCTACCCATGCCTCTTGCATAGTTGGACTGACAGGTGTGTACCGCCAAACTCAGCTTATTAGTTGAAATGGGGGTTCACATTATTTGCCTGGGCTGGCTTCAAACTGTCATCCTCCCAGTTTCCCCTTCCTTTTTTTCTTTTCTTTTCTTTCTTTCTTTTTTTTTTTGAGACAGGTTCTTGTCCTGTGTCCCAGGCTGCTTTTGGATCCTGATCTTTCTGCTACTGTGCCCAGCTAAGGTTATCCTCTTGCTCCTGATTAAAAAGTGACTCCATCTGTACTCCACTGTAAAAGAGAACAATTGCTATTAGATACATTATTCAAGTTAGGAAAAATTTCCCTATGATCCTAGTTTTTGATTTAAAAAAATTCTGAAATTATTCCTGGATTTTATCCAGGGCTTCCCTTCCCCTTCCTCCAGCATCTAGTAAAATAAATATGTATATTTTTTACCTTTTTTCTCTTAATGTGATGAATCACTTATCTTTCTCAAATCCATGTCTGTCATCTCATCCTCCTAATTAAAATAAAAGCTCTCTGTTTTTTCTTTGCTTACAGAATTCAATCCAAATTCCTTATTATGAGTAGAAGCACTTTCAGTTTAGTATAGAGAGCCTCATCTCTTGTCTTCTGCCCCTTTACTATTCAAAACACATGGAACAACTTGGTTTTTACCAAACTAGTTGCATCTCTGGGCTCAAACTCTTCCCCCTCTGGGCCTCTTCTCTCTATCCCAACTTGACCTGAACAATTCCTTCAGGGCTTACCCCTCTCTCCCGCTTCTCTCATATAGGCAATTAGTGGCTTACTGCTCCAGGTTCCATGCTTTAGGTTTTTCTTTATAGTCACCAGTCCAATCCATTTCAGATGAGAATCTGCTAGATACCTAACACCTGTGCCCCTGAGAATCCCAGTTCAATTAAATGGTCTATCAAGGAAATCATAATCTAGAGAAGACTTACACACGTGTGATATAAAGTCATGAATTATATGACATATTATGGTGCTAATGTTTGTGTTGCCCAAAGTTCATATATTGAAGTGCTAGTATTAGAAGGTGGGACTTTCAGAGGTAATTAGTTGTGAGGGCATAAGGGAGATTAGTGCCATCATGAAAGGACTCCAGAGGGCTCCCTTACTTCTTTCTATCACATGAACACAGTTATCTACACTTGGAGGTGAGCCCTCACCAGACACTGGATCTGCCAGCACCTTGACCCTGGACTTCCAGCCTCTGTAACTGTGAGAAGTAAGCATTTGTTGTTTAAGCACCATTCTATGGTACATATACTATAAGGCCATGGATGGTGGGAAAGGTGGTCAGCCAGTTGCTTTAGTCTTCTTTTGAAGATCTGAGATTGGGCAATTTATAAGGGAAAGAAGTTAATTTTGGCTCACAGTCTGGAGGCTGAAAAGCCCATGTTTGGTGGCCTCATCTGGTGAAGGCCTTGTGCTGCTTCAACTCATGGCAGGAAGTAGCAGGCCAAGCCGGCCACACAGGGGTCCTTTTTCACAGCCCACTCATGGCAGGTGATCCAGGTCTGTGAGAGCGGGAACTCACTCCCTTGCTAGGTGGCATTAATCCACTCCTGAGGGCTCTGCACCTGATTTACATACCTCTCAACAGTGTGACATCAGCAATCAAACTCCAAATGAGTTTCAGAGGGGATAAGCCATATTCAATCCACAGCAACCAGCACTTCCCAAGACTTCCCTGGGTAAAGAGGCTGTGACATACATGTAATATGTGAAGAGGAGACTAGAGGTGATAGCAGGTCTTTGAGGAATGTGATAGATCAAAAGTGATTGGTGACAAAGTTGAGCTAAGGTTTATTTAGTCTGTAGGGGGTTAAGAACATATTTTGAATGCTGTTGTCTTTGTAAATTTTTTTATCATTGTTCCTTCTGTGAATTGGTATGCCCACCCAAAGTCTTTACAGGCTGTTCCATGGATGGGAGCATAATTAACAGACCCATGAATTCCAGATCCCCTGTCTTTCCACTTTAAAGCTAACCACAGGAGGGTTTCATTAAGAGACTCTGCTTTAATGAGGGCCACAAGAGACCATTATTAAGTTAAAACACTGCATAGCCAGTATGTTTCCAAACAAAAAACCAAACTGCTCAGTGCTTCCTTGTGCACCCACCTGTAATTAGAGCACATGGATTCATGAAAAAGAAAGGAACTGAGTGGATCAACAAGTACTTTTTAAGGGCTCAATTATGCATCTTGCCCTGTAGAAACTATGGTAGGTGGTGAAAGGAGTGCAGAGCTATATTCTAAGAACTTATGATCCAGAAGAACAGGAAAAGCTGTCCCATTTTAATAAGCAAAAAAATTCTGTGTTCCAGAAGGTGCTAATTACATGATAAAGGTCAGGGGTGGGCTGCAGTTCTCAGGAAAGGTGCAGAAGGCAGGGTTTATTCTGGGTCCTAAAAGACAACCTGGATCTGAGGAAGTGGAGGAGTCAAGGGTATCCAGGCAGGAGAACTAGGTGACACTTTGAAGGTGAGTACAGTGTTTGTGGAGGGGACAGGAAAGACTTTCTACTGCATACAGGCCATAGCCAGAGAGAAGCCTGACACTAGATATCAGTTGTCACTTGCTGGCGACATGGGCTGCAGCCTCTTAGAGTAGGAATGCACTGTAGCTGGGCTGGAGTCCTTGGGAAGCTTGGCCCTGCTCGAATTCCTTCAATGGCTGGAATTGAGTAGAGTGGCCAGTGCATTGCTGGTCATTGTGCCCTGCACTTGATGATCTCCCTGTGTCTGGCCTCTGGACAGACTGAGTTCCTTCTTCACCGGACGGCAGTCCTTGAGGAAGCTGATGGTATGTTTTCCCTCAGCCTTCTCTTCTCAAGGTAAACATTTCTTCCTCCATCAACAGTCATGACCCTGCTCTACCTGGGATCTTCTGAGCTCTTTACATGCTGATCTGTGAAATAAATTTAAGAGAACCTACGCATAATAAAGAATATGGTGGGATTATGCTTTTGGCCAAGGTTGATTATATTCTATTTTTAGAGTTTTGTCCAGTCTGAAGAATAATTCTGGCTTTTAGCTCAAATGTCTGCACAAATGAGAGATAGCTTCATCTTTATCGAAGGTACTGTGACTTTCTTTTCAAGGAAGGATCACAGAATGTTCTTTATGGATTATTTACTATAGTCTACAAGAACAGCTATTGGTGATTTCTGCAGTCCAACCTTTTTTGTCCATTTTTTCTTGAGACAGGGTCATGCTATGTAACACAGTCTGGTCTGGAACTCATGATCCTCCTGCCTCAGCCTCCCCAGTACTGGGATTATAGTCATATGCCATGCCTGGATCAAAGTCACACTTTCTTTGATCAAACAGTGCAATATAAACTCACTTCCACTACTCCTTCTTACCTCCTATCTCCTAAGAAGACCCACTCCACAACTGTGAGTTTCTAACCAGAGGAATCATCAGTGGGAATTCTGTCACCAAGCAAACGAAGAGAATGTCCCACTGTAGAATAGAATAAGTTCTGATGCATTTACACAATGGAGTAATATGTAGCCGTTTAACAAAGATCATTAGAATCCTAGAGTGAGTTTTTTTCTTGATCCCTTGTTCTCCTGACCTAACAGGGCTAACTGGGGTGATGGGAGATGCAGAAAGGACAGAGGATAGGCAGACAGACAGACATGCATAAAGTTGGGGCCAGGTGTGCTGGGTGCTTGGATGGAGACTCACAACAGCCTTGTTGGTTCTTTTCTCTAATAACTCTTCTTTTACTCTGCTTCTTTTCTCAATCTTTATTCCTTAAGGCGTTGCTTCTAAAGTCTTTCTTGAAAACCTTGCTTCTAAAGTCTTCTTTTCTGTTCTCTAAAGTCTCTTTCCTTAGACTCACTCTGTCCCATGTTTTCTCTTAGCTTTTCTTTAGCATAATCTCTCTTAGAGTCTTTGCCTTCAGACTTGCACTGTCCCATGTTCTTTCTTTAGCTTTCTTAAAGTCTTGGTGCTCAGACTTGCAAACAACAGCAGCCATGTTAAAAACTGCATTAGCATAACTCTTAAAGTCTTGGTCCTTAGACTTGCACTGTTCCATGTTCTCTTTAGCTTTTTTTCAGCTTAGCTTTTCTAAAGCCTATGTATAAAGTTCTCAGTAGAGAAAACTGCCCTGGTGGAGACACACCAGCCAGCATGAGTGACAGCCAATCAAAATCCCCCATCCAAAAGCCTCCCATCCTTCTTCAGAGAGTCTTTTATATCCAGTGGTAAACAAGGAGGTGGAGCAAAAATTCTCTGGGAGGGGAGTGACACTGTAACAAGAGAAACCTCTTCCTACTTTTCTGAACTTAAACAACTTAGGAAAAGCAGCTGTGCTACATCTTGCCCTCTGCTCTCTTCTGTGCCTGGGGCCCTGCCAAACTCAGCCTGTAGATTATTGGGCACAGCTGTGCTTATGTCAAATTCTCATAGACTTCTCATAATCCACAGTTCACATTAGAGATGATTTGAAAAGATTTTCACGAGGCCATGTTGAGTGAGAAGAGCACTGCAACAAAACATATGGAGTATGAACCTATTCTTGTACCACAACAATGACAGAAATGTATGCATAGATCCAGTGTTCTAGTTGGAGACTTCAACATCCCATTCTAAGCAGTTGGCAGGCAGAAAATCAGTAAAGATATACAAAACCTGAACGATAGAATCAACAAATAGGATCTCATGACGTGTAGAACATCCCATGAAAACACATCAAGATAAGCACTATTTTTATATGGCCATGAAATATTTACCAAGCTATGCCCTATCTTTGACCATAGAATACATCTAATCAAATTTAAAAGAATTAAATTTAAATTTAAATACAGTATAGGTGCCCTGATTGTAATGGAATTAAATTTAAAAATGGAATTAAACTAGAAATTAATAATAGACAACCAGAAAATCTTTCAAACCTTGGGAATTAAATATGTCTATAAATAATTCATGGTACAAAAGAGAATCTTCCAAGGAAATAAAAAATGCAGAGTTGAATGAAAATGAAATTGCAACATGTCAACATTTGTAGGATATAGCTAAAACAGTGCTTACAGGGAAAACAATAGTTCCAGATGCTTTAATCAGAAGAGAGAAAATTTGCCAGGCATGGTGGTACATGTCTGTAATCCCAGCACTTAGGAGGTGGAGGCAGGAGGATTGTGAGTTTGAGGCCTGTCTTGGTTACATAGCGACAACCTATCTCAAAAAAATAGCAAAGATAAAATTAGAAAGTAATGACATTAAAAATGGGAATCCATGGGGAATAATCAATGAAACCAATATTTGGCTCTATAGTAAACTATTAAAGTGATAAACCTAGCAAGACTGACAAAGATAAAAAGAAATAAGACACAAATCATTTATAAAAGGAAGGAAACAACGAATCTCAACAGATCCCACAGTCATTAAAATGATAATAAAGGGATACTATAAACATTTTTATGTTCATAAATTCAAAAACTTGGATGAAATGTTTAAAATCATAAAGTACTCAAAATCAGCCAAGATGAAAGAGACAGCCTTAACAAATAAATAACCATTAAAGATATTGAACTTGCAAGTAAAACGCTCTCCAATTAGAAGCCCCCAGACCCAGTTGGTTTCCCTGGAGAATTTAACTAAACATTTGTAGAATTAACACATCTTTTACTTCATCTCTTCTGGCAAATAGAAGAGGGAACACTTCTGATTAATTTTATGAAAGTAGTATTACCCTATAGGCAAAACCAGACAAGACAGTACTGAATGGAAAAATAAAAACATGTTAAAGAGTCCCCAAATAGATTCAGACAGATATAGCCAGCTGATATTTGACAATTGCAAAAGCAATTCAATGGAGGAAGGCTAGTGTCTTCAGCAAGTGGATGGGAGCAACTGGACATTCATAGGGAAAAAATAAATCATGACCTGAATGTTATGCCTCAAACAAAAGTTAACTCAAAATGAATCTCAGACATAAGTGCAAAATATAAGTTATAAAACTAGAAATTAAACAGAAGAAGAAATCTTTGGGATTTAGGGCTAAGCAAAGTCCTTTGACTTGACACCAAGGTATAGTCCATTCAAGGAAATGATGAATTGGGTCCCATCAAAAAATTTAAAAAATATGTTCTGTAAAAATATCTTCTGTTAGGTGAATGAAAAGAAAAGTTACAAATGAGTGAAAGTATTTTGCCAGTCACATGTCCCATGGAACAGTACTATCTAGAGTCTATAAAAACTCAAATACTCAGTAATAAAAATAGCACTAAACAATATTAAGCAGTCTGAAACTATAAAAGAGCAGGCAATAAGTAATAAACAATAAAAACAGAAATAAAACAAAAAATCCAATTAGGAAATGGACAAAGACATGCAAGCTATTTCACCAAGGGCAAATCAACATGAAAATATGTTACCATTGTTAACCATGGGGTACATGCAAATTAATGCCACAATGAGATGTCATTCCATGCCTATCAGAAAGGTTACAATTAAAGAATAACAGCAGTAAATGCTAGCAAGGCTGTGGAGAAAGCAAATCAAGCATTATTGATGAGAATATAAAAAGCCACAGCCAGTATGGAAACAGCATGGCATTGAAACTTTGGGTTCAATGATGCCCTACAACAAAGTAATTGGCAATGTTTTAGTTTCCTGTTGTTGATCTGACTTACCATATAGCTGCTAAGAACAACACACGTTTACTATCCTATAGTTCTAAAGGTGGAAAATCTGAAATGCATCTTAAGGGCCAAAGTCAAGCTGTCTGTAGGGCTCGTTTCTTCTGCAGGCTGTAGAGGAAAATCTGTGTCTCATCTTTTTCATCTTCTAAGGCTAAGGCTGCAAGCACTCTTTGCCTTGTGGCCACATTGCTCCAACCTCTGCTTCTATGGTCACCTTGTCCTTTTCTTATCTGTAGGCAAGATTTTCTCTGACTCTCTCTTATAAGAACACGTGTGATTACATTTAGGGTCCAGCCTGATCTTCCAGAACAACCACTCCATTTCAAGATCCGTAACTTCATCACATCAATAAATTCCCCTTGGCCACTTAAAATCACACTGAAGGTTCCAGAGATTAGGACTTTAATATCATCCAGGCATTACTTATAAATCATCATCCATCATTATAGGCATTCATACAAAACTAAAAATGCAACTATGATATGAACAGAAATTATACTCTTGGAGATTTAGCTCAGAGAAATGATACTTTATGTTCATACAAAACCCGTACATGGGTGTTCACAGCAGCTTTATTCATAATAGCTCCAAACTGGAAATAACCCAGATGTCCTTCAACGAGTAAATGTTTAAACAAACTGTTGATACATCCATATTGTGGGTTAGTCCCAGCAATTAAAAAAATGAACTATTGAAACATAGAACGATCTGTATGATTCTCCACAGATTTATACTGAAAAAAGGCAGCCATACTGATTTCATACTGTATTACATACCATATTACGTCATATATTTACCTTTTTTGGAAATGATGAAATTATAGAAATGTAGACAAGATTAACGGTTGTTAGAGATTGAACATGGGAGATTCAGGGAGAAGGTGGTATGGTTGAAAAGGACAGTGTGAGGAATCCTTGTGGTGACAGAACTGGTCTGTATCGTAAATGTGTCCACATTGGTATCCTGGTGATATTGTAATATAATTTTGCAAGATGTTACTGTTGGGAAAAACTGGGTTGAAAGGACAAGGGATTTCTCTGTATTATTTTTCACTACTTCATGTAAGTCTACAATTATCTCAAAATTCAAAGGTTAATTTAGAAAGTATATGTGTATATGGATACCTACATGTGTGCAGGGTTCTAGGAGCATGGAGAAAAATAGAGCAACAAGCTATAACTATTTTTTACTGCATTAAAATTGGTGTGCTGTAGCTTACAACTTTTATTATCTCTCTCTCAATTTCTGCTAATCAGGAATTAGGAATTGGCTCAGTTCTAGCTCAGGGTACTTCATGAGGTCATTAGGTCAGCTGCATTTGAAGGCTTACCTGGAGCTGAAGCTCACAGGGCAGTGGCACTGGCTATATGCAGGAGGTCTCTCTTTCTAGGTGGGTTTCTCCACAGTGCCACTTGAGTGTCTTTGTGACATGGTAGATGGCTTCTCCCAAAGTGACTAGTGATCAGGCAGTGACATCTTTCATGACCTATCTTTGGAAGTCACACAAGTCACTTCCCCAATATTCTTTTGGTCACACTGGGCAGGCCTGTTCTGTAGGAGAGGTGAATCCATAAAGGTATAACTACCAGGAAACCTCAGATATGCACATGTTATTTTCATGAGTAGATTCATGGGCTTTAGCCTAGAAAGAACCAGACAAAAACCTTTATAAGAATAAGAATCGGTCGCATGAGAAAAGATAGAATTTAAAAGCTTACTGGAAACAATTCTCCTCTACAAAGAGGTAGATGGTAGATGGGGTGGGCTGGCACAAGGGTTAATTTCCTGTGCAGCTATGACAGGTGGACCCTCAGGTGCCAAATCGAGTTCCCCAGAGCTGGGTTGACAATAGAGATTTACGAGGGAAAAAACCCAAGTTAAGGGAAGTATGTGTGAAGGTGACCTGGTGGAGGGCAGGTAGATGATTTGGAAACCAGATGTGGTTGAGGGTTGAGCTGAGGCCAGAGATAGCAGCCGGTGTCTCTTCTCCAACTTGGCTCTATAAGATGGCCCTCTTAGGATCAGTGGCACCTCAGAATAGGTTCCACATATTGGCTGGTGACCTCAAGACTGTGCTGACACTCATGTAGAAGATGTAGCCTAAAGCAGACCCATGAGGTCTGGGTGACACACCATCCTGTGAGATGGGACTAGAATGGGGATGTGGCCCAGTCTTCAGAGACAGTTGACTCTGTTCTCCATCACTCCATCTAGATCCTGGTGAATTGTCAACTCTTAGGAGCAAGGAGAAAGAATAAGGCTGTGAGCTTAAGGACCAGTGTTTTATTGTACAACACAAGCCAGGCTTCAGATGGGGTCTAATACAATGACCCAGGCATCAGTATGGAGATGGAAGTCCAAGGCCAAGAGGGTCCACAGGAAAGACAAAGAAGGCTGCCCCCTCCATCCAGAAACAGGGCTGACACTGGCTGGTACCTCAGCTACGACTCCATAGAGAGTTGCTCTGCTGACTGTACAGGGGCCTTGTTGGCCAATGATCGTTTTTGGTTGGAGAGGGTAAAGAAACCCTGTGCTCAAGGGAAGAGAGAATGAATTTACTAAGACTAATCAGCCAGATTCATGTCAGAGTGAGGACGAGAATGGTAAATGGAAAAGCCCTAGAATAAAACCGGCTGTTTGGCTTTACCTTCCTCACACATTAGCTAAAATATGGCTTTTGTTTGGGACTACTTCTTTTCTTTGTGATTTGGAATATTTCTTCACTCTTCTCTTTTGACTTTGAATATCAGATATGGTCTATTGCATTGCTGTGATTTTCAGATGGAATCCAGCACAGTGGTTTACTTTTAACCAAACCCCAGCCATCCTTCCTCTCTGTGACTCAGCTTCCTTGTCGTAATGAGATGGATGGCACACACCACCAGCTTGCATTCACAAAAGCTTCCAGTTCTTTTGATGAACACTTACACAGCATTTGTGTTACCACAATTTTCTCTGTGAGGTAAAAGATGAAAAGAGTTTTGACGCTGAGGAAATGTAGATATAGGGTTAGGATATAGCCAAACAGCTAGTTTTTCCCTGAACCCACTGTTTGGATGGGAGTTGGACAAAGTCTGGCAAAGGAGGCAGGAACACTGAAAGTGAGTCAGTGAGTTGGCACCTCTTTCCATACCCAGCCCTTTATTCCTGCAAGGCTGTCCTGGGCATCCCCTTTTTATATGCCTCTGTGCTTGGCTGCACTCAAATACATTCTAGCCACGAAGGAGCCAGACCTCCTCAACCACAGGTACTGGGGCCCTCTCAACATGTGACCAACTTCTCTTTGCTCTAATCTTTCATGTCCCCAGGCTGGTGGCTTGTAGTACGGAGATATATCTGAGTCTCGAGTCTCAAGTCCCTTATCTATAAAATGAGGTCCAGCACTATCTTTAGAGGATCCTCAGAAGGCATGAGGGAAAGAAGGTCTGTAAAAGGGACTTGGCAGAGTGTCTGGCAAGTGACAGAGGCTCCTGAGTGTTCACTTCTGAGCCATCCAGATTCCTATTGTTCAATTCAGAGCTCACCTCTCCAAAACTCCATGAGTCAGGCCAGCCTCTGCCTTTAGTCAAAGAGGTTGATTATTCATGTTTGCTTAATTCAAGAGAGAGTACTTTTATGTCATGAGATTGTGACTCCAGCCATTTGTCAGCTTAGCCTCCTAACTCATGTTGAAACCTGGGCTGCACAGCATGCTGGTGCTGATGCCACCGAGGTGGACAGGAGGTTGAGGCCTCATGGGGGGAATACTGTAAGTAGTTAATGCTCTTCCTGGTCCAGAATATGGATTCTAGGTTCACAGCTTCTGCAATTGAGTTTTGGGGCCACAGCAGTAAAAGGCAGGCCTGTAGGGAGAGCAAAGGACAATGATAACCCTCTAGAGTTTGCAGCACAGTGAACACTGGCACTGTGGCCAGGGTGGGTGTTGTCTGTGTGGCTGCAGCTTTCCATGTTGGTAGGCAAGTTGATGGCATTGGTGAAGAGCTTGCTGGCAGCCACTACCTTATACACAGGACTTCAGACAACACTCATCATACTACCAAGTTATTCTGTGTGGAGTTCAATTGTTTGTTTGTATTTTCCAAATTTTTCTATAATTTCAAGGAGTCTCTTAAAAGAAATGATTTTTTTCAAAAGTTTTCTTTATTGACATATACAGTAGACCAGGCAACCTTAAGCTTTCAGCTCAATGAGTACAATATATACACACAACACACCACACAAACACAACAAATGAGGGTCTAAAGCATTTTTCTGCCCCCCAAAGTTTCTTTTATGCCTTCCAGAATATTCTGACTATTCTGCCACCATTGATTAGTTTATGGTGATGATCTTTTCAAACAAAAAACACTAACAATATTGGTCATATTGGTATAGTTAAGCATGGAACTGACTGTGGATAGTAACTTTTAGATAAATTAAAGGTTGTTATTTAGAGGAAATTTTATAAGTATATAAATATATGACTTTGATGATACAAAATCCCATATAAAATATATTAGAAAAATTAATCAGTGAACGCTAACCTGAAATTTAAAAAAAATTTTAAATGATTATGCTGTTTCCAATATTTTTCAACATAAAAAAATAGATTATTTTGTCATTCATTCATTTATTCAGCAAATTACATTGAATTTATATTAATGGCAGACCCTGTAACAGGTACTGGGAATATAACTGGAGATTAAGAACAGGAGAGGCCCCTGCCCTTGTGACGCTTACACCCTGGTGAAGAAGTCAGAAAACAATCAAGTAATGAAGTGAACTAATCAAGTAGAAATTTAAATAATTAAGTAGCTAATCAATTAATTTAGAAAATTCAGAAATGCTCTGAGTAGACAAAATAGTCTTTAAAAAGAAATACAAATCAACTTCCTGATTTCAACACAGCGTGCTGGTGGGATAAGGATGGACATATAAATCAATAGAATGGAATTTAGTGTCCAAAATAGACCCATATGTCTATGATGAATTGATTTTTGACTTGTGCATGAAGACCATTCAATGCAAAATTGTCTTTTCATATGCTGGAACACCTAAGATGTTCGCATGGAAAAGAAGGAAGTTGGACCTTTTCCCACGTCATATACAAAAACTGACTCTCAATGTACCAAAGACCTGAATATAAGAGAAAACTCCATAAAACTCATAGAAGAATATAAGAGAATAAATCTGTATAGAATACAGAAGAATAAATCTTTGTGACCTTGCATTAGGCAATGGTTTCTTAGATACAATACCAAAAGCACAAATGACATTCTTTGTGGTACTGGGATTTGAACTCAGGGCTTGCTAGACAGGCTCTAACACTTGAGCCACTCTGCCAGCTCTTTTTTTATGGTGGGTATTTTTAAGATAGTGTCTCACAAACTATTTTCCTACGCTGGCCTCGAACTGCAATTCTCTTGATCTCTGCCTCCTGAGTAGCGAGGATTATAGGTGTGAGCCACCACTAGCTTACAAACAACATTCTTCAGATAAATTTAATTTCATTGAACTTAAAAACTATGAACTAAGAATTTAGCTCAGTTGGTGTAGCACTTGCCTATCATAAGTCAGTCCCTGGGTTTGATCTCCAGCACTAAAGAAAAAACTTTGAAAACTGAAAAGAATGAAGCCAAAAACTTCTTTGCTTCAAACAACAATACCAAGACAATTTTTGAAAAGAAAAACCAAAGAATGGGAGAAAATCTGTGTAAATATCATGTAAGAGACTAGCATATAGAACATATAGAGAACTCTGAATACTCAATAATAAAAAGAAAACTGATTAAAAAATGGACAAAGGATTTGAAAAGGCTTTTCTCCCAAAAGACAGGCAGATGGCTAATGAGTCCGTGAAGAGGTGTTCAGTATCATTCACAGTTAGGGCAACACTAATCAAAACCCTAATGAAATGCTGCTTTATATCCTCTGGGATAGCATTGTCCTAAAGGTGGACCATGACAAGTGTTGGTGAGGATGTGGAGGAACTGGGACCCTCCCACATTGCTGTAGGGAATGGTAACATGTGCGGCTGTACTGAAAACAGTCTGGTGGAACCCCAGGTTGTTAGAGCTCCTATGGAAGCCAGCAATTCCATTGTTAGCTGTTTACCCAAGAGAACTGAAAATGTATGTTGACATAAAAATGTGTACTCAAATGCTCACCACAGCATAATTTACAAGAGCCAAAATGTAGAAACATCCAAGTGCTCATCAGCTGCTGGTGGATGAACAGAACGTGGTGTTTCTTGGGTCTATGTGTTGGGATTGTATTCAGCAGTCTGATATGCATAACAATACTGATGAACCTTGCAATGTTGTGCTACATGAAAGAAGCCAGTCACGAAAATTCACTTATTACACAATTCCATTTATATCGAACAGGAGTAATGGACAAATTTGTGGAAACAAGGAGTAGATTAGTGATTGCCAGGAGCTGGGATGGGGGGAGGATGGGCAGTGATTGCTAATGCGTCTGAGATTTCTTTTTTGGGTTGGTGAATAGGTTCCGGAATTAAATAGTGATGGTTGTTCAACATTATTCAACTTTAAAAGTGTGAGTTTTTACATTTGTGAGTTATATGTTGTTTTAATTAGTTTTGTATTGCTGCAACAGAATGCCTGAGACTGGATTATATAGAAAGAAAAGAAATTTATTTCTCACAGTTTTGGAGGCTGGGGGGGTGCATTTTGTGAGGGTCTTCTTGCTGCATTATAACATGTCAGGGGACATCATATGGTGAGAGAGAGGGAGTGTGCAAACTCAACTTTCTCTTCCTCTTCTTAAAAAGTCACTAATGCCACTAAGAGAACCCCACCCTCCTGAGAACTCTAACCCTAATTACCTCCCAAAGGTCCTATCAATCTGCACATTCAGGGATTAAGGGTTTTGTTTTGTTTTGTTTTGTGTTTTGGTGGGACTGGAGTTTGAGCTCAGGGCTTTGCACTTGCAAAAGTGCAAATAACCCATTTTTCTCTGGTTATTTTGGAGATTGGTCTCTTGAAGTATTTGCCTGGGCTGGCCTTGAACTGCAACCCTCCCAATCTCAGATTCCCAAGTAGCTAAAATTACAGGTATGAGGCACTAGTGCCCAGCTAGGGATTAAGCTTTCAACACATAAACTCCTGAAAGACACATGTAACCTATGACATGTTTCAATAAATTGCAAAAAGTACAATTGTTGTTAAGTACAATGAATCAGGTGTGGATGGGGACCTGGCCTTATCAAGGCTCTAAGGTCTGAAGTGTAGTAATTAGCTAGATGAAAAGAAGAGGAAAGATATTCCCAGATCAAATAATCCCATAGATTAGCTGAAAGAGGCTCAGCATTGAAAGTTGCATTAAATCTCATTTCCGAAACAATAAGGTATATTGCAAAAATGTGATATATAAATAATGAAATAAAAATAAACCACCCGCAATCACATCCTGCAGAGCTGGCAAAGGAGAAGAAAGAAGCCTTCACACACTGTGAGTAGATGTGTAAATTGATACAAGTTTTATGAAAAGTTTCTTAGTCCATTTGTGCTGCTAGAACAAAATGCCTGAGATTGGATGATATATAAACAAATAGAAATTTATCGCTCACAGTTCTGGAGGTCGGGAAGTCCAAGATCAAGGCACCAGGAAATTCAGGGTCCATTCCTCATAGATGGTGCCTTCTTGCTGTGTTCTCACATGATGGGAGATGCAAAGAAGCTTACTGAAGGACTGTGAAACTCAGCCCAGACTGGCTGATCTTGCCTTGGCCTCCTGAGTGCTGGGATTATAGGCATGGATAACTACGACTTGTTTGCTGGGTTTGGATTTTTTTTGTAATTTAAATAAGGGTACTAATCCTATTCATGAGAACTGTCCTGCCATAATTTAATCACTTCCCAAATGTCTCAGGGCTGGTAGAGTGGCTCAATTGATAGAACACTTGCCTAGCAAGCATGAGGTTCTGAGTTCAAAACCCAGTACCACAAAAAAAAATAACCAAACCAAATGTCTCACCTTCTAATGGTATTAGATTTCAACATAAGAATTTTGGGTAGACACAGACATTCAGATCATAGCAAAAAGCTATGAAAGTACCACAGCAATGCATCATGGTTGAATAAAAATATTCAATGTCTAGGATACAATATATATAATTTGCTCTGATTATGCTCTGAGTAAGGCCACCTGTCTAAATCCATGTCCTCTTGTGCAATTCTCACTGTTACCCATTCTATAGATGAGGAAACAGAGACTCAAGAAGATGAAGTGATTTGCTGAAGTTCACACACATGAAGCAAATCTTTAATCTAGGGCTATATGATTCCAAAGTCCACTCTCCTCTTGCTGTGTAGCAGGATACAAAAATACATGCAAGTTTTATAGGGCTTTGTCATTTGCCAGCTCAGGGGAAGTGACATATGCTTTTCATGGAAAGTCTCACACTTTAAAAAGAACAGAAGACAGAAAGAGTGAAATCTGACATCAGTGGCTTTTTCTTCACTTTTCTGAGTGCTGAGCATACAAAAGCATTTACTAAATGGCAAGTGGTATAATTGTGATAAACTCAGTGTAAAGGTGCACCTTAGTTAATGTTTACACCTAGATATTAGATAATTATCTCATAGAATATACATTCATCTTGATGTTATAATTAATCATTGGGAAACTCCAAGCCTGTGATTCAACATGGAAAATGTCAACTTATTGATCTTTTAGGAAATGCATCCATAGTTCCAATTTAATGTATTGTACTCATTTTCAGGACACTACTCTAGAAAGGAAGGGCTAGGTACCTGCATAAATTGAGACAAAATGTTGGAATTTATAATAGTAGTGCTATAGGCTATGGGTTTTTTTTTTGGTTTTTTCCTTCCTTCCTTCCCTCCCTCCCTTCCTTTCTTCCTCCCCCCCACCCCCCTGGAGGATTGAACCCAGAGCTTCCTGCATACTAGGTGTGGTAGCCAACATCTCATCACTATGACAACATAGGTGAGATTTGCAACTTAAGGAAGGAAAGATTTATTTGGCTCATGGTTTCAGTCCATGGTCAGCTGGCTCCATTCCTTTTAGGTTGGTGGCAAGGGCACAGAAGAAACACCATGGCGGAAGGGCACAGAAGAGGAAAGCTGCTCACATCATGGTAGCCAGAAAGGAGGGAGGGAGGGAAAGAGGGAGGAAGGAAGCAGGGGAGGAAGGGAGGAAGGGAAGGAGGGAGAGGCTCTCCAGTGACCTATTTCCTCCAACTAGGCTCTACCTCCTAACACATCATTCAGCTATGAACTCATCAATGGGTTAGCCCACTGATAAAGTTGGCACCCTCAGGATCCATTCACCTCTCAGTAACACCACTAGCTGGGGACCAAGCCTTCAAGACATGAGTCTTGAGGGGACATTTCATTTCCAAACCCTAACATTAGGCAAGTGCTGTACCACTGAGCTATACCCATTGCCCTATTTTTCCTTAACTTTTTACTTTGAAATAATTAAGATTCACAGAAAATTACAAATACAAAGCCCATTTTACTCCTTTGTTGAGATCAGCACCCATCTTGTCCCTCATTGTTCTTTAATTGCAGCATACACACTCTAAGTCATTCAATTGGATTAATGTAGTTTAGAGGGAAGTCCATATATCAATAGTGATATGCCTAAATTCCAGAATAATTTTAGGGAAACACAGTCAGAGAATGTTCAAGTATGGTATTTATCATAAACCAATACAAATTGGTCTAATAAGTGAAATAGAAAGTTGATGAAAAATTATAATTCATGAGCTCCCTGCATTAGCAAATGAAGTGCTATAGCTGTCTTGTCCTTATCACAGGGGCATTGGCAAAAATATCTTTAACTTCATTAGCTTTTGGTGAATATGTTCAACAAACATTTATTTTGTACCCATTATTGTGAGGTCTTAGGAATACACAGAGGATAAATCATAGCTGGGCAGATTCTGAGTGACTAATTTGTAAATGGGAGCTGGAACCTATGCCAGGTGTCTGGAGACATGGCACAGCATTTTGGAGGAAAGCTAGGGTGTCAGAGTGTCAGCAGGAGGGAGGAGGTGACAATGCCAGAAAGCTTGAAGGCTTCTCTAGCCCGAGTTTTGGCAGCATCAATTTCTTACATTCGCAGTGCCAAGCATTATGGTATGATAAGGATGGAAAAGGGTATCATACAAGCAGGCAAAGAGGTCAGTGTTAATGGAATGCAAAGAGTTCTCTTGTGAGATAGGAAGGTTATTAGTTGGGGGCTTAGGAGGATTTTGTCGGCATATTTGATGTGGATCATTAGGGATCATAGGATGGAATCTTTGAAATGGAGAAGGAAGAGAGGATTCCAGGAAGGAGGAATCACATATGCAGAGACAAGATGTGTGAAGGGACAGGAAAGGGATGACAAATTTTGTTTGGCAGGAATATGGGCAGGCAGTTGGCACAAGAAAAGCAAAAGCTAGGTGAAGTCTAGACTGATGACTTACTCATGTTTGTGACCTACTTTCCTGACCAGAATGCATCCTCAGTAAGTGAAGGACTTTATGTATACACACACACACACACACACACTTGCCAATTTCCTACCCAATGTCAAGATAAGCATCTGACAGATTGAGGCTAAGTCATCAGTTATTGAAGAATGAGTGGTTGAAGAGCCTTACTATAGTTTTGATCTGGGATGTCCCTCAATGGTCCATGTGTTAGAAACTGGGTCCCCAGCTTGGTGCTATTGGGAGGGAGGTGATAGAACCTTTAAGAGGTGGGACTTAGTAGGAGGTCTCCCTCTCTCTCTGATTTGTATTAATTCTTACTTGAATACAGTCTATTAAGTTGTCTCGGAGATAGTTTTGAATCTATGAATATCTAAAAATGTTATCTACCTTCCCCTTACTCCTGCAGTAGAGTTTAGCTAGGTGTTGGAGTCTAGGTTCAAAAATTATTTTCTCTCAGAATTTGGAAGATGCTGCTGTATTTCTTCTGTGCCTGAATATGCTTATGAATAGTCAGTTGTTCTTCACTCATTCTTTATTTTTTAAATTAATATATATATGTTTAAAATGTGATAAAATACTCGTAATAGAAAAGTTACCATAAGTCTTTTTTGTGGAATGTGTTCAGCAGCATTAAGTACATTCATAAGGTGTGTCTTATGTCTTCTTTTTTCTTAAGTAGTTTTGGCCCTTATCTTGGATGCTGTTATAATTTTCTCTTTATCATTGTTGTACTGACATTACCCCAAAACACCAAAGGTTTTTGTTCATCATTTATTTATTTTTTAACTTTGTTGAGTATTTTTTAAACTTTGTTTAGTATTCAGTGCAACTTATCAAATGAGGACTTGGGTTTTCAGTTCAGGAAGAGTTGTACTTATTATTACTCTCCTATGTGTTCTTCCTTTTTTTTTTTTTCTTTTCAAACTAGGGTTTGAACTCAGAGACTCATGCTTGCTAGGCAGGTGCTCTACCACTTGAGCCACTCTGCCAGCCTATGTTTTTACTTCTGCACCTTATGTTTGATGAACGTCAGAATATCTGGATATGTCCTTCACATCTCCTCAATTTCCTTTTACCCGTCGCTAATTGTTGTCCACTTTTGCTCCCCCAGGGTTTGTGTCCTCTTTTTTCTGTGTAGTAATAACATGCTTTGTGATTGGCACACCAACTTTAGGGACTGTCTTAATCATTCTAAGTCACTGCAGTCACATCCTCCTTGTAAATGATTGGTTCAGGAACCAGGATGAAGGTGACTAGCACAAGCCATCCTCTTAGCAATCCTCTGGGGCTTCTTGATACTCTCTGGACTTCAACATCAGTCTTCTATAGGATGCAGTGTTCGTGATTTCCTTTTTCAGTTTTATTTTCAGAGGCAAGACAGCAATATAATCCAGGTCCTGGACTACTTAGTTTTTCTTGAAATAGCTCAGACAAGGCCCAGTATGATACTGGAGTGTTGTTCCCAAGTTTGTGTCCCGGTGTAGTTGATGATTGAAAAAACCAGGGGCTAAGAGTTAAAGCAAGCACAAAGTTTCTTGAAAGGATAGTAATGCTATCCTTTCAAGATGGTGGGACTTAGGGAAAGAGCTAAGCCAAACAATGGCTGAAGTCTAGGAGATGATAGAAGACACTAGCTGGCTTTGTCCAACTATTCTACCTTGAAATTATATTTGTGATTGGTTGGCATTGAGTCAGCTTCTTGCTGAACTCGGCCACCTATCTGTTCCTCTCCTTATTGAACAGAACATTTCTAGATAGTCTGGTCATCTTGTCCTGGCCTTGGGACCCACATCTTGTAACTATATTTTGTTATTTTGGTTAGAGCCTTGTTATTTCTGTGTGAAATCTGTTGTTTCCCACATCCCTTTTATTCTGCTTCTAAAATGCTTCTCTCATCCAAAATAGAGTCACCTCTATCATTGCTCTTCTTACAAAAGGATACATCCTGCCAGGCCTGTGTGGTATAGAGAAGGATGGTAACCCTATGGCCTGTGAAGCAAGTTCTGTCTACATTTTCACCAGATATCACTATCTCAGGAAAGCCCATCATTGAGACAAAGGGGACTTAATAAAATAGGTCTTTTTCAGGGTAGGTGTCAGTGGAAGAGGGATAGGCATAAAGAAATGGTGAATGTATTTTGTTTTCATGTATGAACACAGAAAAATGAAACCTGATGAAATTGTTCCAAGAAGAGGAGAAGGGGATGAGAGAGAATGATGGAGGGGGTAAATTTAACTAAGATATTTATTAGCACATATGTAAATATCACATTGTATCCCCATGTACAACTATTATATACTAATAAAAATTTTTAAAAATTACTAAGCAATACATACTTAACAACTTTGGAAATATAGAAAGCATGGTTTTAGAGTTTTCAAGATGAACTGGTTTTATATTTAGAAATCCAATAAACATATCATAAAATATTTTTCTAAAATGTTCAGGAAACAAATCTCACTTAGTCCCACCAGAGCGAGGTAGCCCTGGTCAACAGATACTTGAGGTCCAGTTAGAGCCCCACATGTGGCGGTCTAGGTTGAAATCCTAGCACTCCAATGACATTTGAAGGTCAGCATTCTACCTATCAAAGGCACTGGTTCTCAAAGAGTACCATTTGACCATATCATTAGCATCGCCACCTCCCCCAGACCTACTGAGTCAAAAGCCCTTGGTGGTGCCCATCAGATTGAGTTTAACAAGCCCTCCAGGGAATCCTAATGCAGGCTTAAGTTTGAGAACCATGGTGCTGGGCATCAGTTTCTTGTATTTACCCTTAGTGATGTAATAATTTATAATAAGTAATAAATAGATACACTCTTATTGTAAAGAGTTAACACTGTAAGACACAGATAGTATCAAAAAGCAAAAGCCCTTCCTCACACAATGCATCAGAGCTTTTCTCAGTGGCCCACACAGTTTCTAGTTGGGTGCCTGTGCACACATCTCTTTGAGACCTCCTCTACTATTTTCAGGTTCATAAACTTTCAAGATGTACTTCATTTTTGTTTAGGTAAGATCCTTTATGGATGGATCCTCATTGTAAAAACTCATGGTCATGGTTTTGAAAGTCAAACACTAGGTCTCAAGAGACCATACTGCCACCTCAGGGACCCTTCTATAGTTTGGATGTGTTTTAAGTGAGTCCCGCAAAGGTTCATGAGTTGGGAGCTTGGTCCTCAATGACTGGACCTCAAAGGTCCAGTGTTGGTTGTGAGACCTTTAAGAGGTGGGGCCCAGTAGGGGGAATCCTTAGGTCAATTGGGGGTATGACTTTAGAAGAGTTATGGAACCCTATTCTCTCTTTGGCTTCCTGTTTTGAGATGTGATCTCTTCTTCCCATAAGTGCTTCCACCATTAGCATCTTCCATGAGGTGACATAGTCAAGGGAAGGCCCTCACCAGAACATGCACCATGCTGTTTGGGTCTCCAAAACTACAGTTTTGTAAACCATGAGCTAAATAAACATCTTTCTCTCTGTCTCTTAAATTAGCCTGCCTCAAGTATTTCATTAACATATTGAAAAATGAGCTAATACAACCTTAAGGAGGGGCAGGAGGCTGACAGGGTCTAGAAGTCCCAAAGGCCTAAGGGTTCAGTGGTCCCTCCCATTCCCTGAAGTGTGAGGAACATATTTATAATTGGAGTGTTGCATTGCAGTTTACAGAGCACATCTATACACTAACCCTGCAGATGCCTGTGTGCTTTGGGTTCTTGGAGGTCCCAAGTAATAGGAAAAAGTAGGATCAACCTTGAACCTAAAGTATCAGTTTCTAGGCAGTCAAAGCCACCTCTGACCTTCCAACTTTCCTGCAACTCATGAACATGATGAAACTGTCTGTTGTCCTTAGACTCTGTTCCCTGTCCCTAACTTCCCAGGTCCCAGAGGAGCTTCTGCAATTCTGGGTCCAACAATGAGTTCGCCAAACCCCTGAACTCTCTGGGACCCCTGGATGGAAGAACAAATCTGCTATCACCCTTGCCCTCAGGCCACTCATGGTTCCAGTTGACTTGTGTCTCCCAGGTCTTCATAGACCTCAGAGATGGCAGTTCATGGCTTTCCAGGGAGAGGCTGGAGCTCTGAGTCTGCAGACAGCGACAGAGCTATGACTCATCTTTCCCAACTCTTGTTTGGCTTCCTGCCCTTTCCTTGCATTTACAGCCTGCTCAGACTCACAGTTGCAGAGGAAGAAACTCTTACAAAATAATGGCTTTTGTCTGGGCTATTGGCTGTTGTCATTCTTTTCTTCTGTGTGGAAGGAGCAACTGTTTCTCATTTATTTCCCTCTTGTTCCTGATGAATTGAGTTTTCTTTTAGGGTCTTTGTAAATTGCAGCTCCTTTTCTGATGGCCCTCATTTCTTGCCTACATACTCCCATTGTTTCTTTGAATTCTTTAGCAGCTAGCTCCTGTTTATTCTGTCATTGACATTCTCCTTTCAGTTGTGGAAACTCTGTCTCCACCCCACAGTTTTTGCTTTTAATGTGTTTCATTCAGAAAGCCAATTTTATTCTGTGCCCTTGAGTTATCATTTTTAATAACAGCTTTATTTCTCCATATTCCATTTATTTCCCAATGAAAACTTTGAAAACATGAGTGAAATTATTATTTTTTAGTATCATGAACTTGAGTTCTTACAAAGTCCAAGTCCCACCATTGTATCATCAATTTCCTAAAACTTGGGAATTTTTTAATACCTTAACTGGGAACTTCACGTCCAGGACTTACTTAGAAAACAGGAGCAACCAAAGGCACAATATTCGAGAATCTTCAAGGTCATCTTGAGCCTGAAGGAATAAAACACAATGAGATTTAGGCTAAGTGTGATCTGTAGCTGAGCCCTGAGCCATGTGCATAAAGGTGCCCCTGAGAACCCATCTAGAGTGGACAGATAATAAGAGTCATGATATCTCAAGCCATGTGGTGTACGGGGAATTCTGTGAGATTCTTGATATTTACAACAAATGTTGGAAGCCGCTATCATCTTCCATCTTTTCATTTAAGGACACTAAAGCTCAAGGAGAATTAATTAAAAAAAGAAGACACCTAAAAAAACTAAAGGCAAAACTATTTACTGGAAGAACCAAGATCTGAACATCTGTAACTGAACATAGCTCTCATTAGACAAAGAAAGCTTAGAAAGTTAATTTGGTCTACATGTAGGCAAATCTCAAATGTGGCCATTTTAAAACCATAAGGGGAGTATGCAGGAATTTGCACTTCTAGAAAGTTCCCAAGCACTACTGATGCTGCTGGCCAGTTTCAGACTTAGGGCTTCATGGTTTCCCCTCCTGGATTTCCCAGCAGTTTCTCTTTAATCCTGGAGTGGCACATTTGGTTTGCTGTTCCCTGTGATAGCTTTCCTAAGGGTGAAGAGGGAATGCGAAGTCCTTGGAGGACAAGATGAGGCTGATTTCATTCCCCTCCAGCATCTCACAGGTGGAGACGTGTTTTATTAATTGAGAAGATGAACAATGTAGGAGTTGTTTTACATGTAATTAGCAAGTGAATGCTAATATTATTAATAGCTAGAATTTATGATTGTTTATTTCAAAGTATTTTTAAAACTTTTACAAAATAATGGGTTTCATTAATACATACGTATACACAATGTACTTCAATCATATTTACCTCTCCCCCATTGCCCTCTCTTGTCTTCCTCCCATCCTGCTGTGTTATCAGTGCATAAGCCGTCTCTGATCAGAAGATTTCCAAATTCTCTGTGTACCAAGTGGAAGCATCCAGGAAGGACATAGGGGTGCAATGGAGTTTATTACAAGTTAGGGAAGGGAATTACAAAAGAGCACAGTGGGGCCAGGTAGAAGCTGAAAGCAGAGAGAGACTTTCTCTTTTCCAGGTGCTTTTAAAATTTATTCTAACCTATGGGAAGGGAAGAACCTGGTGATTTCTAACCACCAATAGTGGATGTGTGGGAAGGGGAATGGGCGATCCTGGACCAGGTGAAGGTGGTTTGCGTTGTCCTTGAGGCAGGACAGGAATAACCTGCACACATTTGCAATTGAAAAGAAGGCTCAGAGAAAGAGAAGAATGTACACCCTGAAATGTAATATTAAATCATATATGTTCCAAGAGTCCTGAACTTTCCCTAAGTCTACCCTGCCTCAGCTGGTCCTTCTTCCTTAATAGTTCCCCTTTTATAGTCATGTCTTTTTATTCATTTTTTAGATATAAATTCCACATGTAAGAGAAAATGTAATGTTTTTATTTCTAAATCCCATCCATTTTCCTGCAAATGACATAATTTCATTCTTGTTAATGCTGATGAGCATCTAGACTGATTTCCACAGCGTGGCTACTCTGAGTAGTGCTGCAAGGAACAAGGGAGTTCAAGTATCGCGATTGTATGTTGACTTTGATTCCTTTAGGTATGCTATCAGAACCAGAATTATGTGGTAGTTCTATTTTCAGTGTTTTGAGGATCCTCCATACTGATTTCCATAGTGGCTGGACTAGTTTAAATTCTAACCAACAGTGTATAAGAGTTCCCCACCTCTGCCCCACATCCTTGCCTCCTCCTCCTCCTCCTCCTTCTTTCTTCTTTCTTCTTCTTCTTTTCTTTTCTTCTTCTTTCTTTTCTTTGCCATTCTGACTAGAATATCGAGATGGAATTTCAGTGTTGTTTTGATTTGCATATCTTTATGGATAAGGGTATTGAATATTGTTTTCATGTATTTATGGCCATTGTACTTCTTTGAGAACTGTCCGATTCATTTATCCATTTATTAATTTGATTTTTCTTTTGGTATTTAATATTTCGGTTTCTTTTATTATTTTCCCTGGATATTAATTCTTTATCTGATGAATAACTGACAAAGATTTTCTCCCATTCTGTAGGTTTTCTTTTGATTTTGGTAATTGTTTCCTTTGCTGTGCAGAAGCTTATTAATTTGATGCGATAGCATTTGTCAATTTTTGCTCTTGCTCCTTGAGCTATTGGAATCCTATTCAGAAAGTCATTGCCTAAACCTATATCATGAAGGTTCTCTCCTATGTTTTCCTGTAGTAGTTTTATGTATGTATGTATGTATGTATCTATCTATCTGTGGGACTGGGATTTGAACTTAGGGCATTGTGCTTGCAAAGCAGGTGCTTTACTACTTGAGCCACTCCAGTCCTCCTGTAGCAGTTTTAAGTTTTAGGTCTTATATGAAGGTCTTTCATCCACTTTGAATTGACTTTTGTGTAGGGTGAGAGCTAGGGATATAATTTTAGTCTTCTACATGTGAATATCCAATTTTCCCAGCACCAGGTGTTAAGGAGACTATCTTTTCCTCTATTGTATATATTTTTTTTTTGGTGCCTTGTTGAAATTCAGGTTGCTGTCACTGCATTTATTTATTTCTGGATCCTCTATTCCAACTGGTCTACATGTCTGTTTTTGTGCCAATGTCATGTTATTTCTGTTACTATAGCTCTGTAGTGTAGCTTCAAGTCAGGTATTACAATACCTGCAATATTGCTCTTTTTGTTCAGAATTGCTTTGACTATTTAGGTTTTTTGTGCTTTCATCTGAAGTTTAGGAATTTTTTTTCTATTTCAGTAAAGAATGACATTGGAATATTGGTGGGGATTATATCGAATCTGTAGAGCACTTTCAGTAGCCATTTTCACAATATTTAATGTGATCCATGAATGTAGAATCTTCTAGTGTCTTCATTTACTTTCTTTAGTGTTCCATAGTTTTTATTGTACAGACCTTCTCTCTCTTTTGTTTAGTTTGACTAAGGATTTGTTAATCTTGCTTAAACTTTCAAAGGATCAGCTCTTTATTTCATTGATTCTTTGTATTAGTCTTTCAATCTTCATCTTATTAATTTCAGTCCTGACTTTTATTTTTTATTTCCACCTAGCTATTTTGGGTTTGGCATGTTCAATCAGATTGCTCTGATTTTTTAATATATGCACTTATAGCCATAAGCTTCCCTTTTATCTGGTAAGTTGTTTTTTAAAATAGTCATCTGATTCTAGGAATTTTTAAATTTTTTTTCCCTAATTTTTATAATAACCTCACTGATTATCCAAAAGTGTATTATTCAATCTCTATGTGTTTGTTTTTTTCTTTTGCTATTGATGTCTAATTTTATTCCATTATGATCTTATAAGATACAATAAATTATTTCCATTTTTTTTTATTTAAGACTTGCTCTGTGGCCTAAAATGTGATTTATTTTGGAGAAAATTCTATGAGCTGCTGAGTAGAATGTGCATTCTGCTACTGTTGGATGGAATATTCTGTAGATGTGTGTTAAGTCCATTTGATAGGTGGTGCAGTTTAACTCTGAACTTTTTGTGTTGATTTTTTTGCCTGGATGATTAACACATTGATGAGAGCAGGGTATTGAAGTGACCCACTATTTTTGAATCTGGAACTATCTGTCCCTTCATGCCCAGTAGTGTTTGGTTTATGAAATGGGTGCACCAATGTTTGGTGTAGGTAAATTTATAATTGTTGCATCTTCTTGATGAATTATTCTCTATATTAGTAGATAATGACCTTTATTTCTTCTAATTTTTGCTCTGTCATCTTGTTTGATATGAGTATAGCTATTTGCTTTCTTGCACCTTTTAGTTGGAGAGTTAAGATCATTTATAGTTAGGGTTATTATTGTGACATATTTTCTGATTCCCATAATTTTTTTCTGGTTGATTCAGTACTATTTTTCTTTTTTTTCTTCCTTCTTCATCTTGAGGGTTTGCTGGTTTACTGAGTTGATCATGTTTTATTTCTAATTCTCCTTTGTTTCTGTTTCTCTTAGGAACTTTATTCTTTCCTGAACTTTCATCTTTCTTCTTCTTTTGTATGTAGAATTCTTTCCAGTATTTTCTGCATTGCTGGCTTTGTGCTCATGAATACCTTTAGTTTTTGCTTATCTTGGAAAGTCTATTTCTCCATTGATTTTAAAGGATAACTGCTGGGTATAGTAATCTTGGTTGGCAGTTATCTACTTTAGGGCTTGAAATACATTATTTCATGCTTTCCTGACTTTTAAGGTCTCTGCTGAGAGATCTGATATAATTCTGATGGTTTTAACTTTGAAAGTAAGTTGGTATTTTTCTCTTGCACCTTTCAGTATTCTGTCTTTGTTCTGGAATCTTGGCATTTTTACTATAATATGAAATGGATAAATTCTTTTTTGTGTGGTACTGGGAGTTGAACTCAGGGCCTCATGTTTGCTAGGCAGGCACTCTACCTCTTGAACCACTTTCTGCATTGGTTACTTTTGAAATAGGCTCTTACTTTGTGCACAGGCCAGTCTGGACTGTGATACTCCTATTCGTGCTTCCCCATGTAGCTAAGGATGATGGGTGTGCACCAGCACGTCCAGCCTTTGATTGAGATGGGGTCACAAACTTTTTGCCTGGCTTGGCATCAAACTGCAATCCTTCTGATCTCAGCCTCCCAACTTGCGAGGATTGAAGGTGTGAGCCACTGACCCCCTTGACAAGTTCTTTTTCTGGTCATATCTATTTGGGGTTCTAGTTGCCTCCTGTTCTTGGATGCCATATCATTTCCTACATTTGGGAAATTTTCTGCTGTAATTTCATTGAATAGATTTTCTATGCCTTAAGTTTGTATCT
Source organism: Castor canadensis (assembly GCF_047511655.1). Taxonomy (NCBI): domain Eukaryota; kingdom Metazoa; phylum Chordata; class Mammalia; order Rodentia; family Castoridae; genus Castor; species Castor canadensis. The sequence goes on from NC_133398.1 coordinate 105,499,275, forward strand.
CAGCTTCTTTGCATCTCCATAGATTCTTAGGTTCAGTCTATTTGTCATGTCCCAGAGTTCTTGGAAGTTATATTTATACTCGTGATCTTTTTTTTTTCTTTATTGTTGTCTTAATGTAGTATTTCCTTGACCCTGTATTGAATCCTTGGTATTTTTCTTCTTTTGGTGATTCTTCACTCTTTTTTATTTTATTTATTGAGGTTTTTTTTTCTGTTTCCAACATTTATGTTTTTTCCCCCAGAATATCAACATCCTTGTTGAATTTCTCATCCATGTTGCTGACTTTCTCATCAAAGTCTGGAATTGAATTTCTTGCCTCATTCATCTGTTTGTTTATAATCCTTTTTGAGGTCACTGATCATTTTTAAAAGTAAATTTTTTAACTTACCTGGCATTTCAGCCATTTCAGTGTCTTTGGGCTTAGTTATTGGGGAGTCATGAGCTTTGCTTTTTCATATTTCTTGTGTTTCTGCATTGTGATTTGCAGAATCTCAGATCTGCAAATGTCTGTTGCAATCTTAGATCTGCAAATGTTGTAGATGTCTCAGCTTTTTATACTTTTTTAAATTTGAGTCATCTTAGTAGAGAGTCTTCTCTTGGAATCAATTACTCAAAGGAAAGAAAGCAGGCAGCAGTAAAAACAATGGTTCAAAAATACATCAGCTATTTAAATTTAGTACTAAACAAATGGAAACATCATCTACACACCCAAGAAAGTTAGAAAAGAAAGGTACTAAGCTGATGGCTTACACCTGTAATCCTAGCTACTTAGGAGGCTGAGATCGGGAGGATCATGGTTCCAGACCAGCCCAGGCCAAAAAGTTTTGAGACACCATCTCAAGGGAAAACTCTAGGCATGGTGGCATGTACCTGTCATCTCAGTGGTGGTGGGAAGCCTAAAATAGTAAGATGGTAGTCCAGGCAGGCCTAGGCAAAAAGCAAGACCCTGTCTCCAAAATAACCAGAGCAAAAAAAGGGCTGAGGCCTTGGCTCAAATGGTAAAACTCCTGCCTAATAAGCACAAAGCCCTGAGTTCAAACTCCAGTACCAAAAGTAAAAATAAAACAAAACAAACCACCCAACTGGAATACTTATAGGATACATGCTTTAAAAAGTTATCAAAGCTAGAGGTATTAATAATTGAGTAATAAAAAGAAAGGATGGAGAAGGGAAAAAAAGAGAGGCGAAATAAGACAGGAAAGAGAAAAAATATATGGTGTTAAGGTACAGGAAATAATTGAATAATGTCTTTCTGCAGTTTACTTTGTGGGTGGACAGCTTTTGTTTTCTTTGTGAGCTCCAAATAAGTTAGATCAAAAAAGTGTGTCTGCAGGCTGCTTTCCTTCTCTGTGGGCTGAGCCCTGCCTGTCCTGTCTTCCCTGCTGGGTTGAATTCCTGTCATTGTTTTCCCATTTGCAGGACCTGCTCTCAGACTCCTCCCACAGCTCCCACAACTGAGGATCCCCCAGGTTGGAATCTCCTAGCACCAGAGGTGCACTGTCTGTCCTGGTTTAGTGTGGGGACATATCCAAGCAGCAGCTGCTATCCCTCAACCTCTCTGGCCCTCTGGAAATACAGAAAGCAGTCCAATCAAAGCAATTTGTACTGGCTGGGCAAGGCCCCAGTACACTGATCCTGAGTGCCCTAGCCTCACCTTCCATTTTAGCACCCTGGCTCATATTCACAGACCGTGCGTTTCTCTCCTCTTACCAGAGTTTGGAGTTCATGATGCAGCTCCAGTGTTTTTGTCCTTGGGTCTGCTGTCAGGTCCACACTGATTCTTGGGGTAGTTGCTCCCTTAGCCAGTGTGTGTGTATAGGGTCATCTTTGGGGCTTGGTAATCTAAACTGCAGAGTCTTCTGATATCCTCATTTGAGAGGTTTGACTAAAACCTCTCATGTGATGACTCTCCAGAAAGCAAGCTGAAGTGCTAGGGGCCCTTTCATTGCTGTCTGCTTGCTGCATGGTATCTTTTTTTTTTCTTTCAGCAATATGGGGGCTGAACTCAGTACCTGCTTGCCAGGCAGGTGCTCTACCACTTTAGTCACTCTGCCAGCCCTTTTCTTGCATTGGTTATTTTTGAGATAGGGCTTTGCTTATGCCCTGGCTAGCATGGTTTACACTCCTCTTATTTGTGCTTCTTGGCATACCTGAGGATGAAGGTACAAGTCATGCCAGCCATTTGTTGAGATGGGGTCTTGTGATTTTTTTTCCTCCTGGGCTAGTTTCAAACTGCATTCCTCCAGATTCGGCCTCCATGTAGCTAGGATTATAGGCTTGAGCCACTTTTTACCCAGTGCTGTCACAGGCGCTGGTGCAGACTTCCGAATTCTTTGTGTCCCACGAGAAGAATCCTTGGCAGGACACGTGGGTCTAAATGGAGTTTATTGAAAGTTAGGGAAGGGAAATACAAAAGGGAGCATGGTGGGGCCCAGGTGGAATCTGCAGGCCATGAGTGCATGCTTCCTTTTCCCATGTACTTTTAAAGCCTATGCTAACCTATGGGAAGGGCAGAACCAGGTGATTCCCATCAATGAGTGGGGCGGGGCATGGGCAGTTCCCAGCCAGGTGGGGGTGGTCCCTGAGCCAAAGCTGAGATGTAATATTTTTCTATGAGTCCTCAACTTTCCCTAATTTAGCCTGCCCCAGTACCAGAAGCTTAAAAGATAAATTACTCAGTATACTAACAAAATGTTCAAGTTATGATAGACTTTTATTCAGGGTTAGCATAGATGACATTCTCATTATGGATTATGCTTGAAAATAACAGTCCTGGGCACATCAAATCCAAATAAATGTTGGAAAGTGTTCCTAATAGTCACTGTGGGTAAAGAAATCACCAGGATTAAGTATTTATAAAATCTCCTGACTGCCTCTGTCTGGGAAGTTTGGTGGGGGAGCAGAAGGATTAATGCCTTCTACCTTTGGTTGTACAGGTCTGGGAAGCTGGACTTTACTCTGTCTGTCCTAGACAGCACATGCTCTAAACATTACCAGCAACACTTCCAGGACCATAATCACTGGCCTGATTGGGATCTCCTACTTGCCTCTGGCCAATGACTGGGGCCACCAGAATGGAGCTCAGTCACTGACCCTCACTAACTACCACCAGCCAATTCACCCATTGGAGATTGTCTGTGGAAGAGGCCAGCTGCCCTCCATGCCTCCTCCTCACTCCTCTGTGGCTTTGTCCGAATGAGATGACCCTTCAGAGGCTCAATGAGGAGGGAGGTCCATATCCTTTGTAAGTTGAGTCACCAGATATCTGTTGGTCATATTTTGACCATACCAAGGAGGTCAAACTTTATGAAGCATGGTCTTTTTTTTTTTGGTGGAAAAAAGTTTTAGCTTTCTGTTAGTTTGAAAATGGACAAGTAATAAGTGAACACATCCTTGTCACAATATATTTAAACAAGTGTTCACAGATAAAATGCCTTCTTTCCTCCATTCCTATTTACCCTTGCCTCTACTCCATACCTTGACAGAATGTGCTATAACTTCCTATCCTTTCTTTATCTTCATGTCCCTAAAGGAGGATTCAGAGAACCATGTCCCGTCATGTTACGCTCTTGAGTGGTCCCTTCTCCTGAGTGTCAGCTAACCCAGTGACTTGCTTTAACTAATAGAATATGGATGGTTTGGTGGCATTTCTTGGAGGCTACAAGTATGCATCATTTAAAAAGTAGCTGCTTTGGGTCTCGTGCTTTGGATGCCCTCTGTTTAACCATATAGTTATTAATAAACATTTGAGGAGAGACTTCACAATCTTACTTTATAAAGGCAACAAAGCAATATTTTTGCATATACAGTTTCATATGCTTATTATACATGAGTAGAATTACACACACATATGAAATTAATGGATCAAAATGTAAGCACATTTTTCATATCTGTATTTACTTCCAAATAGTCTTTCCAAAGAGTTTTCACCAAATTACATTTACTCCAAGAATATGCAGTATGGCCTCTTTTCTTGTGTCCTCCTCAAATTTGACTTCTTTGCTTGATGAAAAATTTCATCTCCTTCAGTGTTAATTTTTATTTCTCTGATCACTAATCTTTACAGATGTGTGTTAGTCAATTGTCTTTCTTGTTCTGTGACTTTCTTATTTATATTCTTTGTCTTTTTCTATTGAGTTGATGGGCATACTTAATGACTCCTAAGTTCTTTGAGAACCCTGGATATTAACTTTTGTTAAATCTATTACATTTTCTCAGAATTTTACTTGACTTTCTATGTTATTTATATCATTCAAATTATCCTCACAAAAGTTAGGGATTTTCATGAGTTCACTTATGGCCTTTGAGTTTTTGGTCTTGTAATAAAAATATTTTAATTTTTCTGTACTGCTTTTTAATTATGCTTCTTTAACCCTTTTAGGCTTTATTTGGGTAGGGTAAGGTAGGCGTGTTGGAAAGCATGTGCAACTTCTACACCACAGTGTGCATCACATGCCTTACAGCACCATGCACAGCAGCCCTGGTCCAAGCTGTCTCCAGATACTCTTTTTCTAGTGTGCATCTAATCACACCATCACGTTTATTGACTGGTTCATCTTTTCTTCAGTGATTCCTACTATACCCATGTATATGCTTATAAACATGCTTTTCCCCAGGGCCCTATTATGGTTGCTTGTATGATTTGCTTATTCCCATTGTCAATATCACAAATCATATAATTTCCACCCGTTCCCTTTCATCTTAAATCTTCTCCAGAAATTTCTTTGTGTTCTTAAGGATCTTCTTTCATTCTATAAGCTTTAGATTTCCCCAGTTCTGGGGAGAAACAGGCCTGTTGGGACTTTAATTATCATCATAGTAAAACTGTAGATTCATTTGTATATGCTGGAGTGGGAGAGGCTTGGCATGCTTTTATGTTAAGTCCTCCAGTCCAGAACTGTGGCATATTTTCCACATACACAGGTGTTATGATTTAGATATGGTCTGAGTGTGTCCCTCAAAAGCTCATGTCCTGGAAGCTTGGTCCCCAGTGTAGCCATGTTGAAGTGGTGGAACCTTTAGAAATAAGGCCTAGGAGGAGGTAATTAGGTTGTTGGGGACACCGTCTGCCCTAAGAATGGATTGATGATGATCTTACAGAGAAAGTTCGTTCTCACGAGTGGGCCATTAAAAGGTGAGACCTCCTCATGCCTCAGTCCATTTTGCATGCAGCTCTCTCCAGTGTTGTGACACAGCCTGGGGTCTTCACCAGAACCGACACTATGCTGTTTGGATCCTCTAACAAACAGAATCATGAGCCAAAGCCACATCTTGTCTTTGCACATTACCCAGCAACATGTGCTCTGTTGTAAAGTGCAAAGTGGACTATGGCAGTAGGTTTTCTTTTATTCATTCATTCTTCCTTAAGGTTTTTTTCACTTTGGGCTTACATATTGATTAAATGTATGTTTTTTTCATGTCAACCATACATTCTCCTCCCCATTATATTCTTGTTTTCTTTTGTGAGCATTTGCTTGATGTTTTACCTCCTTAGTATTTTCTTTGTGACTTTATTTAATATACACACATTTTTAAATCATTGTGAAAGGCTTTGACCTTTAATTAGCATTCATGATTATTCATTCATGAATTATTGTGATTACTAAGGTGTTTGTATCTATCACTGATGTTTATATTTTGCTTGCCTTTCATTTGTATATTTTCTATTTTTATGCCTTATTTTTTACCAATGGGGCAATTTTTGTATGTTTCTTCCTTTTGCTTTCTTGATGGTTTGGAAAGTAATCATTCTTTTCTTATTTTTTTATAGTGGCTTATAACTTTTCACAAACATGTAAACCCATTTTTCTAGAATTAGTTTGTTCTGGACTCTCCTCTGTGAAGCACTGTACTTCTTTGAACACTTTCTCTTTATCTGTTCTCTAACATCCGTGCTGATGTCTTCCAAGATTTTAGTTCCTGATCATGGTTTTAAAAATACGTATTTGAACTTCTGTATAATTATGCAAGCCTAAGGTGTATTGGTGACCTTTGTTGATTTTTGTCTCATCATTGTTTCTTAGAGCCCACATCCTCCTCTCTGTTGTAGTCATTATATTTCTGGAATATTTCTTTCAGAGAGTGTCTGTGGGTGGTTAACTTTCTAAATCCTTGCTTTTCCCTCCCACTTGAATGCTGGCTTGGGCGGAAAGAAGATTCCTGTCTCAATACTTTCTGCTTCAGATTTTTGACTATGTGACTTGCCTTCCTCTGCTTGGTATTTGTTGTGATTTGGATGTAAAATGTCCCCTACAGACTCACGTGTTAGAAGCTTGGTCCCCAGCTGGTGGCGCTATTTTAAAGGTGCTAGAAACATTAGGTGGTGGGTCCTAGCTGGAGGAAATGAGTTCCTGGTGGTGTGGCCTGGAAGTTCATACCTGGCTCCCAGTTCGTCTTCACCTTCTGCTTCCTGTTTGCCATGGGGCGAACAGCCTCCTCTGCCACATGCCCCCACCACTGTGATGCTTTGCCCAAGTACATGTGGCCTAGTGACCCTGGGGCTGAAGCTAATAGAAATCTTTCCTCCTTGAAGTTGTTTCTGTTAGCTTTTTGGTGGCAGTGATGCACAAGTAACTAACACAGTGTTGAAAGAAAACTTTAATATTACTCTAAGTTTTCTTCCTTTTTAGTTATCTTTTTTCCCCCCTCACTCATATAATGCCTTTTTAAAAGAAAATTTAAAATAAACAACTAAAATTGCACACACTTATGCGCTACTATGTGATATTTTGATACATGTGTACATTGTGTAATGTTCAAATCAAGATACACATATGTATTTCCTCAAACATTTATCATTTCTTAGTGGTAAAAATGTGAAAAATTCTTCCAGCTTCTTAAAAATACATAGTACATTATCATTACTGATAGTCATCCTACTGTGAAATATCAGACCAGATTTATTCTAAATATAATTTAGTACCCATTGACCAACCCCCCATCAATCCTCTCTCCCCACAACTTCCCCCAGTCTTCGGCAACTACTTTGTTCAGGTTTTAGCTTCTCCAAATTGAGGTGAGCACTCAGATATGTGACATGGAGGATAAATAGTATGCATGTTCCCCCCAAAATGAAAACTAGATCTACCATGATGTCTTGCTAGATTATTCTTGGATATATACTCAAAGATATGTAAGTTAGCATACCATAGGGATACACACATGACCATTCTACTGCAGCTATATTCGTGATGGCCAAGTATGGAATCAGCCTAGATGCTTACATCCATCTCTATAGCTCTATCTATCTGTCTGTCTATCTGTCTGTCTATCTATCTGTCTATCTATCTATCTATCACCTATCAGTCTCTCTATCTGTCTATCTATCATCATAGCATTAAAGTTTTCTTTCCACACTGTGTTCATTACTTTTGTATCACTGACACCGGAAGAATGGAATTATGTTTGCAGGAAAATGGATGGAACTAGAGATCACAACATTAAGTGTAATAAACCAGACTCAGAAAGAAATACTTCATGTTCTCTCTCACGTGTGGTATTTAGATCTTGAAAACAGGGACATGAATATAAAAGGAGGCCTACTTGGGATGGGGCCCAGTGGGAGATGGAAGGGGGGAAGAGAGGGTGGGAATAGCTCATAGTACATTGTATGCACATATGAAAAGGTCGTAATAAAACCCATTTTAAAAGTTTGTGCTCAGAGTCTCAGGCACCAGAATGAAGCAGGAGGCAGGATGCAAGAACCTAGTGATTTATGCCCCCACCCCTGCAGTGCCTCCAGTCCCTCCAGACGCCCTAGTGCCCCCAGTACCTCCAGGTTCCGGGGCAAGGCACAGCGGGATGGCAGCGTTCACAGTAAAGAGCAGCAGTCCAGGTGGAGACACTATTGGAGAAGAATGAGAAGTTTTCCCTACAAAGATCGGTGACCCTGGCAGAAAGGCTACCTGAAGGAGCACCAAATGCAGGCGTGGTTCAAGAACTGTGGGGGCTAGAATCTATCAGCAACATCTCCAGGAAGAACTATAACGATCCCCTGGTCTGAGAGGCCAGGGAGCCCTTGCTGCCCTCACCTGTCTTGGAGTTGGTGCTGGGCCCACCAGTCCCTGCTCCTGCCAGTATGGATCCAGTCTTCCCCGGGACCCAGGTTTCTGCTACATCCCTCTATCCAGTCCTCTAGGTATCTTCCCACCTTCTCAGCCTCAGTCAGGCTTTGTGGGGTGTCCAGGAGCGTGTTCTGCCTGCTGTAGCTGTGGCTCGCCCCTTCTCCGTATCCCTCACTCTGGGCTTCTCCACAGACACTGAATTATCTTGACTTCAAGTTGCTCCTCTCACCCCTGGACCTCTTTGAGGAACTCTTGGTCTTTGCCAGGACATCAGGGGACCAAGACAGAGGTAGGATTGAAGACAAGGGCAAGTCAGGCCCTGGACATTTCTGAACTTTTGAGACAAGGCTGGCCTGGATCTTGGGATCCTTTTGCCTCTTCCTTACCAGTACTAGGATTACAGATGTGTGCCATCATGCCAGGCAAAACTTTCATGTGTTTTTGCCGTTTAGGGGTTTGAAACCAGTGTCTTGGTCATGCCGGGCAAGTCCCCTGTGGGCCATGTCCCCAGCCCAGGGCTGGGAGGCTTTATAACACTTGTGTCCTCCTTGTGTTTTGTGTGGTATGTGTGTGGTGTGTGTGCTGTATATGTGGTGTGTGTGTGTGTGTGTGTGTGTGCGTGGTGCGTGTGTGTGTGTGGTGTGTGCTGTATGTGTGGTATGTATGTGGTGTGTGTGTGGTGTGTGGTGTGTGTGTGTTGTCCCGTCCTGCAGGACACATCAGCGTGGGTAGCAAACCTAGAAGGGGAAGAATGAAGGGACAAGAGACACGAAGGAGACAGCAAGACAGGAGTTCTGATCAAGCTGCAAAATTTTATTGTTCACACAGGGGTATTTATGTGCTGAGGGAGTGAGGGGTATGAGGAGGTGCAGGCTGGTTGGCTGGTTCTGCTATAGGACTTCTGATAGGGTGCACGTTCGCGCCGGCGGCAAGGTAAACTCCAGGAAGAGAAGCAGGGACGGCGCCATCTTGTGCTGGAGATGGAGAAGTTGGGACAAACAACCGCAAAATGTTCCAGGGCAAGGTCAAGACAGAATGGCTCACAAAGGGAGCCTTGTCTCCGACAGTGTGTGTGTGTGTGGTGTGTGGTGTGTGTGTGGTGTGTGGTGTGTGGTGTGTGGTGTGTGGTGTGTGTGTGTGTGTGTGTGGTGTCTGTGTGTGTGGTGTGTGTGTGGTGTGTGTGGTGTGTGTGGTGTGTGTGGTGTGTGTGTGTGTGTGTGGTGTGTGTGTGTGGTGTGTGTGTGTGGTGTGTGTGTGTGTGTGGTGTGTGTGTATGGTGTGTGTGTGGTGTGTGTGGTGTGTGGTGTGTGGTGTGGGTGTGTGTGTGTATGGTGTGTGTGTGTATGGTGTGTGTGGGGTGTGTGGTGTGTGTGTGTTATGTGTATGGTGTGTGTGTGGTGTGTGGTGTGTGTGTGTTATGTGTATGGTGTGTGGCGTGTGTGTGTGTGGTGTGTATGGTGTGTGTATGGTGTGTGTGTGTGGTGTGTGTGTGTGTGTGGTGTGTTGTGTGGTGTGTGAGTGTGTGTGCACCAGGCAAGAGCTCTATTCCTGAGCTACAGCTTCAGCTCCATCATGTGGTTTAATGCTTGTTTCCCTGATGACTGAGAAGTTGGGCATTCTCACATGGGCATCAGGAATTCTTGATTAGTGTGTTTGTTTGTTGACTTTGTACAAACATTTGTGATTTCTTAAAAGAAGTTTTTTTGGCAATTAAAAATTTGCAAGAAAATTAAAAATGGGGACTTGGGGGAGGGGATAAGAAAGAGTAACAGAGGTGAGGAATATGATGAAAGCACCTTATATGCATGTATGGAAATATCACAATGAAACCCCTCACTTTGTATACTTAATATGTGTTAATAAAAAATAGTGGGGCTAGGCGCCAGTGGTTCACGTCTGTAATCCTAGCTACTAAGGAGGCAGAGGACATGGTTCAAAGCCAGACCTAGCAAATAGTTCACGAGACCCTATCTTGAAAAAACCCACCACAAAAGGGCTGGTGGAGTGACTCAAGGTGTAGGCCCTGAGTTCAAACCCCAGTACCACAAAAAAGTGGGTTTCTTGGCCAGGCATGGTGGGGTGCGCCTGTAATTCCAGCTACTTGGGAGGTGTGGGTAGGAGAATTGTAGATCCCAGGCCAAGGGGTGACAGGGGAGGGAGTGGGAAAAAGCAGGAGATCCTATCAAAAGAAAACTAAAGCCTAAAGGACTAAGGGGACAAAAATAAATAAATAAATAAATAAAATAAAAGTGTGGTTCTTTACAATAGTTTCTTACATGTATATATGGTATCTTGATCATGTTTATCCTTTAAATTACCCACACTTGTCCTCCCTCCCTTCTCTTCCTCTTCCCTAATAGTTCCCATAATAGGCACATCGTATTTTCTTGTCTTTTTTTTGCTCTTTTTGATTCCATCTATGAGAGAAAACATACAGTATGTATTTTCTGAGTCTGGCTTATTTCATTAAACATGATGATCTCCAGTTCATCCATTTCCATTCAAATGATAGGATTTCATTCTCTAAGTGGCTGAATAATATTCCATTGTGTACATATGCCACATTTTCTCTATCCATCCATCCATCCATCGATGGGCCCCAGGCTGATTCTATAACTTGGCTATTGTGAGTAGTGCTGCAGTCAGCCCAGACTTGCAAATATCTCTGTGGACTAATTGCACTTTTATCTGCATTTCCCTGATGATTATTGATGTTGAACATTTTTTCCTGTAGCCATTGGCTGTTATTTGTATGTCTTCTTTTGAGAAAGTTCTATTTAAGTCTATTTCCCATATTAAAATCAGATCATTTATTTCTATTGAGTTATTTTAATTTCTTATATATTCTGGATATTACCCCTTATCAGATATATAGTTTGAAAATATTTTCACCCATTATGTGGGGTATCTCTTCACTTTCTTTTTCTGGGCAGCTTTTTAGTTTGATGTAATTTTGTTCATATATTTCTGCTTTTGTTTCCTGGGCTTTTGGTGTCTTATCCCCAAAATCCTTGACCTGAACAATGTCATGAAGTATTTGACCTGTTTTCTTGTAGGCATTTTGCAGTTTCAGGTCTTTCATTTCAGCCTTAAATCCATTTTGGGTTGTTTTTATATATGGTAGGAGTTAGGCCTCTAGTTTCATCTTTTAAGATGTGGATGTGTTTTCCCAGCACAACTTATGGAAGAGACTGTCCTTTCTCCAGTGCATGCTCTTAGTGCCTTTGTTGAAGGTCAGTTGGTGACAGAGGTATGAGTTTACTTCAATGTTCTCTATTTTGTTGCATTGGTCTATGTGTCTATTTTTACACTAATCCCATGCTGTTTTGATTACTAGCTTTGTAGTAGATTTTGAAGCCAGGTAATGTGATGCCTACAGCTTTGTTCTTTTTACACAAGGTCACCTTGACCATTGGCTTTTATTTTCCGTCTCATACAAATTATAGATTTTTATTTTTATCTCTGAAGAATATCATTGGTATTTTGATAGGGTATGCATTGAATCTGTAGATCACTGGTGTGAACTTTTTATCACTATTCTTATCAGTGAACAAGGGATGTCTTTTCATTTTTACATGTTCTCTTCAATTTCTTTCTATTTTATGCTTTTCGTTTAAGAGGTCTTTCACATCTTTGGTTAAATTTATTCCTCAGTATTTATTATGTGTAAGTATTGAAAACAAGACTGCTTTCTTTGGTAGTTGATGTGTAGAAATGTTACTGATAATTGTATATTGATTTTGTATCTTGAAAATTCGCTGGATTTACTTACTAGGTCTAACACTGTATGTGTGTTTGTGTGTGTGTATGTGTGTATGTCTGTGTGTGTGGGGGGGAAGGGGGTCTTTGAGATTTTCTCTGTATAAAATCACGTCCTCTGCAACTAGTAACAATTTGACTTCCTCTTTTCCAACTTGGATGCCCTATATTTCTTTGCCTGATTGCTCCAGGTGAGACTGCCAATACTAGGACTGTTGAATAAAAGTAGTGACAGTGGGCATCCTTGTCCTGTCCCAAATCTGTTCCTTCTTTCCTTCCTTCTTTCCTCCTTCCCTCCCTCCCTTCCTTCCTCCCTCCCTTCTCCCCTCCCTCCTTTCCTTCCTTCCTGTTTGTCATCTCTTTTTTTCATGGTACTTGGGGTTGAACTTAAGATCTTATTCTTGCTAGTCAGTGTTATACTAGTTGAGCCATTCTGCCACCCTTGTTGTGTTGGTTATTTTTGAGATAAGGGGTCACTTTATGCCCAGGCTGGCCTGGACCCTGGTCCTCCTATTTTTACTTCTGCACACACAAAGCTAGAATGATCAACGCAGGTCACCGTGCCAAGCCATTGGTTGAGATTGGGTCCTGCAAACTCTTTGCCCCAGCTGGCCTGGAACTGTGTTCCTATCAATCTCCATCTCCCAAGTAGCTAGGATTATAGGTATGAGTCACCACACCCACCCTGTTGCAGATCTCAGCGAGAAAGCTTCAGCTTTTCCCCATGCTTTGAGAATGTTTCTTGATCTTTTTGTCCTGTAACTAAGCAATCATGTATCCATGAGTGGTTCTTGTTTTGCACATTTCTTCTAGAAGAGAAATGTGAACCTTCTTTTCTTTCTCTAACAGTAAAAATTTACTTTATTCATTCTTATATATTTCCCTCCCTCTATTTTTTTCTTTTTCTGGAATTCCTCTGAGGCAGATGGATTTAAATGCCAAGATTTTGCACTTTCCTTTCTATCTCAGTCTCTCTGGGCTTCCCTGTCCAGTTTTCCTAACACTTTGGCTCTTGAGCCTAGTGACTAAGTTTTCTATTTATATCCTGAATCAATCATTTTCTCTGTAAGTAAAAATCAGGCAGGCATTGAATGAAAAAGCCAAACCCTCATTCCTAGCAGTGACCAAAATATTTTTAAAAATTGGAATACTGTGAAAATGTAGTATATAAGTTGCCATCATAATCCAAAAAGGTTTTGCATAAAATGATTTTAAAGATCTTATGGAAAAATACATGAGGTAGGAATTGACAAATGAAGTATAATGGAATAGAGATGGGGTAAATTTCCATACGGAAATCAGAATTCATCATACCACACAATAGCAATCATCTCAGGAAGAAATGGGGGATCACTAAATAAGTGGTGCTGATATAAATAACAGTCCCTCTGGAGGCTCAAACCTTTATACCTCATTCCTCCAAGTAGGCGGAATAGCTAAATGAAACATTTAAATAAACTAAGAATAAATAAATAAGCCAGTGTTTTAAAAATAAATTTCAGGAGTGCATGTGCAAAAACTTGGGGTCGGGAAAATGTTAAGCAAGGCAGGATACTCAGAAGCCATATAGAAAATGATCAAAGCATGTGATTGTAGTAATTCCTGCAGTAATTGTTTTTTATTAGATAAAATATAGATATGATCAAAAGAAAAATGATTGAATAAGGTTAATGTTCCAGGATACAGCTCAGTGGTAGAGTGCTGTCTCTCAAGTTTAATTCTCACAAAAAAATTAAAAATAAAGATCTTTTAAAAAGAGATTAACATTCCATTAATCTGTAAGAAAAAGAACCTAACAAAAAACTGGGCAAAAGATAAGAATAGTTAATAGAAAAAAATACAAATGGTCAATAAACAAGCGAGAATATAACCAAATTAGATATGAAGGGAATGCAAATGAAAACAAAATGAGACACTAGTGCCCTTTATTGGCAATAATTCACAAAAAAGTTTGATGCTATTGAAGTGCCCATCAACTACTGAATGGATAAAGAAAAAGTGGTACAACACACACTGGAACAGTAGTCAGCTTAAAAAAGAATGAAATCCTGTTACTTGTGGCAGCATGGATGGAACTGGAGATCATTGTGTTAATTAAATACGCCAGGCACAGAAAGACAGGTACTGCATCATGTCATTCATGTATGGAGCCTAATGACATTGCTTTCCTAGAACTTGAGAGTAGAATTGTGGTTTCTAGACAAAGTGCTGGACAGAGCAATAAGGTACTGTGTGTTTCAGAAAGATAGAAGAAAGGATTTTTAACATTTTCACCATAAGGTGATGATGCATGCTAGAGGACATAAATATATTTAACCTGATTTAAGCATTACACAATGTGCACATGCATTAAAAATTACAGAGTTTCCTATTTTTTAGCTTCCATTTTTTATTTACTATGCTTAATATAAATTGAAATAACTCGATATTAGTACCAGAACAGTGCTTAGAATTCTTTTTGTAAAGTTTTTTAAATTGTATTTTTGAATTAGGATACATTAATAACACAAGGGGATTTCATTGTGACCCTTGAACAAGTTCACTCCTCCATTATATGCCCATTTTTCTTCTTCCCCCCCCTTTTCAAACAGTGCATGGTGTTTCATTATGCTGTCTTCATATGTACATGTGCAGTGTACATCTATCCTCTTCACCCTCATTGTCTTCTCCTTCCCCTCCTCTTCTGCTGACCCTCACAGACAGTCCCTCTTTCACATTCATGTTCCACCATCATCATCATCAACACCATGATTATCACATTAGATCTCCGTTCCACAAATCAGTGAGAATGTGGTATTTGGCTTTTTAGGCTTGGCTTTTTTCAGCATGATGATCTATATTTCCATCTCTTTTCTTGTAAATGGCATAATTTCACACTTAATGGCTGAGTTATTTATATATATACATAATATTTTCTTTATCCTTTTATCAGTTGTTGGGCACCACAGCTGATTCCACAGTTTGACTATTGTGAAGAGAAGTGCATAACATGAGTGTGCAGTATCTCTTTTATATATTGATTTATATTCTTTTGAATATATACCCAAGAGTAGTAGGGAAGGGTCATGAGGTAAAGTCTTTTTTGAGGAAACTCCATACTGATTTCCATAGTGGTTGCTCCAGTTTACATTCCCACTAAGAATGTAAGAAGGTTCCTTTTCCTCCACATCCTCACCAGCATTTGTTATTTGTTTTCTCAATGGCCCTTCTGACTGGAGTGAGATGGAATTTCAGTGTAGCTTTGATTTGTATTTCCTTTATGGCTAATATGTTGAATATTTCTTCATGTGTTTATAAGCCATTTGTATTTCTTCTGAGAAGTATCTGTTCAATTCATTTTCCCTTTTATTAATTGGATTATTGTTCTTTTGCTTTTAGGCTTTTAAAAAAGTTATTTGTATATTCTGGATATTAATTCCTTATCCATTTAATAGCTGGTAAAGATATTCTCCCATTCTGTGTATTGTTTCTTGATTCTGGTAACTGTTTCTTTTGGTGTACAGAAACTTTTAAATTTGATGCAGTCTCATTTGTTCATTTTTGTTCTTATATCCTAAGCAATTGGAGTCCTATTCTGAAAATAATGAACTATGCCTAGATCTTCCAGAGTTTTGCTATAGTTTCAAAGTTTTAGGTTTTACATTGAGATCTTTGACCCATATGGAGTTGATTTTTGTATAGGATGAGAGATAGGGATCTAGTTTCAGTCTTCTGCATGTAGATAACCAGTTTCCCAGCACCATTTGAAGACAAATGTATATTGTGTATATATTTTTTGGCTTCTTTGTCAAAGATCAGGTGGCAGTAAGTGTGTGATTTTATTTCTGGGTCTTCTAGTTTGCTCTGTTGATCTTCATGTCTGTTTTTGTGCCAGTGCCATTCTGTTTTTGTTACTATGGCTAGGTAGTATAATTTGAAGTCTGGTATTGTGATACCTCCACTGGTACTCTTTTTTGCTCAGAATTACTTTTGTTTTTCAGGAACTTTTATTCTTCCATATGAAGGAGGTCTTTCATTTCCTTGGTTAAGTTTATACCTAGGTTCCTTTCTTTTCTTTCTTTTTTTTTTTTTGAGGATATTGTGAATGAAACTGTTTTCCTGATTTCTTTCTCATCCTGTTCATTGTTGGTTTATAGAAAAGTCATTGATTTTTGTATGTTCATCAGATATAGGAGTTTATTTGATAGAATCTTTCATGTCTTCTAAGTATAGGATCATGTTATTTGCAAATAGGGAGAATTTGACTTCTTACTTCCTTATTTGACTTCTAATTTGTGTTTTGATTTTTTTTTCCTTTGGCAGTACTGGGGTTTGAACTCAGGGTCTTATGCTTACTAGGCAGGTGCTCTACCACTTGAGCTACTGCACCAGTCCCTTATTTGACTTCTTACTCCCTTTATTTCTTTCTTTTGCCTTATTGCTCTGACTAGGAATTCCAGTACTATATTGAAAAGAGTAGGAAGAGTGGATGTCCTTGTCTTCTTCCTGATTTTGGAGGAAATGATCTCAATTTTTCCCTACTTAGTATGATGTTGGCTGTAAGTTTCTTATATACAGCCTTTGTTATGTTGAGGTACCTTTCTTCTATCCCTAGTTTCTTCAGAACTTTTATCATGAAAGGATGTTGAATTCGTCAAAGGTTTTTTCTGCATCAATTGAGATGATCATGTGATATTTGTCCTTGATTCTGTTTGTATGTTGTATTACGTTTCTTGATTTGCATATATTGAGTCATCCTGGCATCCTTGCAATGAAACCAATTTGAACATGGTGTATTGTCTTTTTAATGTGTTGAGAATTTGGTTTGCAAGTATTTATTGAGAATTTTTGTATCTATAGTCATTAAAGAAATTGTTCTACAATTTTCTCTTTTTTTTGTTCTGCCCTTGTCCAGTTTTGGAATGAGTATAATACTGGCTTAATAGAATGAGCTTGGTAGTGTTCCTTCCCTTTCTATTTCATGGAAACGTTTGAGAAGTATTGGTCTTAGTTCTTCTTTAAAGTTCTGGTTGAATTTGGAAGTGAATCCATTGGGTCCTGAATTTTCCTTATTGGGAGACTATTACTGCTTCAATCTTATTGTGCTATAGATCTACTTAAATGTTTTATACCCTCTTGGTTCAATTTTGGTAGGGCAAGTGCATCTAAAAATTTATCCATTTCTTCTAGATTTTCCAGTTTGTGTGAATGTAGGTTTTTCAAGGTATTCCTTCAGGATCCTCTGGATTTTATTGGTATTTATTATAATGACCCCTTTTTATTACTAATTTTATTAATTTGAATCTTTCCTCTTTTCTTTTAGCCAGATTGGCTGAGGGTTTATTAATCTTTTATCTTTTCAAAGATCCAACTTTTTGTTTCTTTGATTCTTTGTAGTCTGCTTTGGTTTCTATGTCACTAATTTTTACTCTAAACTTTATTATAATTTCTCTCCATCTGCTTATTCAAGGTATAGCTTGTTCTTGTTTTTCAAGAAGCTTGAGGTACATCATTAGACTATTTATTTGAGATCTCTTTTTTTTTAAATTAAGGCACTTTTAGAACTGCCTTTACTGTATCCCAGAGGTTCTGAAATAATGTTTTCATTTTCATTAGATTCTAAGAATTTTTGGATTTCCCCCCTTATTTCTTTAATGAACAACATTGTGTTGTTCGGTGTAAATGTGTTTAAATATTTTCTGTAAGTGTTTTTTTTTTGGCTATTGAGTTCTAATTTTATTCTGTTTTGGTCTAATAGGATACAGGGAGTTGTTTCAATTTTTTTTAAATTGGCTGAGACTTGCTTTGTGTATTAAGGTCTATTTTGGAGAAAGTTCCATGGGCTGCTGAAAAGAATGTGCAGCTTGTGTATGAAATACTCTGTAGATGTCTGTTTAGTCCATTTGGTCTACATTTAATTCGGAAGTTTCTTTGTTCATTTTTTGTCTAGATGACCTATCTATTGGTGATAGTGTAGTACTGAAGTCTCACATTATCATTGTATAGAAGTCTATCCATGATTTTCAGTTCAGTAGTGTTTGTTTTATGAAGTTGGGTGCACTGATTTGACACATATGTTAACAATTGTTATTTCCTCTTAATAGATTCTTCCCTTTATTAATATGAAGTGACCTTCTTGGACTACTTTATCAGATATGAGTATAGCTATTCATGCCTGCTTTTGGGATCCATTTGCTGTACCTTATTAACATGTACTATTTTATACTTTTATGTATCCATTAATAAATAAATTAATAAATTTTAAAATATTTATTCTTACAGTATTATGAAGGATGAAGAAGACATATGTGTTGCTATAAGCCCTCAGGAGTATAACTTGCCTCTGTGACATTGGTACTGGTACTCACATACTCGAAATGTAGCGTTGGTGATAACCACATAACTCTGAGAAAGTAGTCCTGTGTATACATAAAACTGCAAAGGGAGTGGTTGTTACAGTTTATACAATTCTGTAACCACATAACTCTTCAATGTGCATCATGGCAGTCACATGAATCTTCCACACTGGTTGTGATTTTAGCATAAATCATTCCCAAACTCTGTGATGTTGATTCTGGTCACCCTGTGATGCTGGTTGTATTCTTTTAGCTCTGTTACACCTTATGTAGTGATCGTGTAACTATGACACTGATCTGTGGCTTAGATGTACCTTGTGCCTCCTGGGTTCATGTGGTGGAAACTTGGTCTCTAGTATAAGGATGTTGAGGAACTTTCAGAAATGGAGCCTTTTGAGGGGTCATCAAGACATTTGGGGGATCAAGAGATTAAAGTAGTTCTCACAAGAGGATTCTTATAAAAGAGCAAGACTGGCCCCTCTCCAGCCTCTCTCTAGCTTCCTGTGTCATCATGTGCTCTCTCCCTCACATGCTCCCATGGGGATGCTGTCCGCCATGTGTCAACCCAACCAAGAAGCTCTCACCAGAGACTGAATCAATAGGGCCACCCAATCTTGGACTTTCATCCTCTGAAACTGTGAGCTAAATAAATTTCTAGTTTTAAAAAATGATCCAGCCTCAGGAATTTCATTACAGTAACAAGAAATGGACTAAAACAGTTGGTCATGATGTAATTCACACGAACCTGCCATCGTGGTGGGGGTAGTCATTTCACGACGCTGCAGGGTTAGGTGCAGAATTTTGACAATACTGTGGCAGTTGCACACATAACTTCACTGTGTTGGTACTGTGTGCACATAATAATGTGCTGGTGATCGTGGTCACACCGTTCTGTGAGGGCTCCAGTGCAGACAGACCTCTGTCCTCTTATGTAACAGTGATATTGTCCTGGCGTCCACATGTTTCTGCGGCATTGTTGACAGTATTCAGAGCACCCTGTGATGGATGGGTATAGGGGACATGCTGCAACCCCAGCATCTGGAGGTAGAGGCAGGGGGATGGTGAGTCTAAGGTCAACCTGGGCTAATAGTGAGACCCCGTCTCAAAAGACAAAACAAACAACTCTCCCAAACAACAACAACAGCAACAAAAACCAAACAGATGCCCTGTGACACTGTTGGAGGAATTGACATAGTATCGTCGTGGTGGTGGTGGTGTTCACATAATTCAGTGACACTGTCCAGTGGTCACATTGCTATGACCTTGGAGACAAAAGGTCTCTGTTGACCTTTGTATCTGTAGACTCCATGATGGTGCATTCATGTAACTCTATGGTGTGGGTGGTGCTCACATAACTGTGACGTTGGCTATGTGTACAGGACACCACACTTCTGCAAAGTTTGCCATGGTGTTCACATAACTTGGCAGCACCTGTATGGGACTGACATCACTGTACTGGTGGCACTGTTCACCTAGCATGGCAACAGTGCTATGCACACCTGTGTGATGTTGTGGTGGATGATACTCACATGGCTTTGCTGGAGATACTCACGCAACTTAGTGATACTGATTGTGACACGTCACACTGTGAAATTGGTCGTGTATGTGATATTTGTATATTTCTGTGGTATTTGTGGTAATGTTCACATAACACTGTGATATCGTACACGATATCTACCAAAGAATTATCTCTGATGGTGATTATGTTCCTTTAACTACAGCAGTGACATCTGTATTTATGTAAATCTGTGACATTGGCAGTGCAACACTGCGGGCAGTAGGCACATAACTTTGTGACATTATTCGTGGTATTCACAGAACTGTGAAGCTGATGGAAGAGGTATCCATGTCCTCTGAGATTTTGGTCATGGTATTCGCCTGTCTCTGAGATGGTGCTGTTTGTGGTATACACACAACTCTGCATCTATGATGGTTGCATTAATGCAACTCTAGTGTTATTCTCACTCTGTGAGAGCATTCATGGTTGACTTAGCACTGTGAGAGTGGTGGATGTGACACTTAAATAGCTATATTTAATAGTAATGGCAGTCATATGTTCACATGACCCTGAAACACTGGTGGAGGTTAATTCACATATTCTGTGGCTTTTGTTGTGGTGTTCACATAATCCTCTGTGTTTTTCATCGTATTGACATCCTTGTGGAACATTTGTGGTGCTACTCATGTATCTGCTGATGATGGTGATGGTGTTATTCATGAAACTCTGCCTTGGTTATGGTATTTCTGTAACTCTGTTATGGGTGACAGTGGATTTGTCACTAACGTGACACTGCAGGTGATGGTGGTGGTGTTCATGTAGGTCTGCGACAGGTCAGAATATTCACATAACTTAGATGTACTGGTTGTTGTGGTTCTTACAGAGCTCTGCAACCAACAGTGCTGGTGATATTTGCATACCTCTGTGGCTGTAGTCACGGTATTAACGTATGTGTACATGGCACTCACACAACTCTGTGGTGGGCTGTGCTGTTCACATAAGTCTGTGACATTGGTCATGAGTTTCACATAGCTCTGCAATGTGGGTGTGCTATTTGCATAATTCTGTGACTTTGATGCTGGTGTTTATTATGACACTGGCCCTGTTATTTGCAGAAACTAGTGGTGTTACGTGTTGTAATCACACTCTGCGTGACGTATCTCTGTGGCATTGGCCATGGAAGTCACATGCCTGGGGTGGTGGTGGTGGTATTCAAATAACTGTGATATTGTGGTGGTGCAATGGTGGGAGGAGTAGTCACACTTTAGGGCTGTAGAGAATTAGACTCAGAGAAGTGTGACTTTAAAGTCATATAACAAGAGATGGCAGAGCCAGGCTCAAGTTCAGGTTTTTTAATAACTCAAATATAGACTGTTTTATAACATACTGTGAGGTTGGTTTGCTAAGTCTAAACTGAAAGGCATTTGTGTAAGCCATCTGTACTTTCAAACTCCCCAAGGGCTTAAGAACATAAATGCTGTATCTAGTATTTAGTTAGGCCCATATATCTACATATGCATTTTCATGTATGAAACTGATCAAAATTTAGCTGTACGTTGAAATATATAAATTTGAACTCAAAATAATTTATGGCAAATAATGGAGAAGAGGACTTTCTGGTAAACCAAAGTAACCCATAATTTATTCATATACTCAAAATATGTTTATTAGACAATGGAGTTTAACATTCATGAGACCATTGGTCATGCATTTTTTTCATTCCTTCTTTAACATTTTATGAAGCTTTGGAGGTCTTGTACAAAGCTAGATATTGGTGGTGGTGCAACG
The DNA here is from genome assembly GCF_047511655.1 of Castor canadensis. NCBI lineage: Eukaryota > Metazoa > Chordata > Mammalia > Rodentia > Castoridae > Castor > Castor canadensis. The sequence continues at coordinate 105,520,718 of NC_133398.1, forward strand.
GTGGGGGGAATAGTCATAATATTGGGTGCCTGTGGCTCACACTTGTAACCCTAGCTTCTTGGAAGGCTGAGATTGGGAGGACTGAAGTTTCAGGACAGCCCAGGCAAAAGAAAATTGTGAGACCCCATCTCAGTGGAGAAAAATGTTGGGTGTGTTGACATGCACCTGTCGTCCTGAAGATTGTGGAAAGTTTAAAATAGAGGATCACAGTATAGGCCAGCTAGTCTGTGACAAAACCTAAGAACCTATCTGAAAAATAACCAGGGAATTAAGGGCTGTTGGGCATGGCTCTAGTGGTAGAACACCTGAGTAGCAAGCACAGGCTCTGAGTTACAGAGCTTTGTACCACAAAAAAAAAAAAAAAAAAAAAAAAAGCTTAGAATTATGATATTGGGACCAGGGTGGTAGTTTCATTGCAAATATGTGGTTAAATAACATTTAGTTAAGCATTTAAGATTTTACAGTGCATAAATTATACTTCAACAAAAGCTTTGAAAAAGGTACATCAAAAAAAATGACAATACTAGTATGTTTTAGAAAATTCAAGTGTAAACTGGTTGTGATGGTGCATACCTGTAATCCCAGCACTTGGGAGCTGAGGCAGGAGGATCAAGAGTTCAAGGCCAGCCTGGGTTACATAGCAAGACCTCTCTCAAAAAGAGGTCAACTGTAGTGCCAATCCTAAACACTTAGGATGTGAGGATATGAGATATGAGTTTTTTATGGATATGAGTTATTGCTTTAATAAAAGCAGAACTTGGAGTTAAAATGTGACTCAAGGACTATATACTGCCTCCCCAAATGCCCCCGCTGTAGTTAGGACTGTCTCTTCATCTCTGTTACAAGGCTTATGATTTCTGTTTCTTCCCTTGCAGTACTTGGGGTGCATTGAAGTCCTGCGCTCAATGAGGTCTCTTGACTTCAGTACAAGAACCCAGATTACCAGGTAAGACCCCTTGAAAGTGGACTTCCATGACTTTACCTTAGAAAGGAAAGACCTCAGAGGTTCACAACCTGGACATTTCCAGAAGAAAAGACTGCCTCTTTTGGTGTTGGAGACTGGGACGGAGAGTGTCTTAAGACATTAGTGCCCTAGTCCATCTTTGTGACATGCCAGTCAGGTCATCATGAAGGACGCTCAGGCTGCAAAATTTAATTTAATAACTGAGCTGCAGACAAATGCAGCAGACTCAGTGCTTATGTTTGTTTCTTTACCATAGGAAACGGTAATATGAGATTGGTATTTTAAAATTTACAGAACTGTGTTCTTTTTAAAAAAGAAAATCAAGATGTCAAGATATATATATTCATACACATACATATATACAACATATATATATACACACAAATACACACACATATACATTTATTCTCTGCTACTAACAAAATTCTAAACTTCTTAAGGGCCACCAGAATTAAGCACTGTTTTTATGAAATTTTACAGCTTAGTATCCTTTCTAGTAGGGTTTATACCATCAGAAAAATACCAATTTAGATCATCTCATAGGGCAGAATGAGGACAAAGTCTATGAAAGAAAGTGTTTCTGTAGCCAAGGAGTTCGTGTTGCTTTGGCAGTTGTGGAATTGCTTCATTGAACAATTACTTCAGAAAATACCTCTTGTGTACCTGATTCAAACCATTGTGCTGTGTGTCTTTGAGTTAGCAAGCTAGAATGTAAAGATGGCGCTTTGGGAGCGATCTTTGTGCTGGGATTGCAGCTCAGTGGTTGAGCACTTGCCAAGAAAGCAATTGTCTGCAGTAACGTACACGTTTCAGTCCTGTTCTGAGCGCTGTATAGTGCCTCTGCCTCCTCACTGAAGAAGCTCGTGGTCCAGAGCTGACGCTTCTCTTCTCCTAAAGCGACTCAAGACACATGGGGAGACTCTACCAACACTGCTGATCTATGCTAGGGAAGGAGTCCATCCCACATATTTGTAGAAAATGGTTTATGAAACTTCCAGAGCACTTAAAATCATTCATTCACCATACGCATGAAGAGGCACACAGGTGCACTGGAGTAGGAAGAACACTTGCCAGTGCGAGGGTGGCGGGGGGAGGTGATGAGAACCGTATGCACCTGTTTACGTACTTCTGCGTGGAAGCTGTTGCTTTAAAGAAATGAGAGTCGATTTTTACTGATTTCCTTTACAGATGCTGGAATTTGTGAGGTAGTTTCATGCCATTTAAATCCTTCCAATGTTTTTATTGAGATACGCTACTGGCTATGTACATACAACCTGCCAGGTAACATGGGATGTATACTTTGCCCAGCTTTCCAGTGTTGGGGAGAAAGATGTACATGAAAATGAATGGGAGGCACTTAAAGGACACAGACCAAATCTTGCCCCACTAGGGTGGTGATGGGTGGGGCAAGAGAATAAGCAAATAATTCTACTTTTCCCTTTGATGAAGATTTAATTCTTGGGGATCTCTGGTGTAGAACCCAAGCGCACAAAAGCAATAATAATATTGCAGAAGAAAGCTGGTGGGACAGACATTGGTGGGTTTGGACATTGGATGTCTTTGTCCAGCATTGTTCCATTTAGACTTGTGAAACAGTGAAGCAGCATAATGGAGCAGGTGGGACACTGTACGTCGACTTAGGACACTTGGTGCTGAATTCTGATTGCACCAGAATTGCCTTTTGTTTTACTAGACTTTTGAAAGCCATGTTTGCTTGTCTCTATGGTGCTTTCTGTCCCTTGGGTCATCTTTATCATGTGACGTGTTTCTTACCATAGTTAATTGCTGGAGAGCACTCAAAGGAAAGAATTTGACAAATCAACCTCTGAAGGAAGCCCTTTGCATCCGCTAGGAGACTGCTCCACAAATGTCTTGTGCATGTGGCACAGTGTGGAGCTTTTAAGGTCTCAGTTGTAATTAAGGGTGTAATCATAGTGTACTGATGTGCCGATGATATTCTTGGAATATTGTAGGGAAATTTAATGTTATGATTAAGCTATATGTTGGAGACACTAGGAAAATTTATTTCCAAAGGCACTCCAGCCATGCCTTTTATTTTAGAAATCCATTTTTATAAGCAAATAATCCCTACTTCTCTGTTTTAATGCATTTTGGATATAGTTTAAAAGTTACATCCAGATAGAATTTGGAGGCTCTGACAGCTGTACCATGTGTCTTTTTCAGGGTAGGTTTATATGCTGTTCCTAGCATCTGAGTTTAAATTTATTTTGGCCCTTTCATAAACACTGAGCATGGATTATTGGTTTCCTACTTAAAACATGACTTTAAAAATTACCTGCTGAACTTGCCATTGCTTAGGTGCTTAGTGCAGCTGTCAAATGATCCTACACCTAGGTCCAAGTGGCTTGGTGACTCATTCACTCCAATCACTGCCTGCTTGGTTGAGATGGGCTGGCTGGAGGGCCCAGCTCTGCCAGTTTACCTGTAAAATTGAGAATGACATTGATGGCATGTCTAGTCAGAAAAGTACCAGAATACATCCAGCTCAGTGGCTCTGAGGAACCAAACAGTTTCTGTAGCACAGTGCCTGGCAAAGAGGAAGTGCTGATGAGGTTTGCTAAGTCTCATTGCTACCTTGTGTTCAGCACAGTGGATACAGGACCCCAAACAAGTGTCCACAAGCAGCAGGGCAATCAAGGTAGTGATGATGGCAGCCCTTTGTAGCCATTGCTTCCCCAGGACCAGCTTGCACATGGAGACCACAGGAGAACCCAGCATTGTGTAAGGGTGCCCCATGGACAGAGATGTACTTCTGAGGTACAAGTAGATTCTGCAGAAGAAAATCACTTCCCGAAGGGTCACCATACCTAGCAGAGAACAAATCCTCTGAGCTGTCTCCTAAAAGTAGCTCTTGTCAAATATAGTTACAGAATGTGGCATATAATGTATCCCCTGCCTTCCATCTTTGTAGACTCAAAATATATATTGAATATTAAAGACTATATAGAAACCTTGCTATAGGGGCCAATGAAACTTAGCTGTTTTAATGTTTTCCAAACTTGCTCAACTGGCTGGCGGGTCCCCCTTACTTCCCTCCCCAACATTTGTGTCATATTTCAGCCTGCTGTGCAGCCCCCAAAGACCTGGAGGGAAGGAACTTGGGCTGGTGTCACCCTATGGGAGAGGAGTCCCCAAGTGAGGAGGACCCCGGCTCCCTAGAAGGAGGTCAGTCAGAGAACTCTTCTTTTATCTGAGTGGGGCCATTGGATTTCCATAGTGGCTACCACAGCTACAGAGGCTGGGCATCATCCTGGCCTTGAACGGGATTTCAGAGAACTGCATGGCACACCTCATGGATACCTTCCTGAGAATTCTTCTGTGACCCTCTCATCTCACACTGTAGGAAATTGGTGCTGAATTTCCTGCATGATGGCACTTGCCACATCATATAGCAAAGGCTCCAGGGAGGAGAATGTGCTCTGGAGTCTAAGCATGTGCAGTGCTCATGGAGTGGTCCTGCTCCCCTGGCCTGCAGAGCCCCTAGGGCTTGGAATCTCTGCTCAGGTTAGCCCTGCCTGGTTAAGCCCTGGACAGAGTCAAAAAGCCCCCATGTCCTTTGTCACTAGGCCATTGCAGCCTGACCTCCTCTTACCTTTACTTTGATTTCCTCATCTGTTTTTATTTTATGTATTATGTTAAACTCTGTCTATCATTGGAAGCTCCTTTAAGGCAGTTTTAGAACATGGAAGACTATGAATACATACACAATTAAATCTGGGGCACTCAGTGAGGTGGCCCTTCTCCAACAAAATTGCAAACATGCCTGTCTGTCTTCAACAAGAAATGCAAATGCATGACATGGATTTCTGGTTATAAATGATCCCAGATGACTTCCTGCACTGCTTGGATGCATGGGGTGGCTGTCCAGTTTGCTTCCACTCATGGTCAAGTGGACACAAGCACTCAGCAATGTGTGAAGTTGCTATACCTCCAAGGTGAGCAGCAGATAGATTCAGAACACATTGTCCAGGGCTGCACATAACCTGCTATTTCCAAACTGTAAGAGAGAATAACAGAATCTGTTTTTAAGTTCTTCCCTTATTTTAGTGGATCCAAAGACCCTTGTTTGACCTGGACTTATGCATGGGGCCACCAACCCAGGCCCTCGGATGGGCTTCATGTGTGGCACTGCACTTTGTATAAACAAATGTGAGGATTCTGCTTCAAATGGGAGGGTTCTGGAAATCTTCAGGAGTATGCATGAAATCACCATAGTCTAAAAGCCAGAATCACACGTCCTTGTTCAGTGTGTGCTCTGGGACCTTTGGAGACTTTCTCAGGGGTGTTGGAGTACATGTGCTGAAGTTCAGAGGGCTGTCACTACTCTTGGCATCCCCATAGTACTAAAGTCACAAGGTGGAGGCACAAGTGGACAAACAGACCAGCCACCGCAAATGAGTGGGCTGTAGGCTGTGCAGGGCAACTTTTCTGCTTAATGGTTTACCTGAGGTACTTGAGTTAGAAGGTAGGGATGTGACCAGTACTATTGGTCTGAAGGGGCTAAGAATTTGGTAAGTATGGGACTTTGAATTTGAGTGAATAGCAAGCCATCCCTGGTGATATGAAAAGGGGACATGTGTGAATCGAGGACATCCCTGAGAATCACAGCGCTGTGTGCATGGATGTGGTCTCTTGATACCTGCCTTGTGCATGGATGGTTTCATCTTCAGCAGAAGGAGAACCAGCCAGATCAGACTCAGAGCTTCTCACCACTCTGTCCACCTCTCTTTTTTTCCAAGAGTTGACCCGGAAAGCTCTGCTCTTGTTGCAAAAAAGTTCAAGGTAAAAACTTTCACCATGCAATCCTTTAGCTCCATTGAGCATTCCCATCCACGTGCATCCCACCCCAGCTTCCCTCCATTTATTGTCGTGTGTGTGAACATCTTCCCCCAGACTGAATGCTCACCCTGTTAAATTTTCTTTGAGTGAGGTTGAATCACGTTGACTCACAAGTTATTTGGGGACCGAAATGTTGCACTGTGTGGTTTTAAGAAAGACCACATTTAATAACAAGAGATTTGTGTTGCTCGTCAAGGATTTACTATCTTCAGGGTATCACCCTGGCTGGGGCAGGGGTGGTTGGAACAGAAAAAGGAATAGAGAAAGAAAGGTAGGAACCCTGGGAACCTCACATGTCCGGGGAATGCAGTGAAGGTCTAATGACACCTGCCCAGTTGAATGATGGCAATATCCAGGGCAGTGAGGCTCTGAGCATCTTTTGTTCACGTTTCATGGTAATTATTTCTTCTTGGAGAGTGGGTGGCATCATGAACTCTCCTAAATTGGCAGGAATTTGCTGTGAATGCTTTATGTTCATGAAGACATAATGAATGCAGGCTTAACCAAGTTACTGCAACTTACTCACTTTGGAAACACCAAGGAGGTAATTCTGAAGTGCCTGTCTTTGGGGACCTGCCACATAAAGCATGCTAAGGTGTACACTTTTACCCCTGGCCCATGCTATGGAAAATGAAGCTGATTTTGCTCTTGGGCTTCCTGAGATCTGAGAGGGAATCTTATCGGTAGATCTGATTTTTACAAATCAACTATTTGATCACTATATTTCACAATTTCTTTGTCACTACAAGATAAACAGTTCTCATGTTGATTTCAGTTAGATATGCCAGGGAAAGGAGCGAATCTATTTTTATAGTTTCTTTGTGGCTGATCGAGTCTCAGAATGAGGAAGGAAGAACGCCAGTATGAATCGCCTCTCTCCGCCTCCGTGCATTTGGATAGTGCAGAATGGCTGACTTAGAGTCTGAGTCTTCCAAGCTCATTCTAATTGTACTTGTTCTAAATGTGCTTTGAACTCAAGCTTCTTACAGCCCCCCAGAAGGGGTGAGGTTGGCAGGCTGGGGGAAGCTAGTGTTTTCACAGTTTATTATTCTTTTTAAAAAATCTGCGTGTATGCATCCTGCCTTTGGAACAAAACTCACTTCTACATTGTTACTTCAGTCTTAACACCAGCTAGAAAAATTTCAACCCTTGAGTCTCCTTTATGGGCATTTGCATGTAGGAATGTGCCCAGCACAGGAGTGTGGGGCAGGTCTATAGGGGACCAGGGGAGGAGCCCAGAGTCACAAGGCATTGGGACAAGCATCCATGGCAGACAAGAGAAAATTATTTTGGAGACCTGGAATTGGGTCCCTGGGGGCCAGGGTGAGTCTCGGAGTCTTCTCAGAGGAGGGAGCACCTAAACTGGGAATTTCTCCCCCAACCACATGGTATACTAGTGGAACAGGGCAGGAGGATGGCTTGGACTTGGGCTGGGCTCTCCAGCAAGACCCTCAGGGTATCTGGAACTGGAATGTGGGTAGGGTCACTCCTGGAAAGCCCTTCTGTGGCACTGCCTGTCCACCCTGGGTAGCAATTCTAATGTGCATCCAGGAGTAGGGGCCTGAGCCAGCTCCATGAAGGACCACAGGGCCAGTCTGCATCTGCGGCAGTTTGGCCTGAGCCTTGCTGAAGTTAAGATACCAGAAAAGCCCTGGGGGAGAAGGACACAGGCCCTGCCTCCTCCAGGCCTCATCCTGTTCTGCTCCCATATGCAGTACCTCAACTTTAATGCATGCAACTAGATTCATTTTTGTTTGTGAGGTTAAGCAAGATATCACTGTGGAAACATCTGGTACAGCTGTGGCAGAGGGTAGGGACCCACAAGGTATGTATGTGAGTTTTAATTTGCATCCCTCCTCCCTGCCCCCACTAGACCCTGAGCTGTGGGGTGAGGTTATTAGGGAGGCTATCTAGAGAGCTCCAGCAGGAATAGGTACAAAAAGCAGGGAGAGTAGTCACCAGGCCCTTCTGACAGGGCCTGCTGTAAGTTCCATCCTGGGGGGGTCCTTTTTAGGGAGCCAGAATCTGGGCTATCTGCCCATTGCTCTTTTCCCTCATGTAATGGACAATCCCAGTTGTTCAGTGCTACCCTGAACTGTCTGAGAAAGCTGGAGAAGCCACCATCAGAATGGCAGAGGCCCCACTTGAAGGAGCATGGCCATATTATTGAAGGGACTGTCCAGTGTCTCAGAGTGACTAGGGCTGCCAGGTGACAACACTGGCTGAAGCCACACAGTGCCAAAGTACTGGGCTCCCCATGTCTATCTCTCTGAATCGGTTTCTGGGTTGAGGCTCCTCTGACAGTTGTCTTGGTCCAGTCACTGGACAGCTAGCTCCTGCCTTTTCTGAGCAGGGCCTAGTGATGTTGGGTCACCAACTTCCTGATCTGGTGGGTGAGGTCAGGGATCCTGGGTACCAGCCCACACCTACCACATAGAGAAACAGGTGCTCCATCAACATGATCTAGCTCTCTAGGGTTGGCGTCCTTGTCCAAGGAATAGGAATGGAATCCTCACCCCACCTGCAGGCTTACTGAGAGATTTAGAAATGATACCTGCCAAGTGCTGGGGCTGCACCTGGCACATAGTAGGTGTTCAGCAATCCAGATAGGTTTATCATCATACATCTTAGTTTGCTATTCACCCTTCATAGAGTAATATCCATTGCTGACTGACAGAATTGTCATCATCTGAACCAACTTTATCCAGGATATTTTGTCTAACTGAAGAGAAGGATTGTTTTGATGTAACAAACTAAAGTTATTGAAAAATATTTGGGGATGGAGCATTCATTTTCACCTGCACCAGTATTACTTAGTGTGTCATTCTATGTCCCTCATGTGCTGATTACTAATAATGACAGTGAAATGAACAAGTGTGGAAGATGTGCCATGGTCCAGACACTGCACTGAGTACATCACCCATTCATTCAACAAATACTTCCTGAGCACATACTACATACGGCCAGTCACTGTTTAGATATTGAGCATAGAGTACAGAATAGGAATTTACCTTCTATTATGGGGAAAGAGAGAGAAAGAAAAATAAACATACAAGCATCTCCCTAAGTGGGATATTCAGGCAAATCATAGGAACTTGGCATTTTTGGAGATGAAAATGATCAAATGCCAGCAAATTTACATCATTCTACCTAGTAATTTCAGACAGTGATGAGGGATCATGTGGTCTTTTCTTAGTAACCCCAGTGCATCTTGGGGGTGAGGGGTCAGAGATCAAATTGTCCACATATCTAGGAGGGCACAGAGTTGAGTTTGAACCCAAGCAGTGTGAATCCAGAGTCCACGGCCACGAGAAGCCCAATAGAATATATTGCCCATGAGTAAGACATGATTCCTGGCCAACTCCACAAGGACCCCAGGCAGGTGGACACCATTTGGAGAAGGGAAATCAACTGTAAGTTACAAAACCATTGAAGGGCACTTCCTGACCGTGGGGGAATGACAATCTTATGCTAGGTGCGGTGAAGGCAACTAAAGGCACAGCCTGTGTGGGGCATCTGCCATTGGTAGCGTGAAGGGGGCAGGTCCACAGATAGAGAGGCTCAGCTCTGAGGGCAGTGTGGCCTCTGCAGATCTGCCCTGCCCCTTCCTTCTGGCTTCGTTCATCCCAAGAATGGCAGACACCCTCTTCCTGTGATCCAGCAACTCTGAGAGGAGGAAATGTAGCAAAACAAAAGTCTTCTTAATCAAGCACTTGTGGTGAATAGTCAACAGAAAGAATGAGGCTCTAACTACCATAGATAGCTAGGGATGGGGACACATGGATAGGTGGGGAGGGGTTGGGAAGACCATCTTCCTTTTCTCACCCAAAGATCTGAGTAAAGCAGCTTGACTTCCTGTCCTCTCCCACTAACTGGGAAACACAGACACCCTTCTTCCATTCTGTTCCTACCATGCAATTGCTGATTAACACACTGAGCCTGGTAGCCAGCTCTTCATTATTTTCTGGACAGCCAGCATGGAGCTCAGGTGCAAGCTGTGAAGCTGCCTCTAGCGGTGAGGACGGGTATTACCAAGGGCAGGGAAAACTTGAAAAGCTCCTTGTGGCTGTCCTGTGATTGATGGGTGGGCATGTGTGTGTGCATGGCAGACCCCTGGGTCTGGCATGAGTGAGGGCAGCCAGGTAAGCATAAGCTTGTAGGATGTCTGTCAAGGAAGAGCAAGTGGCAAGAACAGTTCAGATGTTACTGGGATTCAGAGAAAAGGGGATAAGATGGGCAGAGGCAGGAATTAGACATAGAACGTCTGAGTGTTTCAAAGCGCCTTTAGGATTTTGCAGAGCTTTACATGCAATGTCTTGGCACTTATTTAATTGTCTATTTATTGACTTCCTTGGCAGTTTATGAAGCTGGCCCCACCTCCTGGTGGAACACTCTAGTTGGTGGAACATTCCAGTTCAAGGCTGGGGAAATGACATCCTTTCATGGAGGTTCTGCTTCAGAAATGTGTTAGGCTTTGCCTCACTATGACAAAATACCTGAGATAATTATAAAGAGAAAATGTTTATATTGGCTCACAATTTTGGAGGTTTTAATCCAAGATTGGTTTGCTCCTTTCTTTGGGCTTGTAGCAAGGCAGCATATTATGGCAGAAGAATAGTGCAAAACCACTTGTATCATGAGCCAGGGAGCAAAAGAGGAAGAAGGTCTCACAGCCCAAATGACCTAAGGACCTCCCACAAGTCCCCTCCTCCTAAATATCCTCAGCACTACCCAATAGCACCAAACTGAGGACCAAACACATGGGCCTCTGGGGGATACTGAAGATCTAAATTGTAGCAGTGGTGCTGAGGTAAGGCCTGGGAGACCTCCGGCAGGATCCTGATCCATGATGATGACAATAAGGATCAAAGGATGTCCATCTTTTCCCTGCCACATGGTGCCAGAAGGAAAGACTTTGGTCTCCCCTGGAGTGTGAACCTCTAGGACCCCAGCAGGGTGGTTAGAGCAGGGTCACAGGGATGGTCTGTGTTCTGCAGGCTCTCTGATTGGGACTTGGTTCCCAAAGACTTGGTGCTCATGCACAGATCATCTCATTTTTAAAGCAGTAGCTGTCAAACTGGAGCTTACATCCAAATCACCTGGAGCACTTGTTACAACACAGATCCCACCGCTGCCTTTCTGATTTAGTAGGTCTGAGGTGGGGCATGAAAACTCGATTTCTAACAAGTTTTCAGGGGACAGGTTACTGCCTGTCCAGGTACCCCACTTTGAGAACCATTGTTCTAATGTTCTATTTTTAACTTTGAAACCATTTGCACCTGCCATCTATGAAGCCACAGCTTTGAAAAGAAGTCCTTTTATTTTTATTTCAACTGATCCCACTCATCCAGAAATTTTAAAAATGGAGAACATAGATGTCTTGGTGGCTGAGAATGGTTTAAATAGATTCCACACAGTGAATCGTGGCAGTCATTCCCATAGTCTCTGTAAGGACCATCTGTAAGGACCATCTGGCAGGGTGTGTATTTATGATCCTCATGCCAGAAGCACGTTTGTGTCACAGTGTACCTCTCTGACTGCTCCTTTTCTGTCTCTGAGCTCACTTATACCCCAAATAGATCATTCCATAAGGATCCCTTTGCTGTGTCAGAGGCAGCCTCATGGTGCAGGTTTGGAGTCAGACTTTTGTCTGGGATCTGGCGCTTTCCAGCTGGGTGACTTTGTGCACAGGACTTCTCTGTGTCTCTTCCCTATCTCTGCAATGCAAATCACAATGGTGTATTTTTCATTACAGTTTTGAGAATTTATTGAGCTAACACCTGAAAAGCACTTACCTTCCTGTCTAGGACCAGGAGGGTCTCAAACATGTTAGCTAAGATTTGTATTTTCATTTTCTTTCTATTTTCACCCTGTTGGTAATCTCATTGCATCAAGGACACTTGTGGGTGAGAAGTTGCCAGTCAGTATCTCCATCTGTGAACTTCCTCAAGTCCTGGCCTGCATTTACAGTGGTCTGCTGGACGCTTGCCTTTCTGGGATGGTCAGTCTGGTTACGAGGCATAATCCTGTCACTGTGGGGCCTCTTCTGTTTATTTTCTCCCTTCTCATTTCATCTCTGGAGTGGGTCCACTCACCTCCTCTGAATCTTCATCGTAGCCACAATCCACACACTTTCCAAGATTCCAAACCTAGGAGTCTGTTCATCTCATCTCTCCCCTGGGTCAGTTACCAGTGCTCCTTGGTGCCCCCCTGGGAAGCCTCCTTGTGGCTTTTGATCTTTCTCACCTTTAGTTTCCTTTGTTTCTGCTACTAGGCTAGTGTGCCTGAAACATGGTACTCCCTGTTGAACTTCCCTATTTACCCACTACCTGTAGAATGCAAGAAATGTTCTTAGCGCTCAGTGCTCTGCTTGACCTGCCTATAATTTCCTTCCAAACTTGTTTCTTTTGCAAACTACCCCCCCGCAACTGAATGCCCCCAACTGAACACCTGCTCCCATTCTCCTGGTCCTCTGCCCATTCTCTCAAGCTTGAACATTTGCCACAAATATACTTGTTCTATGAACTACAAGACCACGTAGTCTGATTTTATCTAGAGACTTTTACCTTACTGCTTATTATTTGGGGTTTTTAAAGACACAGACCCATTTGTCATCTATCCTAAAATATCAGCTGCTGTAAACCAGCTCATTAATTTATCTTATTAGCATATAGAAGTCGTACAAGTGATACATTGTGATATTTACATATGTGCTTAAAATATATCTTAGTTAGATTTATCCTCTTCATCGTTCTCCCTTCTTTCCCTCCTCCTCTTCTTAGAACAATTTCAACAGGTGTCATTATTTTATTTTCATATATGAATACAAAATACACCCACCACATTCACCCTTATGCCCTCTCCCCACCCTCTGGCACCCACTTCTGGAAGGACTCCTGTCCTTCATTTATTTTAAAGTGTATATTGATAGTCCAGGGTGTACAGATATGCACATGTCATGCTTTAATCATTTTAACTACCCATCACTCATAAATAGATGGGAATGTTCCAATACTTCACATTATCTGACATTCTCTTTTCCTCTCCCACCTCCCCTAATAGTCCCCTTTCATTATTTTATAACTACTAAAAAAATGCTGCCTACTAAAATATGACACAATGCTTTCATCTCACTCAGAATCAATTTATATATATTGAAAAAGCTATTTTGGATTGTTCTAGACACGGATTTATGTCATTATAACACTAGGCCATCTGTTAAGAAGAAAATATAAGCATTATAAAAAGGTGTTCTTAAAAACTTCTTTAAATCCAGAGTCCAGAATATACTGAATCATTTCTTGACTCAGAATCCTTGCTAACTAGGTTTTCCTGTCTGTTTTGTTGTCTTTTAGTCCATTTCAAGAGCGTTAGAAATCAATGAAATTGTACTAGAATAAGAATAGAGAAAATATTTGAAACCAAAGATTAAAAAACCTCTAAAGTCCATAAACTGCTTGTTAGGTACATTAAAAAAAGATAAATGTCCAATGTCAGGAGTGAAGGAGGGGTGTCACCCTACAGGACCACAGAGCTACAGCACTGAGAGAGTTAAGGGACAGCTGGATGCCAATGGGTTTGATAGCTTAGATAGTACGGACCAGTTCCTGGAAAGCCGTGACTTCCAAAGTTTACTAAAGAAAACACAGATAATCTGAATAAATAAATCATACCAAAACAAAACCTTCCTATGGAGAAAAGTCTACAACCAGAAGGTTCCAACCTTTATGAAAGAAATAGTACCAATTCTTTATGATCTATTCCAAAATAGATCATCAGCTAGGCGCCAGTGGCTCACCCCTATAATCCTAGCTGCTCAAGAGACAGAGATCAGGAGGATCCTGGTTCGAAGCCAGACCAGGCAAATAGTTTGTGAGACCCTATCTCAAAAAAAACCCTCCACAAAAAAGAGCTGGTGGGGTGAGTGGCTCAAGGTGTAGGCCCTTAGTTCAAACCCCAACACTGAAAAAAAGTGGGGAGGGATACTTTTTGGTTCATTTTGTGAGGACAATACTGTCTTGATACCAAAACCACACAGAGGCATTACAAGGGGGGACCTCTGGAACACAGACATGATACTGTAACTAACAATATATTTACAAATTGGATACAGCTATACATCAAAAAATAAAAATGTACCACATACCGAGGTGTTTTCCAAAGAATGTAAGATTGGTTCAACATTTTTACAAAATCAATGTAATTCTCCGTATAGACAGACTAAAAAAGAAAAATTACATAAAAATCTCAACAGATACAGAAATATCTTTGACAAAACTCAACAGAAATACTGATAAAAGCTGTCAAAACACTAGGAACAGAAGAAGACTTCAATGTGATAACAGCACATCCACAAAACCTACAGCCAACATCATAAGGAATGGTGAAAACAGTACTTTCCCTCTGAAGATCTGGAATAAGGCAAAGATGTCCACTTTCACCACTCTTATTTAACGTTATGCTGGAGAACCCAGTCAGTGAAGTAAGGCAATAAAAAAATGTAAGTCATGCAAATTGGACAAGAAAAAATAAAGCCATCCTCATTTGCAGGTGATTTGATCATTTACATAGAAATCCTGAAAAAAGTACATGGAAGCTACTGGAGCTAATAGTGACTTTAGCAGCATTACAGTGCTGCTATAAAGGAACATACAATAGCAAAAAAAAAAAAAATCCACAAAACACTTCAGGCTAAACTTAACAAAATATGTGTGAATTTATATGCTAAATACGACCAAACTTTGATGACAGAAATAAAAGACTCAGCATTATTAAAATGTCAGATCTTTCCAGATTGATCTACACATTTAACACAATTTTAATTAAAGACCCAGAAGGCTTTTTGTAGAAATTGAGAAGCTGATTCCTACATGGATACAGAATAATCAAGGATCTAGAATAGCCAAAATAATTTTGAAAAAGCAAATATAAGGAGAACTCACACTGTAAAGTTACAGTAGTCAATAAAGTATAAATCAGTGTCAGGGCATACATACAGATGAGTAGGACAGAAGAGGCCCACACATGACGGTCCATTTATTTTTGATAGAGTGCCAAGATAATTCAACCAGGAACTGATAGTCTTCAACAAATGCTGCTGAGACAATGGGATGTCTATATGTAAAACCAAGAATAACAATAAACAAGAAAAACCTTCCATATCTCATATCATATACAAAAGTGAATTTGAACTGGCTGATAGACCTAAATGCAAATGCTGAAACTATATAACCTCTGGAATAAAACATAGGGCAATGTCTTTGTAACCTTGCATCAGGCAAATACCTATGAACTTAGAAAAGACACAGGAAATCTAAATCACAAAATTGGAGTGGACAGAGGATATCCACAAACCCAAACAGCGTCTTTTGATCCCAAGAAGCACCCTGTTCACATTTTGATATATCTCTGAAATCTGGATGTTTCTCAGATTCATTGACATCTTCATATCTCTTTCTGCCATGCCTGCAGCAATCCTGATTCCCATTATTCCTGAGCCTGTGTTCACTTGGTGGTTTTTCACAAAGGTGTGATTAATTACATCATGGACTTTAGCAATTAGGCTGCTAACCATTAAGGGAACAAGAGTCCTTCCGGTTGGCCAGAGTACCCTGGTCTCCTTGGCCAAGCATTAAAGCTTATAGAATGACCTCCAGTGACTTGGAATAAAATACTGGAAACAGTCACAGAGCCTTCTTTTGAAAAGCTGCTGTATCGCCTAGATTTTTTTTTTCCCTTTGGGGCAGGTGCTCTCCTGCTGAACTACAGCCTCAACCCTCACCTTAGAGGATGCTGCTGCATAGAAAAGCACAGACATGAACAACTCCGAATTCAAAAAGGAGTCAGAAATGTTGACTCAGAATGTGAAGAGATTGGAGGAATACTTTATTTATTTCACTTATTTGTTTTTATGTATGCAGAAGAGTGATATGTAATAAAAATCTGTGCATCCATAAATCTAGAAGCACTTTCTAAAGTGTAAAAGAAGCATTGTGAGTGATAGGAAGTATTGTGTCCTATGTTTAACACTGCATTTTTCTTTAGTATGGAACACAAAATATCCATTTTATAATCACTTGTATCTTTGATTTGATTAAATCAGCATTTCCTTTATTTTTCCAATGCATTTACAAACTTTTTATATGACTGTATGCTAGTTTTCTACTAGCATATGAATAGGACAAATGAATCCTGTGTGCGATAATAAAATTTCTAAATTTTTTTCTGAGCCATTTGAGAGTAAGTTGTGATATTGCTAAGGTGTAATCCTAACTAGTTAAGTGTATACTTCCTGAGAACAATGGTATTTTCTTACACATCCTCAATTCAATCAGAAATTTTAACACTGAGTGAACACTGTTACCTAAATCTAAATCCATAGTCTACATCCAAATTCTATCAGTTGTCATAAAAATGCCCTTTGTAACATTTTTTGTGGTTCTGGGGATTGAATCCAGGGTCTTGTGCCTGCTAGGCAGATGCTCCACCACTGAGTTACATCCCCAGCTCAAACTAGTGTCCGTCTCAGGGGTATGCGTGTCCGTCTTAGGCAGTATATGATGTCACTTTGGCCCAATAGTGATGATACCTACTTTGATGATTTAGTTAAGATGCTGTATTTTTCATGTGCATTTCTGATATATATATTTCTATATATATATAGTGTTCATACTATATACAAAAGGTTGGATTCATCTCTTCTTCCTTAGCATCAAAATCATTTTCTCATTAAATGCTCTTAATATTGTCTGTTATTGAAGAAAAACCAAGTTGTGTGTCTAAATGCAACGGGGATGGAGCCCATTGACCTTGTAAATGTGGGGTTTGCGTTTCCTCCATAGGCTCTGTCACTATGGTGACAGGTAGTTCCCACAAATACCTTCCGGGGAGTCATCATGGAGCGCCTAGTAGGTATTCGGTCAACACTTGCTGAAATCTTAAGGTTTTAGGAGTTCAGGGAGATAACCAAAAATGAAGCAGCAGAGAAAGCAAACTTATTAAGAGCACCAGCTCACGGGACGTGATTGACAAGACCAACTGCCTGGGGAGAAAATTATATTAAATCATTTTCCCTTCCTTTCTGCCCCGAGGGCCTTTTTAATGAAAATGAGTGCACTGTGGAAGTCACTTATTTTAGAAAACATAGCTTCCTTTGTTTGGCATAATATTTTGGAATAATGTCCTTTCTCTCCTGCTTTCATAGACTACTAACCTTGAAAAATGAGACTCATTGGGTAACTTAAAGATTAAGAGCTTGTAACTTCTTTTGAAGTAAAGTTTGTGAGCACTGAAAATTAAATCTAATTAGCCAATTGAAATTTCCTATAATTTAGATAATGCATCTCAGTACTTAAGATACCAGCTAAGAGAGCTACATATTGTTGGAGGAGTGTGAGTCTGCCTCCCCTTCCAGGGCTTGTGTTCTTTTAAAATCATTTTATTTATTTATTTATTTTTTATCAAACACAGGGCCTTGCATACTAGTCAAGCATTCCATCACTGAGATACAGAATGAGCCCTGGGTCCCTACACTGTCTGCTGCTACCCAGAGGTAGCTGGTAGCCTTATGGTGCTCTCTACATTGCCCCCTCTGGTGGAATTTCTAACACAGGTATCCCATAGGAGCCTGCCTCAGTGGGACACCTTCCTCTCCCCCTGAGTAGGGCAAGTTCACATATCCACAGGACAGCTTCAGGGCTGCTCCAGAAGACCAGTGACCTCAGCCAACTTTGTTTGCCTGGGAAGCTGGGGCCCCTGACATTTTGGGCAGGGCCTTTATGGGGGAAAGCAACAGGCATGTCCTTGGGTTCCTTAGTTTTGGGTGTGGGCCTTTGAGACAGACTACCCTGTGTGTTTTAGGGAGTTCAGTAGCCTCCCAACCTCCATCCACAGATGCCAGTAGCACACACCAACCCCCATGGTTTGTGACAACCCAAACCGTCCTCAGACCTTTCTAAATGTCCCCTGGGGGTTAAAAATACTGCTCCACACAACCCACATGTCTTAAAAATAAATTTTTATTTTGTTATAAAAGAAACACATACATATTCACTAGACAAATTTTAGAAAGCATAAGTATAAAAATGGGGGCGGAATTCTCCCTTAATTTTCTGCATATTTGCAATCACACTTCCTACAAAATTTTGTACCCTCTTTTTTCTTCTTAAGTGAAATATTAAGCAATCACCTTCATGTATGAATTCAAACTTGTGTTTTGTGCATACATTAGCACTGGCATTCCCTCTGATCTGTTCAGTTAGTGTTAATGGAATCCACTTCTGGGCCTTGCAAATTTGGTGAGAGCCCCAGAAGGCCAGACCTCACTTGGGGGCACATCAGACAGAGCTACCTTACAGTCTCTGGGCTCTGGAACAGCAGGGTCCCAAGCAGGAAAAGATTTCCCAGTTTTCAGGAATCTTGAATCATCTAATGCCTACTTATTAGCAGCAGCGTTTTTTATGTGTTTGGTTGAATTCTTGCTTCACTCCAATGTGAATGTCTTGTGTGTAGTAGAATAGAACTGGGCCCTCTGCATGTACCTATGTAAGTTCCTGTTATTTCTGACTTTCTGTCTGTGGTTTGTTCACACTGGAGGCAGGGCTTCCTGATGTGTGGCCAGATATGCATGGAACCTTTTAATAGTCATGGAGGATGATGGTCTGTGCTGAAGGAGGCTGTTAAGGCTGTCTCGTGAGAAGCAGCTTACCATTTAGGCCTCAAAGTGCCTTAGCTCAATTGTTCATAGCTTTAGGTGGGGATTCTGCCACTACTAGCATAAAAATGCACCGCAAAATCATGATGATTTTGACAGGAAGTGCTGAAGGTTTAATCATGCTCAGAATGAAGGAAGGGAGTAAATTCCGTATGAAATTCTGTCTGTGCAAGGCCCGTGGGCAGGGGACTCACCATGGCTGTACATCAGGCTGCAACAAAGGTCCTTGTGACCCTGCACAGCCCCGGACACCTGGCTTCAACAGGAACACTTTTACTTTTTATTTCTTTCTTCTCCTTTTCCTCCCTCCCTCCTCTTCCTTCCCCTTCTTTCTTCTCTCTCTCTCTCTCTCTCTCTCTCACACACACACACACATAACACACGTGCCTCGAACTCACAATCCTCTCGTCTCCCAAGTGCTGGGAATGTAGACATGTGTCACTACATCCTGTAGTTCTTGGAAATTTCATTTGGCATTTTCTAGAGTTCTTCTCAGGCTTTTCTAAAGGCTCCCTCTTGCCCCTTTTCTCCCTAATTTAACCAGTAGGGCTTCCCTTCTATGAAGTCCACACAAAAACACAAATGTGGACAGAGGACAGAGATGAGGAGCCAGCTGGACCCACAGCTCTACAGTGTCCCCAGTGGAACTTCCTGGAATGATGGACTGGCATTGTGGCTCCATCAGAAAAGGGAATTAGAACAGCATCCCAAGGTTGATGGTAAATACTGCCAGGCAGTACACCTCCTACAGGAAGTTTGGGACCAGTGATTGACACTGGGTATGGACAGTGAAGAATAAACCAGGGTCTTCTCTCTTGCCTTGCAGGTGCTCACTGCCCACCAAGGGTCTCGTTGCCTCCACTGGGCCTCTGCATGGTCCAACCCCAGGATTTGTGGACTCCAGGTGCACTCTGACTTTTCTTATACTTTTTGTCCTCACACTCCAGCTGTGACCTTGTCTCTGTACCCTTCTGGGTCTCTGCCCTCTGCAGGTCCCCTTCTCCCTCCATCCTTTCCCCCATGGATCTTACTGATCCATTCCTGGGTGTCCAATGGTGCCCATTCCATAGCCTTTCTACTGATTTCATTGTACCATTTCCATGATATTAAAGATTTTTTGTTGAAAAACAAGTAGATCCATTGTGTCCATGGTGCATTTATTTCTAATCTATTCTTTGATCTCATATTGTGCATTGCTTGTCTTCTAGAGCTAGTTTTTAATAGCAATCTGTAGTTGTCTTATGACTAATAAAATGCTGACCAAAGAGGACATATGTGGAGGAGCCATGTGGGACACCAAAAGGTCAAGTGAGTGATGTAGCAGCCCAGGACCTCCCTCTGCTCTCTGCCAGCTGGGCCCAGAAGGCAACTGGTTGGCTCCACAGCTGCCAGGAGAGTATCTGGGTTGCCTTGGCCATGTGGGCCTTCCCAATGTTGGGGCATCACACAGTTTCCTCTTTAGTTACTCAGTGCTGGAGTGCATGTTACCAGTTACCCCAGGATCCAGAGAACTATGACTTAGGGTCCTCTCGGTGAAGGGGGTTCTCTCATCGACAACCATTTGACCATCATGTGTGTGAATTTGTTGCTTTCTACTTGGTTGGGAAGTGGGAAAATTAGTTTTCATTTCTACCATAGACTTGCCAAAGATTTGTGTAGCACACGGCCAAGGATGTCTACAGCCACTCAGTTCATCCACATATGTCCCTGTGTGGGGGTGGGAGGCATGTGCACAGTAGAGCCAGTGGCAGAGAGGGACACAGGACCACTGGGCAGCTTCTTGCTATGCCTCCAGCAAATAAGAAGAAGAAGAAGGAAGAGGAGGAGGAGGAAGAGGAGGAGGAGGAGATGGAGAAACTATTCACACAAGGTTTTTTATTAATTTCTTGGGACTATATGTCTGAAATGAATCAGATTATGGTCCCAGTGAATATATGTGGTGCCTGGGGCCAGAATTAGCTTCCAGGACCTTACGGTTTATGTTTATTTTCTCTCCAGTCCTGAAAGATGACATGCCCAAGCAGCTTTGATTTGGATATTGGTGATGGTAACATTCATAGTTGATTAGTGTTTTCCTGGCATTACTAATGTTTAGAAGTTATATAGATTCATAGATTATGTGATTTTTACCCTCACAGAAGGCCCATAGACACACTTGATTGTTACTGAGGTCTGGGGGCTGAGGCAGGTACCCTCTTGCTTCAAATCTAGGAAAGTGGTGAAGGCACTAAGAGTCTTGCTGAGGAGGATACTCCCTTCTCTGATTATCGCCAGGGTGGATGTTGAGGCTTTGGGAAGCAGTCTTTACACTCAGGCCTGAAGGGATAAGTGCTGGGTCTTTCTTTGAAAACTTGGTGTGTGTCTTTGCGAGGTGGGTTTAGCATCGCTGTCTGTGGGTTGATGCCTGAGAAAAGCCTTGTCCGAGGCAAATTAAACAGAACAGATGGAAACCCGTGAGGTCCCATGGGGAACGATTACGTACAACATGTCTATATGGCTCAGGTCTGCAAATCAGGGCTGCATTCGAAATCCTCCTGTCATCTGACCTGTTTTAACAGCCTCGGACCTGTGTCCATGCATCTGCGGGATCTTGCAGGGAAAGGCTTCCTGGGCTCATGCACACTGTCTTTCAGTGCCTTAGAGAACACAGGACAATGGGAGCCAGCCAAGCCTACATGTCCCAACTGCCCTGCTTGCTAATGGACACCCCTAAATGATT
Organism: Castor canadensis; assembly: GCF_047511655.1. NCBI lineage: Eukaryota > Metazoa > Chordata > Mammalia > Rodentia > Castoridae > Castor > Castor canadensis. Next base: position 105,541,973 of record NC_133398.1, read on the forward strand.
TAGCTGCCATTTTACAGAGAGAGGTGAGCACAGGAGACTGAAGGAGAGACTAGATTCTTAGGTGTGTGTGGTTCAGGAAAAGGGAGTTTTGTTCTCTGGAGACCAGTCCCGAGCATAGCAGGATGCTGTCAGCACCCTGGACAGAGACCCCCCGGGGTAGTACAGCATAGCCTCCTTTCTGGCTCCTCAGTCTTCTTTGCGCCCACACTGCCTTTGAACTTTAGGCTTCCTGAGCATTACATCCCACCACAGAGCCCCCGTGCCTCAGCCTGGACCCTAGGAATCCCACGGTCTCTGACTCTGATCCATGCTTCCTCTCTAGGCTCTTACTATTCCCCACTGCATTTCTACCCACAGAACCTACGTGCCACCCAGTTGAACAGTTCCTTATCCCACAGTCATATCTTGTTTCAGTTCAGAATTGGTTCAAAACAGGTTTAGGATGGCTGCCCACACTCCCTAGGAAAGTTACCTCCCCCACCCCCACTATCAAGCACCTCCAGTCTGCGAAGGCCTCCATGGCAACACTCTAGCATCAGGACTACCCACTGTTCATCTCCATCTAGTGAGACGCACACACACCTTCCTGTGATGTTCCTGGGCTCCTTAGTCCTTGGTCCTCGTGCCTCTGATTCCCTCTCCCTTCAGGTCCTTTGCATTCATCGAGGCACCTCATTCACAGCTATGGTAACTTCCAGTTCCAGCCCTAATGGTTGGGACTTGGGTGGCACTAAGTACTGCTGACTTTGCTAAGGTGGTGTCTACCTCTTGTTGTCCTTATGTTCATATTTTACACATGGTAACTGTGACATCCATGGTCAGGCATTTTTATGTCAATTTTTCCTTTTCAACTATTTTTTCTGGTGCCCCTACTCCATTATAAGGCCTAGTGAACTAATGGTTCCTGATTCCAAGCCTTGCATGATCCACTGGTTTTATTGGAGGATCAGGAAAGAAACACTGATAAAATTGGCAGCTGTGAGGGGCTGACGGGTCTATTATATGCTAGATAATGGCAATAGAACACCATGGATCAGAAGAATTGGGGTCTCTGACATGAAGGAATTGAGTTTGTGGTAATGAAGCAGGCCGATTTTGTTTGGTTTGCAAATCACTAAAATGATAAGTTTTGCAAAGAGAAAGAGTTTGTGTGTGTGTGTGTGTGTGTGTGTGTGTGTGTGTGGTGTTGCTCAGTGATAAATCACTTGCCTAGCTGGTCCCTAGAGCCCCTCATAATTACTGTTCCCTGTTCCTACTTTCCCACCATCATTGTAGACTAGCTTGCCGCTCCTGCAGTCTTATACATACATGTAATCGTGTGGCATGCTCTAAGTTTGGCCTCTTGTACCCAGCATGATTCTTCCAGGACTCTCTCATGCTGTGTGTGTTGATTGACTTGTCTCCACTGCTGAACCCTACCCCATTCTCCATCATGGTTGGATTATCCACACCATGGCCTCTGGTTTCTGGTCCCTGCGACCCTGTTGTACTCATCCTTCAGCTCCACTTGAATTGGTGCTGTATGGTCTTGTATGACTCTGTTTCTCAGGATTATATGATTCTAAGTATTGCTAGAGGTGATTGTGAAGCATAATTTAGCCCTCTGTGGTTCAGCACTCCATGGTCCAGCTCTCTGTGGGTCACCCCAGGTCTGGGTAGCCCCACAGATGATGGCTGACCCACATCAGCAGAGCATGTGGCAAGAGCAGCTATGTTTGGGGAAAAACTGCCCTCCTGTTGCAATTGGTAGAGGCGCTGGTCCTAGGTGGGACCACCTGTGTGGACCCCTCTGAGGGCTTTCTTCTTAAGATTCAGGCCACGTTAGCCACAAAAGGCTGGAGCTACCACACTGTGAATGCCTAGAAGGGCAGGTTGTGTGAGGATGAAGATAGACACTGTAAACTTCACCCCATGGGTGAGATAAAAGTTATGTGAATGTGGTCTCTCCCTCTCAAAATATCATGCTTTCACCTTTTAACTTGCAGCTTTTCTTTGGTGTATCTGAATAGCCAGCATCACTACTCTTGAGCTTTGGGGCCATTATTAAGTAAAATAAGTGTTCCTTGAACATAAGCACTGTGATATACTGTGACAGTCAGTTTGATAATGGGAGGGCTAAGTGACTAACGAGTGGGCAGCATATACAGTGTGGATACACTGAATAAAGAGATGACTCAGACCTTGGGTGGAATGGAGAGAATGGCAGAGATTTCATCACACTGCTCAGAATGGTACATAATTTAAAACTTAAGAATTACTTCTGAAATTTTCTATTTAATATTTTGGGACTGCACTTGACCTTAGCTAACTGAAACCATGGAAATCAAAACCATGGATGAGGGGACTACTGTACTCCAGGGTGAGAGGAGCTTCAAAGAATCTTGGAAGGAATTGGCTACAAACTTCAGCTCTAGACAAAGGGCTCAAGGCTAGAGCTGTGTATGTTATCACCTAACTCTTGACCTCTATGTCCACCCCACTTACCTCCCCCCAATGTGTAAGGAGTCAGGAGCTGCAGCTGGAAGGCAAGGAGGTGTCCTTCATCTCTGGCCACCTGGAGGTTTCCAGTTATAAGCAGGCTTTGGGAAGGGAGCGCTTTCACTTTAAATGGAATTGGGAGTTTTCACAATTCTCTTAGGGCTAGCTGAGTTTGTTACTGAAACTAGGAAAATGAGGGACTCAAAACAAATAAAGATGTTTTCTTGTCTGCAAGTGCATTCATTAAGTACAGGGCGTGCCTGGGGCTTCCCCTGGGCTAGGAAGGACCTGGGACCACTGTGCACATGGACACAGAAAGGGTCAGGGAATTAGATAGTTCTTACTGTATCTGCACCTGCTCACTCTGCACTCTGCATTTGCTCAAGGTGCAAGGCCTACAGGACAGAGAGGAGCAGGGCAGGGATGTCCTGGGCTTGGAGTATGCAAGAAACTCACATGGGAGGTGCATCAAGGGGTCATAGGACTGGAGGACAGGATCAACTGAGGATAGAAATTCCTCACTTATTTTCTAATGTGGAGAGTGCTGGTGAGTTTGCAAGAGGAACTTGTGGGAACAAATGCCCAATTAGAGGTTAAAAAGGTATTGAGAGTAATAACATTCTTGTTTCCCAGTCAGGGGGCTGTAGCCATGTTGGTGGCCCCAACCACGTTCAATAGCTGTTCCATGGAGTTCTCTGGCTTGTCTCTGACCTTATCTGGAGTGAGCATTCTTCTAGACCAAAGACCTTGTGCATCTTCCGTTTTGTTGAGGATATGACCAAATTGCCTCTTGTGCTCACCAATGTGGAAGTGCCCTTGTTCATATGAACTACTATCAAGTGTCAGTCTTTGGCTTCAGTATGCAGACTTTAATTTGTACTCCAATTAAGAGCAAAGTTGGGAATCTTTTCATATTTCCAAGAGGTATTTGTATTTCCTTTCCCCTAAACCCTTTGTGCCTAGCTGCTGCTTAGTTTTCCACTGGGCTTATTTTCCTTATTGACTTATATCAAGATGATCATCTGTTTGTGCAATGTTGCTATGTTTTTCTTATGCCTAAAAATTTTATGCCATTGATTGTGTCAATATTTTCATTTATGGTTTCTGGGTTTTTGCATCATCATTCAACTCAAAGACAATTTTAAAAACGATTCCCAATTTCCTTTTAATACTTTTATGGTTTCATTACAAACAAATTCAATCTGCCATCCTCCTAGAATTTATTTGCATTTCAGGCATGAGACAAGGGCTCAACTTAATTTTTTCCTGGATGGTGCCCAATCCCTCAAACATCATTTAGGTAATTCTTATTCCATGTATCAGATGGACCACTCCTGGTGTGAATTCAGTCCTCCTCCTGCTAGTCTATAAACCCAGCTGTTCTATTTTTTATTGCTTGGCTCTATAAAAGAGCATGTGTGTGTATGTGCACATCCATGTGTGCATGTTTGGGGGAATAGGCAGAAATATAGGTGGTGCTATGTGATTTCAAAGGATCCAGTTCTAAAATTCTATATTCCAAAGAAAAATCTATATTAGCTGTGGAAGGCACTGGCTTTTATGATGAGAATTTTAGGCTAAATTGGGGAAGATGGTGTGGTCATGAGATGAAGGCAGTGTTTGTGGCAGGGCTGGCCATGGTCACTTTCAGATGACCATAGAGGTTGCCAAGTATCCCATTTTCATATTAGCAGAGCTCTGAGGTCAGCATTTGGCTTACTGAAAGGGGTTGTACTGAGCAGAATGTTAAGAAGCAGTCTCTATTATTAAAAACAGGGCAAAATTGGTACCTGGGACTCAAACAGGGATTAAACAGAATTACACAAGGCTAAACAATTATTTCTAAATGAACAAATTGTAACAGTACTGCTCACTAAGATGTGCTGAACTTAAACAGCAAGGAAGGAAATTGAGAATAGCTACATTTAAAATTAGACTTTGGAGTTAAAGTAATTTCAGGCATCTAAATATTGCAATTTTTTAATAGTTGTGTCATTTCTATTTCAAGCAGAAATAGATCCCATCAGCTGGGTTGAAGTGAGGACTCATGCACACAAATCATCACATGAGCATTAGAAACGAGTTTGTGTCAGTTATGAAGGCAGAACATTTTTTTTGAAAAGCAGCTTCATTTGAAAACCTCTGGGAATTCTAAGGGCTCACAGTGTATCCTTAGGACTTCTCTTGAGTACATGAGCTCTGAGAAATTTCTAGACCTTCTTACATTTGCATATTTTAAGAATAAAAGGTTGTCTGAATGTGCCCCGAGACTTTTGTGTGCTTCTTGGCAAAGACTTGCTGGGCAGAGTGGTCCATTATGGCGGTGCTGTGCCCACCCTTTGGAATACCCATGTGTCCTCCATCCCTCCCCTCTCCCCCCACAGCACACAGGTGCAGCATCGCCTACAGAAGTCCCATGCCTGTAGGTTAGACCTTTGATGGTGTGGGCCTTTTTGCAAAACTGCTAAGATTGATTTTACTTTTCCTCTTATACTCCATGTTGATGGATAGAAAAAGAATCTGGTGATTAGTATGGGATATTTAAGGAATGACTCCACATACAGCATTTTTCTAATAGAAATTTAGCTGCTTTGCTGAGCTTAATGTATCATTTAATTTAATAAGCACAGTGCAGAAGTTCACTAAGGTACTTTAAAAAATTGAACAGATTAAATATGGACGCGAGGTTTATATAGTTCTGAGAGAGGCAATGCGGCCTTCTGAAGGTAAACAGGAATTTCCTTTTAGATAGTACTTCGGATGATATGTATTTGATCATTTTTGATAGAGCCACAGTAAGACTGTTAATTATAAAACAAAGAGGACCAAGCATAAACATCAAAATCATTTGCTTCTCACTTGAATTTTCCTAAGTGCTAATGACTCGTGGTCTACACGTTTCCTGGCATCTGACCTTTCAGAAATATATTTCTCTCTCCAGTTTCTACAGTGAACTGAGTGGCAAACGGGAAGCCCGTCTCCATGGTCTGTTGCCTCATTTGACGAGGACACATTTCTCTAAGAGCATTCTGTGTGATGGTGACTATTTTTCTTCTCAGTGGTAGAAATTAATTACAGGAAGGATTCAGTTTGGAAAGTTGGTGGAATGTTTCTGAGGACCCATTCTCTTCTTTTGCATTCTGTGTTTCTCCAAATCTCTGGGTGTTTTTTTTTTCTACATTCTTGTAATCTTTTCTGCTTACTTACGTGGGAGTGGAGAAGTTCTTCCACCTCCTTCCTGGCCTTCTAATGCTGAAGTGCTTTCTGCCCATCTCCTAGACATGTCTTCACTCAGCTGTCAAGATATTGAGAGGGTTTGATTTTAGATGTCCTCATCCTCCACACTGTAGTCTTCTACTGCCTGCATCTGGACCACCACAACCTTCCTCTTTCCCTGACTCATCACTTGTCCTGGCCTTCCCTTTTGCATGTAGTCAGACCTATGCATGCCCAGCTAGTCCTCCACCAGTGCCTCTCAATACTGAGGACAGTGGAGCTGCTCAAGTAATGCTGTTCCATGAACCTGCCCTTCACGGAGCCTCATTTCTGGCTCATTTGTTTAGCATGGGAGTGCCTTTCCTCGAAACCCTTGATTTTATCATACAACTGCTCTTGACTAACAAATCCTTCAAAAGTTGAAAATATTGTATTGTGGAAAGTGCACTGACTATACCTAACCTATGGAGCATGGTAGCTCAGGAGCCCAGCACACTGTAGAATGCTGGTTCTTTCCTCTTGTGACTCTGTGGCCCAGCATCCAGAGAGAGGGTCCAATGGATGAAATCAGAGGACATTATATTAAGTGAAATAAACCAGACCTGAATGTAGAATAGTGAATACTAGAGGTTGGAGGGTGGGGATGGGTACAGACAAAGGGAGACTGGATTCAATCAGGGCACATTCTATGCCTGAGTTGATATATCACACATTAGTTCATGTTAATCACAAATAAGTCCTATGTACGCCTGTATGTAAATGGAAAATGATACCTGTTGAAACTATTCTAGGAATGGAGGGGAGAGGAGGATAAAGGATGATGGAGGGAGTGAATTCAAGTATGATATATTTGATATATTGTAAGAACTTTTGTAAATGCTACAATGTACCCTCACCCAGCACAATAAAAATAAGTTAAAAATAAAATAAAATAAGAGTTTTGAAAGCCTAGAAACCTAAAAAAAGATTAGGTTTCAAAATTTAAAGTATGGTTTTTACCAAATATTAATTGTTTTTGCACTAAAGTAAAGTTGGAAAACCATATTGAATCAATATCACTCAGGAACAATCTGTATTACCACTGCAGAAGCTGGAGATCAAAGTTCTTCTAATTATATTTTAACTCACTTTGGAAGGATCTTGATCAAAGCAGTGATTGATTAGGTTTGGCCCTCATGCTGGGATCATGACAATGCAGACTGGGAAGAGTGCATTTTAGGATGCTGATTTTTAAAAACTGGAATGTTAGCCAAATATTAAAAAATTTTTTAAATGTGGCATTGATAATATTACAGTATTAGTATATGGCTAGCAAAATTTAAAAAAAGACCTAGAATACATCTGGTGAGGGGTTTTAAGATGATCTGTCTGTGTTTTGTTTAGTTTTACTTTTTAAAGGAGAGGTTGGGTGACTCCCCATCTTGCCAGGCCGATTTTCTTTGCCTGAAGTAAGCAGGTAGTTCTTTATTCTGGATGTTTGAGTGCAAACTCTCTGGGTTCTATAGTTCTCATTGGCATATGATAAAATGAATCTCTCTCCCTTTCCTCCTAAGGGAAGCCATCAGCCGTGTTTGTGAAGCTGTACCAGGTGCCAAAGGAGCGTTCAAGAAGAGAAAGGTACTGCCATTGGTTTCGTGTGTCTTACTATTTCCTCCTGTAAGTCCTCCACTTTATATCTTCACCACTTTATATCTTCAGTCATGCAGCCATCCGTTGTCCTCTTCTCGTGGCCTGGCTCTCGTCACTTGTAAAAGCAAAGAGAGCTGAGATTCCTGTCTCTCCTCTGTGGCCGAGGACAGTGAGCTGGCACTGCAGACACTGTGATTAGTCACTGTGGCTTAATCCTGAAGACAATGACAATAGCAGATACCTGGCCAGACATTTCTTTGGATACTTTATATACATTAATTCACTTAATCATAACAAGTCATTGTTGTAGATAGCTCAGCAGTGTGCTGGTAAGTGTTTAACAATCAGCTCGTGGGGTTGGGAAGGGGTTACAAAAGCACTGAATTTGTAGCATTTGCCAATTGCTGTGGCGCCAATACTTCTGTGTGACTGATCTCAACCTGATATCCCTGGAGACAGAGTCAGGAAGAGATACAGAGTATCATCACATAGCGCTCCCACCACACAGGCACGGTAGATTCGACCTGAAGATCATACGTAATAGTCGATGAAGCAAAACTGTTAGGGTACAAGGAGTAGTCTGTTTTTAAAATTTAATTGTAAAATTGTAAAATTGTTGTTAAATGAAAATTTAACAATAGCCGTGTTTAATGGTCAATCCATACAATTCCTAAAAACTTAATAATTGGCTCTCTTTAGTTGGAACTAGCTAGCGCTACAATAACATCAGAAATTCCCATGTTATAGAGATGAAAACTGAGGCACAGAGTTGAGAAACTACAATGCAAGTAGGAAGTGAACTGAGGCCAGGGCCAGACCACCTGCTCCAGAGGCTGAATATTGAACGATTTTACAATCTTTCATCCTGAACATGGTTGGACTAGAAGAAAAAAAAATCTGAATTAAGAGGAGGACACACGCACACACATACACACCCCTTCTTTAGTTAAGTGCCTAGCAAATATATAACTCAAAACTCATGGTCTCAAATTTTCTGCCTAGACAGAGTTATAAGGAAAGTATACCTTGGAGATCTGGCTGTGCCCTGAGGTTGAGCACTCTCCATTCCTGCACCTTTTGGGCAGGTGCATGGTTGCCTCTGCTATTCCCCATACTATAGGTTGTATCTGCCTTTAGAACTGCAGGACATTCATGACCCATAGGGCAACTGCATTTCAGGACGAGAACTCTAAGTGACACCTCAGGTATGCTAGCTTGTGTTCTGTTCAATCCCCTGAGGATCCTGGGGAACAAACTAAGGGTCCAGAATTTTGAGAACAGGAACCGGGGAAGCATTTGAGAAGTGATAGGTGACCTCATCTGTCAGAGCCGGGTGGTACTGACAAGTCTTAGGGTACCCTCATGGCTCTTTTGGTGGGAAGAAGAGGAAATAATGCCAGTTCCCAGGATTTGTCTCAGTATACTTGACCAGGATCTCACAGGTGGGTCAGGGCATCTCTATTTTTAAAGAACTCTTTTAGGAGTGTTAACTTAAAAAAAAAGAAGAAGAAGAAAAGGATTGGCACAGAGATCAAAGGAAATAGCATGTACCTATTTTATCTGAGAAGCAAAGAGCTACAATTTGGGTACACTGAATCAGGGCAGCCATGAATAGTATGCCCTAAGGCGAGCGTAGGAAGGATTTTAATTTTTTTTTTTTGGAAGGGATATCCATAAAAATTTGCTTTTGCAGTTCATTGGCTGTGCAGAAATCCTAAGCTGCCAACCCATTCTGATTGGTTCTCTAATGAGGGTACTCCCAGCTGAGAGCTAGAGAAAGCCAGTGGATACTAACTTAAATAGATGAATCTGCTGGAACATTCTGCAATCTGACCTTCAGCAGGTGGAGTGCACTCCTCAAAATCTCTGGACTCCACTTTAGAAAGCCTTAGCCTTAGTTACTTCATTTTGTCTCCCAGAAGATTAAGAAAGTGCATGCCTGGTTAGGAATTAATTGACTGATCAATGAGATGATGTTCTAATCCAAACTGAAAGAATGGGTTGTCCCAAAGGACAGAGAGATGAATGTTGCAATGCTCATTCAGGGACCTGGTTAGTGGTGGGTGAGAAGCCATAGCCCTTTGCTTTCTGACAGGTGAAGGAGACACCTGTCATAGCCAGCCTCTTTGTCTCCATTCTGTGCTGGCTCCCGGCCATCAGATTTTAACTGAACTGACTAGGTGAGCTCTGACCAGGAAGATGTTTGTGTCAAAAGACTTGTGGTCCATTCCCTTTAGTGGTGAGCATCTTCACCACCCTTTGAGATTGCTCAGAAGCCCCAAAGCTGGTCAGCTTATGTCTTCCCTGAGATAGTTTGATTTAGTTTTCTGAAGCCAGCTTTCAGCATCTGCAGAGCTGCAGCTGTTTTCCCAGGGTTTATATCCAGAGAATTCCATGAGACACCCATGCATGGCCAGAGGCAGCCAGGAAGACTGACACCGCTGACTGCCCTCATTTCAGCATTTGCACTGAATTCTTTTACAACTTTTATATGGCATATTCTAGCAAGTACATGTTAATGTTGGCTCCCCTAACCCCAGCTCAGCCATTTCACTCTTGTCCCCTGTGCCTAAGCGGGTGGGAGTAGTCAGTGAGCGTTTGTGGGTGTGCTGACATCTGTGTCTCTACCTGTTCAGACAAGAACAACAGAGGCCCTGACAGTATGGCCTTCGGTAAAGAAAAAGCTAAACTAATGCTGTTTGATTTTACAGCCTCCAAGCAAAACGCTGTCCAGCATCCTGGGAAAGAGCAACCTTCAGTTTGCAGGGATGAGCATCTCTCTGACCATCTCCACTGCCAGCCTGAACCTGCGGACGCCCGACTCCAAACAGGTGTGCTTGCTCAGTCCTCCTGGTCCCCCACAGAGCCCCAAGGATGGGTGTCGCATGGTCTTGCAGCTTACTGAGCTCACATAGAACATGTTTGTGTAAAATCGTGACCCGTCCGTGAACTTTGACCACTTTGAAGGGTCATCCACACAATGATGGATGAGTTGGGTCTTTGTAGTTTTGCTTGAAATTACCTTTTTTTTTTGAAGATAGCACATGAAATTATTAACCAATAATTAAACAGTAATACTTGCAATATAAAAAATGGTGCTGCATGTGTGAAAGTCTCCTTTTAATATCCTTGCCCTTTAGTGACCACATTTTATTGGTTTTATAGAACACATTTTAATTTTATCACCTTTATAGTGGATAATACACCACAGTTTAATTGACAGTATCTTTTCTTCCTTGGTGGGTCCATATTTTGGAGCATCTTACAATCCATAGTGTTGCAGGGTTGATGAGAAGTGGTGTGTCTATGGAATATAAGTCATGGTGGAATGAGTTCAGAGGTGACCAAGGTGGCACAGCCACATTTATTAAGGCTAATTTCAATTACAATGGTTGTGTTTCATGCAGTACCTATCTTTTAGGTTTCTTTATCTATCATTAGTTTCTTCAGCTGGAAAAAAAAGTGGGTATAGGAATGACTGTCCTGGCTACCAACCGGGCAGAAGGAAGCAAGGCAGAATGAAGGTCAAATGAAGCAAGGGAAGTGAAGACGTTTGTGCATGATAAAGAGGAATGTGGAGTGTGCATGCCATCCTCTGCTCTCCCAGGCCCAACCTCCAGTGCAAGTAGTGTGAGCTGGAAATTGGATGAGGCCTCCGTGTGACACACTCTCTGATTCTGACCATGTTGCCGGGAATGCCTTGGTCACCTTTATGTTACACACATACTTCTATTTATTGATTCCCTAGCTCCAGGTAAGCAAGGAATATCACCAGCTTCATTTATTCCTCCACCTCCCACCCAAGATGTAGAAATAAATTTTAGATCCAGTGTGAAATGAGAAGCAACATCCAGGCTTTGCTTGGGCTAAACTGGATACCACATCTCACTCCATTCTTGTCTTCCATGGACCTGTAGATAATCCCTTGTGTTTTCATGCTTACTCTTCCAAAGGTTTGGGTTAACTGACCCCTGAGGTTGTAGATCACGATGTTGGGCAGGCTCAGCCTTTCTCTGAGCTGTCTCAGGTGGAGCCCTGCCCACTTGGGCCTGCACTTCCATTTACTCTCCTATCCATCCTCTTTCTATATGGCTAGTGGATGGTTTATCTCTAGGAGCCTTCATTCTATGGGGTCTTATCCCTGAGTCCCTCCTTCTCCTTCATTCAGTGAAAGAGAAGGGGCAGTAAGGATGATGCGAGGATGACTGGCCTTGCTCCATCCTGGGATGTGGTGCTGGTTGGGTGAGTCCACTTCACATTTTCCTGCCCTTGCATTTGGTGGAGGGAACTGAGTGCTGGGTTCTGGACACCCAGGGGCTGCCCAGATGACAAAGGCACAGTCTGCAGCAGGTTGGATAGAGGCAGAGCTCAGGGCTCTGGCTCTCCCTTTGGCTGACTTTAAGTCCCAACCATAGCAAATAGTGGTCTGGCAAGACACTCCCTTCTCCATCCAGAGAGAGCAAACAGAATTCTAAATAGAAGAATTGAGATGAAACCTTCATAGCAGAAGCACATGCTGTCTATAACAGTCGCTTAGCACTAACTTTCTTTTTCTCCCTTTAATTTCTGTTACTGGAAGGAGTTAGAAACAGTCATATGATCTGGGGATTGCTATTCCTTGTGGTTCCTTTAGGAGCTGTCTGCCTCTGGTCTAAAGAGAAGATTGTAGAAATAGCAACTATTATTAAAGTCATCGAGGGCATAAGCTACCCAGCCAGTTTCATTGTTTTATATTCACTTCTGAAGTTTTACAAATGCCAACAACCAAATCAGACATTTAGAATATTTTATTTTACCTTATGGTTCAGTTGTATCTTAATTGCAGTTTACAGGAGTATGTTTGGGAAAATTCCTCAGATACCATGACTGTGAAACTCAGCTGTCTGCTGAGGGCAGGGGCTTGAGGCAGCTGCGTGGATACAGACTCAGTCATGTTGGGATGGAGCTGAGCTCTTTTCCTACCCCTAAAAATTTATTTCTACGTCATTACATTGTGTTTAAAAAGATAAAAATAGCCTGGAAGACTTATGTAGCTCCTAAAATTTAGGACAGCTTCTAATTTACTCAGTGTCTGCTAAATTCCACTCCACACTGCAGCTTATAAAGCCAATGGAAATTTCCCATTTTAAAATTAGCTCGGAATGTCCTGTCTGGTTTTTAAGTTGATAAATTATGGGAGTGCTTAAATGGCACTTTGAATCTTGGGTACCAGCTTTCTAAGTTATGTGCACATAATACATATGAAATGAAGAGAGGAATGGGCTACCTTTCCTTCCTTCCTAGCTACAGGGTCTGCTTCAGATGCCCGGATGTGTTTTTACAAACAGAAACCATAAGGTGCAACGTTTAGGTGTGGGTTGAGATTTTTTCCTTCTTGAAGAGGCTTTTGTTAAAATCCTAGCTTTGGAGAGCCTATATATGATCACAGACCTGTGATTATTTGTCTTCTTGTTTTGAGCAAGCCACTCAGCCCCTCTAGCCTCAGGCTCCTCACCTGTAAAGTGTCTTGGGAGGCTTAACGACAGATCCTGGCCAACCAGCTAGATAGCAGCCATCAGGCTAAGATGGTTCGCAACAGGTGATCCGGTGTATGTGCACTTGTTATTTTCCTACTGGTACCAGTTTTCAGGAAAGCTTGTCAGTTTATGTTGCCTGTCAACAAACAGTTGGTTTTGCAAGACTTGGGAGGGATAATAATGGAGCATCTCTTCTTGTTTTGGCCCTGGCAGATCATAGCCAACCATCACATGCAGTCTATCTCCTTTGCTTCCGGGGGAGATCCGGTAAGTGCCTGGACTTGTTTCTCTCGCTCTTACTACAAACTTCTAAGAAGGGACTCCTACCTCAAAAGTGCATCACTTTATGACACTGTAAAAACAGGTAACTGTGATTCCAACTATTTTTCCCGTTTGATTTCAAAAGCTCTTTTTTGACTGTTATTGTTTGGGGACCAGTAAGACATGCTGTTAACTTTCATTTCATTAGCCAAAAGCTGTCAGAAATTCTGGAAACCTTCATCTTCTCAAGAAGTAGCAAATAGCTCCCCCGCTTTCAGAGTTGCCTGGGTCTTCTAACATTGGCACTCCATGCTTGGTTTTGGAGGGTTTTCTTTGTGTGTGTGTGTTTCCTATTGGATCTCCAAAACTGCTTTCCAAAACAGGACCAAACCCAAAACTCACTGCCTGCTCACTGTTGCCACCCAGTCCTTCAAAGAAACCAGGGAGCTAGGGGACAGGGAAGGAGGGGAAGAGACAGGGCTGGCCTTTTCCAGCACTGAAGGGGGAAAAGGCTCCCCTTTCGCTTTCTCCCCCGCCTCCAAAATTATCATATTGATTTTCATTGCTCTAGGTAAAATTTTTACTAGTAAAAATTTAAATTAGTATGACAGAGGGACTTTTTCTTTGAGCTAAATTTATTCCATTGAACAATAAAGTTCTATATCCTGAAATAGCCTTTTTTTTTTTTTTACCGTTTTTGGTGTTAAATAGCCTTTTAAAAACAATGGTAGGCTATAGGTTGTTGTGTTATATTATTTGGTCAAAATTTCAGTAGGCAATCCTCAGATTTTAGGCAAAAGTGTACCCACGCAAGATAGCTTATAAGGCACATTATATTAATCCTTACCTCAAGGTCAGGGACCTAGAGGAGGGATTTTCCCCATGACCTTCCTACCTCTTCACCAGGAGTCCTTGGACATGGGTAACCCTTTCAGAGAAATGCTGTTGGCTCATTGAAAATCAATTGACAGAGCCATAGCTAAAAATTCCAGAGCCTCCACATCCCCAATGGACAACACAGTAGGACCACAGGAATGGCACTGTTGAACTGCACTCTGGTCATCTTTGGACAACTAGGCTGTGACAGAAGGTCAAATCCCTTCCTCTGCTGAGTGCCTGTGGCTCAGGGTCTGAGGTGGGGTGCTGGAAAGTAGGGAGCCCAGCAACGCTCGAAGCGAGCATTGGCCCTGGCCTGCCAACAGCCCTTGTTGGTGCTGATACCTAATATTTAGGTTCTATTGTTTATTTTGTACATATTTAGGTAGCAGTGACAGTTAAAGTAATCTGCAACATTTTATATGTTGTTTTGTTTTGTCAGGAACATTGTTTTGAATCCTAATACACTCCACAAATGTGCCCAGAAGGAATCAAGACTGACATGAGAGCAGCCATGTCTTGACTTGGCTGTTGACCATCTCGAGAGGCATATGTCTCATTGCTGGCCTTCCTTCCTCAGCTTTGAGCCAGAGCAGAGTTTCTTAGTTCAGAGTAATAACGTGAAAAAAAATGGAATTTCCCCACATATGCTAATGCTGACTCAAATTAATTTTGTTAACTAAATATGTACAAAATATATATAGAACCCTTACGTTTATACTTTTTATTGAGCTCTAAACCCCAATAAAATTTGGAAGTTAAATACAAATAAACACTGTTAAGACACTAGCATTCAAAGTGACATTAATTTACAATGACTACAAAGTTTGCTGAAACTGACTCTATGCCCCTGACATGTTGCTGGACTGGCCACCAGCATGCAGAATCTTTTGAGTTCAGCATCTCTCTACTACCACAGGCACCTGGATGGTTTAATTCTCCCACTGATTTCTCCTATTAAAGCAAAAACTTCAGTTGTACATCATTTTCCCTGTTCTTTTCTTTCTAATTCTGTAAACACCTGGCACCCCTAATGCTGGAAGACCAGCTGCAAACCTTGGCACTGAACCTGCAGACCTAGTAACACAGAGGTTGTCCAAATGATCCTGGATATCCTCATATTAGTTTAAGATTATGGAGAGGAAAACACAAAATTGAAAAGCAAATTCCAGTGCTACCTCAAATGCTAGAAAGCACGCCCACAGTTCTCAGTTCGGGAGACACCGGTGCCCTCTCAGATGTTCTGGGAAGCTCTAAGGACACTGCTGACTGTCACGTCCATGAACGTGGGAAGGAAATCTGTGGTAATGAACTACAACCCATATATTTTCGCCAATAGCTTCAGCCCCCACCACTCATCCTTATGGAGATGACCGGAGGTTCACTTGATGGTTTGACTCCTCCCTTCCCTAGTCGGTTTGTGAAAGCACCAGTGAACATGAAAAGGAAGCAGGTTGGAGGGGCCTCTGGGAGAAGGACTCTGGGTAACAATTCCCCAGTCTGCACAGCTGCTGGAAGAGTCCTCTCTTGTAGGCTTGTGAGATCCAGTAATGTCACGGGGAAAGTGCTCAGCCCAACCCACCACCTTGCTCAGTGCCCAGAAAGGGCTCCATGCCCATCTACACCCACTCTTGCCCCTTTCTCCTTGCCCCATTTTCCAGAGTGTGCTGAGAGAGGGGTGCTTTTGTCTCCTCTGCTCGTGGACAGAAGCAGTGGAGGAGGCCGCCACAGAAACCCTTGCAGGTGCTGACAACAGCTAATCTGTCACCTTGGAGCCCTTCAAAGCAATGAGATTTGGGAAGTAGCTACAAACATAGAGCAACTTTACTAGTTTCCCTCTGAGATTTTTTTTGAATGTTTCAAATATCAACTTTGCAGAGAAGTCTTTTTGGCTTTCAAGATTTGGGAGTATGATTGGCTCCCTAATTACTTGTTGAGAAGCTAGTGTGCACAGCACTACTCATACAGAGCTGCCTCTGACACAGCTTTGGGGTCTTGTCTTCCTCTATGCACTAGTTCAATAAGATTGCAGGTGAGGAAACTCATATTCTATCTGGAAGGTGAGCCTTCTAAATACAGCTCATTTAAAAAAACATGTTTTTTCAAACTTTCTATCAACACATGTATGTTAATATTATACACAATAATGAGTTTCACGGTAACAATTTCATGGATGCATATACCTTACTTTGATATAGTCACCCTCCATTACCCTCTCTTACTTCCCTCACTTCTCCCTCATTTCCTTCTTTTTCCCAAATAGTCTCCCTTCAACTTTTATCTTTTTTTCCTTAGTTTCCATATATGAGAGAAAACATGTGACACTGTCTTTCTGAGTCTGACTTATTTTGCTTAACATCATGAGCTCATGTTCTGTCCAGTTTCCTGCAAATGACATGACTTCATTCTTCTTTATGGCTGAATAATACTCCGCTGTGTGTACTTACCACATTTTCTTGATTCATTCATCTGTCAATGGACAAGCTAGGCTGGTTCCATATCTTAGCTATTATAAATAGTGCCGCTGTAAGCATCTGGGTTTTTTTTCGATAAAACAGAACATGACTGTATTTAGATACCTAACTTCTGTATAACCAAAAAATAAAATACCACAATAAAAGAAAACACATTTTTCTCATTTGCAATGCATGACAAAATGTTTACATACTTAATCATAAGTGACTTCTGAGGAATAGTAATAAAGGAACTTACTACAAGAGGATGAAAAGAAACAGAAAATAAACTGTTAATGGATTAAAATGATTGCTATACCCAAGACAAGAAGAGTCATTTACCTCATTCCCACATGAAGGTGGGGGGTGGATGTTAACCAATCTTTGAATATGCACTCTGGTTTTCTTCTAGATCAAGGGTTCTCAAAGTGTGGTCCTCAGTCCAGCGGCAGCTGTAACTTGTCTGAAATTTATCTGGAGGCCCCAGATCCACCAGATAGGAAAGTCTGGGGTGTAGTCCAGCAATCTGTTTTAACACATTCTGCATGGAACTTTGACATGAAGTTTCCTCATGTAGACATTGCTTTCAGCTTTCAGCTTAGGTTCACATTAACATTACTTGGGAGTTTTTTAAAAATGTCCAATGGGCAGGCCTCACATCCAAACTAGTTAAAGCAGATTATATGAGCAACAGGACTCAGGAGTCTGCGTTTTTAAAGCTTCCAGGATCCACCATGCAGGGAAAACAAATGTCTCTCGTCCTGCTGCTGTCAGTAAGGGCGCAGACCACAAATGTGGAAACGCAAAACCTTGGGCCCTGGTAGAATCTGTATCACAGGAACTCTGGGGAATTCCTGCCTACATCATAGTTTGAGAAAATGCCTTAGTTGGGCAATTTGTAGGCAGCATTTGAACTTATTTATTTATTTTTAGTGCTAGGGATCAAACCCAGGGCCTCTCATCTGTGAGGCAAGTGCTCTACCATGAGCTATACTCCCGGCCCTGATTCTTTGGCTGTGTGATGAATGAGTCCTTCCCAGAATGTGGTTGGGCACTGTGTCCTTGTGATGTTGCCTCTCAGTGTGACAAGTGATACGGACATCATTTTTTTTCCTTACAGGACACAACAGACTATGTTGCCTACGTGGCTAAGGACCCTGTAAATCGCAGAGGTAAGCAATGCTTGACCTTTGTAATCACTCATCTGTGTACAGCCAGACTTAATGTACATACCAGCTGTTCTTCATTACCTCAGTTCCCATCATCAAAACAAGCATGTGCTATATGGCATTATTAAGAATTGAGGTAACACATCACCTGGCTGAGTGAGGAGGCTGCGGAACACTGAGCATAAAACTCACACCTGTATCCAGATGGCTACAGACGCCACACCTGACTTACACATAGCAGCTCCCACTGGTGCACTGACAGTGACCTTGGCTGTACCTGGAAGACTCTACACCTGCCCATTGTCCTGGATGCCTGGATTTCATTCTTTGTGTGTGCTCACTGTCCTGTCCCTAGCTCTAGTGTTGCAGTTCAGAGTGTGGTCTCCTTATATCCCTTTATGCTTCTAGGGCCTAAGCACAGGCTGGGACTCCTGAGGACTTCTTCTTCATCCTTAAGTCTTTCTTCAGCATGATGTTTTGTGACTTGTGGCTTGTCTTAAAAGAGGCATTTGAAGAACAAGAGAGTTAGGCAGTTAGTACGTCAGTGGCCCTTGGAAACTACTCCCTAACCTAGCTATAAAGATTTGCATTTCCATGTTATTGTGTGAGGGTTTATTTTTCCACTTGGGCCTTTACCAACCCTGGGTTAAGGAACACTGAAGTTGATGGGCTATTTTTTTAATAGTGTCCTGAGGTTGGAGGTAACAAGGTCATACAAAGTGTTTTAGCTCTGGTTCTTCCCAGGCAAACTTGAGCTTCATCATAAGGCATAATTTGGGAGAAGAGGGCTTCTGTAGATGAGGTAATGCAGGTTCAAAGACAGGTAGCTTCCTTATCTATAATTGTCACATTGTCACTCCTGAACAGAGGTGGAGACAAAGGGAAGGAGCCTGGGTGGTTCTGATGAGCCTAGGATGGTGCCAAGATGCCTTGCTAACATAATACTCTAGCCCCCAACTTCTTGAATGACTGCAAGTAGCCAATGTTTGTCTCAGGTGAGCAGAGGCGGCACACCTGTTCAGTTAGGACTGGCATCTGGGCCAGTTGTGCAAAAGCCAATCTCGTCAATTTAGAGGCTGTATTGTTAGTTTCCTAAGGTTTCTGTGACAAAATACCACAAACTGGGTGGCTTAGAAAACAGAAATGTGTTTCCTCAGAGTTCTGGAGGCTGCCAGTCAGAATTTAGGTGTCAGCGAGGCTGTGCTCCCTTTGAGTCCTTGAAGGGACCTTCCTCACTTCTTCCAAGCTTCTGTTAGTTTCTGGAGATCTGTAGCATTCTGTGGCTGTAGATGAGTCACTATGACCTTCAGTAGTCACATGGTGTTCTCCCCATGTCTCTATGTCCTCATGTGGACATGTAGTGGGAAGGCCAGCCATATTGGGTCAGGGTCCACTCTACCCCAGTAAGACCACAGGTTAACTGGATAGATTTGCAACTGCCCTATTTGCAAACAAGGTCACATTCTGAGGTCCTGGGGGTAAAGACATCAACATAATCTTTTTTTTTTTTTTTAGAGGAACACAATCAACCCAACACCGATGCCAGTCCCTTTACCTATTCTCAAGTCCCACCAAGTCAGGGGAGGGAGTGGAGGAAAGGAGAGTGGCAAGCTGCACCTCACCACACACAGGATTCCCCAAGTTCAGCCTGGAGATAGCAGTCATTGAAGTTGTCTCTATTGTAGTTTGTTTCAAAATAAGTTCAAGTAATCCTGGATTTTTTCTTTTCCTGGACACCTATACTAGGTCAATGGTTCTCTAAATGAGCTACACTTTATAGTCACCTAGGGAGGCTTTAATAATCTCAATATGGAGGCCCCAGAGAGTGGGATGCAGTCAGCAATGCTTTGGGTGATTCTCTGTACAGCAAGATTGGGAAGTAAGGCCAGGGCTACCCCTGAAGGAGTTTGATCCCCTGGCATTTTGCTTCAGGCCATATAAGGCCTATTTTGTTTCACAGGATCTAACCAAGAGTCATTCTGCCTATGGTCCCTTTCCAGGGCCACAGGGATCAGGAGCTCCTCTGTATGCCCGTGATCCCTACACCAGGCTTTCTCTGAGAATCGCATGCAGTCTATTGGGATCTTGGAGGAAAGTGTCTGTGATGGGCTGAATGTTTGTAGCTCCCAAAATTTGTTTGTTGAAATCCAAACCCCCAGTGTGATGGCATTAAGAAATGGAATCTTTGGGAGGTGATTAGGTTACAAGGGTGGAGCCTCATGAGAGGACTCTGTGTCCTATGGAAAAGGTCCCAGAGAGCCCTCTTGCCCAGTTTTCACCATGTGAGGACACAGCAGGAAGGTGCCATCTGAAAACCAGGAAGAGAGCCCTGGCCAGACACCAAATCTTCTGGCACCTTGATCTTGGACTTCCAGCTTCCAGAACTGTGAGAAATGAATGTCTGTAGTTTAAATTCCCCAGTTAATGGTATTGTGGTATAGTAGCCTGAGCTAAGACAGGCTTTTATTTAAGATACTGAGTGGAGAGATGATCATTCTTTGTTCTATTACTCCATGCTTAGTGGTTTAACAAGAACTATTTTATTATATTTTATGATGGGTCAGGAATTTAGTCAGGGTTCAGTTGACCAATTCATCTCTCCCTATGGCATTAGTAGGAGCCATTGATGGTCTTTAAGTGGTGTCAGGGCTGGTCTCACAGGTCTAAATTGGCTTCATCTCCATAGTTGCCACTGGCAGGAATGACTAGAAGTCTATGTCAGCAGGTTCTTCTCTGTTCCATGGAGACTCAGGGCTTCTCCAAGTGACCCCTCCACCCACTAGGGCAGTAGGACTTCCTATAGGGCAGTTCTGGGCTCCATAAGACTGAAAGTGGGGGCTTCCAGTGCTCTTAAAGACAGCTTTACTTCTGCTAGAGTTTATTGTTCAAAGCCATCATTGTGGCTTAGGTTCAAGGACAGGGGAACTGTGCCCAGCCTTCAAGAAGAAGAGTGTTAAGGAATTTGCAATCTTTACTGGTGTTATCCGCCATGTCTGTTTTCCATGCTGGGAAGGCCCAGCATTCTGGGAGACAGTGTGGGTGGAAGGGGAGGGGGACTGGTTCTAGCTGTACCCCCCCAGTAGGAACATTATTTCTGAGCATTTGTCTATTCTATCCATGTCCATTCAGCATCACCTCCTTCTGGGAAGGAGCCAGTGGAAGGGCTTTCTCCCCTTTCTATCTACTGCTTCTATCCCTCCTTCTCCTGTAGGGACAAGTGACTGGTTTAATTTAGTGTGAGTGACCTCTAGCATTGTGTGGTCAGATTTGTGAGAAATTCTGGTTCCTATTCTGGCTCTCAAACATCTAAGCCCTCACATAAAGGCCTCTAGGTCTAGTGCTCCAGTAGCAGTGCTTGGGCGCTGTGCTTCTCAGACTGTAAGTTCAGTTCCTCAGGACACATGGGGCCCCAGAAAGTCTTAGATCGAAAATCTATAACAATAGGTGATGGTTTCTTGCTGTTGTTACTCTTTATCGTTTTCACTGATTCTGGCTTACACATTTTTTGCATTGGTTTCTGATTAATTTAGAAGTATTTCTAATGAGAATCTATATTTTTCTGACTGGCTTCTATAGTTAATCTGGTGGAGAGCAAGAGGTCGTTCACTCTAGTCATTTAAATTGTATGGGAATGACACCTTGCATCTCAAGGAGATAAGGGTCACACGTGAGTGAAATTTTAGGCTTTTGGGGCCTTATGGTTGAAAAGCAGGACCAAAAAGACACCTAGAGATGAAATTCCCAACATGTCAGTCTTTGCTGAATCCTACTCTCCCATTTTTTTAAAGTCAATTTAAAAATTGTATTTAATTTTTAATTGACACAACAATTGTGTATATTTGTAGGATTTTAACACATGTGTACAATGTGTAATGATCAAATTAGGGTAAGTAGTATTTTTGTAACCTCATTTATCATTTTCTTGAGGTGAGAATATTCAAAATTCTTTCTTACAGTTTTTTGAAGTATGTAACATGCTGTTGATGATAGTCACCCTATTGGGCAATAGAATACCAGGGTGTATTCCTCCACCTAACTGTAATTTTGTTCCTGTACACCAATCTCCCCTCATCTCCTCCTCCCTACCCTTCCCAGCCTATGGTCCCCATCTCCACTCCATGACATTAGCTTTTTTTGTTCTATGAATGGGTGAGAAAGTCATCTTTCTGTGCCTGGCTTATTTTACTTCCAGATTTACCCATATTGCCACAAATGACAAGAGTTCATTCACTTTATGACTGAATAGTATTCCATTGTGTGTGTATACCACACTTTCTTTATTCATTCATCTGGTGATTGACGCTGAGGTTGATTGCATTTCTTGGCTGTTGTGAATAATGCTGCAACGAACGTGGAAATGCAGATGTCTCTCATTTCATTTCACTTTCATTTTATTTCAGGTTCTTGAGTAAACACCATGTGGGAACTCTCATTACCACCCAGTGACTCCTACCACTGCAAACTTCTGTATATATTACACAGTTCCAAATGGTCTTTTGGGGTCACAAAAGTGACTACAAAATGATGCTGAAATTAGACACATGGTTGCCTACAAGATGCACGTAATTTGCATAACTTGTAACTGTAATGGCACCATGGTCAGGCACTCTTTAGTGCCCTCTGGACTGAGCCACAAAAAGCCACAGGCCAGACATAGGTGGTGCTGACTCAGCAGGAGAGAAATCGCTATAATTCAGCCTAAACAGCCTCAAAGACAGCCTATGCTCTTTCCCTGGGAGAGCTCATAGTTGGGCTTGAGTGGCAAGCCCATAGGTGGGAAATGCTGCCACAAACAGCCAAATGTATTAATACTGGCCTTCTTTTATAAGATGGTCATTTCAACAAGAGGAGTCCATTTTCTTTGGCGTTGGACCATGGCAGGCCCCAAGTGGTGATTTTCTAAGAAAGGTCTTAAATGATAAGGCCTCATCTCCAGAAAATAATTCAGCACCATCTCTGTATATTAGGTACATGCAATGCTTATTTAACCATGAAATTAAATATTCCACTTATTGATGGTGTGTCTGGGGGGTTATTTAATGTTGGACTTATGTTTATGTACTTCACACATTTAGCTATTGTGAGCAGTGATTTTGCAAATGAAGCTGGTCCCTGGCTTTCAGAATCATCCCTGTGCATAAGAGTCCCACACATACCCTTCTAGCCCAGGTAGCTAGAGTCAGGCATCACCAGCCCGCTCTTCATGTTCTCTTGGAATCTCAGCCTCCAACTTCAGAGGTCACAGATTCAAGAACCCCCTGACTCCCTCACTTTCTTTTGTGTCCTGACTGAGGATCAGAGTGTCTCACGCCTCCCACCAGCCAGGTGCAGGTGTGCCTGCAATCTAGAGCCCAGCCGGGGCCTTCAGCATTCCCAGGCATGGGCAAGGGGTTTAGGTTTTTTTCTAAATCACTGAGAGAAGCTGCCCTAGCTCTGAGCCAACATTCCTTAAACCCTCATGTAAAGCCCACACCCTCGTCCCTCACTGAGATGTCTCTGCCCCTCTCCCTGTTGGCAGTCAGGTGAAGATGTGGCCCCTTTTGGTTCCCCCAATAAATGCTTTGCCCGGATCACCCAGCTTCTTTGC
This sequence comes from Castor canadensis, assembly GCF_047511655.1. Taxonomy (NCBI): domain Eukaryota; kingdom Metazoa; phylum Chordata; class Mammalia; order Rodentia; family Castoridae; genus Castor; species Castor canadensis. The sequence continues at coordinate 105,565,158 of NC_133398.1, forward strand.
TTGGAATTCCAACGAGACCCATCTCTAGACACTTAGGGCACCCACTGCTTTTGGGTGATTCTAGCTCTTGGTTGGGTGAGACAAAACACCCTCCAAAAAGTACCCTCTGGCCTCAGTCACAACACCCCTTCTGGCCTCCAACACTTCTCTGCCTTCTCTGTTCTACCTGCCATCTATCTGCTACCTGTCATTGAGACTTTGGCCTTCTCAGTCTCCTCAAGCTGCCTCCCGCTAGACTCAGTCAATGCAGGCCTCTCATGGTCCCCATCTTGCCCCGATATGGTAACCAGAGGATCATTTGACAGTAGTGCAATTATGTACTTCCTTTGTTCATCTCACCCAAATTATGCCCTCCCCACACCCAGGGGTCCCTCTGTGAACCCACTCTCAATTAATCCCCTGTCTCATTTTCCATAATCTCCTTGTCCTGACCACTCTGGCTGCACCAACTTCTGCTCTTCCTTGAATATACCCGCAAGCTCCTGCCCCAGGACCTTTGCACTTGTTGAACCTTATGCCTGAGAACTTTTACAACAGCCTCTCCATGCCCTGCCACACAAGGTGTACAGAAGAGTGGGCTCAGTGTAGGGTATGGGGGAGGTGGTGCTCTCAGCCACTATGTTTGCTGTCAGCCTGTGTTGGTGTTGAAGACCTAAAGTTAGATAACTAAGGGAAGTGGATTCACACCTTTTATTAACTAGCTTAAAATTGTTTTTGTTTTATAAATTGACAAACTGTGATTTTTATCGTGTACCACAGGAGGTTCTGAAGTACTCTTGGCCATCCATAACCACAGGCATTCTCAGGTTCTACCTACAACAGATCAAAAATACACAGAAAGGTAACAACACAACAATAAAAATTATACAGATAAAAATACAGTCTAACAACTGTTTACATAGCATTTACACAAGTAAAGTGTATTTTAAGTAATCTACAGATGATTTAAAGTATTTAGGAAGATGTGCATAGGTTATATGCAAATACCATCTCATTTTATAGAAGGGACTTGGGCATCACTGATTTTGGCATCCTGGTGTGAGGTGGGGTCCTGGAACCAACAAATGCTGAGGGACCATTCTGTGTATTCATTGTGGAATGGCCAAGTGTAGCTCATTAACAAATTTGTTGTCTCACCTCATGTAACATGCACTCTTTTCACATTTTTAAGAAGCAATGTTTTGTCGCTAACTCTGGCCCCGTGCTTCATGATTGAGCTCTTGAAGTTCCTCCATCCTCACTGTGACTCTGTGTCCTTTAATCAGCACGTCCCACCCTCCCCAACCCCAACTCCATCCTAGAAGGGAGGCCGCCCTTCTACTCTACTTCTGTGAGATTAAGGTGGGGTTGTTTCAGATTTGTGTACAGATTTAATATGACCCCTATCAAAATACCAATGAAATTCCTCACAGAAATAGAAAAGATAGTTCTAAAGTTTGTATAGAACCATGAAAGACTCTGAAGAGCCAAAGCAGTCCAGACCAAAAAGGACAAAGCTGGAGGCATCACAATACCTGACTTCAAAATATATCGCAAAGCTATAATAACCAAACAGCATAGTTTGGGCATAAGACTTCAAAATATATCGCAAAGCTATAATAACCAAACAGCATAGTTTGGGCATAAAAACATATATAGACCAATGGAACAGAATAGAGAGCCCAGAATTAAACCCATGCCATCACAGCCTACTGACTTTCCACAAAGGGACCAAAGACACACACTGGGGAAAGGATAGTCTCTTTAATAATTGAAGATATTTTATTATCCACATGAAGAAAGATACAACCAGATTCTCATCATACGCAAAAATCAACTATTGAAGGCCCCAGACTATCATACTTCAAGAAGGAAAAATAAGGGAAATGTTTTATAACATTGGTTTAGGTAAGGATTTTTTTTTGGGGGGGTGGGACTAGAGTTTGAACTCAGGGCTTCACCCCTGCAAAGTAGGCACTCTACTGCTTGAACCATGGATCTAGTCCATTTTTCTCTGGTTATTTTGGGGAGAGGGTCTCATGAATTATTTGCCTAGGCTGTCCTTAAACCACAATCCTCCCAATCTCAGCCTCCCAAGTAGCTAGGTTTACAGGTGTAAGTCACCGGCAGGATTTTTTTAAAAATAAGACCTGAAAAGAACAGGCAACAAAAGCAAATGCATACAAATGGAGTTACATCAATCTATTAAATGGTTTTAACTGAATAAATCTCTCAGTGAGGAACCATAAATTAGGACTTATATTATAGTAAAGAGCTTAGGCAATCAGGAAAACTAACAGATGACATGCGCTGGCCTTTGGAACACCTCATAGGTGACATTTCAAAGTAAAAACAATGATAATGTAATCATAAGATAAAAGATCACTCCTCCAGGGGCTGGCGGAGTGACTCAGGTGGTAGAGCCTCCCTAACAAACACAAGACCCTGAGTTCAATCACCAATACCACCAAAAGAAAAGAAAATCACTCCTTCAAGTTAAAACTGACTAAGAAAAATATCTCAAAGATGTGAAAGTCAATTTTTACCCATTGTTACTAGTAACCGCCTACACCCAAAGTCTTTGTCATGCCTTGAGATACTGACCAACAAGGAAATGATGTTTTCTGGGATAACAAGGCATCTTAAGTTTATATTTTATCTTATCCTGTTTAAAGATAAAGCATATATTTAAAATATTTTCATAAGAAACATGATATTAACACAGGAATATGCATTAGTAATTTATAAATAAACAATATTTCAGACATGTAACGAAAAATTCTTTACTTATAGGCATGAATAAAAAGAAAAAAACATGGATACCTCTGACTTCAAGAACTAGACATTGGAGTTGGGTGGTCATGATGAGCATGGCTAATACGGTCATCCCCCTTTTCCATGGGAGATATCCTCTAAGACCCCTCCATGGGTGCCTGAAACTGAGGATAGCACCGAGCCCAATGGCTTAATGTCGTTTGCATCTTAGTTAAGTACTTATCATGCACTGTGGCTATGGCTTTCACAGTTTAAGGTGTAACAGCAAAACTAACCTGAATTTCTTCTTCCTCCTTCACAATTTCACAAATAGAAGATTGGTTCCTACTGTCGTTCTTCCTTAACTCGAGAACTTTCACCTTTTCACTTAAAGGAAGCGCTTTACTGCTTCTCCTTGGCCCATTGGGATTGCCAGCATCACAACTCTTGCACTCTAGACAGTTTTAGGTAAAGGAAGGGTCACATGATTGCAGGCCCTGTGACAGCCAGCAGCATGAAGATGCTGGACATATTCTTAGCGGGACAGGGTGGGATGGCGGGAGATTTCAGCATGCCACTCAGAACAACGCACAATTTAAAACGTACTGGTTTTTTCCTAGAACTTTCCCTTTAATGTTTTGGCCTGCAGTTGATCATGGGTAACAAACCATTAAGCGTGAACCCAAGAATAAGTGGGGGATGCTGCTGTGTCCCACTCTTCCAAACTTATGGACGATCGCACCTGCCAGCTTGCCTGTGTGGGAGGAGCCACAAGACCATGCTGTACCAGGGGTTGAGGGCAGAATGAATGGACCATTTGGTCCTGGTGCAAGGCTCTGCTGGCTCTTTCTTCCTCAGGTTGTTGGGGAGGCCTTGTATTGAGATCCAGAATTAAAAGATCATAGCATCCTGAATCACTGAGTTGCCCAGTAGAGGACAGCTACCCTGGAGAGTTGCCCAGAAATGAGTGAGCAAGAACGAAAGGGTTGTTTTCAGTCAGAGATGTCAGAGTTGCTTGTAACTCTGGCCTACTATGCCCATCCTGACTAATAGAGGAGATGTCCCAGGCAGGGGATGAGAACATGCCCAGGTGAGCAACCTCACACTAGTTGCTGGATGTTCCCAGTTGGCTCATAGTCCACTGAAGGAGCAGATGACCAGACACAGCCTTGAGCTCTGATGGACAGGTGTGGCCTCTGGCCTTTGCATCGATTTGAAGAGACAGGGAAGCTATAAATTTGCATTTTGCTGGATTGGGCTGTAGCTGGGCCCTGGCTTCTGGTTCACTGATACCACTCTTAGCACTGGAAGCCGTCTGCATTGACCTATCAGGAGGCTACACTATGGAAGAAACATGTCACGTCCTCTTGCATGATCGCAAGAGTCACAGTGCATTCACAGGTTAGTGGTTTGCTCTTCAGTGGTCCCTATCAGGGATAGGGAAGCCCTTGGTGTGGCCACAAAGTCCCCTTACTAATGTCATGGGTGACTCTTCCTGAGAGTGGCTTTGGCATTTCTTACTGGGCAGGGCTAAACAAGAGAGATGAATATTGGCAGAGGAGTTCCACCCATGGGTCAATAACACTTTGCTGGTTTTTGGTGTCAATGAAAGGGCCAGATTCCCCAAGGAGGTAGCGTGTGTCATGCCTCTGTTTTGCTGGTCCTCTGAGCCATGGGTTAGGTTTCAAGTAATTTTGAAACCTTGGCACCAACACCCTGTGGCTCTCTCCTCTCTTTCTTCTCCTTGCTTGGGAACTATGCCTTTCTCTGTCATTTCCTCATGGACATGCGAAGCCCTGGCAGTGCCATAATGCCTGATGACCTCCTGGGAGAGCTAAACATTTGATGCACATACCAGATCTCACGGTTAGGCTAGGAAGATGGAGGCTCCCACTGAAAGACTGGCAGTATTCTCAGAGAAGATTCCAGGCTTGGAGATACAATGTCCAGGGTTAGCTTTGGATGGGGTGAGTTTCTGGGACATATAGAGGCTGTTTTACAGACATGTCCCTCATACCAAAGCAACTGATGCAGACATTTCCTCCAGTCATGGGACAGTGCCAGAGTCACGATTTAATTCCCAAGTCCATGTGTCTTCTCACTGTCGGCAGACTCTGCTGCCCTCTTTGACACTTAAGGCTTGGTCCTTACCGTGGTCACTTCCACCTGGATTCTACACTGCTCAAAACATCCTGGAGGACCCATCTCAAGCCTCGTGTTCTCAGATATGTAGAAGGTCAGTGGATACATGGCTGGAGATGTACAGCCCCACCACAGAAATTTAATTTTTCCCTTGGATTTGATCAGACAAGGGTGCTGACAACAAGGGACTGGTGAGAGTGTGGCTGGAAGCCAGCAGACAGGTGGGGAAGGAACAAGATATCATTCTAGATTTTTCTCCCTTATGTCTTAATGCCTACTTCCTTATGAGCTTGAAGCTTCCATGTGTATCACTCAATGACCTGCATCTCTGTGAAAGCTGCTTAAAATCACCTTGCTTTGACTGTCCAGAGTGATGCTTAATAATACTAGTATTCATAACTAAATAAGAAATCGATAATTAAGATAAAAAGTCAACCAGGACACCTGTAGATGAATCCCTTGGCTATTGTTAAAATAAGCCTGCTGTGTCCAACAGGTTGCATTGCAGCCCAAAGCAACAATCCACTCACACGTGCTTTTCCAAGGAAATACTTTTCTCTGTGTTCACCTGGAGCCTAGGAGAGCCCATGGCTACAGGGCGAAGGCAGCTGCCTTCTGAGTGAATGCAAGTTCTTGACTAGCTTTGCATGTGGAGAACCTGGTATTGTGAAAGGTATTGGAAGGGGTTTCTGTCCCCTTCCTGGTGGTTCCACCATCTTTCTCAGGCCTCTTCCTGCTGTGTCTGGCTTCTCCCTGTCTCCCCATCACTGCTCCTGCTGGGGAATAGTGACCCATGGTCCTCACAGGGGCTCCTGGAGGAACCCTCCTTGAAAACAGTCACATTGTGACTTGGCAAGAGCAAGATGGAGTATGTTTGGCAGCTGTCCTTTCCTCCAGGGAGAATTCCTTCATCCCATGAATAATAAGACCTGGTTACGTTTGTCAAGAGACAAAGATTACAACAAATTTAGTCATTGATCTCCTTGGCTTTTATTTGTGATTCATGAACCAGAACACCCTTGTTTTATGAAACAGAATAAGAGCTTCCACGGGGCCATGGAAGACCAGTGGGTTTCATAGGGTGGGAATGAGGAAGCAGAAAGATAGCAAAAGAACCTGACTGCCAACTTTGGATTCCTTATTTGGTAGCAGCTGAAACAGAGGGCCTCTCTTATGCTTCTGGCTCAGGTAGACTGGAATCTCCTGTTTTCTGAAAAAGTGGATGTGTTTTGAGATCTGCCTGCTTCCTACAGTTTTAGCTTGATACTATGGTATTTAGCATAAGTGACTCCATTTTGGACTAATCTGGTCTGTTGAGTCGAGTGCAGGAGCTCAGCCCAACAATGCTTAACATCCTGCTCCTGTCCACAGTCCTGTCAAGGGAGGGGCAGATAGACTCTTCTGTGCTGTGCTCTTCTCTTGGGTGCTGTGGATGTCTTTCTGTGTGTGAAAGTACTTTCCAGGATTCTGGATAAGTAGCACTTTCCCATAAGACCAAGGTTTCACATGGATTGTACCACAGCCTTTCTTCCAGTACAGCCTGTTCTCCTGTCATGGCTTCCATCTCCCCTTGAACAACTAGGGACCCTGTCAGGTCTCTCCCCTTCTCCAAGGTCCCTGTTCCCACCGGCCCTGTTCTAATCCACTGACTCCCCTGGCTTTTATCTACTCTTTCTCACAGCTTCCTTTCTGAGAATCTGCGTGAAAATCTAGTCTCAATTTCATATAGATACAGTGGGACATTGTTGGAATGGTCATACTAATTAATACCCCCCATTAACTTTCATTTCAAAAGATTGTGCTTGAGCGGGCATGGTGGTGGACGCCTATAATCACAGCACTCAGGAGACTCAGGCAGGAGGATCTAGCTTGAAGTGGCCCTGGGCTACATAGTAAGATCTTGTCTCAAAAAAAAAAAAAAGTTGCCCTTTACAATGTTGTCAGAAGCCAAATTTGATGGCCAGCACTTTACCCTCAATGAGAGTAACTGAATAGTTTGCTGTAAGACATCAAAAAGATCAAGATTGATTAGCAGATCCCGGCGTAAAGTCATGGTTTAAGGCTCATAGAAAGGACCTGGTTTGTACAAGCTTAGGCTCTTTGTTGCCATTTTCCTATTGAGGTCAGAACCGATGGTTTGTAAACTCTAAAAATATCGAAGAACTTGAATGTGAACTTGAAAATTCTTTATTTGAAAGCAGAACCTATAATTTTGCAGAAAGCAACTCTAAGAAGTGCATGCCTTCCTCCGTTGCTGTGGGAGGCCCCAGAGGTGAAGCTGCAAGTCTGTCTACTGAAACATAGGATGAAGGACAAGGAGCCTCCTTGTCCCTCTGTTCCTGGGTAGGGACTCTCAGTTGAGAGCCTGGGGAGCTCCCACATCTGTCTCTAATGCCCCTGTGTCGCCCGTTTCTCTCCCAGCTTGTCACATTCTGGAATGCTGTGACGGGCTGGCTCAAGATGTCATCGGTTCCATTGGACAAGCCTTTGAGCTCCGGTTTAAGCAATACTTGCAGTGTCCTTCCAAGATCCCTGCTCTCCAGGATCGGTGAGTAGTACTATCACACCATTTACAAAGCTTCTCTGTGTTCTATGCCCTTTCGTTTTAAAACCATTTCCCAGAGCTGCACTGTGCACAGACCCAACTCATCACAGGCTGTCCTGGGCACTCAGACACCTGGTTGGTGCTGAGCTGTGGCACAGGGAACTGACAGATGGAAGCTAGCATATGGATGATGCTTTGACTGTGTAGAAAACATTTTCTTGAAACTATAGCAATGGTAGCCAAGGTTACCGAAAAGCAACTTCACTGGGGTATTTTGTCTTTCTGTTTCACCTGCAACCATGTGATTTTTCCTTATGTCTTCTCCTTGGGTCTGTGTCTCCACAGATTCTACATGTCCCATTGTCCCTGTTGTCACACTTAGCCAAAGCCCTGCCACAAAGGGGCTCTCACAGGCAGCCAGCATTGTTTTGCCTCATGGGCTCTGTGGCATGAGGAGCTTGTTTGTCTGCTGTGTGCCCAGGGCAAGTTCCCTAACCTCTCTGAGTCTTAGTAGCTTAATCTGTAAACTAGGGATACTAATGGGTGGTAGTTGTTTTAATGAAGATGAGACAGTGAATGTCAACAGCAATCATGACCTATTTAGTTTTTATAGCATACTCAGAGTCCACTACTGAGTTTCCTTAGGATATGAGAATACTCCATGTAGTATAACGCATTTTAAAAAGTACTGTGGCACAGACATGTGGGTCGTTCAGTGTGCTGTCTTTGATCTTGTGTGCATTCTGTCCTTGACGAATTTCATAGTGAAAATCTATTATAATGGTGTGCTCACTGTAAGCAAACTTTATTTCTCCCCTGTGTTTTTTACTCTCTTCAAACTTGTAAAGCCACATTCCGGGATGTAGTCATGAAGTCAGGTGTCTGCTTTTGCTCCACTGTTATTAAGGCTTTTTTCATCTTTCTGGAAAGAGACTCTTAGTTTCTTTTCCTCATCCCCTGGAAAACTCCCTTGAAGATATTCATTTAGAGGTGCCTGTGGAGGACTGCTTCTCCCAGGTGACAGAAAGTTCAGCTAGGTGCTAGCTGGGGCAGGGAGGGCTCCTGGTCTGACAGTGTGTCAACAGATGTCTTCATTTGTATATGATGTGGGACATGGTAGTTAAAAGGATTCATTCAGTATGAACCTGAAGATTTATAACAAAGGATAAGAGCCATTTACAAACATTTTAAAAGCATATGAACAATTTGCAAATATATATAGTTTATGAGTAAAAACATGTGCACAAAGACTATGGGGAACATAGAATAGACGCCCACTACAGGGTATCTGAGGATTTGGTGGGGCTGGGATGATGGTTGAGTTTGAACGGTATTTGGCAAATGTATTTGCCCCTTAACATTTTATAAAGAAAATATTTCAATATACACAATGAATTTTACAGTGAACATTTATGTATCACATTTTTCTATAAACATCACACACGTATCTATTTATCCATGCAAAGTAAGTGTGACAAATTTTCTTTCTTTTCTTTCCTCTCCTTCCTCCCTTCCTTCCCTCCTTCCTCCCATCCCTTTCTTCCTCCCTCCCTCCCTTTCTTCCTTCCTCCCTCCCTTCCTTCCTCCCTCCCTCCCTTCCTCCCTTTCTTCTTTCCTTCCTTCCTTTCCTCCCTCCCACCTCCCATCATTTCGTTCCTTTCTTCCTTCCCCTCTTCCTTCCCTCCCTCCTTTCATCTTTTCCTCTCTCTACCCTCCTTCCTTCCCACCTTCCATGCCCCCTTCCTTCTTTCCTGCCCTCCCTCTTTCTTTCCTTCTCTCCCTCCCTCCCTCCCTCCCTCCTTTCTGCTGGCTGCTAGCTCTGTCCACTTCATAGGCACTGGGAGCACAGCCCATGGGGCCTCCCTGGGGCTGGCTCTACCTTATGTCCCAGTCCCAGTCCCACTCCTCTAGCTAGCGACAGCCTGGGGATGAAAGGGCCTACTCTGCCTCCAGCTGCCCCTCCTCTCTCTTGGATCTCTGGGGACCTGAACTGTGGGTGGCACTGGCAGGTTTTCCTTCTGAGCCATCAGAAGATCTAAGCAGTCCAGTGAGGCAGGAGCTTCTATCGGAGGGGAGTTCTCCTTGGTCTTTCTACTCACTCCTCTGGGCCATTTCTCTAGAAATTGTGATGCATTTGCTGGAGGCAGGGGGATTTGGTGATTCAGATTCGATGCCCATGCAGCCTCAGTGTTCAGTGTCTGAGGAACCAGGGACCCCTTGCCTTCTCTCACTGCTGGTACATATTTGCTTGACTATACATTATTCTTGTTCATCGTGTTAACTGTTTACTCTTAATCTATATCCATCCTCTTCTTTAACTGAAAATCAAAAATAGAACATTTAAATCAATGGTGGTTTTGGTGATGGTCTGATTTTCCTTGCAGAAATCCAAGGTCATTTCAACACCAAATCAGAGAAGATGATTAAAAGCAAATCATATGTAACTAAAGTCCCACTTACTAGTTTTAAAAAACTGATCTGTAATTTATATGTGATTTAATTCATCTTTTTAAATGTATAGTCTTTTCAAAATGTATAGTTCATTTATTTGGAGTTAGTACAATAATCATTAGTTCCAGAAAATTTTCATCAGCCCCAAAAGAAACCCAACACCATCAGCATTTTAAAAAAATTTTCCTATCTCCCTCTTCCCAGTTTGCCAATTCTGGACATTTCTTATAAATGGCATTATATCGTGTGTGTCTGACTGCTTTCACTTTTAAGAATGCTTCAAAATTCATCCGTGTGGTAAAATCTGTCAGTATTTTATAGTTTTTAGGGTACTTAACAATGTTGCATTGTATGGATATATCACCTTTTGTTCATCTGTTCTTTAATTTATGGACATTTGAATTGTTTCTAACTTTAAGCTCTTGTGAATAATGCTGCTATGAAGATGCTTATAAGTTTTTGGGTGGACATGTTTCAGCATCCTTATATATATATACCTAGGAGGAGAATTGATAGGTCAAATGTTCATGCTATGCTAAGCCTTTTTGAGAAGTTGCCAAGCAATTTTCCAAGATGGCTGTACCATTTTACATTCCTATAAGCAATGTAGGAGAGTTCTAGTTTCTTCATGTCTTTATCAACATTTGTTATTGTCCATTTGATTATAACTACCCTACTGAAAATGAAGTGGCCTCTGGTTGTGATTTTGAGTTGCACTCTCCTGATGACTAATGATGTTTAACATCTTTTCATGCGCTTATTGGTTATTGGAGAAATGTCTCATCAAATACTTAGCCCATTTTTAAAGATTGGGTTATTTGTCTTTTTATTATTGAGTTATAGGAGTCTTTATGTTTTCTGGATACATGTTTGTAGATATATGAAGGGCAAATGTTTCCTCTCATTTTGTGGGTTCTGTTTTTTCAACATGCTTTGTGATTTTCAGTGTACAGTCTCTTACTTGTTTCAGCATTTTTTTCTCTTAAATATTTTATTCTTTTTGATGCTATGATTGTTGGCAATAATGGTGCCGATAGGTTTCGGTTCTTATTGCACCCTTAAGCTGCTGTTTCCCAGGGTTACGGTCCTGCCTCAAGTCTAGCTTGAACTCCCCTTCTGCCCCAACCTCCAATCAGCATGAACCATAAGATCCTAACCAATCAGATCATGCCGAGTCTCATGAGGGGTATTTAAGCCCCTGCCCCTCTTTCTTTCTCTCTCTGCTCTCTCCCTCTCCCATGCAGCAATAAAGAATCTCTTGGCCAGATCGTTCCTCTCCACGTGGTCACTTTGGGGCCTACATTTGGTGCCATGACTCGGATCGGGTTTCACCAGTAATCCTGGTGGGACCCCGATTCTGACTCACCCCACGACCACCTTGAGGACATGACTGGCCAGGACTCATCCTCCCGATCTCCCTCGCTCGCATCCAACACCGGACATCCTTTGGTGAGTCCACATACCCTTATTGGGCTCCCTTTGCGGTCTCTCCCTTCAGTGTCTCTGGGGTTTCAGTGTTCCCCCTTTCCAATCATCTCTGGGGCTCAGGCGGTAGAGGAAAGACCTCTTTCCCAATCAGCCTTGGCTTGGGTCTATTTCTGTCGTTCTTGGTCTCAGAGACCACCCGTCCGAAAATCCCAGCGCCAGGTAACCCACAGCCCCCTTGGCCTTTTGACCCTACAAGCCACTAGAATGCAGTGGCAACTGCTTCTCATGCACCGTGTACCATTCTCGGATATTTGAGCTGCATGGGGATGCCCCGCGATTCATAATATCCTCCCAATCCCTTTTTTGTTTCGGGACCAGGTCCCAACATGGGGGCCTCCTCCTCTTTTCCATCTGACTCCCCACTGAGATGCCTCCTCAATAATTTAGACACCTTGGGTTTGACCCCAGGTATAAAACCAAAAAATTTAATTCGCTTTTGCACTCAAATCTGGCCCACTTATCCTTTAGACAACCAAAGTCACTGGCCCCTTTTTGGGTCTTTAGATCCCAACCTTTTATGGGACTTATAACTACTGTGAGCAATAGGGATGATGGGGAGAGATTCCATATGTCCAAGCTTTTTCATACCTCTGCCTAAATCCAGCCTTCTGCACCACTTGCAAGCCAAAACATGTACTTCTTGCCCTCAAACCCTCCCTTTGGACCTTCTGTTCCCCTGTGCAGATTCTATTAGCCTGTAAACCAGTTTCTAAATCAGCCAATTCCTCTCCCAAACCTCCTCCTTCCCCATGTAAACAGACTTCTTGCACTGCTTACCATGCCTGTCTCTTCCTATTTTCCTGAAAAACTTTACCCGTCATGGAGTTAAGCAAGCCACTCCTTGCCAATTCTGGCCTCAAGGAGGTTCCAGCTCTGGGAGAGCTCATGCTCCCTTCCTGTGGGCTGAGACCAAGCCCCGGATTTATTTGGGTATGCCTCATGCTACATTGGTGGAGTCCTGTTTGATTATGGCATCTGACGACTGCTTTTCTTCCCCTGCCCCCACCATCTAATGCCCCTTTTTCCTGAGACAGTGACCAGAGAGTGGAGGTTTCGTTTTGCTGAAAGAGTGCTAGTACCAGTCAATGGGAGCAACCTAGAGACACAGGTGATGGCTAATCCCATAGGCGTGTGTCATGCCTCCAGGCTCTGCCTTCCCCTCCCTTACGTAAGATGTCAGCACACCTTTTCTGCCTCCTCCATGGTCTCACCACATGTCCTTTGTCTCTGTCTGCCTTCCCCTGCCTGGGCTTACTGGGACCCTGCCTCCCATGAAAAACCTGTAGCATGGTACCTTATGACTTAAGTTATTCCAACTAGTTTGCCAGGCTTCTCAGTCTAAAGTAACTTTAAATCAGCTGCTTTACAAAAAGCGCTTACAAAAAACTGCAGCTGCCATGCTTATGCCATAACTCCACCCCCACAAGGGGAGGAGGGAAAGAAAACAGGCACACCTGTGAACAGGATGCCAGCTTCTGGACACAGCAAAAATGCCTGCCATAGCTAAGAAAATCCATAGAGAGGACCCAGTACATCCTGGGCCACCAGCCACATGTGGTGATGGTTGTGGCCCTCCGCCACTTCCCCTAGAATAAACGCACGCAGAGTACACAGGAAGGGGGGAAGGGTGACAGGCCGCAGGATCAGGCCTAGGAAGCCAGGGTCATTTGTCCCAGGTGTGTGTGGAGGGAGTGGCGCCTTGCACAAGTCCTGCTCCTAGCCCCGCCTCACACCTTGGGGCATCAGACCCAGCCCTTGTAAGCCAATTGTTAGCTCAAGGTTATAGTTCCAGAAATAGCAAAATGGACATTACTGTGGTCTCTAATCTTCTCACTTAGAATTTTCTATACCTCAACATAAATTTTTCCCTCCAAATATAAACACTAGTTGTCCCATATGGTACTGTTATTGGCCTGAAATGCCCTCTGAATGCCATTCTCTAACTTTACAAATGATTTCTTTGTTAAAAAGGTAGGCTTTATTAAAGAGGCTGCTTGCTGTTAGCTAAAAGACAGGATCCTAATGTTTTGTTCTTTCTAGATGGGACCTGCAGCTTCCAGACTTCTGGCCTGTAGATGTTGGAAGCTTTGTACTGAGGCCTGGCCTCAGTAAGCCTTGGGTGACCAAGAGAAGTGGCCTTCACAGGGTTCCTTAAATTACAATACCATACTCCAATTAGACCTTTTCTATAAAAGTACAAAAAGTAAACTGAGGTCCCCTATACAATTTCTACCTTCTAAGCCACTCCAATACTCAGAACCTCCTAACGAGTGCTTCCCTCTTCAATAGGCAATGATAAGAAGAGGGCAAGTCATATGTCCCCTTCCAGTTAACAGATCTAAGGGAAATTTAAAAACATCTAAACAGCTGTAAGAAGATAAGTGGCATTAATGTCACTTCAGCCATCTCATAGCAGAAAAACATAGTTTAACATAGACCAAATCCCTCATTTTCAAGTGAGGAAACTGAGGCCCAGAACAGTTCAGAGACCTGCTCTCCAGAGTGTCAGGTGTCAATGTAAAATAACAACTTTACTTTACAGCAACAATCTAAAAAAAAATCCTCTTACCTTTCTACAGCATCTTAAGGATGCCATCAGAAAGCATACCACAGTGGACTCAGAGTCACAGGTGAGAGAGGTTCTCCTCAAAGATAAATTTCTAACAGTCAGCCCCAGATATTCGTAAAAAACTCAGACTGTGGCTGAAGGGAAGTCATTGAGCCAAGTAATACAGCTAGCCATGTCTGTATTTATAGCTATGTCTGTATGTCCAGGACCTTCCTAACAGGAGAGAAAACATAAGAGACACCATGGCCTCATTGCTGCCCTCAGAGAGAGCCCCACCCAACTGGGTCCTGTATCCTGAACTTGCTACCATGATGGACATGAGGGGCACTTCTGCAGAGAATGCTTAAGGGGGGACATCCTGGGAGACAGCCCCGCCCCCAACCGGGACCCTGCCCTCTGCAAGGGTAACCACTGGAGGTCTAAGTGCCCCCATCACCAGATGGAAGGCGAGGTGCCACCTCCTGTGGATTGATGGGTCCCAGCCTCCTGTCCACACTTCACTTCTTGGCATCAATGCTGAGGAGCCATAATGGCAGAAAAACAAAAGATCATTTTCCTCCTAGACAGTGGAGCCTATTTCTCTGTTTTACCTTTTTCTCCTGGTCCCCGGTCCAATGACAAAAGTTATCTTTCAGGGCAAATCTGGCCAGCCCTTAGAGCGCTAGTTTACCTGGCCTCTGGCCTGCTCCTGGGGAGACCTCCTCTTCTGTCACTCTTTCCTCATAGTTCCTGGAACTCCAGTGTCCCTGCTGGGACAAGATTTACTATCTCAATTAAAAGCTCAAAGTCTCCTCCCCCCAGGCAGCTATCTCTGCTGCCCCCTCCTTCAGGAACAAATAGATTCCACAGTGTGGACTGATGAGATGAGTGTAGCATGAGCCAGGCTGGCCCTCCCTATTCAAATAAAACTCAAAAATCCCTCACAGTTTCTACACCCAAAACAACATCCCCTCAAGCCTGAGGGATGATGAGGCCTTATGCATATCATAAATTCCTTAAAACAGCAAGGGCTACTAATTAGTTGCTCCAGCCCCTATAATAAATTTAAAATTCTTATAAAAGTTAATTTTAAAATACAAGTTGCAAAGTAAACTGGAAAAGATATAGATAAGTAATAAATGTATTTTTTGAGAAGTTAAAAGAAAAAGACATGTTTTTGGATGAGAAAGGATTTTGTAAAAAAGGGTTTATCCTAAAGATTGTTTCAAATAGAAGGGGAAAAAACAAGCCATCAAAGGGTTTAGTATGTTATATAAAGGTCTAAGTAAGTTTTAAAAGTGTATAATAAAAAACCAGTGTGTGATAAAGTTAAAGTTGAATATAATCTAAGAGTTGCCTAAAAGATTTTTAGGGTCATGTCAAACTAAAATCAAATCCTCTATGTCTATAAAATAACAAGGTTATCTTAATATTGTTCTGCTCTGAGTAACATCTACAAAAAACCATTACAGAGAAAGATTTTATCAAAGAAATTATTTGTGTTTTCTGCTGATCTTGTCAAGCTTTAAGTACTGCTAAATCAGAGTTCATTTACATATTTGCTTATGTGTCCTAAATGACCACCTTGTAACAGTGTTATGTTATACTTTATCTAAATATGGTACAAACATTTAAAAAGTTAAAAGAGTCAATTTATATAAAATAATGAGCTAAAGCGCTCTTTTATCCAAGATTGTTACATTTAAATCCTGACAGCCCCTGCCTCCCAGAGGTCACCTACCTAGGTGTGGCCTTAAAGGGACAGACTCACTCCCTGAGTCATAAATGCATCAACCCAATCTTCCATTTCCCAACCCCCATACCATAAGACAGCTTACAGCTTTCCTGGCAGTTGTAGGATTTTGCAGAGTTTAGATCCCTAGGTATGCAGTTCTGAGCAGACACCTTTTTATGATCCTCCTAATATTCCTATTTGGGTCTTAGATAATGTATGGTCACCCATTTTTCTTAGAAAACTTGCCTCCAACAGACTCTGCTCCTCTAGCTGACTACTTGCCTTCTCAGGGAACTTCTCAGAGAGCATGCAAACCAGATCCTGCCCCACCCTATAACAATTTCTGTTAAGCCAGGGCATCTTGTTCTCCAAAAAGGATCTTCTACCCTCTCCATTGGGACTTCAATGAACCAGCCCTCATCTGGTCATTCTCATGACACCCACTGCTGTCAAGCTCAATGGGCGCCCCCAATGGCGGCACCTCTCAAGAAACAATTAGAAAAATGGAGAAGAGAATTGGAAGACTCTTGAAATTGTCTAGGGAACAACATTTCACAGTGGTTCTCCTGGCCAATGCCCATCCTAATGCCTGTGTTTCTTCTTGCTCTCCTATTCTTAATCTTCCTCCCTTGTATCATACTATGTGTCTCTATTGCCAATCAAAAACTTAACCAGCTTCTCCTCTAAGGATACCAACCCCTGATAGCACAACCAGAGGACACCTACAATGGACCCTACCAGGACACCGGGTTATAAGCATCATGAGCCCCTCACAGAATGCCTGCTACATTTCCTTGACTCCCTACATGAAGATGGATGGTTAATACCCACCATACGGAGCCTGGGTGTACACCATCATGAGACTCACCACCCCAGCACTGTTTGTCAACTAACCCTCCCTTCCCCTACACTGCCCCTTGCCAGCTTGAAGAAGTCAGAGTGAACACAACGCCCCCCTTCCTTAAACAAACAAAAAAGGAGGAATGCTGGCAATAATGGTGCCGATAGGTTTCAGTTCTTACTGCACCCTTAAGTTTCTGTTTCCCAGGGTCACCGTCCTGCCTCAAGTCTAGCTTGAATTCCCCTTCTGCCCCAACCTCCAATCAGCATGAACCACTTTTCTCTCTCTCTCTCTCTCTCTCTCTCTCTCTCTCTCTCTTCCTCTCTCCCTCTTGCTAATAAAAAATTTAACCAGTTGTACCTCCAGAGATACCAACCTCTCCAAAACCATCCAGAGGACTGCTATGAGGGCCCCCACCAGGACACAGGAGCCTGAGGATCTTGCCCCATACAATGACCCCTGCCAGCAGGAAGCAGCTAAAGAGACCAATGCTTCGCCCCAATTCCTGATCCTCAGCCCCTATCCTCATCATTATTAAAGAAAAAATGGGGGAATGATAGAACAATAATATCACCATTTTGTGAATCAGCCAAAATGGCAGCCCTGCCCTTAAATTCCTGTGCTCTAAGACAGCCCCACCCCTACCCAGAGACTACTGCACATGCACTAACTTCCTTACCCTCCCCCTTCTATAAAAGCCACTGCTCGCCTAGACTCAGGGCTGCACCATCTTTTCCTGGGCCAGCCTGGCAGTTTGGGCCTGCCATTAAACTTTGCTCTATGGACGTGAGACTTTTCTCGTGAGCTTTCTTTGAGAGTGGCATTTTTCCTAACAAAGATAAATGGATTTCTTTGTTAATTCTGTTTTTATTTCTTCATTATTAATGTGTAAAATATAGTTGATTTTTGTACATTGATCTTATAGCCATCAACCTTTCTTAACTTCTTTATTAGCTTTCATAGCTTTTTTTTGTGCATACCTTAGGATTTTCTATTTATAAGACCCTGCTATCTGCAAATAGAGATAGTTTTATTTCTTTGTTTCTAATATGGAAGCCCTTGATTTCTTTGTATTATCTTATTATTCTGGCTAGAACCTCCAGTACAATGACTACAGGAGGCATGTTCCTGATCTTAGGGGAAGAGCATCCTGTCTTTCACTGGTATCTAAGTTGTTAATTGTGAGCTTTTCATAGATGCCTTTATCAGAAATACCTCCCAATTTTTTGAGTGTTTTTATAATGCAAGGTACTGGGTTTTTTTCAAATTATTTTTGTGTCTATATTGAAGTAATAATGTGGCATTTGTTTTTATTCTGTTGATAGGATATATCACATTAGCTGATTTTTATATGTTGAACCAAGTTTATATTTCTAAGATAAATCCCTCTGGGTCATGGCGTATAATTCCCCTTCTATATTGGTGGATTTAGTCTGCTAGGATTCAATCGAGGTTTTTCCATCCATAGTCATAGGAGATAATGATGTTCCATTTTCTTTTCTTTTGGTATCTTTGTATGGTTTTTGTATTAGGGTATTACTGGCTTCATAGGTTGAGTTTTGAGGTGCTGCCTTCTCTACTATTTTTCAGAAGAGTTTGTGAAGAATGGCTGTTAATTTTACTTTAAATATTGTTAGAATTCACTAGGAAGCTGTATGATCCTGGTCTTTTCTGGGAGAGTAATTTTTTTAATGATTAATTCGATTTCTTTACTTTTTACAAATATATTCGGATTTTTAATATTTTCTTGAGTCAGTTTTGGTAGTGGAGTCTTTTAAGGACTGTTTCCATTTTATCCAAGTAGTTTAATTTGTTGCCTTACAATTACTCATTTTTTTAGTAACGTGCCCTCTTTTGTTCTTGATTTTTATCATTTGAGTCTTCTCTCTTTTTATTCTTAGTCAGTCTAGCTAAAGAATTGACAGTTTTGGTGATTTTTCCAAGATCTAACTCTTCGTTTCATTAATTTCCTTTATCATTTTTCTATTGTTTATTTTTGCCTTAATAATACTTTCTTCCTTTTGCTTGCCTTAATAATACTTTCTTCCTTTTGCTTGCTTTGGGCTTAGTTTGCTCTTCCTGTTCTGGTTTCTTAAGATAGACGATCAGTAACTGATTTGAGATCTTTCTTTATCATTAAGTGTTTTATAATATAGTTATTTCCCTCTAAGCACTTCTTTTTCTTTACCCCAAAAATTTTGACATGTTGTTCATTAATCTCAAAGAAATTTCTCATTTGCCTTATGATCTCTTTTTTGATCCATGTTTATAAGAACATTAATTTCTACATTTTGTGAATCCTATGTAATTCCTTCTGCTATTGATTTCTATTTTGATTCTATTATTACATGAAAATATACTTTGCATATTTTCAGTCCTTTAAGATATTCGAGGTTCACTTCTTACCTTAACACATACATGGTCTGTCTTGGAGAAAGTTCCTTTTACACTTGAAAAGAAATTTTGATCTGTGTTGTTGAGTGGAGTGTTCTATAGATGTCTCAAGTTGATATTTTATGTTGTTTAAACTTCCATTTCCCAATCTTATGTCCAGTTGTTTTATTTATTATAAAAAGTGTCATATTTGTGGCTTCAAGTGTTATTGTTGTATTATCTATTTCCCCCTCCAGTTTTTCTTTCTAAAGTGTGTTTCTCATAGAAAACGTAGAGTCAGGGTGGGATCCAGCAGGAGTGGGAAGGATAGAAGAAGAGGGTGAAAGGGGGGTGAAGATGATCAAAGTAATTTGTATGCATGTATGAAAACAGAATACTTATACCCATTTAAATTATTTAAAGAGGGGAGTATGAGGATAAGAAACAGTAGTTGAAGGCACGAATTTGATCAAAATACATTATATGCATATTGTATTTCCATTATATGGAAATATCACAGTGAAATCCCTTGTACAATTAATATATGGTAATAAAAAAAGAAAAAATAATTGTAATAACAAAAAAGAAAAACAAACCATATAGTTAGATAATTTTTTATCAGTTGCACTAATCTCTGATTTTAATTAGAATGTTTAATGCATTTTTATTTAATGCAATTTGCTGATATTTCAGAACTCTCCTCTGACATTTGGATATTTATATTCTATACATTTTATGTCATTTTTGTCCCCTATTCTTCCATTACTATTTCCTTTATGTTAATAAATATTTTTCAAGTGTATCCTGTTAATTTGTCATTTCTTTTACTGTTTTTTAAAAGTAATTTTCTGTGATATATTGTAAGAACTTCTGTAAATGTCACAGTGCACCCCCCAGTACAATAATAACAAAAAAAGGGAAAAAAAGTAATTTTCTCATTGGTTGCTATAGGAATTTCAATTAGCATCTTAATTTATAACAATTTAGTTCAGATGAAGCAACTTAATTTTTATGTACACAGAAGCTTTGCTCCTGTGTAGCTCCATCTTTCCACCCTCCAGTGTCTTGTTATAGTCATGCCAATTACATTGTTATTTATGTGGCCCATCAACACAGATACAATTATTGTTTTATACAGTTTTCTTTTAGAGGGGAGGAATAAAAGTTATAGGCAAAAAGTACATTTATATTGTCTTCTATATTTGTCTGTTAACTTTGCATTATTCTCTGCTTTTTTATGTAAATATGGATTTAGTGTCCTTTCATTTCAATCTGAAGTACTTTTAATATTTCTTGTAGAGAAGATTTGTTAACAATGAATTTTCTCCATTTTTAAAAGCTGGGAATATCTTTTCTGTTACATTTTTGCATTCTGATCTTATTGAACATGGAGTTCTTGGTAGGCAGTCTTTTAGCACATGGAGTCAGTTACTCTATTGCCTGTCTTGCCTCTGTTGGGTCTGGTAAGAATCAGCTGTTGACGTTACTGATGGTCCCTTGTATAGGATGAGTCATTTCTTTTGTGATTTTCAAGATTCTGTTTCTCTTTGGCTTTAAATAACTTGATTATGATGTATGAATCTCTTTGAGTTTATCTTAATTTGAGGTTTTTAGGTCTTTTTTTTTTTTAGCTTCTTAGATGTATAGATCAATGCTTTCTTTTACCACATTTGGGGATATTTTTAACTATTATGTCTTCAAGTTTTTTTTTTTTCTGTCATTCTCAGTCTCTTCTCTTCTTTGGGGACTCCATTATCTATGTATATGTTGGTATACTTAATGGCACGTCCTACAAATCTCTGAGGCTCTGTCCATTTTTCTTAATTATTTTTTTGTTTCTGTTCCTCAGACCTATTCATCTCAATTGACCTATCTTTATGTTCTGTCATTCTTCTGCATGTGCAAATCCACCGTAAGACCTTCAAGCAAGTTTTTTAAATTTGGTTGTTTTTTTATTTCTGTATTTATATTGAGATGCCCTATTTTGTGAGGCATTGTTATTGAGTTTTTTACACATGATTTCTTTCAGTTCTTTGAACACACTGAAAGTAGTTAATTTAGAGTCTTTATTTACTTAGTCCAAAGTCTGAGTTTCTATACAGACAGTTTCCACTATTTATTTTTTCCTATATATGAGCTCTTCCTTTTTTGTTTCTTTGTATGCCTCATATTTTTTGGAATGGAAATTTAAATGACATGGTGTAGTAATTTTGGTAATCAGATTTCTCTCTTTTTCAGGATTTGTTACTGTTGCTGTTTGTTTTAGTGACTTTTCCTCACTAATTCTATAAAAACTCTATTTTTTGTCATATATACCCACTGATGGCTCCACTTGGTTACCTATGTTACTTTGCCAACAATTGAAGACAGATTTCCTTAAATGTCTGGAAACACACTGATGGAGGGCATGCCGTCCATTACCTGTGGACCTCATCCCACTGGGCTCTGCCTCTTAAAGGTCCCAGTACCTCACAACACTACCACTCTGGAGACAAAGCCTTCAACACAAAAAAATTTGGGTGAGGGCGTTCACACTTAAACCACATCCAAACCATAGTAGGTACTGACATTAGATCTGTTGGCCTTGCATTCAAGCTCAAGTGTTGGCAAAAGCCCTTGGAAATCTCTTGACAGAATGCAGAGTCTTGATGAGCCGTGGACAGAAGAGGAGGGAGATGGTCCAGACCACCCTTACTATAACAGCATTCCCAGCAAGATGCCTCCTCCAGGAGGGTTTGTTGATGCACGACTGAAAACCAGACCCCATGCTCCTGACACAGCCCAGGTGAGTCTCATGCTTTCTCCTTGGACAGAGGCTCACTGGACCTTTTTTTTTTTTTTTTCATTTTCTTCAGTTTTATTTCAGATCGATGTTGCATTTAGCTTTTGCCATGATCATTCACGAACTCTTTCACTTCACTTCACAAAACATGTGACAAAGAGAGGTTTTTGCTTAATATCACAGTGCATTAGCCAAGTGCCTTGCAATTAAATTGTGATTCCTGAGATGTGAGCCTGGGAGTCCTCTCCATCCTAGGACAAATCCCATCATATGGTGATCTTAATGAGCAGGAGACAGAACTGAAGGTTTTTTAAATGTCTTATTGTGCTCTGGGTTCTCTGAAAAAAGAGTGAGTATAGGCCTTTAAATTATGAGATTTTTAATGTATTTTCTATTTTATCCATTCCCCCTTCAGCCCCAAATTTCCCCTTTAACTTAAAACTGCTTTTTAGAGTTATTATATTTCTATCTTGTTATAGGAAATTACTTCCCTTCCTCTTTTTTATGGTGCTGGGGATTGAATCCAGAGCCTTGTGAATGCTAAGTACATACTCCACCACTCCCAGCCCTGGAAAATTTTAACATTACCTACTTATGTCAATGAGAATGGTGTCAATAAAAATGGCAATCTAACATTGAAATCAAAGATCTAAGACAGAGGAATTTCCTGATTTTCAGAGCAGACTTCCCCAAATGTGAATGATTGTGGGCCTCTGAATTAGTGGGAAGTGGTATATGTCACATAGATACTCCAATTGTAATTCATTTTAGGTTACATTGAATGACATGACCACACATGAAAGAGGTCACTATAACAGTTGTAGTTGGTGGGGGAGGTGCGCTGTGGGAGTCATAAAAATGAGCAGGGTGCATGTATACCACCCACATAAACTTATTTGTCAAAATGCCATCCATGAGCCATGAAGGAAAAACTGAATGTAACAGAGGGCGCAGTCCACCCATCAAAGTCCTACCACTGCATTGTGGCTTTCAAAGATGGGGAATGAGAGGATAATTCTTTCATTCTGTGTATTTACATGTGTCTATAGTTTTCAGGAAAAGAGCAAACTTATTACCAGGGAAGACACTTAGGAGACACGTTTGGTGAAGACTGGCAGCGAACTCCCATCAGGCAAGGTGAGAGGCAGGGCAAGGTAGGTGAGAAACACGAAACACACTGGTAACAAACAGGGGCTCGCCAGTGAGTCATCACTTCCTGTGGAGTAGCAGGGTGAGGCCTTGCAAAGGTTTGCTGTGAGCAGTGCTACAAATTCCTTACAGACCCCTTAGAGGGGCAGCATCTTTCTCCCATGTCCACTGGCACAAATCCTGTGGTGCCTCCCGGCAGTCCCAGGTCCAGCTCAGACCCACTAGCACTCACTGTCTTTATGTACCTTGGAGACTGGCCACTGGCAGGCTTCCTCTGGCCAGAGCTTAGTTGCCCAGGGCTGCTGAGGAATTGATATTCCAGGAACACCTTTACCAATGTCAAACAGTAGTCAGTGAAGAACCTCTGAGATGTATTTTATTTACAAAAAAGCTCTGTGTTCCCCAGCAAGGGAGAGCCCGTGTCTCCTGCAGTGATTTCTTGTCCTTCCTCATCTCACTTCCCCTTCATGCCCCCCACTCAGGGGCAGCTTCAGGAGCAATGTTGGTACCTGCTTGAGGCTGGGGTTTATGGCACAGGAGGTACTGCAGATGTAAGTCACTCATAGGCCCCCGGTACTTTGAGAAGACATGTCCGTGTCTTAGCAAATCTAATAACACATGCTTATATCACATGCTAAAAATAATTTAGTTATAACTAAATCTAATCTAATGTAAGTATGTATAATCTAGATATCTAAATATCTAATGTAGATATCTAATTTAGATATATCCAGATATAACTATAATTTACATTAACTAAGAACTAGCTACTAACTACTCATAAAAATCTTTACTTTCTATAGTTATTTATATATACATAGTATATATATATATATATGTATTCTCTCTCCATCCTGTCTGTCTATTTATCTATCATCTATCTCTTTCATCTAAATCTATCTCTGTCTATATCTATCTATCTATCTATCTATTTATATTTACTTCCATCCATCCACTCATCTATATATCTATCCAATCTATTCTTTAAAGACTTCTTTCAACTTTAACTTTTTTCCCTTCTCAAAATTTTTCACAACTCTTTCAATATGTCCTGTTACTAAGCCTAGAGTGTCTGAAGAAGCTGGACATAACTGATGCCTTATGAATATAAATTCAGCCACTTACTGGTTTAACATTAAGCCTTATCCCTTCATTCTAGCCATTTGTGCCAGGGCACAAGCAACAATAAGTTTTCTAAATTTTCCTGTAAGAATTCCATTTCTGTCTCACCTGAAGAAAGACTCATAGTATTAGCCTAGCCAACCAAACACAGTAGTCCTGCTGAAGTAACAACCTGACTCTGCCTCTAATGCAATGAATATAGCAAATCAAAGATGTAATTTTGCCAGAGGTTCTTTTTCACTATGAGCTTTGTCCCACAAATATTTCAAATGCATTTAAATAGCATGTGCATTTGTAAGTATAACTGTTAAAGACTAAAGAAGGTACATTAGTTCCTCTAGATATTTACTTTATGGTAAAATATGTCAGATTTATTTTAAAATATATCTTTTAAAAAATATATTCTGCTATTCCAGCCAGGAACACAGCAGTACAGAACACAGCAGGTGCATGAGGGAAAAATGAACCTTACATAAGCTCCCAATCGGAACAGAGACTCATGTTCTTGATAAATTTCAAGGTCTTATTTGGAATAATAGACACATTTTTCCCATAGAACAAATAGGAATGACACTTACTAATTTGCCAGTCGGCATTCCTCCAAAGTGAGCATTAATTCCAGATGCCACTATGGCATGCTTCCCTCTGCCCCAGCTCAGCCACTACTGTTACCTGCAGTTGGAAAGACTGTCAGGAAGGCATTCATGGAACTTTTGATCTTTTCCTTTTTGAAAATTAGTTTGTAGAATTCTTTCTCTAATCACTGATTTGTTTGTAATATATTCAATCATATAAACCTTATTTGGTGGTTGCTGAGCAAGAATACATAATCCAAGAACAGCCTGCTAAACAAATCATGTACAAGGATAAGAAGCCAGAAATTTGGCTTGTGATCTTGCAGGCACAGTTCCCCAGTGAAGGACCATTATTTATTTGTGTATATTTGCACAACACTGCATCCTCACGTGCACAGCCTGGGCAATGGTGGAGTGCTGGAAAATACCTGTCAACAGTTACTGGGAAAACTTTTTAAAAAACCCAGAACTGGAGCTGGGTGTGATGGCACTCACCTGTAAGCCCAGCACTCAAGAGGTAGAGACAGGAGGATCACAAATTTGGGACCAGAATGTACCACTTAGTGAGATCTAGATCAACCTGGATTACATAGTGAGACCCTGTCTCAAAAAGAAAAAAAAGTCCTGAACCGACTCTTCCCAGTGGTATTGAGCCAACATTAATACATCACTACCCCAGAATAGGACAGAAATGTGAATGCCAGGGCATTGTTGTGGATGAGTTTGTGTGAGTGGATTGGAGACTGGTATACACAGAAAAGAGTGACCCAAGCATGCATTCTTGAGTGACAGAACAGCCAAGACCCTCAGGCTTGGCCTCAGCCTCAGCACCCCTTGGCCTACTAGGAAGTCCCTTTGATGCAGTGTGACTGCCTCAGAAGTGTGGCAGGGAGTGTTTCTCAATCCTGCTCCATAGACCCAGGCTAGGAGTGGATCTGGAACACCTGTTTTGTAAGGAAGGACTCTATTTGTTAGGAGGAGCTTTATAATCCATAAAGTGTTCACCGACACTTAAAAAAAAGAGCAGTTAAACTAAGGCTTGTGGTTCTGCTCAGCCATTTCCTATCAGAGCATTTGTGAAGGAGAGGAAAAGTGGGGCACCTCCTCTGACCATCATGGTGCCTATCCTGACATTGACTAGCAGGTCTCTTTTTGACATCTTAGCCAGGACACAGCAGCATTGGGCTTAGAAGAGGAGAATTTAGCTCAAGGACATCTGCAGGAAGAATGTTCTCATTGACTGGCTTCAGGAGCTCCTCTCTGGAATACTGGGGAGCCCAACACCAGAGGCACAAACCTTGTTGCCATCCTAAGAAATAAGGGGCTCATTTTCTTGTTGCAGGGTCCTTGGACATTTACAACATGCCAGAAGGGAAAGGACATGTGGCCACTGTGGGAGAAGCACCCACTTATGTCAACACCCGGCACATCCCACCACAGGCTCTGCCAGCTGCAGCCAGCAGTGCCGAGAGCAGCCCACGGAAAGACCTCTTTGACATGAGTAGGTTTTCCATTGGTCTCTCATTTTCTTCTCTTTTGAGGTTGCTTTTTACACTGCTTTTTATTCACTATACATCTAATCATTGAATTTTCTGCAAGCAGGGTTTTGATTAATGGCTCTTTTCTGGGCTCAGATTGGGCTCATTTTAAGACTTTGGGATTCTAAAATCTTTCTGCAGTCAAGAGGCAGAACCAATTGTCCCCTGTTTGGAACTGACTTTGCTCTTGAAGACTTGTCCATGCATTGAGACAAATGATATACACAAATCAATGTGTTCATTTATCTATTTATTTCAATATTAATTGGCCATTCTTTGCTAACTATTGTGTTATTTACTCAGGATGCACAGATTAAATGTCCTGCATTCTCAGAGGTCTCAGTCTTTTAAACAAGACCAGCATACAAACAAGAAATTGCAATGGGCCTCCCTTACATGTGTTCTCTCTCCATTGCTCATTTGTTCACCTATTTATCCTTCTGATTCTCACTCTTTCTTTCCAACTACTCCTTCCGAAAATTTATTGAGTTCTTAACACACGTAAAATACTTTTCTACTTATTAAAGATATCTAACAAAACAAAACAGACAGCCCCTACTCTGGTGGGGCTTAAAAAACAACTAAGCATGTATTGCCAGGTGAGAAGGGCTCCCAAGTTACAGGCCATAGGTCTGGGAGAGGAGAATGGCAGGAACTTGTCACACATGGCAATGTGGACTTCCTGTTTGTCGTACAGGTTAGGAAAACTAAGTCATTCACAAACCTAGATGGGATGAAAGTGGAAATTATTGTTGAGGAATTTGGAAAGAGTTTCCAAAGCTCACAAAAAGCTTTATACTTTAAAGTTTTCCTTTTTTAATTCCTTGAGAACTTAGCAAGCTGAAAAGGACAGGAAAGGAGACTAGGGCTGAATGAGTTGCTACTCTGTGCTAGGCACTTGCTATTTTGTTTGATTTTTCTCAATTACCCTACAGATAGATTTTATTATTACTGTTACTATCCCTAATTTATCGGGAGGAAATGGAGAATCCTACAAGTTAAGTAACCTCATCACATGTAAAAGACAGCCTTGCTGGTCCAACACTTGCTGCTCATGGTATCTCATGTGGGTGAAGATTGGGTTAAGTGCTCTGAAGACTAAGCAGCATCACGATACCCACACTTTACTCTTCCTCAGCCATTGCGGCTTCCCAGTCTAACTCCCACTTTGACAAAAATCACCTGAACCCAAAGAACTATTGAGTGTCACTGCCTGAAGATAGCTTACAGATCACTCCATCCAATCCCTTCATTTAAAAAAAATGTGAAAACAGCCCGAGAAGTATGAAGCCACTTCCCCAAGTTGTAAAGCAGAGCAGAGCCTCCAGCCTCTGTTCAGTTCTTTCAGTTTCTCTTTATTGTGGTCTAGTGCTGTACTTCCAGGAAAATCATTTCTACTGTTTAATTTAGTCAATTTAACAGTGACTCCTGGCCTCAGAGCCTGAGGAGAGTTAGGTGGGGCTGGATTTTGAGAGCACTGAGAACCAGAGCATCCTTCTCTCCAGTTAACTTCTACTCCTACTCCCAAAGGCAGAGAAGGAGACAGAAAGAAGAAAGGGCTTAAAGGGGGTTGTATCTACTGAGATGGATGGAAGTAAAGGCAATACTGTATGGTGTTGATCATGAACCATTAGAGCTAAGTAATAGTACGGGTGGCAGCGATGGTGATGATGTTGGGGATGTTGTACGTATCACTTTACAGGAAAACTGAATGTTGAAATTTAATTGGCTACTTCTTTTGGCACTGGTATTTGGTGCTGTAGACCAGCAGTTTACCAGTCCCTCTAGAGCAAGAAGTGTGTTCCAAAGGAAACCAAGCCAAGAGTGGTATCAGGTACCCATATTAAAAATAAAAATAAAATAAAAAACAAACATTTTTTGGCAGTACTGGGGTTTGTACAAGCTTCATGCTTGCTAGGCAGGCACTCTACCACTTAAGCCACACCTCCAGCCCCTTCTGCTCTGGGTATTTTGGAGATAGGGTCTTGCTTCTTGTCCAGGCCACCTGACTTGATTCTGTTTATGCTTCCCACCTCTGCTGGGATGGCAGGTATGCACCACTACACCCAACTTTTTACCATTGAGATGAGGTCTTGCAAACTTTTTTGCCTGGACTAGCCTAGAACTGCAATCCTCCTGATCTCAGTCTCTTGCATAGCTTGGAATGATAGTCACATGCCACCACACCCAGCTATCGGTTGTGATAGGGTCTTGCTAACTTTTTGTCTGAGCTGTCCTCAAACTATGATTCTCCCAAGCTCAGCCTCCCACATAACTTGGGATGACAGGCTCACCAGATAAAAACTTTTTGCTATAGAAATGAATGAATGAAGGGAAAGTAGAACTTGTAGCCTGGAGTAGGTCACACAAGTGGCACCCGAGGATTTTGAAATGAACCTTCAGTGGATTGGGCTTAGGTTTTGCATGAAATCAAAGCTTTGTAGGTTGTCTTTCCTTTGGTATTGGCAAATTTTTGTACAAATTTGTTGAGGCTGTCTGATTTTCTAAGGAAAGTAGGTCGCATGAAATGTGTATAGCGTGTAACAATGAAGTCATTCCCAATAGCTAGACAAAGAGTGTGCTTAAATCCTTGGCACAAAGCACAACTCCCAGCTATCTGGGGAAAGCAGATTCACCAGAGTGAGTCATGCCAAAAATTGGGATGTGCTTTAAACGTTTGTGATGAATCCTGTTATACTACCAGCCAGTTGTTTTTCTCTAGTCACTCTCTCCCAAGAAGTTGTGTTTGCATTTTCATCTCTCACACCATGTTTTTATCATTCTTTCTTGGGATTGACTTGTTGCTGGAAAATGTTGTTGACAGAACCTTTTGAAGACGCTCTCAAGAACCAGTCCTTGGGGCCCATGTTGAACAAAGCAGCCTCAGTGGAGTGCATCAGCCCCGTCTCACCCAGAGCCCCAGACGCCAAGATGCTGGAAGAGCTGGATGCTGAGCCTTGGTACCAAGGAGAGATGAGCAGGAAGGAGGCAGAGGGACTGCTGGCGAAAGATGGAGACTTCCTTGTCAGGAAGAGTACCACCAACCCTGGCTCCTTTGTCCTCACAGGCATGCACAATGGCCAGGCCAAGCACCTGCTGCTGGTGGATCCTGAAGGCACGGTGAGGCATGAGGCAAGGGCCTTCCAGTGAGCTCATACCTACCTTTAACCATGTCTACTTCTTGAGCAGTGTGGTGGGGTAACCACCGCACTGTCTCCTCTACCTGTGCATGCCTGGCTGGGACAGAGGACTTAGGCCTTCTGGTCAGAGCCAAAGGAGAGGTGTCCAGGGTGAGTGCCCTATGGGAGTAATAGAACTTGGGAAATTACCATGGCCCCGGCTAAAAGCCCCAATCCATGTCCTTTAAGATAAATAAACAGAATTTTAAGCTTACTATATAGAGACTTAAAAAACATTGAGTCTCTACTCCATATCATATTCTAAAGTAACTTCAGTTGGAATTGAAACCTAAATGTGAAAGATAAAACTAGAAAGCTGTAAAGAGAACTATGAAGAGATAAATCTATGAAAAGAAAGTTTTTCTTCCAAATACATTCACAGTGGACAAGGATATACAGGCTCTTGGATTTTTAATATTTATCTCAAATATTGAGTTGCTGAGGCTGTAAAAATGCTGAGCAGTAGGCGCCCCTACCCCAATTAGTCTCTTGTTTTCCTGTTCAGAGAAGTTATGCCTGGTGACCTGGTGTTGGTACCAGTGTGTCTAAAAAATTCTGTGCATTTGGCTGAATCACCCACCTCCCAATCAGTGAATATATTTGCCTTTACCCTCGGTATAGCCCAATAATTGTTAAGTTTAATAAATGCAATTAAATCAACTTAACCATTGAGTATTCCCAGGATTGTTGTTTACAACTTCTTAGGCTGTGAAAACAAAAAGCACAAGGTAGAATGATTTAAGTAGAATTATTTCAATGATTGATAGTAGGTCTGAATCAATCAATAGCATTGAACTTGCACACAATTTAACCATATGGGATGCATGGGTGGGAGCAGGGAGGGGCTACCCGAGATGATTGAGGGAGTCAGATTGAGATGCCAGCACATCCCAGCTCCTGGTGCTCTCAAAACATCTGTCTTTGCATAGTCCCTTTGCCCTCTGCACTAAGGCCACCGCTTCCCCAAGGATGGACTGTAATGAAAGTGACCACTTCCTTCCAGCCCACCTACAGTAGCTATTTTTTTACATGTACATCATCTACGAAAATATAGTTTTTATGTTTGTGCCTTTTAGAAACTTGCAAACATGATGCTGTTCCATAAATCCCCTTTCCCTTCATATTTTTTATCCCAGGGTGTTTTTGAGAAATGTTGATGGTGCTTTCTGTATATGGGCTCAATACTTGGGTGGGCTGCCTCGGGTCCATCGTACACACATTCTGCACGTCACTTACTGGGCTCTCTGGAGAAGGGCACCTAAGCTGCCACAAAGCATCATGGATGTTTTTCTCTGTACTAAGGTACAAAGTCTCTGAGTCTCTCTGGGGCAAGTGTCAGGAGTGAAACTTTTAGACAGAGGAAATGCATGTGTTTAATTTCACCAGGGATTGCATTTGCATTCTTCAATTAGCTGGACCACTGAGAGGCTCACTAGCAGACCGCAAGGGGTCCCCCATGCTCTTCCTTGATGACGTCTCCCTAGTTTTGCTAGTCTGTAGGAGTAAAGAGTAAAAGGACACCTCATAGTCTAATTTTCAATTTTAATTACATGTCATTAGCAGTTTGCCAGGTATCTCCTGTAATTTTTTTAATGCTTTTATCTTGTCCCATATTTTTCTTTTGACTTCATTTTTTTCCAGTATTGGGGATTGAACTCAGGTCCTCATGCTTGCTAGGTAGGTGCTCTACCATTTGAGTCATTCTGCCAGGCTTGACTTTTTTAAAACTGGGTTTTCTTGTTGAGTTTTTTAGCAATAGAAATTCCATGTGAAAGCTTTTGCTTTTTTTTTTTTTTTTTTTTTGATGGTACTGGCATTTGAATTCAGGGCCTCTTGTGCTTGCTAGCCAAGAAACTACCACTTAAGCCATGCCACCAACCCTTGCTTTTCTTTTTTTTTAATCTGATAATTTTGTCTGTGATGTTCTCCATCAAAAGAGGTTTTTCTTTAGAATGTAGCTGAATCCATCAGTTTTTCAGTTTATGGTTTATGATTTTTTAGTTTAAATTTTTTCCTCACCCACAAGTTACAAACAAACTGCATTCTATGTCTCCTTCTATTAACTTTAGCTTTCACAATTAAGTTTTAGTTCCAGCTGAAGATACCTATTTTTAAAGCCTCCATAAAGTAAGCTCATTTTTGACACCTTTTACCAAATCATTCATATTTTCTCTGCCATACCAATGTTCCTTCTGACTGTATTCTGGGCTGGGATCTGTTTCTGGAGTCTTACTTCTGTTCTATTGATCTACTTATTCCTTGTGTAGGTACTATACATTTTATCATAATGGCTGTAAAATTGTCTTAACATCTAGTGATGTGACTCCTTCCTCTTGATTCTCCTTTATGCAAACTTCATTTGCTCTTCTCAGACATTTACCATTCTTTATTCTGACTTTATTTTTTTATAAACCATACGATTAACTTTTACTGTGTCACTTCTTTTTATTAGCATATGTTAATTGTACAAAATAATGGATTTTGTTAGGACATTTCCATGCATGCACGTAACACACTTTGATCATATTACCCCATATTTATTCTGATTTTTGAATCAGTTTATCAGATCCCCAAAAATACATGCAGGAATTTTGGTAGGACTCACATTGAATGTGTAAATTAATTTGGTGGAGAAGGAACATTTTTAAATCTTAGATCATCACATCCACAAACATGACATAACTCTCCATTCACTCAGTTATCCTTGGTGAAGTTTCAAAATTCTCTCCAGAAAGTTCTTCCATTTCCTTTGTTAGGTGGTTTCCCAGAGTGTCTAGGTTTAGACCCCGCTGTAAGTGAAGTTTTGTGGCTAGGTACCTTTCTCAACAAGCACTGCTATGGAAAGATGAGTGTGGTGTGATCTTTGTGAATCCAGAGTGTTACTGGAACCGGGTCCTACCTTTGCACGCACTGATAGATAACGCACCTCCTGCTCATCATTACACCTGTTCTCACTCTGCTGTGCCTTTGAGCGCTGACCAGAAGGGGGCGCCATTGCCTGGCCCACGCTGAAAGGAATTATTTTGAGATTTTGTTCCATTAAGAAGAGTATTTGCAGTAAGTTTTTGGTAGATGGTCCATCTCAACCTAAGGGACTTAATTAATTAGTTAATTAATTCAGTAAATATGCACCGAGTGCCTCCTAAACCTGAACATCATTTTGGACACCTGGTATTCATCTGTAAGCCAATTTTAAAAGAAAATCTCCTCTTTGGTGGAATGTTTACCTATTACTTTTATCATATATTGCCTCTGAACTTTATCACATGCTTCTTCAGCATCTTTTGAGTTAATAATTTTTTCTTAAATCTTTCAATATGGAGAACGACACAGGTAGATTTTTCTGATGCCATGATCCCATCATAAATGCTACTTTGTCTTGGTATAGTAATTGTTAGGTTTGGACACTTACTCTTTTCTTTAGGATTCTTTGGACTCTCTGTTATAAGTGAAGTCTGCCTTTGCTTGTGAGTGCTTATCTGACTTGAGTATCTATCAGGTTGATATGGTCATACTCACTGCTTAGTGTGAGTATGAACTGGGCTTATTTCAAATCAGACAAGGCTTGTCAGGGAATCCCCTGATAAACCAGAGTATCCCCTGGATACTCTATTTCTTTATTCTGACTTATTTTTTAATACACTTATCACAAACAAGCATTTGCTCAGTTGTTAATTTGATTATTTGATTCCCCCTTCCACTAGAATATAACCTCCGTATGAGTAGCAATCTTATTTTTGCAGTAATTTTCTGCTTTGGGCCCAGTACCTGGCACACAGAGGTGTTCAACCGATGAGTGCTTGACCAACCCAGGCTCTTACAGGTTAGGAATTGAGAATCCAAACAGATGACCTGGGGACATCATACCCTACTAAGTATAGCAGCACATTCGATGTGGTGTGCAGTTGCAGAACCACAAACCAAGTTTTCTAAATGGAACCAGCCCAGAGTTCTGTCTTTGCATAAGCTGTCCACCAATTCACTTGTAGTTTTATAAAAAGAAAACAGGAGAGAAAATTATCAAGCAATTTTATGAGAATATAAATATTTCAGTTGAAATCTGGGCTATTTAAAAACATGATATGGCTAAATCTAGCTAAATATGTCATCATACAAAACAAAGATGGTTACATTTCTGTTCATTTAGTCTTTTTAGACCAAAGAATGCTTTTGAAAGAGAAAGATACTCTACTAACAATATATATGTTGTACATTCAAATCAGTATCAAGATGGTGTAGAAAATGAGGTAATAGGGTTGTAATAATATGGTCAAACTCTGTCCACACAAGCCAATCCCAAAGCTGTGCTGTTCATATAATTTCAGGTTTGGAGGAGAAATTTGCAGTGCAGTTGGGAACACTTGTTAAGTCATACCTACTAATGACTATTCTTTTGGGGGGCTTTTAGCTGAATCTGATTATCTGGTTTAATTGATCTGATGGAGGATAGCTTTAGCTGAAAAGAAAATGGAAAGGAAAGACTTAATTAAAAACGTATGTTGCTCCCTTGCTGTGAGGACACCAAAATAGACGCAGAACACATTCTATTCAATATTTATTCATCTGATTTTCATGGTAATTGGCTGGTCCCTGACTATAAAGGGGAAAACTTGGCAGAACAGATTACGCACAGAAAGAAGGATGCAAAACAGTTCTGCATCTAAATTTAATCCAGAGTCTGCATGCCTCTGAGGCCCTCCCACCATGCGCTGAGGTCACTGGAAACCAGGTGAGAAGGCCACTTGGGACAGATTCTGCACTTCCTTGGTAAGGTGCTGAAAATAAAAGACCCTAAAATAACAGCTGAAAGAGCAGTGACTGGGTCTGAGAGTTAGGCTTCAGAGAGGCAGTCTGAAACCTCCTCTCCCTACCCGTTTTTTCTTTTCAGCATCTTCTGAATCACTCAGTCGGCCTATGTGTGCTTGAAATTATGCCCTGAGTCATTCATCATTGGTTCATCATTTGGCTTTGTAATACCATCCCAGTGGGGTGAGCTTGCACAAGTGGCTGGGTTCTCCCTGGCCTTCATTCATGTGGTCTCTGGTTATTGCACATTTCAGAGCACACACTGGGGCGTTTACCCATTAAATCACAAAGAAATGACAACACTCCAATATTCCCACACTTCTTAGCTATTTCTTTTATCTTGAGAATAACTTTAAAAAAGAAGAAAGGACTTTTTTTAATTGGGTAAGACTCTAAAATTGTGACAATAAAGGCAAAATAGAAAAATGAGATTGCATCAAATTTAAAGCCTTCTACATAGCAAAGGAAACAATCAGCAGAGTGAAGAAACAACCTAAGAATCAGAAAAAGTATTTGCCAAGTGTTTATCTGCTAAGAGGATAGTGTCCACAATATATAAAAATTCAAATCAATAGAAAAAGTCCAATTAAAAAATTAGACAAAAGAGCTAGAAAGACATTTTTCAAAAGACCTACAAATGACCAACAGGTTGGGAAAAAATGCTCAACATCACTTATCACCAGGGAGATGCAAATCAAAACCACACGATGTCACCTCACCAAGTTATTGTGCCTGTTATCAAAAAGACCAAAATAATGAATACTGGTAAACACACAGAAAGAGAGCCATTACACACTCTGGGTGGGAAGGTAAATTGTACAGATGCTATGGAAAACGGTATGGAGTTTCCTTCAAAAAATTTAAAGTAGAACATGTATGATCAATCTCACTGCCCAAAGAAAATGAAATCAATATGTCACAGATACACCTGCACTCCCATGTTTACTGCAGTACTCGTCACAGTAGCAGAATCAACCTAACACACACATACACACACAGGAATACTACTTAGCCCCCAAAGGATGGAATCCTGTCATTTGTCACAACATCGCATGAACCTGCAGAACATTAGGTTAAGTGAAATAATCTAGGCAAATATTGCACACTCTCATTTACCATGGAATCTATGAAAGTTATTTCATAAAAGTAGAGAGTAAAATAGTGATTATCAGAGGCCAGGGAGGCTGGGAAAAGGGGAACTGGGAGAGTAGGTCAACAGTAGGGTTATTATAGCTAAAAATAATGCATTCTGTATTTCAAAAATCTAGAAGAGAAGATTGAGTGTTCTCACCACAAAGAAATGGTACATGTGTGAGGTGATGGATATGCTAATTACCCTGACCTGATCACTGCACAATGTATACATGTATCACATCACATTGGGCCTACATTTGTACAAGTATTGTATG
The DNA here is from genome assembly GCF_047511655.1 of Castor canadensis. Classification (NCBI taxonomy): domain Eukaryota; kingdom Metazoa; phylum Chordata; class Mammalia; order Rodentia; family Castoridae; genus Castor; species Castor canadensis. Next base: position 105,600,574 of record NC_133398.1, read on the forward strand.
TCCATTTAAAAGGTGGCCCTCGAGCCCCTCCTCTTACTATGCCTTGTTATTGTAAGATTTCATTTGTATCAGTCAGTCTGGGCTGTGTTACAGGAGCAAATAAAGCCTGACTCCTTCACGCTTCACCCAGTAGAACTTCAGTCCTGACGCATGCCCAGTCCCTGTGTGTACCCAGCCTCATCTGATTATTGGGTGGCTCAGGACCCAGGTGCTGTCCATCTTCTGTGTCCACCTGTTCAAACCACCAAGAAATCAAAATTGCTACCGTCTAATCTTCTGAGCCCATTTGTGTTTCTCCAATTATCTAACAATGCCTTTTATTTCAAGAGTCCTGCTCAGAATTGTGCATTTTGTTGTCACATCTGCCTCCTTCAACCTGGAGCAGTCCTCAATTTGGAGGACTGGGTGCTTCGGATGCATCCTTAAATGTCTTCCAAACCCAGGTGTTAAGTGCTATTTCGGAAATGGTCAAGCCTTTAGGAGGTGGGGCCTGGTGGGAGGAAGTTAGGTTATTGGGTACCTGCTCTTGAAAGAGATATTGGGAGCCCAGCCCCTTTTTTTCTCTTTGCTTCCCAGCTGTCAGGAGGTAGATAGCCTCCTCTGCCACTCACTTCCACCATGATGTACCAGTGCAGTCACAAGTCCAAAGCAACAGAGCAAAGGACCATGGACTGGAGCCTCTAAATTTGAGCCAAAGTAAACTTTCCCTCCTTAAAGTTGATTTATCTCAGGACTTTTGTCACAGCACCAGAACACTGACTGATACTCTCACTCTTTGGGTCTGCATCTTGCTGCTCTTTCACAGAAATGACATAGGGTATCTGCTGGTGGAAATGACTGAGTGTTCTCTTTGATGGCTTCATTCAGGAGGCATTTGTCAGGCTTCCCCACTGGAGACTTTCTCCTCTTTCCTTTGTAATTAAGAAACATTGGGTGGAAGGTATGTGGAACTATCCAAACACTCTGGTTGCTAGTAAAAATTTCAGTTATATTGATTCTTTTTGTTAGAATTCATAATTCCCAAATTTACTCATTGGATTCTAATCTGTTAGTGTATTTATCCTGATGCTCCTTCAACTGGCTTCTGTGCCCTTTGTATATGTTCTCATCATTCTTTGAGCACCTCCATCCCTGTAACAGCCTCATCCTCTACCACTAATCCTGCAAGCTGACTTTTCTCCCAAGGACACCTGGAGCTTTCATAAGGGGAATGGTCTCTAGAAACTAAGCTCATGCACAAGCTATGCTTTTTGGGATTGTGTTGGCTCCCTACCATGGTGACAAAATTCCTGAGATAATCAACTTGAAAGGAGGAAAAGTTTCTTTTTGGCTCATGCTTTTAGATATTTCAGTCCATGGTCATTTGGTACTGCTGGAGGCAGCTGCTCACCTCATGTCAACCAGGAAGCAAGAAGAGAAGAAAAAGAGAGAGAGAGAGATTGAGAGAGAAAGGGGAAGGACAGAGAGGCTAAGGTCCCAATATCCCTTTCAAAGGCATGCCCTTAAGGGACCAGAAAACTTCCAACTATGCCCTACCTTGTAAAGATTCCACCAGTAGCATCACAGGCTGGAGACAAATCCTTTAACACAGGGACCTTCAGGGGACACTTATCCAAACCTTAACAAGAGTGTTGCTGTCCCTGGGCCTCTTAATGGTTAGTTAGAGCAGGCACACACACTGCCACACCACACACACACACACACACACACACACACACACACACACACACACACATACACACCAGCCTCTACATACACACACTCACACCTCCACACAATAATGCACACATATACATTATTGTCTATGTTTATTTCCATATCTATCTGTATATATTGGGAACCATGAATTTCAATTCCAATCCAATATCACAGATTGATTATCGGTTGTCTCCTCTTTTCGGCGTGTATAACTCCCTTCTCCAATGATGAGTAGCCTGACTCCCACTATCTTTAATATCTTCACTTACTTGTCCAGTACCACTCATACGTAACCCTTCTCCCATCTTGGCTGCTTCTCCTTGTCTATCATGGGTACCCTTCTTACCTTGTCTGGGCACCTACTCCTTCTGCTGATCATCCCCATATGGCTTCTTACCTTACCCTACTCATGCTCTGACACCCCACACTGGTCCACCCTGTCACCTAGATGTCCACTCCCCTCCCCAGACTCTGGCTTCCCCTACTGGGCTGTGTAGCCTCCTCCCTGATGATGATGCCTTTCTTGACACTCTACTTGGCCTCTAATACCCCCTATTCATCTGTCATCTGGTGGGTACGTTCTACTCACGTGGCTTGGGTCTCTTTTTCCATTCATCTACTCATGGGCATATAGCTGAAATATTTGGCTAGATATGGAAATATTTGGCTATTGTGAATAATGCCATAATAAACGGGAATTTCAGGTATCTCTATAGTAAGCTGATTTTGATTCTTTTGGGTGTATACCTTAAGTGATGTGGCTAGATCATACTATAATTCTATTTTAGAAGTTTTAAGGAACCTTCATATTGATTTCCATAGTAGCTGGACTAATTTACATTCCCACTAGCAGTGGATAAGATTTCCTTTTCCCCTGCATCTTTACCAGCATTTGTTGTTGTTTGTTTTCTTGATGACAGCCATTCTGATTGGAGTAAGATAGAATCTCAATGTGGTTTTGATTGGCATTTCTTTTATGGGTAAGGATGTTGAACATTTTTCATGTATTTATTGGCCATTTGTACTTTTTCATTAGAAAGTTTCTGTTCAGTTGCATTGCGTGTTTATTGATTGGCTTATTTGGTTTTACGCTGTTTAAGTTTTTGAGTTCTTTTTTTTTGTGCTCTACCTATTAATTCCCTGTTGGATGAATATTTGGCAAAGACTTTCTCCTATTCTGCAGGTGTCTCTTCACTGTTTATTTTTTTTCTTTCATTGTGGAGCGGATTTTTATTTTGATACAATCCCATTTGTCAATTCTCACTCTTATTTCCTGAGCTATTGGAATACTATTCAGAAAGTCCTTACCTGTGATTTTATCTTCAAGTCTTTCCCTAACATTTTTCTCTCATAGTTTCAAAGTCCCAGTCTACATGAAGGTCTTTGATCCATTCTGAGTTCGTTTTTTTGTGCAGAGTAAGTGACAGGGATCTAGTTTCAGTATTCTACATGTGGATCAAATTTTCCTAGCACCACTTGTTAAAGAGGCATTTTTTTCCCATGTATGTTCTGGCGGCTTTGTAAAAAATCAAATGGCAGAATCCATTTGGGCTTATTCATGGATCTTCTGTTTTATTCCTATGGCTTATGTGCCTGTTTTTGTGCCACTACCATGCTGGTTTTGTTACCATGTCTCTATAGTATAAAGTCAAGTTTGTGATTGTTTTTCAGTTTTTATTTTTTGTTTGTTTTGTTCAGGGTAGGTTTGGCTATTCAGGGTGTTTTGTGTTTCCATATGAATTTTAGGATTGTTTTTTTCTATTTCTGTGAGCAATATCAATGGAATTTTATGGGGATTACATTGAATTTGTATATTCTTTTTGTAGTATGGTCATTTTAGCAATATTTATTCTGCCTATTCATGAATATGAGATGTCTTTCCATCTTCTAGTGGCTTCTACAATCTCTTTCTTCAGTACTTTATACTTTTCATTAAACACCTTTATCATCTTTGGTTATGTTTACACCTAGGTTTTCTTGCGGCAACTGTGAATGGTGTTGCTTTCCTGATGGCTTTTTCAGTAAGTTCATTGTTGGTGTATAGAAAAGCCATTTATCCACCACTTAGTGTTTATCACATCTAAGAATCTTGGATTTTTTAAGTATAGGATCATACCATCTGCAAACAGGGATAGGTTGACTTCTTCCTTTCCTATTTGCATTCCTTTTATTTCTTTATCTTGCCTTTTGGCTCTGGCTAAGAATTCAAGCACTATATTGAATAAAAGTGGTCATAATGGACGCCCTTATTCATTCCTGATTTTACAGGAAATTCTTTTAGTTTCTTCCCATTTAGTACAATGTTGGTTATAGGTTTTATATGTATATATATATATTTTTTTGTGTGTGTGTGTGTGATATATATATATGTATGTGTGTGTAATATATATACATATTTATGTCATATATGGTCTTTATTATGTTGAGGTATGTTCCTTCTTTTCCTAGTTTCCTCAGGACTTTTTTCATGAAGGATGCTAAACTTTGTCAAGGACTTTTTCTGCATCTATTGAGGGGATTATTTGACTAACATCCTTGCTTCTTTATATTTATTAGATTTATTTATCCTTTCAAGCATGAGGCCATGAGTTCAAACCCCAGTACCAGCAAAAATAAATTGATAAAAAAGGAAGAAAATCTCAACAAATACAAGAAAAGTGAAATAACTTGTTATATTTTATCAGCCCATGATGGAATAAAACTAGACATCAACAGCAAAAACAACTACAGAAAATATATTAACACATGGATGCTAGTTTCCATGTGTTTGCGTATTTTGAGTCATCATTTCATTCTTGGAATGAAACCAACTTGATCATGGTGTATAGTCTCCTTAATGTGTTGTTGAAGTCAATTTGTAAATATTTTCTTTAGGACTTTTGCATCTATGTTCATCAAGGAAATTGGCCTATAGTTTTCTTTCTTTGTTGTTTCCTTATCTGGTTTTGGTATCAGGTAATAATGGCTTCATAGAACGAGTTTGGAAGTGTTGCTTCCCTTTGTATTTCATAGAATATTTTTAGAAGCATTGGTGTTAGTTCTTTAAAGGGCTTATAGAATTCAGTAGAGAATCCATCCAGTTTGGGGCTTTTCTTTGTTGGGAGGGGAGGATTTTTTTTTTATAATACTGTTCAAACTCATTGCTTGTCATTGAACTGTTTAAGTTGTTTGTATCTTCTTGGTTCATTTTTTACAGGTCCTATGTGTCTAGAAATTTATTCATTTATTCTAGAATTTGCAAGTTATTGGGGTATAAATTTTCAAAATATTCCCTAATGATCCTCTGGATTTCAGTGGTAACTGTTTTAAGATCACCTTTTTATTTTTGCTTTTGCTGATATGCATCTCTCTTTCTTTCTTTTGGTGAGTTTGGCTAGCGGTTTGTCTACCTTGTTTATCCTTTCAAAGAACCAACACTTTGTTTCATTGATCTTCTTTTACTTTCTGTTTCATTAATTTCAGCTCTTCATAATTTCTTTCCTTCTACTAATTTTGGGGTTAGTTTGTTCTTGTTTTTTTCTAAGATCTTAAGGTACATTGTTACATTATTTATTTGAGATCTCCAATTTTTTTAATGTAAGCATTGTAACTATAAAACTTCCCTCTTAGAACTGCTTTCTTTGTATACCACAGGGTCTGCTAAGTTATATTTTCATTTTCATTTGCTTCTAGGAATTTTTAATCCTCTCCCCATTATTTCTTTGATGATCCACTGGTCATTCAAAAGTGCATTGTTCAAATGCAGTAATATTATTGGACATGGGTCACACATTAAGGGGAAAATGCACACGGGAGGAATAGGGAAAGAGAAGGAAACCTAAAAGTTGACTGTGGTTGATGTGCTCACTGTAGAGAAGTAAAAGTCTTAAACTGGCAGAGGCCACCATGGGAAGGTGACCAGAAAGTAGTGAAGAAGTCTGGCAGAGATGAACCAATGTGGGTCGCAATACACAAGTGCATGGAAGCAACACTAGGAATCTCTCTATATAGCTCTCTTCATCTCAAACTAGCAAAACACTATGCCTTTTTTTTTTTATTATCTCTTATGTTTTTTCCTCAACAAAATTAGAGAACAAGAGGGTGGAATAGGTTTTGCCTGGAAGGGGGCGGGAGTGGCACAAACAATGTATATACATGTGAGTAAATGTAAAAGCAATTAAATAAAAAAATTTTAAATGTATTGTTCAGTCTCCATGTGTTTGTATATTTTCTGTAGTTGCTTTTGCTGTTGATTTCTAGTTTTATTACATCATGGGCTGATAAAATACAACAAGCTATTTCACTTTTCTTGTATTTGTTGAGATTTTCTTTTTTTTGATGGTACTGGGGTTTGAACTCAGGGTTTCACACTTGCCAGACAGGTCCCTCTACCACTTAAGCCACTCCACCAGTCCTGAGATTTTCTTTATGTCCTAAAACGTGATATATTTTGGAAAATGTTCCATGGGATGCTTAGAAGAATATGTATTTTGTGGCTGTTGGGTGGAATGATCTGTAAGATGTCAGCTTAGTCCCTTTGATATAGTGTCATTTAATTCTGAAGTTTCTTTGCTGATTTTTTTGGTCTGGATGACTTATCCATTGGTATGAGTGAATATTGAAGGCACACACTGCAACTGTGTTGGGCATGGGTTCTGTCCGTACCTTAATGCTCTTCAGTGTTTGTTTTTTGAAATTGGGTACCCTGATGTTTCTGATGTTTGGTGCATTTATCAATTGTGATATCCTTTTGATTGAATGTCTCCTTTCTCAATGTGAAGTGACCTCCTTTGTCTCTTCTGACTAATTTTGGGTTGAAGTCTGCTTGTCAACTGTGAGTGTAGCTATTCCTGCTTGTTTTTGTTTGTTTTTTGTTTTGTTTTTGCTTAGGATACCTTTTCCATCCATTCACTTAGCCTGTGGTTATTTTGCAGCATATGGTTAGGTCTTGTTTACTTATTCAGTCCACCAGTCTATGTCTTTTAATGAGAGAATTGAGTCCATTAGCATTCAGAGTTATTAAAAGGTGTGTAGTACTGGGCACCAGTGTCTCACACCTGTAGTCATAGCCACCCAAAAGACAAGTATCAGGAGGACCACAGTTTAGAGCCAGAACTAGGCAAATAGTTTGTGAGACCCTGTCTTGAAAAAAAAATGCATCACAAAAAGGCTGAAAGTGTGGCTCAAGCAGTAAGAGTGCCTGCCTAGCAAGAATGAGGCTCTGAGTTCAAACCCCAGTGCCACCAAAAAAAAAAAAAAGGTATGTAGTAATTCCTGCCATTTTGTAGTGTTTAATTGACACCTACCTAGTCCTCATTTGCTTATCTACTTATCTAGTGAGATTTATTCTTTCCCATATTTTTATGGTTGTTGTTTATCTTCCTCTTCTGTGTGTAGGCTTTCTTTAAGTATGATCTGTGGTGCTAACTTAGTGGTCATGAATTCCTTTAGTTTTTGTTTACATGGAAGGTTTTTATTTCTCCTTCAATTATGAGGGATAACTTTGACGGGTAGGTACAGTAACCTAGGTTGACTGCTATTTTCTTAAAGGACTTAAAATACATCATTTCATACCCTCCTGGATTTTAAAGTTTCTGTTGAGAAATCTGCTATTATTCTGAAGGGTTTGCCTTTATATGTGACTTGATGCTTTCTTTTGCTGCTTTCGTTATTTTTCCTTATTCTGAGTACTTGATGTTTTGACCATAATATGTTGTTGAGAGGGTCATTTCTAGTCTTGTTTGGTGTTCTAAAGGCTTCCTGTACCTGGATGACCATCTTCTTCTGTTGATTTGGGATATTTTGTGATATTTTATCAAATATGTTTTCTATGCCTTTAGTTTGTACCTCTTATCCTTATTCTATGCCCATAATTTATAGGTTTTGTCTTTTAATTATGCCCAAGGGATCTTTTATGCTTTGTTTTCTTTCTTTATTATTGTCTGAATGTTCTAATCACCAAGTCCTAGAATTCTGTCTTCTTGATCCAGTCTGTTGATGAAACTTTCAACCGTATTTTTATTTGACTTTGGTTTTCATTTCCAAAATTTCAAATTTTTTTTAGAATTTCTTTTTTGAATTCCTCTTCATGTTCTTTGTTGTCTTCCATATTTCATTCAGCTCCTCTTTGAGCTGAATGAAATGAACTCTTTGAGTTCATTTACAATTCATTTGTTCATGCCTTCTGACTTTGTAGCTTGTTCTTATAATAATTATTTTGAATTCTTTGTGTAGGATTCCATCTACTTCACTATTATTGAGTTCTATTGCTGTGGAACCATTGACTTTTGGAGGAAATGTCCTTCTTTGTTTTTCATATTTCTTGTATTTCTGCACTGGGATTTATGCATTTGGGGACAAACTTTTGGTTGGAGGTTTTAATCTCCTGTGTTCTTTAAGATGAAGTATTCTTAATGTCAGGCAGGACTAGTAGTGACTGGGTTGTGGTGCAGTTTCTTGCCACTGGGTAGGGAATATGACTTAATAGCCAAACATTTGCCCAATGTGCTCAAGACACTTGGCCTGACCACATGCACCACTCATGAAGAAGACTAGTTGTAGAAGTGATTACAATTGATAAACACACCCACTAAGAAAATATAGTAACCACTATTTAAGAACAACTACCACCACAAGGCCAGTATCCTTGGAGGAATAAAGAGGCAAAGATAACACTACATGAACAAGAAGGTATCAGTTAATAAAGGTAAGAGTGGAAAAAAAATAGGAGAGATAACACTAGTGAATAGTACAAGATATAATGAGAAATAAAGATAGAAGTATAAGAGGCTAAAGTAAATAGAAGAGGGAATGAGAAGCAAGAAGTAAATACACAGAAAAGATCCAGCTAAAGGTATAGTGAGAAAGAAAATAATATCTAGCAAACAAACACCTACCCAAAACAAATTGTACAAGGTGCAAATAGAGAAAGAAGAAGAAGGAGAGAAAGGGAGAGAGAGAACTGATCTGCCTGATGACAAAAAGAAACTTAAAATCAGTGGTCAGCTACCAGGCATGTACTGTCTTGGCTTCCTGTTTTCCTTGTGTTGTTCCCTAGGAACTAGGAGGTAGGTGATATGGTAAGAGAAGTTGATGGGATCACTTGTAAACTGTTCACAGGCCGGAATCTCTGGACCTTTTAATTATCTGGTCCTATGATGGGGAAGCCATGAAGATTCACCACTGAGGGAGAATGTTCCAGTCCACATGCTCTATTCTCCAGTCCTCCCCTTCCTGGAGCTCTGCTCTGCTAGGAAGCAGCTTACACTTGGTGGTTCAGACCAGTTTTTGTGTGGAGCTTTCTGGGTCCCTGATTCAGATGTTCCTCTCTCTGACTTTTCTGGTGAGCATTCAGGAAGAAAGGGTCCAATCCTTCTTGTGTCTTCCTGTAATGCCTGCTCACAAAGGAATACCCACATGTAACTGAATGCCAAGAGGAGAGCGAAGTTTCCCTGTACCTCCACAGTTTGCCATGTGTATTTTAATTTGACAGAATCAGCTTCATATTTACTCTACTGTATTAGTCAGTTTTATTGTAACTGTGACCAAAACACTTTAAGGAACAACTTAAGGGAGGAAGGATTTATTTTGGCTCATGGTTTCAGAGATGTAACTCGTCATAGTAGGGAGGGCATGGTAGAACCGAGCAGTTCTCATCATGGAGTCAAGAAACAGAACATGGGCACACAGGAAAGGGGCCAGGGCAAGATACAACCTCTAAGGGTATGCCTCCAGTGACCTGCTTCCTCCAATGAGGCCCCACCTTCTATCTTTCACCACCCTGCAATACCATCATATTTTGACTCCATCAAGAAAGTAATGCATTTGTTAGCTTAGAGCCCTCATGATTTTGTAGTCTTTGGAAATACCTTCCCAGACATACCCAGAGTTGCGCTTTACTAATCTCCTAGATAAGTCTCAATTCAGCAAAGTTGACAATCAAAACAAGCTATTACAACCAGCTTAATTCTTGTGATGCATTGAAATATTACTCCCATAGAGCACTCTGTGTTCCCTTTCCTTCTTTTGTGGGATATTATTGCCATACATACTATAACTGCTAATGTTATAAACCCAATGATACATTGGTGTAACTATTACCTCAACATCTGAAGTTGTCTTAGCCAATGTAGCTTTTCTCTCACCACCTCCTTTGTGTTGTTGTCAATATATCATACATATGTTATATTCCTATACCTTACATCCAACATTGCAACATATATGTATTCTTTTATAAAATTGCTTTTTCAATCCATTAATTATGAAGTTTCTAAATGAGCTTGAGATAAGAAAAGCTATGTTTTCCTTATGATGTCATCACTGTTACTCAGTACTGTGGTCATTCCAACTATTATCTGAACACACATGATGACATGTGGGCTTCTGAAGAGGACTAAGGCTTCTAAAGCAAGCCCATCTTCTTAGGGACATATTTTACTGAACTCTCCCGTGGGTTTCAGCCTTTGTGTATCTCATATCTTCTTCTTTCTTGACGCTCACTCCCATCTTACTGGGTTGCTTCTGCAAGAAACTTTCTTATCCTTACATATTTGAAAATGTGCTTTGAAATCACTTTTCATTCACAGAATAGTTGGTTATAGTATAGCTGTCTGATTCTTCATTCCTTGTGGTTATGTGTTTCTGGAAAGGGTTAACTTTTTCTTTTTCCTTTATATCTGCAATGATGTAGTCATGAATCTAAGTGTGGATCTTTTCCGCTCACTTTTCTAGGGAGTTGATAGCCTTTTTCAATCAGAAGACTTGTGTTTTTCTTTAATCAGAGCAATTTTCACATATGCCTTCTTTGGTAATGTCCTGCTTTGTGTATTCATTCCTTTCAGAATTCCTGGGTGAGCAGGTTGACCTCTTGGACTGAGCTGCTGTCTCTTGTCTTTCCCCCAAGTCCCTCAAGTTTCCTATTCTTTAAATTTTTGCTCTATGTTCTGGGAGTTTTTCTTAATTGTGTTACAAAGTTTGTGTTCTCTATATGTGAGGGATATAGATCTTATATGCATATATACATAGCCTTTTTCTTCTTTCTTTTCCCCTTGTGTATCAGTGCTTCACCCATCTCTAGTTATTTTCTATGACGATTTAAAAATCAAGCAAAATTAAAGAAATGGAAACATACAGGTATGTTTCTTTAGCATCCTCCTCACTCGGTAATGGATGGGGAATGTTCCTTCCTTCTCTCTGTAGTTATGCAGATGGCCAGAAGCACCTGACCCCAGGGAACTGGGAGACAATGTATCCATGACTCCGCTATGGCTCTGAAAATGTGCTGATTGCTGATATTCCCTAGGCATTTCTTTATTGGTTACCACAGTCAATTCTTTACCTTTCTTTTTCTTCTCTTCTCAGGAACAGGCTTTGCTTACTCTTGGGCAAATTTGGGGATGATAGTTTTTCCAGTATCTTGACGATAGGAAGGAAAGGAAGTTTGACCCAGGAATGGGGCCCAGGAGGCTGAACTAAAAGGGTCCAAGGGAGCCCTACAGTTTTGCCCTTTTCTGAACATGGCTGGTCAGGGAGACCAAGGGAGCAGGGAGGGGCAACATATCCAGGGCCCCACCTGGGCAGAGATTCAGGGTCAAGATCATCATTTGAGTGAAAAACTAGTGCATGTGTGCATAGGGGTGGACTCCGGGTGGGTGAGCAGTGGGTATAAAAAAATCCTAAGCTTGGCTCCTGGCATTGTAGCAACAGCCCTGTGATCCAACCATTGCTTCTCAGAAGGACCTGAATCACGTCTTCATTTCAGACCTAGTGGAAGCTCAGGCAGCATTTCTGGGTTGGGTTTATATCTCACCTGGCTTAGGTTAGATTCAGGAATGAACCTTTGGGTGGGTTTGGGGACTTCCAGTGGTCCAGCTGAAGTCAGTAGACAAAGGGCAGCAGCACACTGTTCCCATGTAACCCAACTTTTAATTAGGACTTATCTTGGCTGATGGCTTTGCCCATTCCAATATAACCTTTTAGAAAGGCCAGATGAAATCACCTATCATTGATTTGCTTCAGGTGGCTGGTGTTTGCAACATTTCCTTTTAAGTTAGGGACCCTCCACCCCCAACTTTGCTGTAGGTCCTTGACTTTGATCACAGAATAAAAATTTTGGACAAGTCATAATAGTAAAGAAAAGTTGGCAGAGCTTTATTAACGAGCAACAGAGAACAAAGGCTCACTCTAATAGGTAGAGTGTGGGTGCTCCAAAGGAGACCCCTGAGCAGTTTGGACATCAGGGGTGTATATGGTGTGAAAGGTGGGTTATGGGTTTTGGCTATAATTCACCTTAGGACAAGTGCTCCCCTTTGTTCTAGTATAAATAACTATTTTTGCTGCTACACGGTCTCATCAATTAGGCCCAGATTTCAAGGTTGATCTGCTCATTCAATTTGGGTCACTATTGACATAGGTGTTTGAACATCCCTTTGAACAAAGGATGGGTACTGCCAGGTGCTCCCTTCAGGACAGGTGTCCATTCTTGTGATAAGTATTTTTCTAGTAGATACTTTTTATGCTCAGAGGAGTCATTTTCTCAGAGTTCTTTCCCCGGATGAGTATCTTTCTTTACAATATCCTTACTCTGTTCTTAGAGTGCAATAATTATTTTTGGGCAAGGGGACAAGGTCCAGAGGAGAGAGCTGCTCTTCCCCACCCTTTTTTTTCCCCCTTTTTACTAAATGTTGCAGCTTGTTAGAGGAGGTGTAAGGCTTAGAGCAAAGAAAGCAGTTATCTATGTGTTTTTAATTGAGCTGTTCATTAGTACAATGCTTGTTTGTAAATTCCTGGCTGCTATTTCCCATGCTTCAATTTCTCTCATCTATGCTGCCTCAGGGTGAGTATACTTTTAAGAATCTTGAAACAGTGTTTCTAATTGTATGCAAGGCAACTCCACTCACATGTTTCCTAGGCAACACAGTCACCATAGTTTGCAGCAAAGTTCCTGGTCTGTACCTCCAGGCTCCAGCCATCTCCTGGGTTCCTTTCTACTGCCCAGTTCAGGAACTGCTCCTGCTTCTCCAAAGATTCACCAAACTGCCCAAAATAATTCTGAAAGCTGCTGCTTTTCCCTATCTGACTTCTAGTGACTCCCCCTGCCTGTCATCAGGGGACTCTGCTGATGTCACTTCTCTGCACAGATCATTCTCAGATGCCTGCTGCCTCCAGGGAGAGGATAGATAGCCCAGGATGGTAAGAAAATCACAATAGTGATGCATCTGAGCCCTTCCAAGGGGCCATGCACTGCACTTACCACTTCCGGCAAACTAATCATTTAATTCTAATAACAGGGCTGTGAGGTAGGACTTGTGATCATTTACAAGAGAGGTCAGTTCCTTGACATCAGGGACACTGTTAGGAGGGCCAGACTGGCACGTGACAGGTGCACAAAACCAACTTCTTGTCACTGCTCCAGTTCTCTTTTCATGGGTAAAAGGCACGACAGTACCCCTGACAATACTTAACAAGGTACAAGGGCCTAGGTAACTGCTTTGTGCATCTGGGGAGAAAGGGCTTGAGATCACTGGGCTGTTCACATATCAAAGGGGCCACTTGAGAGCATCACTTTGTTGTTTGGATCATGGGAGAGGCTGAGGGAACTGAGAAGAAATGGCTCATTCCACTTAACAATGCAAAGTACACTAACACAACTTCCAGCCTTGTTCTAGCCCAGCTGTTCTCAGGGTCCATGTCTAGCAGCCTTAGCACCGCCTGGAACTTGGACAGAAATGCAGGTTCTCAGGCTACCTGCTTCTGGTTGGAAACCCTGGGTAAGGGGTCAGCAGTGGGAGCTTTTATCAACCCACTGGGAGCTTTAGACGCCATTCAAGTTGAGATCCATGGGTCTAGTCCACAGGATCTTGTGAAGATGAGGAAGGACATGTGAGGTAACTTGGCAGTAGAACACAGCACCTTAGCAGTAGAGGCAGGATTCGAACCCAAGACTGGTGATTTCTTGAGCAGTGAGCTTTCCCCGCTGGATAGTTCCCTCTGATGCTGTTCTGGTTGCATGGTCACTGAAACACAAATAAATAATCTAGATGTGAATCAAACTTGAAAATTTAACTTCTACCTCAGTTCTGCATGGTAGATAAGAACAGGAAGTGCTGTAGTTTGGATCTGGAATGTTCTCTAGAGGCCCATGGGTTAAAAACTTTGGTCCTCAGCTTGGCACTGTTAAGAGATGGTGGAATCTTTAGGAGGTGGGGCCTAGTGGGAGGAAGTTAGATCACTGGGGACAAAAGGGATATTAGGACCCCAGCCCCTTTTGTTCTTTCTTTTTTGCTTCCTGGCTCCCTACCTGCTCCCACCATGATGTGCTGTTTTGTCACAAGCAGCTCCCAAGTATGGGCCAACCCACCATGGATGGAAGTCTCCGATACTGTGAGCCAAAATAATCCTCTCTCTCTCTCTTTCTGTCTTTTCAGTCCTGGGGCTTGAACTCAGGGCCTATACCTTAAGCCACTCCACCAGTCCTTTTTTTTTTTTTTGGCAATGGGTATTTACAAGATAGGGTCTCATAAACTATTTGTCCAGGCTGGCTTCAAACCACAATCCTCCTGATTTCTGCCTCCTGAGTAGCTAGGATTACAGGTATGAGCCACCAGCACCCAGCAAACCTTTCCTCTTTGTAAGTTGATTGTCTTAAGTTGTTTTGTCACAGTGGTGGAAAGCTGACTAACACAGAAAGTAAAAAGAGAAATTACCAGGAAGGATTTCTACCTCCCTCACACCAAACGAATTTTCTGGAGGTTGTGATGGAGAATAGAAACAAAGAGATGGTTATAATCTTAAATAATGGATTTGGAAAATTAGAACAAATGTCATATTTGTTAATTATTTTGATTACCCCTTACCCCATTTTTGAGTTGTTTTTCAGGTTCCTAGACGTTCCTGGTCCCACATAAGCCCAGTCCTTCTGGATGTCTGGAACTTGTTTCCTTTACACCGAACTTCCTTTTGTCCATGGGACCTGAGTCTCCTCTACTTTCAAACTCTTTCTCAAATGACTAAAAATACTGTAAGTTTCAGGATTTGGAGATCAGGAGGATCACACTTTGAGACCAACCTGGGCAAATAACTAGTGAAACCCTATGTCAACCAACAAACTGGGCATGATGGCATGCGTCTGTAATTCCGGCTATGCAAGAGGCATAGGTAGGAGGATCATGGTTCAAGGCTAGTCTTGGACTAAAGCACAAGACCCTATCTGAAAAACAACTACAGCGAAAAAGGGCTAGGGGAGTGGTTCAAGTGGTAGAGCACTGTCCAGCAAGTGTGAGACCGAGTTCAGACCCAAGTACCACCAAAAATAAAAATAAAAATATTATGAACAGCCCAGAGACCATACTGATAAGCCTTATCAAGTTGGTCATACCTGACAGCCAACCAGATCTCATCATACAGAGCAGAGTTGGGTGTGACTGAGGCCCCAAGCAAATCTGACTCTAAGATGGTTTGCATCACACCGAGAAAGCCTGTCCCTGCCCCTGCCCCTGCCCTAAGAAGATGCTGCCAGGTGCAGCCTCTGCACTCGAATCAACCACATGCCTCAAGAATCCCACCGTGCCACAGGTAATGGCAGCCAGGCTTGGGCAACAGGCCTGGAGAAGGCCATGGGCACCATAATCCCCACCTCCCCCTGTCCTAAGCTGGGCAGTGGGGCAGGATTCCTCCTTTCCCTGCATCTTGGAGGTCCTTTCATCTTCTTCCAGACTTCTGGGCCCCTGGGGGATGGCCAATGCTCTTGAGCCGTGCCTCAGGCTATGCAGGTTCCTGCCAGCTTCTCTGCTGAGGACCCAATTCTGTCAACATCATGGTTGGTCCCTACTGGTGTGTGGGGTGAGGCAGGGCTATCTGCCCAGCAGAATGAAAGAGGCTTCTGCTCAGTCTAGTAGATGACATGCCAACTTCTATTCTGGGCCTTGGAAATAGAGAATATGGTGTGACCATAATTATCGAGTCACCCATGGCTCTGGGTAGTTGTGTGACTTCCCCAGCACATGGAGGTGTTAGCTAGAAAGGACCATCTTCCAGTCCTGCTTTGGGCAACCCCAAGGGGCAGAGTGGACTTCTGGGAGTGCTCTGGAGCTTGCTCCCTCCTGCCTCCTTTCTGTTACACATTTTGGGCATCCACACAGGGCTCTGGGTGACAAGTTGTTGCCTGACTAAGAAAATGTTTCCAGACACCAGCGTTGAATGGAAAAATTCAAATTCCCCACCATTGTGTTCTTCTGGCCACAAGGTGGCGATGGAAGCACACAGTTTCCACCTTACAAGGGATGGAGGAGCCTCACCCTAGGAGTACCCAAGGCAGGTGAGCATCTGGGCCTCTGCTTCCCACCTAGGCGCAGGCAGACTGTAGGGAAAGCCAGCTGCTCATTTCCTGCCTGCACTTCCTCTTTTTCTCCAGCTTTGCTCTGGGTTTGTGGAGTTTTATGAATGTATGAGGTTGTTTTGTGGGAAGGCTGCGTTCCTGTTCCCCTCTGTGAATGGATTTGGTGGTGTCCTTGGTCACTGAGGATGTTTCTGGGGCAGATGGCATTAAAGAAATTGAGTGTGGTGGCCCCACCTCCCTCTTTGAGCAGTAAAGTAAGGATTTCCTTGTGTTTCTTCTAGTGACTCCTCAAATGGCATCCTGGAGGCCTCCTGGGGATAGCACACCTCCAAGATTGCCTAGGCTCCCAAGGGTGGGGCTAGGATCACAGAAGGGCTTTGAGGGACAGGGGGAGTCCCTGAGTTATATTCCTGGGGTGAGACTCTGCTATTTTATCCAGCCACAGAGCTCCTAAGACATCATTTTGAAGGTAGAATTGACTGTGAGAGTCCATGCTAACAACAGGTAGACAGTCAGCCCTCTGAATCTGTGCTTCCTACAGACATGGAACCAACTGGGGGAAAATTATGTCTGTACTAAACATGCACAGACTTTTTCTTGTCACTGTTCCCTGAACAATACAGTATAATAACTATTTACACAGCATTTACATTGAATAATCTAGAGATTATTTAAAGTCTAGGAGGAGGATTGTGTAGGTTATATGTGAATACTATGCCATTTTATATAAGGAGATTGAGCATCCCTGGATTTGGGTATCTGCAGGGGGTCCTGGAAACAATCCCCTGGGATTCTGAAGGACGACTGTACCTCCCATGCGATTAGAACAAAAGCTGCACATAAGCCCAGGACTGCCAGCATTCCAAAGCGCTGGGTTAGCCACCTCCAGCTTTTACAAGAGCATGTAAGTTCAGTGCAAACTGACCATATGAGGTCAATGAAGCCTGCAGCACAGTGGCTTAGGGACCACTGCATCTTCCCAATTCCCAAGTGTCCTAGAAGGCTCAGATGTACCAACAAGAGGGCAGGAGGCTTCCCTTCAGGCTCCCACCACCAGGCAATTCTGACAGTCACCAAGTGCAGAGCCCAAAGAGCAGAGTTCTACCCTGATGCATTAATGTAGCTCAACGGGTGTCCATGCATGACTTAGTCATTGCTGAGGGAGAGCTGCAGGAGTTAGTGAGGGGGTCTGGGTTGTGTCCCCAACCCTAGACCTCTATGTCCTTCTCACAAAATCTGCTATCTGAGGTTGGCTGTCCACTGTGCCCCTCTCAGACAGGTACCTCCCACCTCACATGACTGCTGTTTTTCTCCAACCCTGGAAGGACTTCTGTGAGGGTCCTCTTTCTATCCCATGGCATTGTCAGTGCCTGCTTTAGGCCTGGAAATAGGTCATGGCCAGAGGAGGACTCCATGCCTTCTCACCAGCCATCTGGGGAACCATAAGAGGTTTCCAGGAGGAAGGACACAAATGATAAGCCAGATTGTGGTTGTCTGCGGGCCACAGGGGCTCCACACCTGAGTTTGACAGGAATGTACCTGCCATGCAACCTGTGCCTGTCTTCTGCCTCCAACACCCCGACCCTAGCCCCAGCTCAGCCCTCCCCAGTTGTGACACTGGGAGAGAAGCCTGCTGACTGCAGTCCATGATGCTGTGTGTGTGTGCCCCTGCCTCAGAAAAGGCTAGCTCAATTAATCACTTTGGAACCTTGGGAGTCTATTTAAAATAATAGCATTTTTTTTTTTTTTTAGCAATAATGGTCTCCAGAGATCAAACCAAAGAAGAAATTCCTTACCATGAAAATTTGCAGAGGCTCTGAAGTAGCCTTGTTCCAACAAGGGAGACATTGTTTTCTCTTCTGTGTAAAATCTTACCCACCTCCTCCATCTGTTCTAGCTGAAGTCAACACTCTTAGGTTGCTCATTGAGTCTATTCTTTGTTTTTAATAGACTTAATTTTTAAGAGAAATGTTAGGGTTGCAACAAAACTGAGTGAAAGAGCCAGAGGTTTCCCATATATGCCCTACCTCCTCCCTACCCGCAACTATCAACATCCCCGGCCAAAGTGGTCTATTGGTTACAATGGTGCATCATCAGCCAAAGTCCATAGTTTACAGTAGAGTTTGCTCTTGCTATTATATATCCTTTGGGTTTGGACATGGATATATACATACCTGTGGATGATAAGCACCCACTATTACAGTATCAAGCAGTAGTTTCATTGCCCTAAAAATCTTCTGTACCCCCCTAATCCTCCCCATTCCTTCCCCGCCAAACCCTGGTCATCATTGATCTTTTTACTTTCTCTGTAATTCAGAGCATGGTATAGTTGGAGTCATAACAGCATGTTGACCTTTCAGATTGGCTTCTTTCACTTAGTAATATGCATTTAAATTTCTTCCATGGCTTTCCATGGCTTGATGGCTCTTTTCTTTACAGCACTACTTGGGTGTACCACACTTTATCTGTTGACCTACTGAAGACATTTTTGTTACTTCCAAGTTTGTGTGATGAAGAATAAAACTGTTATAAACATCTGTGTGCGGGTTTTTGCGCAGACATCAGTTTTCAACTCCTTTAGGTAAATACCAAGGAGTGTCATAGGTAGATTGCATGGTAAGAATGTGTTTACTTATAAGAAAAACCACCAAACTCTCTCGTAGCCATACCATTTTGCATCCCCCAGGCAGTGAGAGAGATTTCCTGTTGCTCAGCCTCTTTCCCAGCGTTTGGTGTTGTCAGTGTCCTGGATTTTGGACATTCTGATAGGTGTGGTATACTCGCATCCCACTGTGATTTTAATTTGCATTTCCCTGATGACATACGATGCAGAAGATTTTACGTATGCTTATTTCCCAACGGCTATCTTCTTTGTGGAGGTCCCTGTATTGGACTTTGAGTCATTTTTACTGGATTATTTGTTTTGTCATTGCTTAGTTTGAATATTTCTTTGTGTATTTTGGATAGCAGTGTCTTATCAGATGTATTTTTACAAAGATTTTTCTCCCAATCCATGGCTAGTCTTCTCAATCTCTTTTGAGAGTGTCTTTCACAGCACAGAATTTTTAAATTTTAATGAAGTCCAGGTTAACAATTCTTTCTTTCATGGATTGTGCCTTTGGTGTTGTACCTAAGAAGTCATTGTCAAACCCAAGGTGGTCTAGATTTTTTTCTATATTGTTTTCTAAAAGTTTTATAGTTTCCTGTTTTATATTTAAGTCTGTAATGCATTTTGAGCTAATTTTTAAAGGGTATAAAGATTCTGTGTAGATTTTTTTTCATGTGAATGCCCAGTTGCTCCAGGAACATCTGTTAAAATGTTATCTCCTCTTCATTGCTCCTTGTTAAAGTTCAGATGACAGTATTTGTGTGGATCTATTTCTGGAATCCATATTCTCTTGCATTGATCTATTGTCTATTCTTCCACTAATACCAAAGCATCTTGATTGCTATAACTTTGTGGTATGTCATTAAGTTTAGTAGTTGCCAACCTCCAAATTTGTCCTTTTTCAATATTATGTTGGCTACTCTGTATCTCTTTCTTCTCCATATAAACTTTAGAGAACATTTGTTGATACCCACAACATAATCTGCAAAGAATAGGATTGGGATTGTCTTCACTCTAGAGATCAGTTTGGGAAGAACTGACATCTCGACAATATTGAGTCTTCCTATTCATGAACATGGAATATCTTCTCCTTTTACTGAGTTATTTTTAATCAGACTTTTGCGGATTTCCTCACATAGACCTTTACATACTTTGTTAGATTTAAACCTAAGTATTTCATTGAATATAAGTACTCAATTTTTGAAGATGTTAATATAATTGGCATTGTTTTAACTTTCAAATTCCATGTATTCAATGCTGGTATAAATGAAAGTGATGAATTTTGTCTATTAACTTTGTTTCTTGGAACCTTACATAATTGTTTATCAGTTAAAGGAGGTATTTTGTTATTGATTCAGATTTTCTTCATAGACAATCATGCAGTCTATGTACAATGGCAGTTTTTTTTCTTCTTTCTTTATCTTTGTATCTTTTATTCCTTTACTTATCTTACTGTATGCAGGGACTTCCAGTTCCCTGTCCCAGTGTTGTCATGGAGGGAAGGAATAACAAAGGTGGGTCCATGGAACATTCCAGGGGTCAGTCTTAGAGTGTGGACAAATGAAACGTCTGAACTGGACAGCTGTCACTTGCTAGGGTTTGTGCAGAAAGCATCTCTGAGATAAGATATGGGCCCTTGGGCCCCAGGAAAACAGCCCTCCCATGGCCCCTTGCCCTTGGAGGCCAACTCAGATGATCCAGCTGACTTTGAGATGGTAGAGCATGGTATCTTCTCTTTATTTTCTGTCTGTGGGACATGCTTAACCTCCCCTTCATGTTCTCCACAGATCCGGACGAAGGACAGGGTCTTCGACAACATCAGCCATCTCATTAACCACCACCTGGAGAGCAGACTGCCCATTGTCTCTGCTGGGAGTGAGCTCTGCCTCCAGCAGCCAGTGGAGAGGAAGCAGTGAGCCGGCCCACCTCCTCCTGAAGCTGTGCACCAGGTCAGGAGGTCCTGGGGTTGATTAGTCTCCAGTTATGGGAACTGAGGCAACTGCCTGTGGGCTCAGCACCTTCTTCAAAAACCCCCAAAGGAAGGTTTCCTTCGAGTTCAAGTTTCATAAACTTATTCCAGATTTCTCATATGCATATTAAAGGTGTATATACCTATACATCCTGTACAAAATTTCCCTCTATATTTATATTTTTTAAGATTAAGAAAGATGTAAGACTAATGTTCTGTGATGTATGTTTTTAATGAAAAAAAAAAGTGTGGCTGAAGTTGTCCAGGCAGAAATTTAACTCACTTGATCTATTCCACTGGGAAAATTTCACTTAGAAGGTGTAACCTGAAGTTTTACCTAATAAGCACAATACCAGGGGAAAAGAGAAAAGCAAAAGGCGCCACGATAAATCATGATAAAATAAGGCAGCGTGCTGCCAGACAATGTGTAGCCCTACATTTAAAGTACCATGTAAACTCTGGTTCTGAGATATGGTTGCATTGCTGATGGCTGATGGGGAGTCAGCTTCTTCCTTCAGCCATCCTCCTATGCTCTGCATTGCATGCTGTTGTGCCCAGGATTCCACCTCTGAACCAATTCACCATGGCTTCACTAAAGAGCAAGTGGCACCCTACCTCCCCTGGGTCATGCTGATCATGAGAACCTGTTACCCTTCACCCCAGTCCTGTGAGGGTTTTTGGGATTTGTTTGCAGCCAAATATGGCACAAAATAAGGCTCCTCAATCAAGGTCTTAGTTGATAACTGCTTCCCTGTTTTCACCCATTGAAAGATGAAATGAGTATCCATAGAATGTACTTAAGGTGAGTTCTTGGTCTGTACCTTTCTAGCCAGTGGGCTGTCACTGAAATTTCTCCCCCTCCCCCTGTATTCAATAGACAAAAAAAAGCACGTGTAAGAGCCCTGCAAAGGCAGATACAGGCAGTCGTGCAGAGTTCGGTCCTGGAGACACACACACTGCCCAATACTCCTGGCTCTAGAGTCTTTGGAATCATTAGAAGTTTTGCCCCTGGAGTGAGGGGTGGTGAATCCCTTGCTCCCCCTCCTAAGGTTTCCCAGTGCTCCATGGAAAAGACTCTTTGTGTTCATTCTCTGCCTTTCAAATCAAAAGCTGTCATTCCATGATGGATCACGTGGAATTAAAAATTAGCAGTGTTTATGACTTTTTAAAAAAAATCTGGGCTTTGATTACCCTGTGACTTAACAGATGTTACACAGATGTTACGGCTTTTGATGCAGAGATGGTGGATTCATTTGTTGGTTGGTACCTCTTCAGACAGCTGCAACCTTAGCTCTGGTCCCCGTGAGATCCCATGGCTTGTGGCACCCCTTGTCAGTGGAACAGAAGAACATTCTGCACACACTTGAGAGTTGGATAGTGATAAGCTGGATGCTTTAAAAGCAGTGAGTCACAGTTCTGCAAAGTTATAATGCTAAGTGTGGCTACCCTGTTTTGGGAGGACAGGGTGGAGCTAATAGGTAGGGATGGATTGGGGCAGATTCCAGGCTTTACACACACACAGAGGTTGCTTTGGAGTTTTCAAAGTTCTGATAAATCCAGGCTGAGAATGGAGTATATCTTCTTGAATGTTCAGTGATGGACTGAAACTCAAGAGAGCCTGGCACTAGTGTAAACACCCGCTGCTTCCTGAGTGGTGTTGGTTTCAGGCACAGCATGCATGCAAGCATCACTGTATTCCCCTGTCCCCAGAAGGCTGTGCTCCATACATGCACATATACACAGGTCTGACCCTCTTGTGTGTGGATGTTCTCTACACATATGAATGTATGAAATACCTCCTTTCAACAGTCTTGGATTCCTCACTTGTGTGAGGCCAAAATGCTGGTGCTCACATTAACACTGGCGAAGTAGGAAGCAGAAGTTAAGAACCATGTACACTGTAAGGTTTGCACTACCTTGTTTTCCTCTTGAGGGAAATTCAGAGGTAGTAATCCATAGTGGTAGTAGCTCTGAAGTCAGTGCTGATTTTTAGGTTGGTAAGTTCTCTCTATATAATATTTTGCATGGGAATCAGTGTAGAAAATTGGGAGAATTTGAGTCAAGTTTTTTTAAATTTTCAATATTAATTCAAAATACATCATTTTGATCTCCAATTACAAGATTGATCACATTGGAATAGTGCCAAGTGAAAAGATTGGCATTCCTTTTTCACTGTCAGAGCAGATGTCAGACATAGCAGATGGCAGCCATTTTCTAGTCTCTGTTCCCTTCTATTGGTAAAGTGTTAGAGCACACAGCTCTCTCATCTCTTCCTTCTGGCCCCACGCAATGGGGCATTCTCCCGAGCCTCACTTACATATGGGGAAAATGAGGCTCGCTCCAGGTGACGAGGTCAGCTGGCAGCAGAGCTATCCTGCTCCCTCGACATTAACTGAGTGCTGCCGTGTGCCACCCTGCAGCTCAGGATTTGGAAGCAAGTCCAACAGGACTTCCTTCCTACCCGGCCTGGGCTGCTGCCCCAAGGCTCTCAGACTGCATCTTTGGCTGGATGCCAGAGCACTGCCGAACAGCAAGCCAGGCAGAGCAGCACTATAGGTGCATTCAGGGGCTCCGATCCCCAGGGCACAGTGGCTGGGCCACCCTGAGCCTGTGGGGCATGCCCAGGCCCTGCTGCCCCTCCCATGGTGGGCGCCCCACCACTCCATCCAGAACTCTGCTTCTGTTGGGAGTATAAGATGGGGTCCAGCAGTCTTAAAACAGCCTCTTATTGCCCTTTCACAGTGACTCTACTGACCAATGGCCCCTCCCTCCTGCTTCTATCCTGTAGGGACATTAGCCACTCTTCAAATGGCATCTGTGTCCTATGAGGATAGCTGGGACCCCGTTGGGGTTTTTTATCGTGGTCTAGTCAGCCTTGGTTCTTAACCACCCAGGTTCAACTGATTGTCTCCCGTAGCATGAGGTAGACAGTCTGACAAACAGCGTGACCAAATGATTCACTTTTAAATCCTATGGTTAAACTACCAAGGGTGCAGCTTTTAACATTTGAAGGACCATGGAGCTGGGTGCCTGCTCAGCTTTGAGGGGCACCTCTTTGTTCAGGCCATCTCCTATGTTGGGTAGATGGACCAATGTCCCCCTGAGTAGTGGCAGAGAGAGTGGTGGACAATTTTGAATGAAGACAGAAAGCTGATAAGCCATGAGTGGGGGTAAAGGTCTAACATGGAAGGAAGGATAGGCCCAGAGAGAAGAAGGCACAAAAGGGTCCAAGGGCTTCGGGCCACAGTTGTCATGTGTCCAGGCTCCATGCCAATCCTTGGGCTCCTGAAGTTGGCCTGAGCTCCTAAAGTGAAGTTTTTCTCCCTGGTGGCATCACTTTGTTGTTCCATTGTCTGAGTAAGGCTTTAGTTCTCATTTCCTCTGCCTCAGAAACTACCTGAGGGTCAGTTCCATGTTCTCTTCCTGTTGGGCTGAGTTGAGCAGAAGCCTGAACTGCAGATCTCTGTGGGGGCAGTGCCAGCAGCACAGGACTCCTCTGTCCAGCCACAGCTCCAACACAGCCAGAGTGACCAGGCTGGTTGCTGGGTTTCTCTTGAGCTGTGGCTTGCTCTATGCCCACAGTGGGGGGCAGGGTGGGGATGATGAACACGTGCAATGCATGAACAGTTACTTCCTGGGATACCTCATTCACAAAAGCACATGCTGGTTCTGAGACTGCATGCTATCTGTAAACCCCTTCCTGTAGATGGTGACAGCCAGATTGAAAGTGGGTGGGAGGAGTGTGTAAAGATTACAAAATAAATCATTGCACCCAGACAAGTCTTTGCAGTGGGTTTCAATATAGCACTGGTTCTTGTGGAACTTGTAGTGTGCTTTCTAAGAAACCCAAAGTAGAGAAACCCTTCTTGGAACATCCTGAACACCTACAACTGTTGTCTTCATAGGGGATAACAGGGAAGGGTGCTTTACAAGGCACCCTAACAGCACCTCAGCTGGAGGAACCATTGTTTTTCAGATGAGCAAACTGGAGCCAAGTGACCTGCCAGGGGATGGCAAGGGTCAATGGCTGAATCTGGGAAAGAGTGCAGGACTTACTAAGTTCCTTGAGGACTTGCACAAGAAGCTCACCCCATGAAAATAGCACAGGGCACCATCCTTCTCAAATTTATATTCATATTCCATCTCAAAACACATGGAAGCCTGAGTCATTCAGATGGGAGAGGCAGGGCTTCTAGTTCCTCTGTTCGAGCTGGGGATCTTCCAGAAGAAGACACGAAAGAGGATCTTAGCATGTGTTGGTTATTTGGTGATAATCCCAGAATTGGGAAAGGAGGTTGCTGACCAGGGCAGTTCCCTCTGGAGCCCTGAGAGACAGGGCTGAGGCAGAATGTCGGACTCTCCACCAAGCCCATCATCCATGAAGGCTGTTTCCAGGGGCAATTTCTCCCATCCAAGTGCTAGCCAGTGACCAGCCTGCTTAGCTTTTGAGGTCAGACTTAGCCTCGTGAGAGCATTCAGAGTGGTATAGCTATAGACCTGGGATAATTTTTCACTGCCTGTGGACCCCCCAGCATACTCTGCAAGCTGGGAATTCCTTGGCTACAGGCAGGCATTTCTAATGAGTAGACTTGAGGTGGAGGGCAACCACCGGAACCATCTGGCTTCTTGTGGGTTCACCCAAAAATTGCAGGGCTCTGTTCCCTGAGGTCCTGACTCAGTGGGCTTGGAGTGAAGCCTGGAAATTTGCCTTTCAAAAACATTTTGAGATGATACTGATGCTGTCAGTCAGGAGTCTTGACTTTGGGAACCATCAACTGCTGACAGTATCCAGCCCTTCCCTGACTCTTATTGATATCTTTCCCCTCTATTTTGTGATTTTCACACCACTTCATGTTAGAAATCCCAGGACCCAATCTGTGAATTTAAAAGTGGAGGATTAATAACCACTTATAACTCAATGCACCCATTGCTGGCAAATAAAATGCCATCTGCCAGACACGATTTATTTATAATGGGGTTTATACATATTTATAAGTTTGCAAGCAACAAATGTAGCTTTAAAACTGGCACATTTTACAGCAGCCAGAAAAAAATTGCAACTTGATTCCAGGACTTGTGAATGTGGTTTATATATATATATATATATATATATATATATATATATATATATATATATAACTTCCATTGATCAGAGCGATATGCATCTCTGTGTGCGTGTGTCCACACACAGATAGGCTCTGTGCTGAGCACCTTGGGACTCCTCGGGTTTTGTAACTAACAAGGACAAGTAGGACTCAAGCAAGCATGGAGAATTTGGGGATTGACAGCTCCTGGAACCTGCAGACATAGGCAGGAGGGCCCTGGATACTGCAGGTTGCAGTACCCCAGCATAAAAGGAGCAGGAACTGGGCACAAGGACAGTGAGGGGGCACTGTGGGCCATTACAGAGGGACAAGAGGGAAGTCAGCAGGGGAAGACAAGGAAAAAAGGCCTACAGGTAGGATAAAGGTGGGAAGAAGGAAGAAGGAAGAGAAAACACCTGCAGACTTACATTTTTATCTACCCAGTAGCACACAGCACTTTTGTGCTGAAAAGGAGGCTGTCTCCATTGTGGTGTGTTTGGGCTAGTGATTGTGTTTCCTGGGTGTACTGCATATGGTCCACACAGCCTCTTGCTTTTCTAGCCAGCCTTCCTGGTCATATTTGTGTGTTAGTTACTATGTGGCAGGCCCTGCACTGGGGTTCCTGGGATGAAAATTCCAGTGAAACTTTGAGAATTCTGCTTGAGTTTATAAGCTAGTAACACACACACACACACACACACACACACACACACACACACACACGAGGGGGTTGGAGTGTGGCAAGCCTTATGGTGCTGGTGTGTTCAAGTTCAATACGACCACTGAGGTTAGGCACCAGTTTTGCACAGTAGCTGGTGATGTGGAGCAGCAGAGGAGGCAGAACAGACACTGGGTGAGGCAGGCTCAGGACTCACCTGGTCCTGGGAGGCACCAGGTCAGTAGGATGCTCAGAGGGAAGGGAGCAGCTCCCAGCCTTCTCTCTGCTGTCTCAGATGCCCCGAATAAGTGAATCCCTGAGACCCCAAACACACAGGCTCCTCCCCCTGGGATGGAAGAACCATCCTCACAGGGGAAACCATAGGAAACAAAAAACCCCACAGCTTTAAATGTCTATTTTGTTGGCTCACCTTGAGCTATTGTAGAACTATGCCTGGAGGGTGGCCTGACCTGAAGCCTTCGAGGCCACGAATTGACACTCAAGTAGACACTTTCACCACAACAAAGTTTCTAACCACTGAAATCAAGCGTGACAGTTCACAATATAGAAACGAACAACAAACCCACCTCTGAACACGAGTTCCTTTTTTTTGTAACAACTATGTGTGAGTTGCAAGCGGAATGTTCTCTGTTCATTTGACTATTGAATATAACTTGTTCCGGAATATTGTGAAATTAAGTATATGACTGTTTCTTTGTATTCAGAATTGAACATTTGGTGTTTAAATCCCAGGATTTGGAGATAGTGCCATGTAAAAACTAAATATGTAATAATGAGATATTTAGTAATTTTTTAAAAGCATTTGGGTGGCAAATTATACATACTGATAAATGATTACTGATTGAAGTGTTTGCTTCATTTCCATTGACTTTTGTAACACAGAAGAATTACTGAAGAAGTCTGTGTGGGTGTACACAATACACTCCTTTCTACCTTCATACTGGAATGGAAATGGCTTCTCGGACATCCCTCGGGTGGATGTATAACACCGATTTCAAGTTTTCTATCTTTGATGAAAGCTGACTTATTTGGCCACATCTTGGAGACTCATCTGAAAAGACAGGTGAAGATAATTGGCTTAGTCTCCTTCCGCCCCTTCAGGGAATCCATTTCACTCCTTCACGAAATGATGTGCTTTCCACTCGCGGGCCCTTCACTGTGGGTCTGGCACGTCCCCGTGCTTCTGGGATCGCCCGGTGGAGGTAGCACATAGCATCTCCATGTCATCACCGTGACCCAGGAATGACAGATGCCATTATTTAGGTAATGCTGCACTTCTCATTATAATTGGTCATTGGAAAATGTGCCTTTATCATCAGAAAAGTGGTACGTGCATTTCTGATTACGTAGCACCCCCTTTAGATATTTGACTTAGATACTGAAAACACTTGAGTGTTGAGATTTTGCACTTCTAGATACAATTTAAAAGCATGGAACTGGCAATGTAATTAGATGTTTTCTATAAAATGCACCTTGTTACACTTCTGTGAAAGGCTCTTTACCAGCTCAGAATAACTATGGCTCAGTGGTTGAGAGAAACGACCATTTTTTAATAGTTAATTGTTTCAGTGGCTATAGATGTAAGTCTGTTGGCAATAAAGACTGTCTTGAAAAGTCTCGTTCATTTGGATAACGGGTCTTGCACTGTCTCACAAAACAGAGGAGAGAGGTTTGAAACTTTCTTCTAGAAAATAAGTGTTCTCAGGCACTCCCCAGAAGGAAAGTGGCAGCTTAGTAGAGTGCTCTGGAGGGACCCTTGGGGATTCATGGCCTTGACAAGGATCAGAAGTGACAGATGAGCCAGGCGGCTGCATTCTTTGGTGAATCAGTTGTAGTAAGTGTTACCATCAGAACATATATTTATGCCAAACACCAGATGCTCTTTTCAAAGGACACAGGACAGAGAGGCTAAAACTTTTATTTGTGAAGGAGAAATCTAGAGCAAAGGTCTGCTCTGCCTGTCCACAACTCTTGCATAAATCACAGCCATGGAAGCAGAACCAGAGATCCCATGACTTTGGCTGTACTGTTGGAACGGCTCTCACAAATTCCTCCTATCAAATAGCTGTGTATTGGTCCTTTTCTTCAAAACAGTGGGATCTTCCAAAGCTGGTACAAATAGTGCCCAGTACACCAAAGCTTCAATAAAACACCATCTATGAGAGTGGGGAGGGATAAAGGTAAAAGGTGATTGGGGGTGCTAAGTGTTTATTTCCCAAATAAGGACAAAGGTACCAGGTGATTAGGAAGAGCTTGTGTGAAAGCATGGGCACAATCTACCACGTGGACTCTCAAGAATGGGCTTATATGAAGGCTTTCAGTTTTATTTCACAAACACACATTGGAAATAGTAAAGGTGGTTAACGGCAATGAGACCTGATGCATAGGTTCTCTGTGTTATGGCATTTGAAACCCTGTTTCTATCCTTCAGGGTGAAGGCTTTGACATGCCCTGCTTCTAAATTATCTCCAGCTGGCTAGCCAGTTAGGAAGGTGTGTATGGCTATCAAAGGTGATTGGGTTTTGCATATATCAAACGAGCAAATTACTTTTTTAGTATATTTTAAATTTTGATTGCTTAAAAGTTTTGAGTTTTCGCTAAGGACCCTAGGTCACACCACAAGCATGGACACCTCCTAGTGGGAACAGTGGGTGTGGCTAATGAATGAGAGCTGACGTTTATACTCAGGATCACGGGCAAAGTGTTGTTTGCCCAAGAGATCCAAGACCCCCAAAGCAACTCAAAATTAGGACAGACCAAGTCCTAAAGTCATTTCATTTTCCATGTGAAAATGCATTTTGGCTCCCAGATGCAATTATTTATTTATTTTTCCCCTAAACCTGGTGCCTTAATGATTTCCTTTTTTTTGGAGTGCCCTGGAGTTTCTCAGGCTATGTGACCAGAGAACCAGCTATTTTTCAGTGATGTAGAGAACACAGCAAAAACACAAAACAAAACAAAAAGAATGGCTGCACAGAGCACTGCGTTTCTCAGATGACATTCTATGTCGTCTTATAAGGAAGAGTCTTTGGTGAGCATGTGGACAATGGAAAAGTCCCGAATAAGAGTACGTGCCTCAGGTGATATTCCCGCATAAATTTCTTCTAGAAAGTCATTAAGACTGCTCATTCAGTTATTAACAAGGCACAATTCTCATTGAACCTACAAGACTTTAGGGGACGCTCATGAGGCTCCCGCAGGTGAGAATCCTTTTGACGATTGTGTTTGTTGGTGTTTTTACAAAGCACTTCACCCAGCAGTGGTGTGTACATGCGAGCTCCACACACCTGTTCACACCTCATCTGTGTACCGCGTGTGGAATCCTTGGCGAGGAGCGTGTAAGATGTCTTCTGAGCAGTTCCTTTGTAAACGGAGTGACATAGGCTCAGCTGATGTTGCAATGAAATCTTTCGGTATCATGTGGGAAACATCACAGTTCAGCTCTCTGAACTGTAATGCATCAACAGGCAGATGATGTTTTCTGACAATTCACGGCTCTCACAGTCACGGACAGTGTCTGCTCTCAAAACTGCCCACGGCCCCAGCTCCTTGGTGGAGCCTCCACACATCTAAACTGGCCTCGGACAAACCTTTCTATGAATATAGAAGCCTTAAAACCTTGCCTAGCATGAGATCTCAGATCACTCCAGGGAGGCAGGGAGTGGCATGTCCACTTAATCATGCCATGTCCTTGTTCCTGGTGCTGTAGTCAGAACACATCTGTAGAACCAGTTACATAGATAGTTATGTGGCCTCCACTTGGCAAACGCCTGGAACACAAATCCCATACAATATGGTCATGGATAAATATATGAGCACCAATTCTATGCATAATAAATGTAGTGTGAAGTTATCAAAAATCATCATGTGTATCCTGCATCACTACCTTCCCTCTCCTTCAACAAGGGAAAGTGATGTCTGGGATTCAGTGGAAGGCAGGAGATAATGTCAGCAGCTGAGTACATCCTGAAGATGCTGGGGCAGGAAACAGACAAGGCACATCTATATTGAAAGTAGATGGCAACTCCTTGTGTCCCTTCCTCGGGAGACATCCACACTGGGCAGGCTGTTGGGCCACATCAAGCAGATTCCCCAAGTCAAAGTCTTTAGGGGCGCACAGGGAAGTGCCATAAATAAGAGTGTGGCTGTAGAGATGGCCTCATGAAGGTGTTCACTTGCACACGACCCCGTTCTGAAGCATTCTGTTTCTGTCAGTGATGCAGGGAGAGGTGGCTGCACGGGGCAGGTCTTCCTTGATCTTTGGGGAGTGGCTGCTGTTGTTGCTGGTGCTCGATTTGCTTCTGCTTGGGTCGAGTGCAGGTTGCATGGGCGAGTTATGGGCCCCCTGGCTCCTGACCAGGCAGCTGCAGACCAGCCGGAAGAAGGCACGCCGCATCTCCTTGCTAGCCAACGTGTAGATGATAGGGTTCATGGCAGAGTTGAGGACAGCCAACATGATGAACCACTGATCCTTGAACAATATAGAGCACTCCTTCACCCTGCAGGCCACGTCGATGAGGAAGAGGATGAAAAGGGGGGCCCAGCAAGCGATGAACACACTCACTACAAATCACCACCGTTCGCAGCAGGGCCATGGACCGTTCTGAGTTGTTGTGGTTGGCCACCTTGCGGCTGCTGGACTTGACCAGGAAATAGATGCGTGCATACAGGATAACGATGGTCACCAGGATAGCTATAAAGATGCTGATACAGAAGGCAATGTACTTCTTGGAGTAGAGAGGCAAGATGGTGGAGCAGTCAGAGAAGTTCTGCAAGCAATTCCAGCCCAGGATGGGCAGGGCGCCCAGCGAAAACGCAAAGAGCCAACACATCCCAATCAGAAGGAAGACACGGTGCTTCTTGTTGGCGTCATACGGTCTCATCTTGATCATTGTCAAGTGCCGCTCAATGGCGATGGCCAGTAAGCTGCAGGTGGATGCCCCGAGAGCCACGAACATACTGCCCTCCCTGAGGAACCAGACCGTCAGAGACAGGCTAAACGTCTTTTTGCCTGACATCAGAATGTTGACCTTGTACACTATGCCTGCCAGCAGGTCACAGAGAGCCAAATTGCCAATGAAAAAGTACATGCGGTTGTGAAATTTATTATTTTTCCAGATGGCAATCAAAACCATCAGGTTCTCCAAGACAATGAAGCTGCAGATGACCAAGAAGAGGATGGTGGTGAGTGTGCTGCCCTTGGGGGGGTCCCGCAGCCTGCCTTCCAGCTTACCCACGTAGTTGTAATGTGCCAGCAGAGTCTCATTCCCCAAGATGGGCAGGGGGCGTGGCCGGACTGTGGTTGCCATCCCTTGGCATTGACGGACAGTTAGCTCCACAATCCACAAGAGGGCGCCCAGGGAACATTCATTTCAGAGGACAGCCAGTGCTGCCACAGTAGCTTTGGGAATAAGTGCAGGCCCGACTCCAGCAAGGATGATGAAAACAGGCTCCTGTAACAAGATGAAAGGAGTGGGACCCGTGGATAAAGTGAACACATAAGGAGCCGTGCAAAAAACAGTGCTTTAAGCATTGGTTGGGTAGGGCTGCAGAGCAGGATCTTAAACACAAGCCAAGTTTGTAAGTGGTTGACAGAGACCAGGGTAGAGTTTTAATGCACGAATTACTTATTCATGTAATCAAGGCACACAGAGCCCCAAATAAAGCTTCCACTTGGATATTTCGAAGCACCAAGAAATGCTAACGGGTTAGCCCTCATCCACCACAAGGGAGCTGGTAAACCATTACCCTTAGTTATCCAGGGACAAACAGGATTGTCTCAGGACAAAACAAAACAAGAAAACCCAGGACAGAGTCAGAATGGTGCCCACTGGACTTCTGAGACCACCCTGATGAGTTTGGGGGAGATATACTAGGAGGTGCCCATACTTCCTCTGGATGGGCCTTTGGTCTATCTATCAGAGAGCCCTGAGGCCTGACCATGCAGCCATGGCAGGAAGGACAGCCTGAGGCTAAGCATGGCCTATGTGACCACTTCACTGTGCAAAGCTGAGCTTGGAGCTCAGTGAGGAAGGAATACAAACCCGTACAAATGGAAGAAAAGGAAAGTGAAGCACGCCATGTGAGTTTTGAGCTTTGAGCATGGATTAAATGCAGAGGTCCAGGCTGGGCATGGAGCCCAGAAGGTCCTGGGTTCTATCCCTAACACCATGAAAAAAACCAGAGGCCTAACTGTTAAGTATAACTGCGTCGATGCATCTAGGCCAGAGGACACAGTGTATCTGGGGGCCCTATGAGACCTGAAGGCAGTGAGTCCAGCACCCGGTCAACAGGGTCTTGACTGGGATACTTCCTGGATGCGTCCACCTGACCCCAGTGCTAATCTTGATCAGCCTCCCGTGATACAGATGATGCTGACCCAGCGATTAAGGTGGAAGTTGTTTCCAGTGGACTGTCTTACTTTTACTACCACGCAATATACGTACATATTTGTGGGGTGCAGAGTGGTTATTCAATATATAAATATGTCTAATGGCGAAATCAGGGTAATTAGCATTTCCACCTTTTTACACATTTATCATTTCTTTGTATTGGGAAGTTCTGAACTCCTCTTTTCTGGTTCTTTATAAGACATATCACAAATTGCTATAGAGCCACCTCATCTTGCTATAGAACACTAGAACTCATTCCGTACCCAACTGAAACTCTGCACACCTTACCCAACCTCCTTCCACTGCCCTCCCCACCACCCAATCTCGAGACACCGCTGTTCTTCCCTCTACTTCTGTGAAATCAACTTTTTAGCTTCTATGTGTGACTGAAAACTATCTTTCTAGATTCACATTTTTTCCATTTTTATTAGGATATATTTGTTGTACTGGGGGGAGTCATTGTGCCAGTACAAACGGCCTTACATTGTACATCGGTTAGATTGCCCACCCATCTCCCTCACAACCTCCTCCCCATCCCACCTAAAGCCCTTGCAAGAGGTTTCATCACTCTATTTCATGTAAGTATGTGAACCCATCAAACATATTCCTTCACCTTTATCTCCTCCATAGATTCACATTTTTAAAATTAAAATTATTTGAATATTTAAATACCTAATGAAGACCAAATGAAGTTAATTTAAAATACTCCACTATTTGTATTCAGTGAAGATTTGGTTACCCTCATAATGTTTAACCTGCAGCCCTAAATTTGGTTCAGAGACTGATGAACTGCTCTGCAACAAAGTAGGGGTCTGCATTTTGGGGTTCAATAGAATCTGAAGTTGTTTTGTTTTGTTTCTGGTAGTACTGGGGCTTGAACTCAGGACCTTGTGCTTGCTAGAAGCCTCCAACTCCAACAGAATCTGAAGGCCTCTGTTGTCCATGAGCTTTTCCACATATAAATTTAGGTCCAGTGAGGCCTTTGAATAACAGTGGCTCCTGCTGGTGGCTTTGCTGTGAGACTGAGAAGCTCTTGAGACCACAGACACCATCCAAGCCCTTCCCTTCCCACATCACTCTGAAGATCTTGGATTTTCCAAGATTAGGAAAAGACAGACATGGTTTCTTTGCAGAGATTTCTTCCAGTGTCCTAGAACTAGGAGGGGCTGGTAGTTTTGGAAGCCCTGGTTGCTGTCTGAAGTGCCATCTGCGTTCTGCCTGGAACTATCCCACGCTGTCCCTCCAGGAGAGCTGTCTGCATGGCATCACAGAGGGCTTAGGTCAAAGTCAGCTTGAATGCTACATGCTGGCAGAAACCTTTATATGTTGGCCAAGGTCCTCTTTTAACTTCAAAAAGGAATGCAGCCCAGCTCTGAAGCTGGGTTGCTGATGGAGGGAGTCACCTGCTCAGACCTCCCCTGCCATTCTGAGCTCACTGTACTGTGGCACACCTCTCCAGCAGCCCAGGACCTTGGGCCTCTGCAGGTTTTCCTGGACCCAGACAGGACAGCTTGGTGGGCAGCTTTCTTACTGGCCCCTTCCCATGTTCGCCTCTCCTGATTTTTATTTAATTCTTGTCTGTCCTTCAAACTCCCAAGTCAGATTCTGCTATAAGGCCAGCCCTCCTCCCCCAGGGAATTTCCCCTGAGGCTGCAAGTCACTTAAAAAAATTGCAAGCTCTCTTTTAAAGAGTAGAATTAATATGCAGCTGAAATTTTCTGAGCACTGACTATGAACCCACTAACATGTGGACTCTGCCTGATAGCTTATTTTACACTCTCACCTACACACTGAAGTTCACAGTCTCGGTCCCAGCATTAAAAGATGCTCAAGAGACGCTTGTGGCTTTATTATCGCTTGTCCACATGTTTCTTTATCTGTGATCAGTGACTGGAGAATTACTATTTCCATGTCCAAATGGGCAACTCCTGGGTTTGCTAGGACAAAGAGCACACCCAGTGCCATGTCCTGTGGGCGCTGTTCCCCCCACAGCAGTTGGGCTGCAGCTTTCACCATGATGCTGAATGGACCTGCATAGATGCTGGAGGGACTGTCCCATGCCCTGTCCCCTCCCTGCCAGGCTGTCAGCTGTGCCATCTATGCCACCACTGTGCCAGCTTACCTCAACATGTCCCTGGGCTATCTGCTCCACCATCAGGGGCTTCTGTCCCAGAAGCTGGCAAGCTTAGACAGACTGTGGCTCCGATGTCAACGCCTAAAGCCCTGCCTCCCACTCAGTATGACACCACGTTCTCAGCGTTTCAGGTGATGCGGGTATGCTTATAATTCAGACTGTTCTTCTGCTGACTCAGCTTGTCTCCTGTATCCACTTTCTCCCACTGTAATCCACACCCCACTTTATACACCCCATCACTCCCTTGGAAGTTTTGAACACCTTGGATGTTGCCAAAAGTGTGAACAGAAGGGAAGTGAGTCCCTTTAAATCGACCAGGTCCGACAGGATCTGTTAGGGACAAAGAGCACAAGACTCTGCAAGCGCTTATCTTTTTCTTCTTTCCACCCCACCCCCCACCGATCTCTGTTTATAGGGATGAACGGAGCAAAAGAAGAATAAGCAAACAATAAAAACAAGTAACCGGCAACCCAATAACCCCAGTAAAAATAATGGAAGATGTGCCAGAGATGCATTGAGACCATGGACATTCTTTCCCATTAATGCTTGAATTCTTGTTTCTCTTAATGAAATATTAATCACTCATGGAGCGTTACTTTTACAGAATAGCTTTTGTTAAATATGAATTCTCTATGACTGGAAGATATCTGGTTATCTTTGGAATCCAAAGGTATATTTCCCCTGGTTAGTAATATTTACAAAGGTGGCCCCACCCTGAGAGTTAAATGCTAGGCTAAAAATCAAAGGCCAGATTGATTTTGGATTGATTTTGCTTGTGGTTATTGCACACAAGCAAATCATGTCATGGAGAAGTTCTCCTCTCCCCTCCCCTCCTGTCTTGTGGAGTGCCAGCCTTGAGTTTGTGGGAAGAATGCTCTGCCCCTCTCACTGTGCCACTCTCCTCATCTGCTAAGGGCAAGGTGGGGACATCTCAGTACTGCCACTGCTGGTCACTGAAGCTCTGGACATCACACTGGGAGGCCAGCCTGCCACACAGACAACCTTAACACCTGTGAGATCAGCAGCAGGATGGGCCCCATTCCTCAGGTTACCTAGTGCCTCTCCTGGTCACCACCACCCCTGAGGATGACTGGTGTGGACTTCTCCTCAGATGAGGTCAGCTTGCTTCTTCCCTTTGTATAAATGGAGCCCACAGAGACAGCTGCCTAGTACACTTCTCTAACCAGGACGCTCCCGGGAGTCATGCCTGTGGGTGCAAGCAAGTCCTTTTTCTCCCACCCAGCATGTGGCTGCATATACCACTATTCATTCCAGCTTGTGGACATGGGTAATTGCTTCTGCAGCTTCTCAGGGAGTAGTGCTGCTAGCATTGGTTGAGCCACTCTCTCTGCAATCACATGCCTGAATTTTTGCAGGTCACCTTTGCTTTCTGACTGGCCTGCTGGAATCTAAGGCAGGCCTTAACCATGACACAGAGGTGCTGGGCTTCCTGGAAGTGAGTACTTGTCCGGTCCATCCTGCAAAATGGATGTTCATGAGGGACAAGAGCGTCCCCACTAAGGGGAAGACTGATGCGGTAGAGAGACTTGTATTTTACTCTATTTGAAAGAGTAAGTGTCCAGAGCTGGCAGTGACATTGTAAGTTTGACTGCTAATTAAGCTCTTCCTGAACATTTAAAAAGAGACCCCAGTTCTGAGAAATACAGCTATGTGCGGACTGATGATGTTTGCATTCGGAAAGCTGAAACACATTCCAGGAGACGCAGAGGTCCAGGCAAGCTCCAGGGTAGAGATGCTCTCTCTCACTCGCAGTGGTCTAACCAATGCAGATTCCCTGACAGATCCTTGCTGGAGGGTGAGCAAGGATCCAGTACTCATTTCCAAGTCCTGCACTGATGGGTCCCCGACAGCCCGAGCAGACTCCTCACCCTCCTCCCTGGGCTTTGACAGGGACTGAAGTATTTCATGGTTGGCAGCACCTGCATCCTCAGTCACTCTGTTTAGTGAGAGCCTCTGTCACTTCTGGACTTCCCTTAGGACCCACGTTGGCCTCATTAAGCTCAGGTCACACAGCCTACCCCAAGGCATCTTAGCACCAAGACGTTCTCTTTTGTCAAGAAGGAGTAAGATGCCTTCTAGAAAATTATTTCACAGTGGATGACCCCAAGTTAGACCTTGCCAGCGCTAGGGATGCCTACCTTCCCCCACGCCAAAAGGAGCATCCCCAGGGGAGGTGGGGAGGAGCCAGATGGATTCCAGATGTGCTTTCCACACTGACGGTTCACTTTCTCCACACATCAGTTTAAAAAGTAAACAAACTATAAAAAGAAGAAAAAGGGGGAAAAAGAAAATATTTCTACAAAGCATAGCCTTTCCCCTTCACTCCCCACTCCCCAAAAAAGAAATTTCCTTTGGTCAGATTCAGGACACTGTATTTTTAAAAGGCATGTCCTCCCTGGGAGACCAACTACTTCACTGTTCAAATAAATGAAATTAAATGTTTGCCAACAAACAAGCAAAATTTCTTGGAAAGTATTTCCCTCCGTCCTTTTCCTCCCTTTTACTCTTTCTTTCTTTCTTTCCTTCTTTCCTTCCTTCCTTCCTTCTCTCTCTCTCTCTCTCTCTCTCTCTCTCTCTCTCTCTCTCTCTCTCTCTCTCTCTCTCTTCTTTCTGTTTTCTTCTCTTCCTTTCTTTTTTTCTTTCTTCATTCATTTACCAGAACTTAGAAAACAAATAGTGAGCTGGCCATTTCACAACTCCAGCAAAATTCCTTTGCTAATGAGTCTTTTTCCCTGCTCTGGTTTTCTTGGGTGAACTCGCTTTGCCTCCAGAGACAGTTTGTGGCAAAATGAGGGCTTGGCACGCACAGCCTCCTGCACTTGACACTTCAGTGAAGCGCCCTGTGAATGACAACCTGTGAAGTCAGGTGGAGACTTGATAGCTTACTTTTTCTTCTTCAGAGCATGGACATGACCCTGCCTGTCTAGTGGGGCTTGCAGCATCCTGGTGGCTTTTTCCCATGTCCTTCTCTTTAGCAAACAAGTCTCAGATGCCATCACAGATCTATGCCATCACAGCTCTATGCACAGATCTATCCAACTATCTTCCTGCGAATGTCCACCTGGTCTTCCAGACTTACCCATGGGAAGGCAACCAAATTTGCTGCACCCACCCCCCACACCCTACACCCCACTTTCCAGCATCTTTTCAAACCTTCTCTACTCTGCCCACTCTCAGCAAGGGGCAGATTTAATTACTACCATGATTTCCACAAAACAAATGCGGGTGTGCAGAAATAGGTTTTGTAAGGAAGTTAAAGACATACAGCTAAAAGGAGGCATCTTGCCCAAGAAGCCCATCTGTGGTCCCTCAGGTCACATCTAGTCCCCACAACAGCACATGCCTTCTGAGAAAACTGAGACTGGGGGAGGGGCATTCATCCTTAGTGGCAAATCCTGGCTGAGCTGGATGTCCAGGTCATCTGGTTCCAGCCCACCCTATCAGGGCAGGCTGTCACCTTCCTCCTTGTCCTTTAACTAGGAGGTGGTGAGAGCTTCTCTAATAGGCTCTAAGCCCAATCACATCTAGCTACAATGCTAGCAAAATGTTAGAATGCCATTCTAGGGGCTTTATTGAAATATTTGGAAAAGTCTGAAGCCAGGGAAATGGGGTAGAACCTTCAAAGCCAAGGAGCATGGACAACTGACTGATGGCCTCAGTGCAGCTGACACCAGCACAGCTTGTGGACAGGGGACACCCACCACTAATGCCTCATTCTCCATGGAACAAACTTTTCACTGACTTGATCCCAGGGCCATTGCCTGGACTCATAAAAAGAATGCAGAGGGAGGGGAGAGAAGGAGACTTTCTGCCCCATAGCAGCAACAAAACCAATAATTGAAATGTATTACAAACTAAAGTTAGATAGAATTCCATTCACCATATTTGTTTTTGTTTTTCAAATATCACATTATCTCCAAAAGCTATAGAAAATCTGTTCAGGCAGTCAATTCAACAGAAAATGCATGGCAAAGGAATCACATGAACCGGATCCAAAATTGCTAAGAAAGGAGTTATGAAGCTAGATGTGAAGACACAGAAAGGCTCAGGCCACACACACACCACAGTAGGGCAATTCTTAAGAGTGGCCCCTGAGAGAAACTAAAGCAGATACCTTAAAAGCAACTGAGGCCAATAGGAAAAGGGGACCAGGAGCTAGAGAAAAGGTTAGATCAAAAAGAATTAACCTAGAAGGTAACACACACGCACAGGAAATCAATGTGAGTCAATGCCCTGTATAGCTATCCTTATCTCAACCAGCAAAAACCCTTGTTCCTTCCTATTATTACTTATACTCTCTCTACAACAAAATTAGAAATAAGGGCAAAATAGTTTCTGCTGGGTATTGAGGGGGTGGGGGGGAGAAGGAGGGAGCGGAGTGGGTGGTAAGGGAGGGGTGGGGGCAGGGGAGAGAAATGACCCAAGCCTTGTATGCACATATGAATAATAAAAGAAAAAAAAAAAAGAGTGGCCCCTGGGCTTTGGCAGAGGAAAAGGGCTCCTACCACAAGGCAACCCCATATTTTTCAAGATTTGTGACATGTTCAAATTTTCATTATTTTTGTCATAAAAATATTTAAATAAACTGTGGGTGTTGAAGAAGATGGAAGTGATACCATGGAATTAAGTATTTTAATTTCTAGAAAGAGGAAAATTGGTTCCTCAGTTGTGAGAAATCAGTCATGATGTCAATACTTAGATCTTCTTTTACAGGAAATGGGAGTTTCTGTCATCCAAATAAGGTAGAAAATCATGAGAGTCCTGTACTTCAAAAAATTCACAGATGTAAAGAGGAAAATGTATTTTTCAGAGATGAAAACTGGCTATGACATCATTCTCACTGTATCTTAGGAGAAGCTGTGAAGGGCTGGCTTGCAGGTTACATCTCTGGTGTCAGAGAACAGTGTTCATAGCAGATGCCATGTATCAATCACAGAGTTCCTTCTTAGGGTGGAATATGGTGCCATGTTCTCAGCCTTGTAAGCTAAGCTGCTTTTAGAACAGCAGTTACATGCTTCTTTGAAGTACACCATAATTCACTTAGTAGGCCCAATATGAATGCTGGCTGGTTTGCGGTTGAGAAAACCCAATGTGTGGTTCTACTAAGGCAATAAAATTATTTATCCCAGCATTGAGCTCTGCATCAAGTAGGAAAATGTATAGACCTGGACACTTCCACAACTCCACAGGCACAACATGCACCATCACCACCACCACCACTTATACCTGTTAGAGAACCAGCTCTGGCTATGGCCATTCTTGTCAGTCATTTACCTGCAAAACATAATCCTCCACTGTACGTTCTAGGAATAATAGCTTTGTTAACCCTATCTGCAAGATTTTTCCATCTATGAAAAAAAAATATTGAAAGGGTAAATTACGTGCATATGATTATCTACAACAGCCAAGCTTTCTAATGTCTGTCTTGTAGAAACATGCAGAACTCAGGAGGTCTCAGAGCTCTGGCTAGGGACGGGTACCTGGTACAGGGGAGAGCCTTTGCTCGTGCTACTATCTTTCCTTATTGTAATGTTCAAATCAAGTGCATTCCCTTTAAAGTTCCACAAGAAGTCCCTCTCTTCCATCTAAATATAAAAACACCACAAGGAAATATGCCATTGGGAGTGTCTGAAGCCAGAGGGGAGGAGGGGGTGGGGAGAAGTTCAGAGACCCCGCAGTTACAATCTGCAAAGTGCCTTCCTAGGCTTTATCTGTTTTGACTGTAAGATAGCAGTTCTCTGGGAACCTCATTATTGAATTGCGGGGACTTTGTCTTCCAGCTCCAATCCTTACAGCCCTAATTGTCTTGTTTGAGAACTGCTAGAAAACTGGAATGTGGCTAACATAACCTAAAAGAAGAAAGGCCACATCCCTCCCCGACCCCCAGTCCCACTTCTCCTAGGAGGGCACCTAAGTGTTTAACTGTCCAAGGAAAACGTGAACTTCTCCATGTCCAGCCATCTAACATTATTCGGGTTTTTCAGATTCAGATCGCTTAAAAATCTCCAGTTGTAGCTGAAAAGGAATTGTGCCCCTCTGCCCCTGCGGTGGCTGGGTCACTGGAGTGGATGACGGGGCGGGGGAGGGGGGATGCTGATGTGGAGCGCCCTGGCGGCTGCAGCGCGCTCGTGCGCCCAGGTCACTATCGCGCCCTGAGTCGGTTGGAATTTTGTCTGAAAAGTGGATCCAGTGGTGCCCCCAGCCCACTCCACGCGTGCTCGGTGTTTGCGCACCCCCAGGACCAGTCTCGCCGGCTCACCTCGTCTGGAAAGGGCATTCGGGCCACAGGCATCCTGGCAGGGGGCGCACGGCGGTGCCGGGGTGGGTGCCGCTTCCTCGGCTCAGGCTCCAGCCTCGGGGCTCGGGAGGTCCCTCCTGGCCTGCGGTCCCTTTGGGGCTCGTCCTGCCTCCTCGCTCAGTTCTGGGCTCGAGTCGAGGCCGGCTCAGTCTCTGCCCCCGCGCGAGTCCCAGCGCAAACTTTTCCAGCGGCCCGCGGGGGCGGGGCCCCGTCCGCCCTCCTCCGCCGCCCCGGCCCCGCCCCTCTGCCCGTCCCGGCCCCGCCCACTTCCCCACCGTCCCTTCCCCCCCTCCCCAGTCTCCGGGCGCCCCCGCCCGCCTAGCACCCAGTCCGGCCCATCTTACCTGGGCAGGATCCTCACCCCGCGTGGATGCTACCCCCATTCATCACTCCACATGGGGGCTCGCTCGACTCCCCAGAACGGCGGGCAAACTCCATGTGTCGCCTCCGTGAGCCCCGGGACCTAGCAGGGACAGACACTGAACCGGGTCAGCGGGCTGGGCTTGGGAGGGCACCTGCCGAGCAGGCAGCAACGAAGGTCAGCGTCAGGATCGTGACCATTTCCGTCTGAAGTTGACTGACCACCGGCTAGAACTTATAGGTGAGCGTGTGGCGACGCCAGCGTTTCCTGTGCACGTCTCTCTTCTTGGGCAGCCTTCTCCCCTCGCGTGCCTGCCTCGTCCTTCTCTGGGCTCGGATCCTCTAGGCGCATGCTGACCACCCTTGGGCTTGGGAGAAGCACGTCAGAGCTCAGACCGCCCTCCTCCCCAGAACGGCCCCCTCCTGCGCTCGGCTTAAGGATTGGCCCCTATGTGAGGATAAATGAGATAACACCAGGGAAGTCCTCAGAGACAAGAATCCCTGGGAGAGAATTGCCAAATTGTCAGAAAGCACAGGCCTTTGGTGCCTGAACACAGAAACAATCCTATAGGCTTTGGGGAGAAGTGAGGAGAAAAAGGAAAAGAAGGAGGGAATTGGATTCATCTGGCATACACTAAGGCATCCTGTGCAAGCCTTGGCCTACTGTGTTGTTCCCTTGTGAGAAACTCAGGCTCTCAGGGACATGACCCCTGCCCAGACGAAGAGGACTCTGTCTGCCTCAGTGGTAGTGTGGTGCCCTTGACCTCGGGACGTCCCCAGTCATTTCACTTAATCTTATTTGCCTAGCCTTCCAAATTTTCTCAGAGTGACATGGGATGGTAGTAGAGCCCCCACCTAGCAAGCATGAAGCTCTGAGTTCAAATCCCATAGCCACCAAAACAAAAGAAAAGTTACTCGTAAATTTGCTGAGTGTCAGTGGTTGCACAGCTCTGAGCAACCATTTCTGTCCCAAATTGCAAATGGGATCCACTGGGTCTTCATTTGTTCGACTTCTACAGCATCAGGTCAAGGAAAGGAGAGGTGAGAACACGCTCCTGTGGCCACTCATCATGGCCAGGTGGCACACAGCAGTTTCTAACCCTACCAAGACGCTCGGTTGGATCATTGACAATTCTGCTCATTCAGTTGCTTCCTACTATGTAACAGTCATTGCTGGGCTATTGGCTAAAGTTTGTTTTGACTGATACCCAGTCTCCAATTCCTGAGAAACTCTGTAACCTTTAAATAACAAGGTGACCATGAATTCCCCAGTGATGGCTCTAAAACTGGCCTCAGGAATCACACCCCAGAAGCCCTGAGAAATAATGGGGCTTTTTACTCCTACCTATAGGTTCCGCTAAGACGGACCAAGGAGTTGACCCATGACCTTGACCACGTGTCCTTGAAACCCTTTCAATGAAGCTTCTTTTCCCCAACAATTCCTAGTTGTCATCTCCCCCCTCTACCCGCCTGCCTCACCCTCATCCCCACCTCACACCTCTCACTGACTTTGCCCACTGCTGTCTGCTCTCCTGTCTCTGGATTTTAAAGCTCAGACACTGGACCCTAGCAACTGGGCTCTGTGCCCACAAAGACCTCCTAAAGACAGACATCCCTCATTGCTTCTCTCACAGTCCCAGTGACGCCTAGTCTTCACTTCTGCTAGACTGTAGTTCATGAGAGACAGCAGCAACTGGATGAATGAATGTCAGTCCCTAAGCACAAAAGGAACAGGGAAATGAGGAAGTCCTCCTTCTGCAGCCATCAATGAAATGATCAAGTCAG
Source organism: Castor canadensis (assembly GCF_047511655.1). Lineage (NCBI taxonomy): Eukaryota > Metazoa > Chordata > Mammalia > Rodentia > Castoridae > Castor > Castor canadensis. The sequence goes on from NC_133398.1 coordinate 105,643,916, forward strand.
GCTGTGCATGGGCGTGAAGCCCTTAGGTGGAAGTGTGCAGGTTCATCACCTGGTGCTTACTTGAAAAGGATAAAGGCTTTCCATTCTCCATGGAGACATCTGGTGGGTGTGATGGTTAATTTTTGTGTAGCAACTTGCCTGGGTTACAGGGTACCCATATTTTTAGTCAAGCATTATTCTGAGTGTGTATGTGAAGGTATTTTTAGATGAGATGAACATTTGAACTGGTAGACTGAGTAAAGTAGAAAGCCCTCCCCAGAGTGAGTGGGTCTCACCCAATCAGATAAAGGCCTGAATATACCTTTGTGAAGACAAAAGGCCAAATCTCCCCCAGTAAGAGCAGATTCTTCTGCTGACTCTCTTCAGACTGGGGCTCTTCCTGGTTCTGCAGAAATGTAGATTGCTTCAGACTCCAGCTGGGGCACTGGATCTACAGATGTTGGATCCATTAGCCTCCATAATTGTGTGAACCAGTCCTTAGTAGATGTGTGTGTGTGTGTGCCCACGCGCGAATGCCTGTGTATCTCTTGTTGCTCTGTTTCTCTGCAGAGCCCTGCCACAGTGGCCCCAGGAAAAGGGCAGACCTTTTCGTAGATTGGGCCGCTGTGGTAGAAAGCAGCCTTCGGCAAGTGACTTAGGTCTTGTGGTCACTCTGCAACTTGATAGACAACCCCAAGCCACTTCCTCTCCGCTGGCTTTCTCTGTAAGACCCTGGGAGAAATACCTTTATCATGACCTAGATGTGGACTTGCAGAATGAAACTTGATCCTATGTATGATAGCCCTGTTTGGACCCAAGGAAGCCTGTGACTCACTGCCAGAATCCTCCAAGGGAGAGAGCTCATTCGGTGGCAGAGATGTCTATTAAAGCTGAGTGACCACACCACCTGGTCCCCATCATCCCACTCCTGCTCTGTCTCCAGTCTCCATCCTTGAGGCCAGAATAGTTTCAGGAACTATTCTTGCCACACTTCATATTTTATAAGGATGTTTCTAGTGTGTGTAGAGTGTGGGCGTGTGTGGGTATAGTCCAGAAGTGTGTGATGTGTGCCAATACTTACGTGGTGTGTGTGAAGGGTGGCATGTGGCATGCCTGTGATATGTGTGCTCTATGTGTTGCATGTGATGTGTGTTTGTCATGCGTGTGTTATATGTGGGGTGTGTATGTGCTGGGGAGGGAGGGAATGTGTCAGATCCTTCAAGGAAAATGTATACAAGTACCTTAAGGTATAATAAGAAATCAATATTTGGCCTTTGGGGTTCGGTTCTGCTGACAGATCTCCTAAGTACTTGGGATTTTCTCTTTTCTTATGCTGATGAGATGACTGGTGGTTGGGGACCCTCTTGGTTTTAGGTTGGGGAGAGCTGGCCAGAAAAGCCATCCATATGATTAGAGACTTGGAACTTTTGGTTCCAGCCTTTGATCTCCAGAGAGGGGAGAGGGGCTAGAGGTAAGAGTTGCCATCAGTGGTCAATGATGCGTCTGTGTAAACTCCATAAAACCTCCATGTCACAGGTGGAGGGCTTCCAGGTGTGAGCACTTGGAGGTGTCCAGAGAGGGCACACGAGTTTCATGTCCCTCCCCATACCTTACCCTATGCATGTCTTCATCTGGCTGCTTCTGAATTCTATCCTTGTAATCAACCACTAGTCTAGTTAAGAAAAAGTGTTCCGTGAGTTGTTCAGGAAAATTGTCACACCTAAGAAGGCTCTGCTTTTGTGCAGAACTCCTGTATTAGCATCTATCTGGGTGGAAGCGGGAACAGTGGTAGGGGCAGTCTTGAGCAACAGACCCCTTCACCTGTGGGGTGCTCATTGACTCTGGGTAGTCAGGGTCAGAATTGTGTGGTAGGACACTCAGAGGGCCTTGAAGAACCAAAGGACTGGCTGGTGTTGGGATGCATGTGTTGTTGGAAACAACCACCTGGGCCCACAAAGATGCCCCGTGGCCCCAGGATCTGCAACCCAAATGTTTCTGGCAGCCAGCAGGAGAAGACCGTGTCCCAGGCAGACAGTGAACATCCAGCTTCTCTCATGGGATGCCTGCCACTCTCATCCCAGCCTCAGCTCCTCCATTTCCCTCTCCACCATGCTGGGATGTCAGTCAGAGGGGATCTGCAGGATGCTTCACTGAAAGTCCTTGGTGACATTAATTCTTTGACCACTTCTTATTTCCTCCTTGGCTCTTGGCATTTGTGTCTCTGGCTCCTGATGTGACTCCAACATGTGGCACCTTTGTGCAGGACAGTTCCAGGGTGACCATCCCAGCTTTTACTGGGCACACCCATTGGCTGTTTCAGTAGGAATGAATTTCCCTTGTGCTATACTTGAAAAAGTTTAGTACGATAATTAAGGTATTGCTCGTGAGGCAAGAGGAATGATCTGATCACCCACTGGCTGGAGCTGAGTGTGTCTGCAGGCATTTTAATCCACGAGACAGATTCTGTACATACTCACAAGATAAGATGACTTGATAGTCCTTCAACTGAAACCAGCAAGAAGGGTGCAATCCCATTTGTGTCGGCATGTGTGTGAACCTGTCATAGAGTGTGATGCTTCGGTGTCCACAGGGATTGTTTTCAGAACCCCTCAGTTACCGCAATGTGTAGATGCTTGAGTCCCTGAGATGAAAGGGAGCATTGCTTGCATATAACCTAGCGCACCCTCCTGTACACTTTAAATCCTCTCCAGATCACTTACAGTACCTGAGACAGTGCAAATGTAATAACAGTTGTTATGCCGTATTGTTTAGAGAATAATGAGAAGAAAAACATCTGTACCTGAACATAATTTTTTCCTAATATTTTCAATCTAGGAAAATATTAGGCTGAATCCATATCTTGGCTATTGTGAATAGGACCTCATGCTTGCATCTGCAGATGTGGGATCCCTCTGATATGGAGGGCTTACTGTATATGAAATGTCTAAAATAAGCAGATGTGGACAGGCAGAAAGTAGAGGAGTGCCTAGGCAGTAGACCCACACCCAGGTGTGGGACGTGGGTGGGTTAAGAGGGATACAAGAGGTCTGTGGATACAAGAGGTCTTTGGAGGTTGACAAAAATAATCTAAAACTGTGGTGATATTGTACCCCTGTGAAGATACTAAAATCCATCCCAGTGTTTACATGGTGAACTGCACGGTCTGAATTGTATTTCATGAAAGTTGTTAAAATCATTCTATAGGTCTGCACAGGAGAGTTTCTGAAGACTGCCCACATTTAGAGGATGTTATTAGAAATAGGTGGTGTGGCAGAATGACTTTTTTTTTTTTTTGGCAGTAGTAGGGTTTGAACTCAGGGCCTCATGCTTGCTAGGCAAGTGCTCTACTGCTTGAGCCACTCTGTCAGCCCAATCACTTTTATTTTATTCCTTGCTTTCTAATTTCACCCTTTTGTCTTATGTCTATCTATATGATCTTTATTTAAAGAAAACTGATTTGGAAGGCTTTATCTTATCACAGATGCTCTGAACAGGGCAGAGATGTTCAGGTTACACTGTTCCCTGATTTTTGTTGTGCTGTGCTCACACCCTGTCCAGCACCCCGTAGGTCTGCTCCATGCAGCAGCTCTGCCTCAATGGCTTTGGGGGGACCTGAAGACCAGGGCAGCGCAGAGAACCATAAGCCTTCCCTTAGCTGAAAGCTTCTACCCACATTCATGTGGTCACCTGCTGGAGGGAGAGCCACAGATGGAGGAGCTCCTACAAAACTATGTCAGAGGAAGGCAATCTTCAAAAGTGAGGTCAGAGCCCTGACTCTCTCTCTGCCTCGGATGCTCCATGGTACCTTCCCCCCCCTGCCAGGCACCGTGAGAACACAGAAGACAAGCAGCAGAGGGAGGAGCTTGAGGCTCCTGGTGGTCCCCGGGGTGGCTTTCTGCTTGATCTGCTTCCCTCTCCCTCTTCCTTTCCTGGGCTGCGTGGTACCCAGGCAGCATCTGAGTTATTGTCAGGTGCAAGTTCAATAGCATATCTGAGCGGGAGGTGCATACTCCATCCGAGTCCACAGACTTCTGGGGGTCCTAAGTCCTTGTTGGTGAAAAGCATATCAAGACTTTTAATAACCAAAAGGTAAATTCAACCTATTACAGCTCTTTTCTGGGTGAAATTGTCCCTTTGCCCTGACTGATGACAGAATGGGTATTAACCATCCCTTGAGTCACTTGGCTCCCTTCACTTCCACCCATGATGTAGTAGGAAGAAGTGTTCCTCAATTATGAAACAGGAAATGAAAGTCACCTCGAAAGAACGTACATCACCACCAAATTTAAATCCAAACCAAAAATACATCAGCACATCCACAATCAATCCATCCATCTCTGTACAATTCACTGTACGGAGAACCTTGTAAAATGAGTTTCATAACTGAAAATGGTAGGCTTAGCTCTTTATTACTGGTAATAGGTATTAGCTGTGCATATGGGGTTCAGTATCATAGTTCCACACATGCACACAGGGTCCACTTTTCTTTCTCCCATCCTCCCCTCTCACACCCTTCCCCATCACGGGTAGTCACCATTCTACTTCCAGGTTTACTTTTTAAGTTTCCACATATGAGAGAGAGCATGTGGTATTTGTCTTTCTATGAATGTCTTATTTCACTTAACACAATGGATGGTCCTTCAGTTCCATCCGTTTTGCTGCAGATGACAGAATTTCATTCTTTATGGCTGCATAATACTTCATTGTGCCATATGCCACATTTTCTTTATCCATTCATACATCATTAGGCACCTAGGCTGAATCCATATCTTGGCTATTGTGAATAGTGCCTCAGTAAGCATGAGTGTGCAGTTATCTCTTTGGATATATACCCAGAAGTGGGATAGCTGAATCATATGCTCGATATATTCTTAGCTTTTTTGAGGAACCTCCATATTGTCTTCCCTGGTGGCTGCACTAATTTTCATTCTCACTAAATATGTGGAGGAGATGAAGGTGAGGGAATATGGTTGATGGGCTTCAGATACATATACAAAATAGAATGATGAACCCTCTTGCAAGTGCTTTTAGTGAGGTGAGGAGTGGCTAGCCAGGGGAATGGTGGGGGCGACCTAACCAATGTACAATGTACGGCTATTCGGAATTGTCACGATGACTCCCCCTTGAACAATGGATATATCCTATTAAAAATGAGAAAAAAAAAAGTTCCTGTTCCCCACATCCTCATTTACACTTACTTATTTTTGATACTAGCCATTGCAACAGGAGCGAGGCGGCGTCTCATTGCATTTTGATCTGCATTTCCTGATAGTTAAGGATAGTGATCTTTTCATACATGTGTTGGCACAGGGGGAAAACTCGAGACGTTGGTACAGGCAATGGTTTTCTGGAAAAGATCCCAAAGCGCAGGAAACAGTAGCCCCTTTAACTTAGACACAGCCTTGGGGAGAGGCTCAGACATCTGGGGCGGAGGAGGAGCTCCACGCAGCGCCTGCTCGCTGGGGGTTGGGTCCATTTTGCCTGGCGTTGCTGCAACAAGCCTTTTACTGTGGTTGGCACATGAGAAAACCAGGCTCAGAAAGAGGAACTCAAAGCCTACACAGCCGTGAGTAGGAGAGCCACGGACTGTCACATCGTCCCACTGAGCGTTTCCTCTCTGTCTTGATGGTGACAGCGCCACATTAAAGGCAGAGGGGCAAAATGTGGTGCAAATTGTTGCCTGGCGCCATTTGCTCGGGATGGCGCATCGCTGCACGTGGAGCATCTTTATTCGTGCTGCGCCCTCGGGGACACAGGTCGGCTCAGTTTGCTAACTGTAGCGTCACTTTGGGTCTTGGAAGGCACAACTTCTGGCTGGGGGAGAGAGGCTCCCCGCGGCCGGGCGAGGGGGGTTCGGCAGCGCTAGGGACCCGCGCGCGGCGGGGAGGCGGGAGCTCGCGTCTGCGCCTGCGCGGGCCGCCTGTGGGCGTCTGTGCTGCAGAGACCGAGGCTGGCGGACACCCGGTTGGCTGAGGCCATCTCGATCCACTCCACTGTTTAGATCAGGAAAATCGCCTAAGGGCTGGCGGGGACGTGCATTTGAATTCCACTGTCTGGCAGCCTTCCACAGCCTGGTTGCCTCAGGTCAGATTTACCGCACACCCGCCCCCAAGTGTCCTCTCTCTATGGATACCACACATGGGAAATCGTGGCGTACTGATGAAGTGCTGTCCATTTGCAATCTGTTCCTAGGGCAAGGTCGTACTGTGTAGTTCAACAACAACAACAAAAGCCCAGTCGTGTTCATTCACTAAACAGCACGATGGGGGTAGGGTGGCTGGATGAAAACCTGTCTGCATTCTGCTTAGACTAGTTTGGTACATTCCCGCTGTGCCCCTGGGTGTTTGAACCAGTGTCTACAATGTTCCTGAATAACTTTGCTTTTTCTTGGTGACCAAATGGTTTGCTTGGTGGTGGAGGTGGAGACAGAGGGTGTAGGCTAACTAAATAGTAATCGCCAATTTCCTCCCTCCTCCAACATCAAAGGCTGGGGATTGCAAGCAGAAAAGACTGATGCTTTCATGAGGTCATAAGAGCAAATGTCAGCAAACACTGGCCTGCTGCTTACAGGAGCTTCCCTTTCCTTCCCGCACGCATGAAGTGATTCCCCCTCAGAACAACCATAGGCGATCAATACCAATACCATCCTGTGTTTCAGATGAGAAAGGAAGGCACAGAGATCCTCATCAATTTTCCTGGAGTTGCACAGCTGGCAAGTGGCAGAGCTGTGGTTTGGGCCTGGCTACTTGAACGTCTGCCAGGATCTTCAGTTGGTGCAACTTGCCTGGCAGACACTGGGCGACACCACTCCATGGGTGACCTAGAGCACTTGCAAAGAGGTGAAGAGGGCAGAAGAGGAAGATGGACCCACTACAGACCCTCCATCTTGCTCCTCCCCACCTCTCAACATTTCCTCATCATAGATTGGTTTTGGGGAAGACTGAAGAGAACCCACAGGATCGAAGGGCACAGGCTGAGCTACTGCTGTTCTCCCCCACATCACTCCTGATTAACTTAGAAACCATGTAACCTCTGTGGGTCAGCACTCTCAATCTATAGCATATGCAAATTTCCTTCCATATTAGTTGAATTGAAACCATGCATGACCCTTAGTTTTTGATGAGAAAAACATTTAAAAGCTGAGGTAAAAGCAAGAAAAACCTCAAATCAATAATGTAAGGTCTCATTTCAAGATATCAGAAAAGGTAGAGCAAAATAAACTCAATGCAAACAAAAGGAAGGATGTGACAAAGAGAACAGAAATTAGTTGAAATGGGACAGAATCATATGAACAAAAGTTTCTTTGGAAAAGATTCTATTTGCTACTATTTTCTTAGAAGTGTTTATGTCTATATTTATGAGGGATACAGTCTTTTTTTGTGCTGAAAAAGCAGTTCAATAAAAGAATGATCAGCTATTAGCCAGTGGTGCCGGTGCAATTGGATTTCCATAAGCAAAGAAATGTGTCTTTTGTTGGTGGTATTTGGGTTTGAACTCAGAGCCTCACACCTGCTAGGCAGGCACTCTACCACTTGAGCTACTCCACCAGTCCCCAAGAACTGTGTCTTGACACCTATGCAAAAACTAACTCAAAATCACAGAATTAAATGTAAAGTGTAAAGCTATAAACTTTTTATAAGATGACATAGGAGAGCATCTTTGGAACCTAGGGCTTGATGGAAGAGTAATTCAACATTACAGCAAGCCATGATCCACAAAAGAAAACTGTCAATAAACAAGACCTCATCAAAATGGAAAGGTTTGCTCAGCAGTAAAGAAAGAAAGAAAGAAAGAAAAAGACAACAACCTGGTAAGAGGGTGAGTGGACAAGCTGGAGACAGGAAAAAAATATTTGTAAAATATTTGCAAATCACAGACCTGACAAAGGGCTCATAGCTAGTATATATAAAACTCTTAAAACTTAACCTTAAAAGCAAAGATCCAAACTATTCAAATCTCACGGGGGCAGAAGATGGAAAGCAGTCACAGTGATGGAGAACAGATACGTGACTGGCCATCACATAAGTGCAAAGAAAGTCGCAATGAAATTTTACCACGCATCTGTGAGAACATCTACAATAAAAGTATGGCACAAACCAACTGCTTATGAGGATGCAGAGAAGTTGAAACACTCTAATGGGTGTGTGGAATGGTACAGTCCCTCTGGAAAATAGTTTCTTAAAAAATTATACTTGCAATACCAAACAACCTAGTAATTGCACTCCTGGGCTCTCATCCCAGTAGGTTGAAAATTGAACTCATCCTGGTGGAATTCCATGGAATGTCCACAGAAAGTCTGTGCATGGTTGACCACAGCAACTTTGCTTGTAATAACCCCAAACTGCAAATGACCAAAACGTTCCCAGCAGGTGAACCACGGAAGGAATGGTGGCACAGGTACTGTGGTGTTTTCTCAGCAGTAAACAGGAATTCGTGTTGATAATACAACAACCTGGATGGATCACAAGGATATGTGGAGTGAGAAAAGCCAATCTCTACTGGTCACACTCTGTATGGTTCCATTTCTATAACACGAATGGACACAGAGTGCAGATTAATGACTGCCAGGGGCTCGGATTGGGGACTGATGGTGTGAACATACAGGTAGCACGAGCCTGACCTTTGTGGTCATGGTCTGCACAAATCTACGCATGGAATGGTTGGTTCTATAAGCGCGGTAAAATATCAATTTCCTGCTTGTGATGTACTAAAAATACATAGGATATGAAAAGTACTTGAGTCCTCTCCGTACTAGACTTTCCTTGTAATTCCTATAAATCTATAATAGTAAAAGTTAACATTTTAGGTAATTAAAAATGAGAAAGTCCATTTTTTTCCTGGCAAAAGATTTCACAAGTGATGTCGCTCTGTTCCACTGGCAAATTCGAAGGGAGCCTGTGTGTGTTCTCATGACCATGTACAGAACTGGGTGTAGACCCCCCAGTGAGAAAGAACTGAACTGGGTTGCTCTCATGGGGCCAGTGGGGTGGCTAAAAACCACATGTGGAAATCCCAGGGACTTGGTTTCAAATACGTTGCTGTTCCAGGCACTTGTGGTCTCCATGAGAAATGTTTACGAACCCCTCCTGCCAAGTATGCTCCTTCCAGCCAATGCAGTAGATTTCATAGAACTGAAAACCTTGAGTCAGCAAACCCCAGGACCTTGAGGTCAGCTGGAGGGAAGCTGGTGGGACTGAAGGCCGCCTGTGCCACAGAGCAGTGCTCAAACTGGGTAGCCACTTCCTGCTTTAAGGAGTTCAGGTGACTCCTGAGATTCAGTTCCTGCTGATTCTCAAGTTGCCTTTGACTCTATCTTTTAGATAACTGCATGGTTCCCAATTGAGTTTATCCACTTACCTCCTCTTGGTTAGCCTGAGCGACTAATGAGAAACCATAATGTTCCAAAGCCTGTGTGTGCCGTTATGGTCGATCAAACCCTGGTGAATTCTCCCCCTTGCCCCTCATTAAATGGAATCCACTCTACGAATCAAGATGGAGTCCTTCTAGCACAATGGGATCTTTTTTGGGGTAATAGAGAGGAGTCTTAGCTACCGGTGGGACTTCTGACAGAACTTTGCAGGCGTAGTTCTTTTCTGGTTTATGACTCACCTCTGCTTTTATTTGCAAGGGCCTAAGGCGACAGAACCAGGCATCTGGGAAGTTTTGGGTAGCTTTACCTAACTTAGAGAGTTTCAGTTTTGAAGCTGGGATCAGAAGCCACCGTGGACCCCTGGGACTGAAGAATTTGGGTCACTTTCCTTCTTCCTGTGTTGTTAGGGACAGCAAGGGAGCCAGGGGGACAGGGAAGGAGGGAGCGGTGCTTGGTTTATGGAAGACTGAGGACATTTACACAGAACACCTTTTGTGCTGCTTAGTAATCATCTCATTAACGTGACTTACACACAACGACCACGTGAATGGGTAAAAAGGTGAGGGTGGGCATCTCACTTGGTTCCGTCTAAGACATTCTTGGGCTGTGCAGCCTGACCCCCTGCATGTCCTTCCTCTTCCCTTTCTTACGTCTTACACCCCTCTTCTCCACCATGCCTCTGCCAGTGGCACTTCTTCCATCCCCAGCAACTACAATGTTTACCTGTTCCCAGGAAACAGCAATGTTTGATGTGGTTCATAAATTATGGCACTGGACATAGGCCAAGAAGCTGGAGGAAGATCACTCTCCTAGCACAGGCTTTTCAGGTGTGGAAAGGAGGAGGAGAGCAGGGCTGGTCACTGGCCTCATCCTCACTCCTTCTCAGGCATCCTGGGGTTTGTGGTCCTGGGGTCCTGGCTTGGGTTTCTTGACTTCAGGGCCCATAGTTGCTCTCCAGTTTTGATGCCCATTCTCAAGTGACTTCCCAAGAAAGGGACATCAAAGGTAAAGTCTTTCCATCCTTGGATGGTCTAAAATCATCTTTGTAATACCCTCAGGCTTGGTGGATAGTTTGGCTAGTGTAGAATTCCAGGGTGAAAGACTTTTCCTGTGGACTTGTAAAGGCATTGCTGCCTCCACCCCTGACAGAGCCCATGCTGCTCAGGGCTTGTTTCCTGGTATGGACCTCCCTGTCCTTCTTCTGCCTGGCCATTTAGGGTGTTTCCTTTACCCTCCCTGCTGAAATGTGTTGGTAATCATTTTGTCAGTCATATTTGGGGGCCTCTGGGAGTCTTTTCAGTCTGGAAATTTGTGATCTTCAGTTTTAGAAATTTCTTACTTTCTATGTTCTCTTGTGCAAGGCTGATTTTCTGGATTTATTCTATAATTTTTTCTTATTTCTTATTTAAACTCTGTCTTTTTACTCTAATTCCTGGGAGATATTTTTTTGAACTTTAACTTAGAATCCCATCCGATGCACTTGTTAAATTTCAGTACTTTATGTGTCGATACATAAGTGTGTGTATGTGTATGTATAATATATATTTATCTGCCTGCCTATCATCTATCTATCTAATCTACCAATCATCTATCATTTATCTATCTAATTTACTAGTCATCTGGCTATCTATCTATCATCTATCTGTCTCTTCTCTGCATTGTATTATTTGTGCGGTGGTCCCCGCCGCTTTTCATCCTTGCCATTTGTGAGCCTTGTTCTCTTTCAGGCTGGAGGTTTTTGTCAGACTTGGTTGATCTTTGCCTCTTTGTTCAAGTGTGGGTCAGCACTGAGTGCTATAGTGTGGTCCTGGAATGTCCCCCAAAGGCCCATGAGTTACAGGCTCAGTCCCCAGCTCGGCACAATCTGGATGGTGGAACTTTTAAGAGGAGGGGCCTGGTAGGAAGTCTTCTGATCAAGGTTGCGGGGTGCTCTTGAAGAGGATTGTGGGACCTCGGCTGCCCTTCTTTTCTTCACTCCTGATGGAGCCATGAGGTGGGTTACTTTGCTTCACCATGTGCTCTCTGACATGATGTGATTGTCACAAACCCAAAAGCAATGATGACAATCAACCATAGACTGAAACCTCCCAAACTGCCAACCAAAATAAACCTTTGTTCTTCTTTTTTTTTTTCCTCAGTACTGGGGTTTGAACTCATGGCCTACACCTTCAGCCACTCCACCAGCCCTTTTTTGTGATGGTTTTTTTCAAGATAGGGTCTCAAAAACTATTTGCCTGGGCTAGCTTCAAACTGTAATCCTCCTGATCTCTGCCCCCTGAGTAGCTAGGATTACAGGTGTGAGCCACTGACACCCAGCACCTTTCCTCTTCAGAAGTTGATCATCTCAGGTATTCTGTTATAGTAATGGAAAGCTGACTAACGCAGTGAATGTCTTTGCTACAGGAACCCAAGTGTCAGTGTCTGAAGTTTTTTGGCTTGTCCCCCAGTCATGTTCTCTGGCAGTGGAAACTTCAGGTCTTCTCACTCTGAGACTTGGCTGTGCTCTAGAAATGGGGGAGGGACAACTGGTTCCCCACTTTCCTTGGGTTTCTGGTGCCAGCAACTACCACAAGCCTACAGCCCTGAGGCTGGGCGGGTCCTGAAGGAGGTGCCCCAAGCTTGTTACCAGCCCCTCCCTGCCAGCCCCAGTCACAGCTCTCTGGTGTTGCCAAGGCAGCTTCCACCTTTCGTTTACTTGGCTTCTCCCCAAAGTGGAACCAGCTGTCTTTCCCCTGGTGTTACTGGTCCATTTTTCTTTGTCCCTTTGACTTCAAATCCCATGAACTTACCGGGCTTTCAAGAGGAAGAGATCAATGTAGCATACCTGGCTGGAGAGCAATTGGCTTTTCTTCTTTTTTTGGCAGTGCCGAGGCTTGAACTCAGGGCCTTGTGCTTGCTAGGTTGGCATTCTATCACTTAAGCCAGGCACCCAGTCCTAGCAATAGGGGTTTAGAAGCAAAGTCTTTCTCATCTCAGACCACAACGCAGACCCTCTCATGCCAACCATTTTACAGCTACTCTCCTCCCTCTTTCCTCTTCTTTCTGGAATGTTACCATTTCCTTCTCGTCTTCCTTCCCTTTCCTCAGTTTACCCTCATCCAGCTTGAATCTGTTGTTCTGATCCAAAGTCTCCTGCTGAGGCCATCCAATGCCCCTGACTGACACTGTGACCTTTCGGCCAGTGTCACTTATACTGACACACTCTCAGCAGCTGTTTCCACCTTGGTTACCTGCTTACCCTGCATCTGATGCTCCTGTCCTCTGCTTTGCAAATGGCTGGTTTTCTTGAGGCTTGGCCTTGGCTGTCCGAAGGCAGGCTCAAGGCCCTTCTCACTTTTAATTTCCATAATGGCCACACACACACACACACACACACGCACACATCCTGAGCTCTTCCCAGTGAAAAACTCAAAAGAATCTTTTCAAAATACGTTTCAATTGTGCCCAGCTCCTGAGATATCAGCTGCACTCTTTCACAGCCGTGGTGCCTGGGTACTTCTGCTCCAGTCTGTCTCCTGTCTTCTCACATGTCATCCTCTCTTGGCACTGCCCCACAGTGGAAACCTCATCTTTACCATGCTGTCTCCTGTCACAGGGCCTTTGTGTATGCTGTTCCACCACACCTTAAAGGTTTGCTTCCTTCTTTACTTCCTTAAATTCCAAACGTGCTTTCAGATAAACTGGCTCTTCCTATAGGAAGCCATCCCTGAGGTATCCAGTTTGGTCCATATTCCCTCCAGGCCATTCAAAGGATAAATGCCTCCCTAATCTCCCCTCCCACCCCTGCTGGTTCCTGCATTGCTGTAAAGCTTGAGCTCCATCAACAAAGGACTTGGGTCTTCCTGGCACTTGAGCAACAGGTCCCCAGGACTTTGCATCCTGCATGGCAGTCCCCACACAGGGTGGAGAGGGCGTGGGAACACAGCTCCCATTCACTGTCAGGCCTGTGTTCAAATGATGCACTTCCTGGGCTCTTGGAGGTAGGGGAGGAGGATTTGTTTTTTTTCAAGTACTTACATGAAATGGTATTTTTATTTTTAAAATTCACACACAATTTACCTGTAACAGAAGCAAATGTTCAGGGCATGGAGACTATTTTTGGTGTCACCCTAGCCTGCCACAGCTCCACACCCCCACACTGGGACCTGGTACTCGGGAGCCTTGGGGAATCACCTGGGGAGTCCCCCTGGCACAGCCATGCCTGGGGATTAGCTTGAATGACCATCAGGTCGGGGATGGAAACAAAAGACGTCTGGACGCGCAGCCAAGTGACGTTTTGGAGGAAGAATAAGAACTTTCCGAGTGAAGTGGCTTTCATTTACCAATTTACCATGTGTGACAGTTGATTGCTTAATATGAGCGGATGGGACGGAAATGGACGCCAGGAGCCAAGACTGGGACAACAGACAGTCACTTTGGGTGGGTGCCAAAACCCGGAGGTGGGAAAAACGTTGGTTCTGCAATTCTGTGGTCCTGATCTACAGGACCCTGAGCAAAGGGTAGAGTGTGTCACGTGTGTGTGTACCAGGCTGTGTGCATAGATATGTGTGTACGCATGCTTGCGAATGTGTGTGTGTGCTCACATGTGCACGCATGCTTTTCAGTGTGCGTGAGTGTGGTTGCCTCCAGGTGTGAGGGCCTGGCTGTGTGTACATGTGTGTGGCAGGGGCAGGGGTCTCAAAACTGGACAAGCAGTTTTGCTCAGCTGAGAGAGTTGAGTCTGCAGTGGTGCCCTGCTGTCTCCTCGGGACTCTTGCTTAGCAGTTGTTTCTGGATCCCAGTGCACCTGACGGTGATTTTTTGAGTGTCTTTTGTGTGTGTGTGTGGTGGCACTAGGGTTTGAACTCAGGGCCCCATGTTTGCAAGGCAGACACTCTTATCATTTGAACCATTCTGCAAGCCTTTTTTGTGATGGGTTTTTTTTGTTTTTTTTTTTTTTGAGATAGGGTCTCGAGAACTATTTGCAGGAGGCTGGCTTTGAACCTCAGTCCTCCTGATCTCTGCCTCCTTAGTAGCTAAGATTATGGGCGTGAGCCACAGGACCCAGCTTAGATTTTGGTTGTCTTGTGCTAGTTACCATTTTGACTCCAAGAATTTTCAACCCGTTTTCTGTTAACTATGTTGGAAGAGAATTTAAAATGCAGCTTATCTTATTTTCTTTCCACTATTCATCTTACTGGATCTGGACCACAAGGAAGCAAGGCATTTTCTGGAACTTGTAAACTGGAACTTGTAAATACTGTTCTGATATGAAGTCATGCTCACTGTGCACGACAGAAGCCATGCTGTGCCTGAACATGAGGACAAGGATTTGATCCACTCACTGCCCAAGCAGCCTTTGTTTATATTCCTGTCACTTTTGATGAAATCTTAAATGTGAACCTGCCAAACTCACCAGCCTCCCTTTTTGTCATGTGCTGTGTCATACAAAGAGTAAATTCCAGAGCTCTTTTTTTTTTTTTTAAATAGAAAACATGGTTTGGGTAACTAAATGCTTTTCATCTCCCTCTCCTCTCCCATCCTCTCTTCTATTATTTGTTTATTTTTTCTTAATTTAATTTTTTGCAATGCTGGGATTGGAACTCAGGGCCTACACCTTGAGCCACACTACTTGCCCTTTTTTGTGATGGGTTCTTTTTTTCGAGGTAGGATTTGGCAACCTATTTGTAACTTTGAACCACAATCCTCCAGGATTACAGGTATGAGTCACTGGTGCCCAGGTAATTTGTATATTTCTGTTTGTTAACTAATGTTTGTGGTGCTAGGTTCAGAACAAGCCCTGGGGACATGGTGATTGAGTTTGTCAGTTTTTTGTGACAACAACAAAATACCTGAACCATCAGCTAATAAGGAGAGAAGGCTCCTTGCTTCTGAGGTTTCTGTCTATGATGTACTATCCCAGTGCTTTTGGACTGAGGTGAGGTTGCTCACTGTGGCAAGAACACATGCCAGAGAAAGCTCTTCATTCTGTGGCCAGGAAGCAAAAGACAGGAAGAGGAGAAGGCTGGGGTCCCACAGTCTCCTTCAGAGGCATACCCCCAGTGAGGACCTCCCACTAGGCTCCACCTCCTAAAGGTGCCACCACCTCCCAATAGAGCCACAGGCTGGGGACCAAGCCTTTAGGACATGGCTTTTTGAGGACATTCAAGATCCAAACTAACAGTGATGAAGAGGAACAAAAATCTGTTCTCAAAAGATCTATAATCTACAAGGAGGGGAGGCCTAGAAGAGAGAGCCAGTGACAAATAGAGGAGCTGTTCTCACTGAGGGGCACAGTGAAAGAGAGTTGCAGAGGACAGCCATGGGAACCTCAGCTGGGACGGGATGCTGGGGCAGTGCCAAGTCAGGGCAGGGCCAGCCTCTGGACATGGTCAGCAGTTGAAGTGACTTAGGATCAATCTGTGTGTGGGCACACACCCATGTGCAGTGAGTTTGTGTGGTGTGCGTGTGTTGCAGAGGTGGGTACAGTGGTGGGAAGGGCCAGGAAACAGTAACTGGCCCCTGTAGGCCTCACAGCAGGAGTGTCCTGCTCCAACTGACGTATGAGGTTACACTTAGGTGGACACCAGGGGACAGGGACAGGGGAAGCCAGGCCTGCCTGCAGGCATCAGCTGTGCCATGGCCACAGAGATCAGGAGGGAGGCATCAGATGTGGGATCCAGGTGCTGGGGGCACCTCAGTTCCCTGAGAGGACACTGTGAGACTCTGCTGCCCACCCTGGGCATCTAGAAGTTGCAGGCAGGAGGGTTCCAAACAGACGTCTTTCTTTAAGGCTGGTGATTAAGGTGCCTAGGACAGGCACAGGGCACCTGCAGGAAAAGTCCTGCTCATGTCTTTACTTGAGCATTTATTGAATATTTGTATGACCCTTGACACACACCTGCCCTGCATTGAGACTGATACATCACCCTCATTTCCCAAGAGCCCTCAGCCTAGCAGAAGGCCCAAAAGGACCAAGCTGGTATGTGAGGAGTCAGAGGAGAGAGGCTGCCTGCTGATCTCAGACCTCCCACCTGAGGCCAGGGTCAGGCTAGGGGGATGGGGAGGAGCTTGGAAAGAGCCTGCACAGTGTTCCTGAGGAGGCTGGCAGCACTGGGTCAGACACTCACAGAGGAACACAGGTCAGCAGCCCTTTCCCATCCTCTAGCCCAAATGACCTTGAATCTCAGGCTTCATGGTTTTGATCCACAAGAGATTAGATTGAAGATCCAGGTCTGCTTGGTTCCTGTGTCAACCTGAGACCCCCTGTGTCTAGAGCATCCTGTACTAGTTACACATGCAGAATCTTAGACCTGGCACAGACAGTCGCCCGAAGTTGTGGGGAGACCTGGGACCCTGCAGGGCCAGGTCAGTTCCCAGGTGATTTCTGCTGTGTCCCAATCAAACCAAATAGGTTGGGCTCCACACAGCACAAGGGATTCAGTTACTGGAAAAGTGAAGAAAGATTACTTAGTTGGCAAAAACAAAACAAAAACCATGTGGTCCCAACAAGCATTAAACACATGACAGTTATAAACCCAGGCTTCTGAGGTGAACCCATGAAAAGAGCAGGCATGGTAGGTGGGAGGTAGACACTTGTCCTTGCAGAGTGTGTGAATGCTGCTGTGCAAGGAGGGACGTAAGAGATGGGCACATGGCAGGGCAGGGCAGGGCAGGGTGTGTGCGCCGTGTGTGCAGTGCTGAGTGTAAATGACACAGAGGCAGTCCCGGGCGTGAATGCTGTGTGTGGCCTCTTTCTTGTTGAAATGGCGCCTTCTCTGGTCACTCCCACAGCCAGCTGTGCTGCTGCCCCTGGTCTGTCCATTCTCCCTGATTGGTGGCTGCGTGCTTCTGACGCAGGTTGCTGTCCCCCTTTCTGTTGACTAGATCCTGTCAGTGCCCAGTGTACCCCATTGTTGAGGACTGCTCCCCAACACCTGTGGACAGCTGATGCTTTCAAAGTCACTCTCTTTCCTGTCCTCACTGTTTCTCACTTCCTTCCTGGGACTTCCTGGGTCAGGCCTTGGACCCCACTGTCTTACCACTGTTCTGACCCATCAAGGGTTGATCATGGGTGGACTGAAACCCTCCTCCTGAAACTGCTCACTCCACTTGTGGCAGTGTCCTTCACTTGTCCCCTGCCTCAATGCAGGGCCTTCCAGACCCTTTGGCCAATTTTCTCCACTGTCTTGTGATCCTGAACTCCAGACTCCACATGTCCAATGGACACCCCAAAAGGAACAGATAATATACATACTACAAGCAGCCAACACATGTGTAATACAATATCCGTGACCATGTGCAAACCAAACACAGCCACCTCCTCTTGACTCACAAAAGGACATCAGCTTCATACATAGGTGCACACACACCAACATGTTTCAGCTCTAAAACTTCTGCTTGCCCGATGACACTATAGGAAATTTGTGCTGATTTTATTGCAATCCAACTGTGTTTGTAACAATTTAATTTTCTGCCTTGATTCTTTGTAGACTGGTGGACTGATTATTATTATTTTCAAAGCAAATGATTGAAACCTTCACCATGAGCACTTTTTCAGCGTTAAGACACTTGGAATATTTTGATGTTCAGTTTCTACATTGAGGTTCCTGATTCACTGTGTCTGAGACACAGAGAGCTAACAGAAGAGTTGAAGGTAAATGACACAAATGCACATTTAGAAAGCATCTTTTTCTCCTTGAAACAAAGAGGAAACAATAAGCAAAATAAGGAATGTGGAGTCAATGCAAAGCAAGTCTGGGAAGGAGAAGCCAACTGCTCAGGTCGGAGAGGCATTGCAGGGCCACAGGAGGAACAAGCAAGCCACAGTCGGCTCCACACAGGGGCTTCCCCTGGAAGTGGTGCTGTCCAGGGCCTCTCCGGCTCCTGTGACGTGGAGGGTCATTTACTTTTATAGCTTTATCTTTAACACGGACATCCAAGGAAGATTTCACCCTACAGAGTTTTAACGATGGCTTCAAAGTGGCAGCTGGTATCCAGAAGCCCCAAGGGAGCTTCCCAGGTGCAGGTTTCTGAGTGCCCCCAAGGGCGCTGCAATCCAGAAAGGACAAATGGTAGCCATGGACTGTGCTGCACACTTGGGGGCAGAGGGATAGAGCTTCCTTTCCTGCCCTGGACTGGAGAGGCTGCCAAGGACTGAGATCAAGGGCTTTGAGAATGTTGTTGGCTGCAGTGATTGGGCAGATGGTCACATTCTCTCAGCAGGGTTTTCTCTCTGCAAATAGTGTCTAAGAATGCAGGGTAACTAAGGCTGAGCTGACCCAGGGTCACATTCAGAGCCCAGCCCCACAGGGAGTGTGGGTCTTTGTCCGCCTGCTGTCTGGGACAATGCCTTATAAATGTTAAGGAAAGTTCCAGATGGTCCTCAGACCCTGGGAATACAGCCTCTTTTATAAAGTGTAAGTTTCAAGGCACATGATGGTTTACAATGCAGTCAGAAGAAATAGACAGCCTGAGAGTGAATTACAAGAAACCAGGACCGTTCCCAGTCTGGGTCCTTTCTGACGATGATCCTCAAAGCAAGGACATTCATGATGCTTGGCAGAGAGTTCATTAAACAAAAGGTTCACATTCAACTTGATCTGTTTACTTTCTTATGGAGTGATCTCTTCTCAATGTATCGCTCACACGCACACACACACACACACACACACACACACACACACTCTGACATATTATGCATTGGAAGAATTTCCAAGTAGCATTACTTCCCAAATCCCTTTGCAGGAGCAAGAACAAAAAGGGTGTAAATCAAGCAAGAAGCTTGACAATAAGTTTACTCAACATGGTAGTGATTGGCAGGGTAGACCCAAGCTTGGAGATGGAGACCAGAGATCTGGAAATGTGGTGAAGGAGGTCTTGGGAGACGTTTAATCTGTAAGAATATAGAGACACTCCATCAGATGCATCAGATGTAGGTGGCCCATCTGAAAGATTCAGACAGAAGAAAATAAAGTTACAAGTCACCTTGAAGAATTTGTGCATATTAACCAAGAGCTTAGTCCAGCATGTATGGGACCTGCAGTGGGGTATGCACTGCAGTTACTTTGCATATTGACGTCTTGACACCCACTATAAGAACCCTCTCCAAGAACTCCTGAGGATTCCCCCACCCCCTGCAGCTCTTATCTGAAGGCAAAGTATTTTGTTCTAATTCAATCTGATCTGTCCAGTTGAAAGAGTCAGTCAGTCTATGGTTTATATCGTATATTTCCAAGGAACAGGCTTTCCAGTGTCTCCCTACCTTGTATTTCAGTAACTCAACCTAGATTTATATCACACTCCACTTATTGTCACAACTTGCCCACCAAGAGGCTTGGGCTTCCTGCATTGGATTTAATTTTGTTCTTTCCTTAGATTGACTCTATATTTGACAAATGACATCAGTGTCAAATGCTTCGGAGAGTCTGGTGGGGAAGAACAACCTCTCAGTTCTACTGAAGCTGAGCCTCTTTGTTCTCTGAGGCCTGGATGGGAAAGGTGACAGGCTGGTGACACAGCAGCCAGATGTGACTGAGCAGGCAGGCCATCACACCCAGGACTGGGGGTAACTTCAAAGCAAATTTTACCACCAGTTTATTAAAGTTTAACAGGAAAATGAAAATTATGGATGCTTACAGTGTACAACTCAATGTTTTGATGTATGTACACATTGTAAAATGATTAAATCAGGCTAATGAACATATGCATCACCTCACATACTTTATTTTTTGTGGTAAGAACATTTAAATCTAATCTCTTAGCAGTTTTCAAGTATATAATACATTATTATTATTTTGGTGGGACTAGGATTTGAACTCAGGGCCTCATGCTTGCTAGGTAGCATTCTACTGCTTAAGCCAAGTATCCAGTCTAGTATTCCACACAGTCTTTATCTGGTCATCTGATGATGGACACTCAGTTTGATTTTGTATCTTGTCTACAGTGAATAATGCTTGATGAATATGGGAGTGCTGGCTCTGATTTCATTTCCTTTGAGTTAATACTCAGTAGTGAAATTGCTAGGTCATATGGTAGTTTAAATTTTAAATGTTTGAGGAAATACCCTAGTGTTTTCCATACTGGCAGTGCTAATTTAGATTCCCACCAACAGTTTGTGAGGGTTCTATTTTCTTCACATCCTCACAGACACTTATCTTTTGTCTTCATGACAATAGCCATTCTTAGACATTGCAAGGTGATTTCTCATTCTGGTTTTGATTTGCATTTCCCTGATGACTAGTGATGGTGAACATTTTTTATATAACGTTGGCCATTCCTATGTCATTTCTGAGAAATCTATTCAGGTCCTCTGACTGTTTTTAAATTGGGGTATCTGTCTTCTTGCTATCGAGTTATTTGAGTTCCTTATGTATTTGGATCTTACCCCATAATAGATATACAGTCTGCAAATACTTTCTCCCATTACGTAGGCTGCCTCCTCCTCTGTTGGTTGTTTCCTTTACTGTGCAGAGCCTTTTTTGTTTGATGTAATCCCTTTTGTCTATTTCTGCTTTGATTGCTGCTTTTTAAGTCACATTTAAAAAAAATCCCTGCCCAGACCAACTTCAAGAAACTTTTCTTTTATGATTTCTTCTAGTGGTTTTATAGTCTCAGGTCTTTAATTTGAATGTTTAATCTATTCACATTTATTTTTTAGTGTGAGATGAGGGTCCAATTTCATTTTCTTGCTTGTTGATCCTCTGAAACTCTTCCAGAGGCTCCACACCAGAAGTTCTTGGCCAGAGGTAATTTTCACCCAGGGGTTGTATGGCAGTTTCTGGAGGCTTTTTTTTTTTCCTTTGGTGGTACTGGGATTTGAGGGTCTCATGCTTGCTAGGCAGGTGCTGTACCACTTCAGCCACTCTGCCAGCCCCTGGAAGATTGTTTTTTTTTTTTTGTCACAGTTGGGAAGAGGGAATTGCATGAGTATTCTGTTTGACATCCTACAGCACACAAGACAGCTCCTCCAAGAAAGAATCATCCAGTCCAAACGTCAATTCTTCTAAGGACAAGAAAGAACACTTATGTGTCATTTTAAAAACTGATTGTTTGATAGGCACCTGTGGCTCATGCCTGTAATCCTAGGTACTTAGGAGGCTTAGGTTGGGAGGATCATGCTCAAAGCCAGCTGGCAGGAAATTTGAGAGACCACATCTCAACCAATAGATGGGCACAGTGGTACATGCCTGTCATTCCAAGCTATGCAGGAGGCTGAGATTAGGAGGATTGCAATTCTAGGGCAGCCTGCTCAAAAAAGCTTGTGGGACCCCATCTCAATGGAAAAAAAGCTGTATGTGGTGGTACTCACCTGTCATCTCAGCTACTGCAGGAAGCTTAAAATAGGAAAATTGTGGTCCAGGCTGGCCTGGACCTTATCTCCAAAATAATAAATTTTTATTATTATAAAAATAATAAAAATCTCCAGAGTATAAAGGGCTGGAGACATGGCCCGAGCAGTACAGCACCTGTCCTGCAAGGGCAAAGTCCTAAGTTCAAACCCTACTGCTGCCAAAAAAAAAGTTTTTAAAACAAGTCAATTAAAGAGGCTTCCAGAACACAATGTGCTGTCTTGTCTCTCCATGTGTCTGAGAGTCCTTGCCAACATCCCACCAAATCATGCAGCCCTAGACTTTCCAGCTCACTTGGGTAGTCCACCAGCTCTGGACTGAGGGAGCTTGCATTGTAGCATGGGCACCTTTCAAACCAGATACTGAGGCAAGGTTTGGCTGCAGTTATTTATTTAGGGGCTGATTCCTGGCAGCACTACTGGGGAGAGAGGAAGTGAGGAGTCTGAGGATGGTGAGGAGCTGTGGACAGCTGGGGCTCTGTCCTTTGTCCTGTGGGTTGGGACAGAGTCTGCCTTCAGCATTGCTCTTCAGAAGACTTGTCCCTGGCAATATCCTGGCTCTCTCTGTTGTGTTGCCATAACGAAAGCAAACAGGAATTACTGTGTAATTTATCTCCAAGAATCCAAACCCATGATCACTTTCACTGTGGAATCTTCTGACAAGAAAGGTGCCCACCCCGACTTTCTGAGAAGTGTCTAGTAGTCCAAGATGGGTCTAGTAGGTGGTCTAAGTCAAGGGTCCTGGGTTTGTGGCTTCTTTTGGGGGCATCGTGGATTCTGGGTAAGGTGGAAAGTGAGTGGATTTCCAGCACACTGTCTGGTTCTCCAATGGTCTGCAACAGACCACTCAATTCAGACAGAAGGACCAAGGATCCTTAAGCCCTCCCAACAGAGCAGTGGTCCTGAGTGTAGCCTGCAGTACCATATAAGAAATGCAAATTCTCAGGTCTCTCTCAGCCTGCTCTGTCAGGCTGGCGCAGGGCCCAGCCATCTGCATTTTAAAACTTTCTCCTAGGGGTTCTTGATGCCCGAGGACCCCTGCAATGAGCAATAATAAGTTCTGTACCCACAGATCAGCTGGGGCAAAATTCAGCCCATGGTTACCAATTCTGCTATCATTCTGAAACTGAGGGAAAACCTGATGCTAGCTTCAACTGCTCTTAGTTGACTTGCAAAAAAAAATCCCGAATTTTGGAGGTCACGCAGATGAGTGACACATTATCAGTTTCCACTGCTTTGTTGTAGATAACACCTCTGATGTTATGATGATAATGGTTGCCTAGGTTGCTTTTCAAGGACTGGAAGGGAGTACGCTTTTGTTAAAACCACTGACCCTTCACTTGGGCCTGTGCAGCTGTCCAATGTGTGACCTTTGATGTCGGGAGTTAAGAGCTCCACCCTCAGAACCTGCTGACTCTGCCATTTTCTGAACATGTATCCCATGAAAAGTCATTGATTATACCCATGCAGGACAATGGCTCCATGGCCTCCACTAATCCTTCATTCTGCTTCTGTATCACAGAACGATCCCTAAACCCATCCTTGTGGAGTCGATTTGAGACTTGGGTCTACCACCTCCAGGCTTGGATAAACTCCTAGTCTTTTATAAAGCTCCCTGTTTCTTTTGCATACTGGGAGGTGGGCAAGAGAGTCCTGGCTGCCTGACAAACCTGACACTTGCCTTCCCAAGTTGTTTGGAAAGCATCTCACCTCTCTAGCTGTCTGTTTCCAAGCTGGATCTTCTCCTGCCACAAACTTTCTCTGGCCTCTTTGTTCAAGGTCAAGTACAGTCACATTCTCTCAGCAACCTGGGCTCCTTCTCTGACCAGGGACCCTGGAGAGCAAGGACGACGCCTCATTGCACTGGCCAGGGACCGATAAAATGCACTGTGGTGTTTAGTGAGTATCACTAATAGCAGCCTTGCTTTCATTCCACCCAGATAAACAGGTTGTGAATCCATCAGCCAGAATATTGATCAGGGGCCTCCAGAGAAGCAGAGCCAATATGGTGGTGTGTGTGCTTGTGTGTGTGAATCCATATGTGTGCCAATAGAAAAAGGGAGAGGGAAAGGGAGAGAGAGAGAAAAGAGAGATTTTAAGGAACTGGACCACATGATTGTGAAGCTGACAAGTCCAAAACCTGCAGAGAGTTTGAAGAGCTCAAGGCTGTCAGGATTCAGAATTCCCACCTCTAAGGAATCATCCTTTTCCCTAGCATCTTTGAATGATTGCATGTGGCCCACCCACATTACAGAGGATAATCCGCTTTAATCAAAAACCATTAATTTAAACTAAAAAAAAAGTATCTTCACATTTGATCTGACCAAACATCTAGGCACTATCACCTAGCCAAGCTGACATATAAAATGCACCATCACACCAGTGTCCTAATGGAAGCAGCAGAACTTAAGAAATTGTAGGAAGAGCCAGGGTGCAGGAGTGTCTGCTCAGGGCACACACATGCTCACAGGTGTGTACTGCACTTGCACACATGCTCACACACACAAAGGTTAGTTGGAGAAGAATTAACCTAGAAGGTAACACACATGCACAGGAAAGCAATGCATGTCAACTCCCTGTATAGCTATCCTTATATCAAGTAGCAAAAACCCTTGTTCCTTCCTATTATTGCTTATACTCTCTTTCAACAAAATTAGAGATAAGGGCAAAATAGTTTCTGCTGGGTAGCAAGGGGGTGGGGGGGAGAAGGAGGGGTGGGGGAAGAGGGGAGAAATGACCCAAGCATTGTATGCACATATGAATAAAAGAAATTAAAAAAAAAAGGTTCAAACAGACTAATGCCCTTGAAATTAAAATTCTCTGTGTTGGCATTTTGGCTGAGCGTGATGGAGGTGAGCCGGCAGGGCCTTGCGGGGGGATGGCAAGGGGCCACCCCACTGGATGCTGACAACACATGAAGGCTCTCAGCTCCACGCTGAATGGAGAAGTTGGTGGCAAGCCAGATAGTGGGACCCAGTCTAAGGTTTTACGGGCCTGACCTGGCAGTGGTGATGTACACAGCCATGACACTCCAGTCACAGTCAGTAGTCAGGCCACCACCTCATCCTAAAAACAGGTTAGACAGATCCTAAAAGCAATGTGGGCTTTTGAAGAGGGGCCTTAAGTTCAAGGAGGAGTGTAACATTTTGAGAGGAGGGGCAAAGGATCCTTTAATAGTGAGCATTTTAGCAAGAGCGCACTCCTGTGCTGAGATGTTAGCTGCGTACGTGTGGAATCAAGTTTGATCCATGTTTCTTTTGCAGAGTTCACACACACACACACACACACACACACAGTGCATTTTGACGATGTTGCCTGTGAGGCCACTAGCCATGACTGAGGCTCCAGGCATCTTTCTGGGACTGTCTCCAGTTATCTTCTGGGCACCAGGAGGGGAAATGACCAGCATTTGTCCTGTGTGGGTGGAGCTGGTGAGGGATCCATCACGTTGGGGTACAATTAGCATTGCCACAAATGTGAATGAAGCTAAAAGTGTGAGAGGCAAGTGTTTGTATGCTGTGACCAATCTATTCTGCCTTTGAACGTCCCCTGCAATTAGCTGAGTCTTTTTTTTTTTTTTTTTTTTGTGGTACTAGGGTTTGAACTCAGGGGCTACATCTTGGTTTTTTTTTTTTTTAAGATAGGATCTCGAGAACTATTTACTCTGGCTGGCTTCGAACTGTGATCCTCCTGATCTCTGCCTCCTGAATAGCTAGGATTATAGACATGAGCCACTGGCTCCTGGCTTGAGTCTTAAATAAACCGCGCCTGGGTCTCCAGGGTTAGATTCCAGATGCTGGAAAAGAAATTGCCGGCAGAGGAGAAGACAACCCCGAAGCTTGCAGGTTCTTTGGAATGTTTTGTCCTCACTGCTCACGGTCATGTTTACAGAAATGACATCTCCCAGCTGTCCAGAAGTCCAATGTTTTGTGGAGTTCCACTACAGAGTATGTACTCAGAGCAGTGTTGGCATAGTGTCACCATGAAATCTTGCTTTACAAAAAAAAAAAATCAAAACCTATCTTCCAGCCAGGCATGTTGACTTAGCTTCTTGAGAGGCCATACATTGGGAGGATTGCCATTTGAGGCCAGGCCAGGAAAAAGCTAGTGAGACTTCATCTCAACCAATTAACCAATGAAAATGGTGGTACATGCCTGTGGTCCCAGTTTAAGTAGGAGAATTGTGGTCTAAGCCAGCCCAGACAAAAAACATGAAACTCTACCTAAAAAATAACTAAAGCAAAAAAGGCTGGGGGCAAGGCTTAAATAGTAGTGCACCTACCTAGCAAGAGCAAGAACCAGAGTTCAAACCCCAGTATGGCCAAAACAACAACAACAAAAACCCCTAGCTTCCTTTCTAGAAATCAAGGATACCACCTGGCGAACATCTTACAAGGATGCTGGTATTTTTCATTGTCTTCTACTTTCCCACACCCAAGATTCTGCTTATGAGCCAATGTCACAGCCTCAGAGGGGCTGGCTGTCACAGTTGCTTTGAGAACATTAAAACTTTCTTATTCTCAGTGAATTGAGACTGGCAGTCATTAGCCAAAGTCAGGAGACATCAACCAACACACCTCTCCCATTGCAAAGGGAAAAAAATGTCAGTTAAAAGTGTTGGAAGAGGTAGATAGAAAAATCTATTCAGCAAAAAGGAAGGGACAATTTTGATAAGAAGAAATGTGGCAAGTGACTCTTGTCCCCTCCCGCCATCATGGACACACATGCACACACATACACGAGTGTGCAGACTCACACATGCACTCACACATGCACACCCATGCACGCTCCCCCATACACAGACACATATGCGTGCATTCATGAGTACAAGCACCCATGCACACATCTTACAGCAACACTCTCCCATCTTCTTCTTTTTTAATCTTTAAAAAAGATTTTTGTTGTACTGGGGGTACATTGTGACATTTACCAAAGTTCTTACAGTATGTGATAGTTGAATTCACCCCTCCAGCATTCTCCTTTATCTCCCCTCCCCCTCATTCCTGGAATAGTTTCAGCAGGGCTCATTTCTCCATTTTCATGCATGAGGACACAACATTTCCACCATATTCACCTCCTACACCCTTCCCTCATAGCCTCCTCCTACTACTGGTTAAAAACCCCAGACAGGACCTGTTTTACCTTCCTGTTCTCTGTTCTTGATAAGATATTTTTGTTTGCTTAAGACAGCAATACAGAGAGTTTCCTTGTGACATTTCCATGTGTATATGTATTATAACCCAAATTGGTTCATCCCCTCTATTTTTCTCCTTTCTAACTTGATCCCATTCTTATGCTGTTTTCAACATAAGAAAAGCTTAAAACTTCTCTATTCATTCTTATGTTGAAAGTTCATCAACCACATTCACCTTCTTAACGTCCTTCTTCTACCTTCCCTCTTCCATTAGTGACCTCCCCTATTTTTTATAATATTGCTGTATTTGTATTAGGTCTATATTCCACATATGAGAGGGAACATGTGGCCTTTGGCTTTCGAACCTGGCTAACTTCACTTAAGATGATGTTCTCCAGTTCCATCTGTTTATCTGCAAAAGACAAAAATTCATCTTCTTTATGACTGAATAAAATTCCATTGTATATAAATACCACATTTTCTTAATCCATTCATCCGTTGTGGGAAATGTTGACTGTTTCCATAGCTTAGCTAGTGTGAATATCTCATCATCTTCTTTGTCTATCTTCCCCCTCCCTGGTTCAGATGAGGTTGGTGGTCACCTTCCTTCTCACTTCTTCATAGTGAGAAGGAACCATTCGCCACTGACTTCCTACACTTCACTTACCGCTGCTGGCCAGTGCTTACAACAGATGCTCATTTTGTCCAAAATGAAGTAAGACTTTCATCCTTTGTTAAGAAGCCCCAAATCTCTGAGCCAAACAAAATTCTTGAATTCCTTGAATTCCAGTATGATGCCATTTTTCAAACCCACCACCAAGAGCACCTGGGAAAGATCTGAGGGAGACTGAGGCACAGGAAAGTTTGGGGACCAGACCCTCATGCCCAGCTGGAGTGTTTGACCCAGAATTCCTCAGGGAAACCACTTTTGAAACTCTCTAGAACTCATTCTACCCTGTCATTTGCTTTATAAAAGCACAGCCTTGCTGAAGACAATGTGGGTAAGTTTTTATGCCCTCTGTCCTATTTTATTCTACACCAAGCAATGGGAAGGTGACACACAGAGCTCCTGCTTGGGAATACTGACTGTTCAGCAGCAGTTTTTGTTTGGTCATGTGAGCTTCTATTTGTGTCTACAATCTATCATCAACATAGTTTTGTATGTTTTCACAGGAAATAACATCAAGATATCAAAATAAAGTATTATTCTAATGATGGATTTTTATTCCAATGCTTGTAAAGCCACATGGACCCACATGTGACTTGACACTGTGGGCAGCAGCACCAGTGTCCCCCACACTGTGATACAGTAGCTCATGACCTCAGGTAGGAAGATGGGGTGGGGGGCTGGAGCTGGGGGAGAGGCTACTCAGCCATGGCACTACAGAGCAGCTCAAGGTGAAAACCGGCTTCAGTCGATCAACAAAATATATGTGTAGCAGCCCAAAGACTGTATTGGTTTATTTTTCTAATGACTTACTTGAATAAAACACAAGTACTTTACCACATCCCACTGTTTCTCCCCATTTCCTTTGTTACACACTTTTCATGATCTGGCATTAACTTTGCCACTTTGACTTCAATAATTACCCAGTGGGTTTAGTCACCTGTGGTAAAAATGATGGTCTAATTTAATGATAATGCAATCACTTATCTTACTGTTTACTTGGACATCACTGGGGTTAGGTAGGAATTAAGGGGAAGAAATGAGGGGAAAGGAATTCTATTGAGAAGAACTGCAATGAGCAATCTGGTGGGGAAACTGAGGCACATAGCTGAAGCAATAAATGTAATTGATTGAAGAATAGAATGAAAGGGCTGAAAGGGCCTCAGCCCCCAAGCTGCATGAGGGGTCCCAGTGTTTGTAGGGTGGAAGGAGCTTCTTTCTACCTCTTTTAGTTGGTCATGGGTCCCCAATCTATTCTGACTCAGCGCTCCATCAGGAAAACATTTTCAGTGCACCTTCCCCACATATGTTCATCTTTTCATGTCTAAACCATCCTGTCGTTACGTATTATGTACATATGGGAATGACAGTGATGAAATGGGAAATAAAATAAGTAAAGTTCTGAGCTTCTATTTGCGTGCTGAGCACTCCTCCTGTTGGAGACAGTTCTAGAAAGGCAGTAGGGAGCAATTGAAGGTCAAAGCCCACACTCACCCTTTTCTGGACAGAAGTCCTGAGGCTGATGAGGAATCTCCAAGGAGGTTGGTATTAGTCCCTGTTCTCCTGCTGTAACAGAATATTCAAGACTGGGCTATCTACAATGAACAGAAGTATATTTGGCTTGTGGTCCGGGAGGCTGGAAGGTCCAAAGCATAGGTCCAGTGTTGGCAAGGGGCTTCATGCTGCATACTCTCACGATACAGGGCAGAAGAACAAGAGCGGGCGAGAGCCAGAGAGGACCAAACTACCTTCTACTAGCTTTATTATTATTATTATTAATGTTATTCTTGTTATAAAAATTAACTCATATTCATTGTACAAATTGATGCCTTCTCTGTGGCACTACATCCTCTCTTGCTCTTCCCTCTCATCCCCAACACCCTTCCCCATCCCTGTAACTCTCTCTTCTACTTTCAGGTCCACTATCTCTGATAACTTACCCACCCTCCCGATAACTATCTCACTGCTGCAGTAACACCAGCAACCCCTTCATGAGGATGGAGCCTGCCTGACCTACTCACCCCTTATTCAGCCCCATGTCCCAACGTTGTTGCATTAGGGATTAAGTTTCTAACAAATGAACTTAGTGGGACACTTTGGGGGATTCAAACCACAGCAAGGTGCAATTAGAGACTCCTGTAAAGTCAGTTACAGATTAAGGCAGTAGGAGGCAAAGATCTCCATGGGGCCCACAGGAAGTGAAGTCACCAGGAAGGAGAGAGCTCCTGGGGGCCCTGGATTCCTGATGGCCTTCACCGTCTGAGCCTCAGGTCAAGGGGTAGGCAGACCAATGCTGAGTGTGGAAGCACCATTGCTATGGTCACTGCACAAACTCCACAAGGGTCTCTTTGCTATGGAATCACCCCTGGGGAGCACGGACGTCTGCTGTGGTCCTTCTCTGAACACCTCCCTGCTCCATCTCCTGCTGCCCTCCCCAGGATGCAGCAGCCTGAGGCTCAGAAGAGCTTCAGGAACCTATATGTCTGTCTCCCAGACAGAATTTTCACTGCAAACTTTGTTGTTCAATAATGCTAAGTTTCTGGAAGATTTTGAGACTAGATGAACAAAAAAATGTCAAAAACAACCATTTTTGTTCCCATTGTCCAGAGTTATGGAAACTTTGGTGCCTTT
The DNA here is from genome assembly GCF_047511655.1 of Castor canadensis. NCBI lineage: Eukaryota > Metazoa > Chordata > Mammalia > Rodentia > Castoridae > Castor > Castor canadensis. The sequence goes on from NC_133398.1 coordinate 105,674,025, forward strand.
CCTTCCAAACATTTTTCTCTGTGGGGTGTGTGTTTGTGTGTGTGTGTGTGTGTGTGTGTGTGTGTGTTCATAAATATGGTATATTTTAAGTAATTTTTGTAAACTGCCTTTTCTATTTAATAATATATTAGTTTTCACATGATTTTGTGTTCTGACATCTTTTTTATTGGGCAAAATACATACAAAATATATCATTTTAGCCATCTTTAAGCATACAGTTCCTTGGCATTAAGTTCACCCTCACTGTTGTCCAACTGTCACCACCACCAGCCTCCGGGACTCTTTTTCATCTTTCAAATCTGTAACCAAACATATTGTTCCTCCCCTTCTCCAGCCCGTGGATTCTACTTGTATCTCTGTGAATAAATATTAACTATTTTATTTACCTCATATGAGTGGGATCATGCAGTATTTGTCTTTTGGTGACTGGCTTATTTCATTCAGCATAATGTCTTCAAGTTTCACTCAAGCTGTAGCAGGTGTCAGAATTTCCTTCTTTTGAAGGCTGACTAATATTCCATTGTACTTCAACATCTTTCAAAATGACTGCACAGTCTTTCTCACACAGATGTACTATGATTTGTTTAATTCGCTTTTTATTCTTAAATGCTTGGCTTATTCCCAGTTTGGACTATCATAAACAACACAGCAGTGAATGTCTTCATAACTAAATATTTGTGCACAAATGTGACCCTTCTTAGGATATCAATTCTAAGTAGAATTGCTGAGTCAAATGGTGGAGCCATACTCTTGAAAGGGTGCATGGTGAAGGGACCATGGTGAAGGGTGGCCTCTCCCCTAGCAGGTCTCTGATAACCAAAATTCCACCCCTAACAATTTATTCTGTCTTAAACAGCTCTCCAGTTAGAGTTAAGGCCCGATTCAGAGTTCAGGCCACCACTGTGGACTGCAAATTACTACATCTAGTCTGTTTCCTCAGCAAGAGAAAGGACTCAGGGTGGGAAGGGAAAAGAATATTCATTATTTGAGTGTATTTTATATTACCTGACCTTTTAAGGCTATTCCCATGATAGCTCCTCATCATCCAGCCGTTAGAGTCAACCTTCTTTCAAAATTTTTCATTCTGAGATAATTTTAGATTTCCAGAAGTTTGTAAAGACAGCACAGAAATTTCTCATCTTCACTCAACTCCCTCTGATGCTAAAGTTTTATGTAACCACTTCGCTTTGTCCAAACTAAGAAGCTCTCCTCAGTACTACACTATTAGCCAAGCTACAGACTATCAGGATGTCACCAGTGTCCCATTAACGTCCTTCTTTCTGCCCCAAAATCCAATCCAAGACTCCATGTTGCATTAAACTGCCAGACTTCTTACTCCCCCCAGGGCAGTGACAGTTTCTGGCCTCTCCTTATCATGATTTCAGTGGTTACGAAGAGCACTGGCTAGTATTTTGGAGCCTGTCCCTCAAGTGTGGGTCTGAGTGATATTTTCTCATGGCAATGTTTACACTGGGAATACAGATCCGGGGGAGAAGGTGACAAAGGGAGAGTGTCCTCACTGCCTCCTCCAGGTGCATGGTGCCAGGTGACATCCCTGTTGCTGGCAACCTGTGCCACCTGGGGGAAGTGGTGCCTGCAGGGTTCATCTTTTATGAAGCCACGATGTTTCCTTAACTCTCCCATTAGTTAGATGTGCTCACCAAGTTCATCGCAGGCTCCAGGAGAAGGGAAGTGACATCTACCTCCTAGAGGTGTATAAAAGAATTTTTCAGACATATTAAAAAAATCATCAGGATTAAGAAGCGTTTTGGGGTAGGTGTTTTAAGCAATGCTAACATCCTGACCTTTCTTCACGCTCTGTTCATCACCTAGCACGTCTGGTGGACTTTACCTGCAGGAGTTCCCACAGGTCCTCATCCCTTCTCCATTTATTATTTGGAATTCTTAAAAGATCTGATCCATTTCTTCACTTATTTGTTTTTACAGTCATTTATTTATATCATGAATATTTATTTTATTCTCTGGCTTACAATTTAATACTCTACTTATTTATCTTGTTGCTCAATTTGTTCTAACTCTGGCCATAGGGAAGGCTTTTTTTTTTTTTCAGGTTGGTTTCCGTGCTATTTCAAAATGCCTCCAACTTGCTATTTTTTTCATTTTTTAAAAAATGCTTTCTTGATTTCTGGCACAACAAAATGTCCCTGCTCATCTTGTCTTTCCTTTGCCCACGTCCTGGAATCACTCATGTCTCCAGGGATTCATGGCTCTGTGCATTGGAAAATGGTGTTGAGAAAGTCAAAAGTGGGTACTGATACACTGTTGCACCTGGGGTGTCACATGTCCAGACTCAGTTGGTGGACAAAGTTATCGACTATACAGAATCTCCTCTATTTGTGACAGGGTTGTATCCCAATAAGCACCTTAAGATGACAATAAAAAAGTAAAAATTGTGATCGCCAGCCTGACTGGGAGCTGGCACTGGTCCCCACTCTCCAACACCCAAAAAAAGGATTGTCCCACATATCCTTAGCCTGGACAAAGCTCAAAATTCAGATTGCAAGTACAAGTACTGGTGGAATGGCTCAAGTGGTAGAGCACTGGCCTAGCAAGCATGACATGGCCCTGAGTTCAAACCCCAGTGCTGCCAAAAACCAAAACAAATAATTGCAAGTATAGCTTCTACTGAATATATGTTGCTTTCCCATCATTATAAAGTTGTAAGTCAAAGATCATTTGTGTTTGTGTGTGCACACACCTACGTATGTGCACGTGTCTATGTTTATTTGAGTATCTTTCTATTTTTTATCTGTAGTAAAACAAATATAGCTTCATATCTCTATCTTCATCTTTATTCCATCTCAGTCTATTGTTAGCATGGTTAGATTGAGAATGGAGGGCAATATAAATATATAATTTTTTAGTTCCTACAAATGGTGTTTCTCAGAAATCCTTTTTGTTTCATGTTTGGTTTTCTAAAGTCAAGAAAAGATGAAACTACAACAAAAACTCGTATGTGTGTTGATAAGGAGTAGATATAAACTTTAGACTACCAACTTTGACAGGCAAACATATTCATTTCTTTATTTTTCTTGAAATGTGACTCTGAGTGCTTATGTGTTCAGGATGGTGGACAGTTGATCTCAGGCAGTCTTATAATCTCCTGCTGTCCAAGGTCACCCCAGGGGATGCTCCCATGATGGGAGGAGCTGCTAAGCTGAGTGCCATCCTGGAGGTTGCCGACTCGCTCATGTCATAGCTGGTGGTGGCCAGCTTTCTACTGTCATGCCTCAAGTGGAACAAAAATTGTAACCACAGCTGAGAGCCACAGTGTTGGGGACTCATCTACCATCTCCTCTCTACTTTCACACCTCTTCAGGTTCCCTTCTTGCTATTCCTATCCCAACCCCTAATCTCAACCTATTTGTTCAAGCTCTGAAAAGTCTCTCCCTTTCCTCTGGTTGCCCACAAAGGCGCTGAGAATAAAATCTTTAATGTACTCAGACCTCAGGAAAAGAGGGACCAGAGGAGAACCTATGTCCTTCTTCCCATATGGTCATTCCAGCAGAGTTGGGAGGAAGAGGGGGAGCAGACTTGCACCCTTGTCTCCTCTGGGTGGCATTTTTAAGAGCCCCAACTATTGAAAAGAAATGTTCAAAAAAAAAGGAAGATAGTTCTATCAACTATGGTTGGTAATAGTAAAGTTTTATATAATCAACTTCGATATAAATATGTATATATAATATCAAGTGATTAAAAAAAAGAAATGTTCATTATTTTTGATGGATATATTGTGCTTGTGTCCTGCTGTCTTGAATTGGACAACTTGGACAGTTCAGGGTCATGGGGCATGGACCAAGAGGCAGGAGGATCCCCAGATAAAGGCGTGTTCCTGAAAACTGAGGTCTTGAAGGTTCCCTACTATTACCTGGAAACACCCACTGCTAATGCAAATTGTCTCAGGTGATTAAACCAACTGGGGTTGGCTGCCAAATTGGGGGGTTGGCTCTCTTTACTATGAGGGAAATTCTGTTTCTGGATTCAGCCTCACTCCAGATGTCCTGAAGCACTGCTGGAGTGGGTAGGTTAGAGGGCATCTCTAGCTGTCACGTGGTCTCAGATGGGTTGGAGCCACAGTTCTTTAATAAAAGTCATTTTTTTGGCTTATAAACATCACCTGTATTCCCTATAATAGCTATAAAAAGTTTAATGAAGAAAATTAAAGTTACTTATTGTTCAATTACCCAAAATGAGTGCTGGAATATTTCAAAGTTTCTTTCATGTGAAATTGACCAAGAACTGGGATGCACTGTGGCCTGGGTCCCCTTGTTTGCATTAGCACTTCATTTCTGCAGCTCTGAATTGCAGGCCCTTGGGTAGTTTCCTTAATTCTACAAATCCCAGCCATCTTAGTGTACCAATTGGGGTGCACTTCCTTCTAGTTTCCTGCAGCTGTTGTAACAGTGTGCTACACAGCTGGAGGCCAGATGTCCCAAGTCAGTGTTCTTCAGGGCCATGCCTTGGCTTGAAGAGGCCTTGCTCTAAATCCTACCTCCACTACAGTGCCTGTTTCCACTATGTATCTGCATTCAAATTTCCCTCGTGTAAGGACACCAGTCTTAGAGTTAAAGCCCAAAACTGACTTCATCTTAACCTGATAACATCTGCCAAGAATCCCCTTGCCAAGTAAGGTCATTGTTAGGGGCTGGATGTGATTCTGTTACAGCAGGAAGAGTGCGAAGGAGGATGCTGGTAGCCAGCCTCACACGTGGCAAATGTAACAAGCACCCTGAGCTTATGGTAAATGAGCACCTTCCTCCAGAGGGCTTCGTTTCGGAGCCACGCATGTGCATTCTTAGCATAGAATCCCCAGGTGACCTCTACTCATGGCCCCATACCTGCGGAGTTAGATTGAGAGGGGTAAAAGGATCCTCTATGCACGTCTCTGACCACCATGCAGGCGTGCACCTTTCCACAACCAGGCAACACATTTTCTTGTCCTGGACCCAAAAAGTCACACTGACAGACTTCCTTCCCCATTGCCTATGGAACAAAGGCCTGAGAACAATGACGGCTCGGGACAGGGAGATGGTCTCTCTGAGCTGCCCCTCACATCTGGAGGTGTACTTTCACCTTTAATAAAATCTCTGTCACAATAAAAGTTTCATTCTCTGTTGTTGGGGACCCTGGCTGATTCCACAGTTGGGTTATTGTACATAGTGTCGTGATGAGCGTGGGAGTGCAGGATTTATATTTCTTCACATATGTGCCCAAGAGTGGTATGGCAGGGTCATAAGGTAGGTCTATCTTTAGTTTTTTAGTGCATCGTGGCTGCACTAGCTTACATTTGTACCAACAGCGAGGGTTTCCTGGTCCTCCAATCCTCACCAGCATTTGTTGTTGTTTGTTTTCTTGATGATAGGCAATTTGACCAGGGTGAGATGAAATCTTAGTGTGGTTTAGATTTGCCTTTCCTTTATGCCTAAGGACGTTGAACAAGGCTTCATGTATTTATTAGCCATTAGTACTTCTTCCGAGAACTATTTGTTCAATTCATCTGCCCATTTACTAATCAAATTATTTGTTCTTTTACTGTTGTATTCTAGACATTAATCCTTTATCTGATGACTAGCTGGCAAAGATTCTCTCAGATTCTTGATTCCGGTTATTGTTTCCTTTGATGTGCAGAAGCTTTTTAGTTTCATGCAATCCTATTTGTCAGTTCTTACTCTTATTTCCTGGTGATTGGAGTCCTGTTTAGGAAGCATTTACCTATGCCCAACAATCCGTAAATGGACAAAGAAAATGTGATTATATATAGATATACATATATGTAACATATATATGTTATATACATATATTATATGCATACACACAATGAAGTATTATTCAGTCATAAAGAAGAAGAAATTATGTTATTTGGTAGAAAATGGATGGAACTGGAGATCATCATTTTGAGCGAAATAAACCAAGTTCAAAAAGCCAAATAGTGCATGTTTTACTCCTATGTGGAAGCTAGGTCTAAAATGACAATAATACTAATAATGAAAATGGTGCATGAATATAGAAGGGGGATGTGCAGTGAGTGGGAGGGGGACGAGAGAGGACTGGGAAGTGAACAGGTTTGAAGTGCACTCCATGCATACGCATGAAGACAGCATAATGAAACACACCAAACACTGTCTGAAAGGGGAGGAGAATAGGGGGTTAGGGAAGTGCATTGGAGAGGTGAACTTACCCAGAGTGCTCTATGAAATTTTTACAGTGCAACTCCCTTGTGCTGTTAATGATTCCTAAAGATAAAATAAAATAAACATAGTCTCATTCTCTGCTGTGCTTTCCTTTGCCTGCTTATTTTCCTTTTTCTGCCTCTGAGACAGTAGTCTAGTTTCAGACACGATAGCCAAGAACCAAGGCCATTGTTCCACCACGTCCACCAACCACTGCCAACTGCTTACGATTCGCCCCACAAAGGTTCATATGCGGGGAACTTGGTGCCTAGTGTGGATGTTGAGGTGGTGGAACACTTTAAGAGGCAGGGCCTAGTGGAGAGTGCCCTCCAGGGTAGATTCATGCTGTCATACTGGAATGGATCAGGTCTGCCTATGGGGTGGTTAGTTCTCACTAGAATGGATTGTTGTAAAGCAAGGCCGTCCCAAGGGCTTGCACGCTGGCTATTTCCCTTCCCACTTCTCTGCTGTATTGTGACACAGCCAATGGGTCTTTGCCAGGATGCCAGCACCATGCTGTTTGGACTTCCCAGCCACCAGAACTGTGAACCAAATAAACCTCTTTTATTTTTATGTTACCCAGGGTTAGGTACTCCACACAAAACAGACAAAACCAGTCATACTCACAGGTCCCAGTTCTGGCAAGGAATAAATGAGGCACCATTTCCAAAACACTTAAGTGTTGTGCATGGCAGGTCACACAGTAGGTTCTCAGTAAATGGCAGTCTTTATTAGTCTTTTAGTTAGATCTATCTGCACCTATATCTCTACAACTAACTGCATGTAAAACTTACTCTGAAAATGTAGTGTGAACCACACCATATGCCACATGTGTATACTGTGTAGTATAAACTAGGGTGTGTGACATAAAGCCTTTGCCCCGTGTGTTAGAATACCTAGTGTGTTTTCCCTTGTGTCATTAAAAAACAATTTTTTCCTGTGGCTATTGTTTTCCATCAGTTATGTACAAAATCATTTCTCTACTGTCTAATGGCTGATGTGCCCTTCCCAGGTGTCATTACTTCTGGGAGGAAGCCCCATGCAGGTCCTGACTGGGAGGCACATTTCTGTCATTGGCTCTCCAAGAAGAGCAGTATCAACTCAAGAGCTTCTGGACATTCCCTGTGACTTGATTCTGCTACTCTCTGGTCCCTGTGACTCTGCTTACCAAAGGTTTAGACTCATTCCACTGCTCCAAGACAAGTTAAAGGTTTCCTACTAGACTGACTGCGATTTATATATCTGCCACACATGCCAGATACACATGCATGTGTCACGTATGTTCTAGTTCCTGGAAGTAGGGTTGCATGAATCTTTCTTAGTCGGTGGATTACTGGAAGGAGTCAATGAGAGACCTTTTCTAAAATAAAACAAGTATTTATTGACTCTAATCATAATAGAACTTATTGATAATCACAAACAGGATGATTTAAAGAAAAACAAACCCAGTCACTGGCTAAGAACATTTTATTAAATTTAAATGTTATTTAGTCTCTGTTAAAGTTAAGCTGCACTCAGTGTCTCAAATGTTACTTTTTTGAGAATTCTTTTCTTGGTCATAAGCTGAGGATAAGTGGTTCTGAGATGCTTTGAAGGCTCAGAAGTTGGGCCTTTGTGTTCCCCAACTCTCTTGGGCTGCTGAGCTGGAGCAGACAGTGTCCTGGCAGCTTCCTGGGCCTTGCATCACTCCTGTGCACCAGGCCAGAGAAAGGCAAGGGTCTCTGGAGACACCCACCCTTAGTCGCCTGCATCTAGACCATGGTGGGCAGTGGGGAATGTTCTCTGTTGAAATTTCTGCAGCTCTCTTCCAATTCTTAATTGAACAGCAAACAGAATACAGTCCACACATCTCACAGCTTTTCAAAAACTCTAGGATGAGATCTCAGGAATGAGAGAGTGAGAAGCTCCACAGACCCTCTTCCCAACAAATCAACACACTCACTGATGATATTATTTAAAAATGCATTTAATGTCTCTGGAAAGTTTCCCAAGAACAACCATGTAGCATATGGATAAACATTAATTCAAGCAAAATATGCTAATTCTTGGCAAGAGCAGTGGTAATTGGTGGCATTTGAGCTATGAAGTGTTCCATCGAATTCTGTCCTGGGCTTATGTAGCCAAGAAGCCAGGAATCCCTTTCCCCCAGATCCTAGTCTGGGGGTACAGTTCCACTTGGAGATGGACAAACAGCAGCATGTCTCACCCCCAGGCCTAGGTTGCAATGGCTCTAGCCAACTGAGAGGACCAGGTCCTTTCCCCCTCCACCTGCCCATACTGGTAGAGTGAATGCTATACTCCAAAAGGTGACAGGCGGAGTTTACAGGGGTCCCAGTAACTCCCTGCAGTAGCTAGAAGTGCCATGCTAGGAGGATCAGGCAGAGCGGAACAGGGGCTCCCCCCCACCCCACCAGGGCCCAGTTGGAAAGTGAACTGGGTCTTTGCAGAGAAGACCCCCCCACCCCGCTTCTCTGGCACAGTAGTGCAAGGGACAGATCAGCCACACTGTAGTTTTCAGCCCTGTTTGAGAGAATTTAATTAATTTGGATCAGAAAGTGGAGAATCCATGCCTGCTGGTGTTGGGGGAAAACAGCTTACATCTTGGTGGGTGGAGAGCATGTAAAAAAGGCTGGTAACTCCAACCACAGAAAAACATGGGATACTATTAAATATATCAGTATGCAAGTAGAGGGAGTTCCAGAAAGAAAGAGAGAAAAGGAATAGAAAAATATACTTTAAGAAGTAATGGATGAAAACATTGCAAATTTGAGTAAAATATTTTCCATGTGTCCAAGAAGTGTATCAAATTTCAAGTACAATAAGCAGAGAGACCCCACCACCACCACACACACACATCGTAGTCAAGATTGTGAAAAGCAAAAGTCAACAGAAAATCTTCAAAGGAACAAGAGAAAAATGAGTCATCATGTACAAGGGACCCAAGCAAAAAGAGATGAGTTTTCCGCAGAAATAATGGTGGCTGGAGGTAGTGCCACAACTCATTCAAAGTGCTGAACACAGAACCAAAAACCAAACTGACAACCATGGATCCAGAATCTCATAGCCAGGAAAAGATTCACTCAAAAGCACAGGAGAAATGAGGGCATTCATGGACATAGAAAAACTAAGAATCCATTCTTTAGAGATCCATCTTACAAAAACTATTAAAGGAGGTTTCAACCAAGAGACAAATAATAACTGGAAAAAAACCCAGAAATGACAGTAAAATTTAATATTTATTCTCTTTTCTTCTCTTAATTGATTCATAGGAAGTTCTACCCATCAGTCTATCTATTTGCCTATCACTGATCTATCTGTATTATTGGACTTGTAGCATATAAAATGTAATATGTTTGACAATAAGAGCAAAAAGGAAGTGTTTGAACAAATTGTAAAAATGCTCTCCTTTCTCATCCATTTTTTCCAAATGTCTTGAAGAGATACAAAATTATACAAAATAATTATTTCAATAGATGACTACATATATAGACATGACATATCAGAACAGTAATACAAAAATGGAACATGTAAATCTCACTGGCATTCAGTTTGCAACATCTTAGAACTATTCTGTTCAGTGTATCTTTTTTCTTTTTTTTGGTGGGACTGGGATTTGAACTCAGGACTTTGTGCTTGTAAAGCAGACACTCTATCACTTGAGCCACACCTCCAGTCCTAGAACTATTCTGAAGTAATTACAATACATTAAGGATGTATATTGTATGCTCTAGAATAACACTAGTGAAAAATCCTTAAAGGAATTAAAATGTTACATTATAAAACATTTACCAAATGCCAAAAAAGAGGAAGTGAGGAACAAAAAGCAAAATATTTAGAAAACAAAAATTAAAATGGGAGGTTACTAAACAATCAAAGGCAGAGATCAACCAAGTTAAAAAAGGAAAATGACATGTTGTTTACAAGAAGCACACTGTACTTCAAATGTTCAATGGATTGAATGGAAAATAATGGAAAAATGTATACCTTAAAAACAGCAAGATGGGGAGTTAGTACAAGGTGGGAGGAGGAAGATACAGGGGAAGGTGTGGGAGGAAGGTGGGAATGTTCTGTACTTATGTATATAAATAGAAAAATGAGACCCGTTGAAACTACTCCAGGAGTGGCGGTAAGAAGGAGAAAGGAGAATGATGGGGAGAGGGAGTGAGCTCAACTAGGATATATTGTAAGAATTTGGTAAATGTCATAATGTACCCCCAGTACACAATAATTCTTAAAAAGAGAAAAAACAGCAAGAGAAGTGGAATGACTATGTTCATATCACAAAAAAATAGATTTTAAAAAAAGTTACTGGGGATTAAAATGGCACCTTATTTAAAGAAAAAAGGATGAGTCCATCAGGAAGATATAACAATAAGCATATGTCCATCTAACAACAGAGCTAAAAATATATGAAGCAACAACTGAAAAAATAGGCAATTCAATAACAAAAGTTGAAGACTTGAATATTCCTCTTTCAAAAATGGTTAAATTAATTAGACAGATGATAGACAAGGAAGCATAAGACTTAACTAGCAATAAAACCCAACCAGACCTAACAGACATATGGAATGCTCCCTTCAACAGCACGAGAATACACTTCTTCTCAGGTTCAGTGAAATGCTCTCCGGGATAGACCAAATGCTGGCTCATAAAAAAGGCTTCAATGAATTCAAAAGGATTGAAATCATACTCAATTAGAACTTTGGCCACAGCACCACAATGGAAAAAAATTACAAATCATGGAGAGAGGAAAATTTGGACAATTTACATTTCTGTGGAATTTAATCAACACACTCCTAAATGACCAATGAGACAAAAAGGAAAATCATAAGAAAGTCAGAAAAAATTTTGAGATAAATAAAAATGAGGGCATAACATACAAAGACATATAGGGTGACCATAATGCAAGGCTTAAAGGGAAAGTTGTGGCTATTAATTCTTATTTTTAAAAAATTAAGATCTCGAATGAGTAATATAATCTTCTACTTTAAGACACTAGCAACAAAGAAGGCTAACTTAAAGCAAAGAAAGGGAAAATAAAGAACAGCAGGTAAATTGAAGGGGAAAAATAAAACAGAGAAATCAATGAAATCAAACTTGATTTTTTAAAAACAAAATTGACAAACCCTTACTGTCATTGATCAAGCCAGAGAGGGAGAGAAAACATAGCCTCAAGAAATAAAAAGGAGTATAATACAATGTTATAAACTATATGCCAGCAAGTTAGCTAACTTAGGTAAAATGGACAGCTTCCTAGAAAGATACAAATGATTGAAACTAACTCAAGAAGAAATGGAATACCTGAATAGACCTAAAACTAGAGATCAGATTAGTAATTTCAAAAACATATTCCACAATGAAAATATCCTTCCCCTATAACTTCGTTGGTGAATTCCACCAAACACTGAAAGAAGTTTCCTTCAGAGAGTAGAAGAGAAGGGAGCGTTTCCAAGTTGCCTCTGAACCCAGTATTGTTCTGATGTTAATACCAGGAAAGAAAATGAAACAATGTCCCTTAGGAACATAGTCACAGAAATCCTGAAATAGGTAACTAGTATTGTACAAAGACCAAGTGGGATCTATGTTTGGTTTAATCATCCAAAACTCAATTAGTGTAATGCAGTAATTTAACAAAATTTATTAACAAAATTATAATATTTTAAAATGATCACATCATAGATGCAGAAAATCATTTGATAAAATCCAAAACTTTTCATTATAAAGCCATTCTACAAACAATAAATAAAAGGAAACTCCCTTAACCTTCTTTTTATTTTAATTTTTTTGGTGGTATGGGGTTTGAACTCAGGGCCTCATGCTTGCTAGCCATTTGAGCCACTCTGCCAGCCATTTTTTGGTGTATGTGTGTGTTGAGTTTTTTTGAGATAGGGTCTCTCAAACTATTTGCCCAGCTGGCTTTAAGCCATGATCCTCCTGATCATTGCCTTCCAAACCATGGGTGCCCAGCTCAGCTTCCTTAACCTTATAAAACACATCATGGAAAACCCACAGCTAACATCATATTTAAAGATGAAAACTGAATATTTTCCCCTTAGGATCAAGAGCAAAACAAGGATATCTGCTCTCATCACTTTTATTCAATCTTGTGCTTGAATTCCAGCCAAAGCAATTAAGCAAGAAAATAAAATTAAAGGCATCCAGTTTGGGGAACAGGTAATAGTGTATCCAAAGATGGCATGGCATTCCTAAGAAATATACCATAAAAATCCACTATGAGAACTAATAAATGAGTTTAGCAAAGAGTCAGAATATAAGACTGACATGCAAAAGTAAATTGCAGTTCTATACATTAGCAATGAAAAGAAATGAAACAATATGACCTTTAATAGCATTGAAAAAAATAAGACACTTAGGAATAAATTTAATAAGTTATATTGAAAGGCATCTATGTTTATGGTTTGTGAAGATAATTGTTAAAGTTGCCATATTCCATCACAATAGCTACAAATTCAGTATAAGCTCTATGACTCACACACCCACCCCCCCACTCCCCCCCCCACATACACACACATACATACACACTCACACCCACCACACACACCCCCACACCCACACCACACACCCACACCCCTCCCACACACACATACACGCCCACACACACCCACACATACACACACACATACACACCACACACACACACACACACACACAAACACACCCACACACACCTACACATACACACACACCCACACACCCACACCCACACCCTCCCCCCCCACACACATACACACATACACACACCCTGTACATACTTATATTAGTATTTTACATAATAGCCCCAAAGTGGAAACAGCCCAAGTATCCATGAATTTATGAATGAATAAATAAAATGTGGTATACTATAGACTGTAGTAGTATTCGGTCATAAAATGAAATGAAGTAATGATACAAGGCACAACATGAATAAACCACAAAAACCATGGGGCAAGTGAAAAAACTCAAGTCACTACAGACTTTATAGTGTATAGTTTGATGTAAAGAAACATCCAGAATAGATAAATATATAGAGACAGGAGTTGGATATTTAATGGATATTTGAGGCTGGGCAGGAGTGAGAGAGAAGTATGGACACAGCTAATTGGTAGTGGGTTCTTTTAAGAGTGGTGAAAGTGTTCCAAATTAGGCAGTGTGCTGATTGCATAACCCTGTGAATATAATAAAATACACTGGGCTATATATTTTAATGGACGAATTATATGTATATGAAATATAATATAGCTGCTTTTAAAAAACCCACTTACTTATTATCTTCCAGTATCCGTGAGTCAGGAGTGGGCAGGCTCAGCCCAGTCTCCACCTGGGTCTCCGAAGGCTGAGATCTGGATGTCCGTCAGGCTGCGTTCCCACTGAGGCTTGACATCCCTTCTAGGTTCACACACTTGTTGAACATACCGGGTTTCAATATCTAGGCTCCGTGACCCTATCCTTAGGCATGTCACTTGATGGCATGGACTTCTTCCAGAAGCAACAGGGTCTGTCTGTGCATGTAGCAAGACCACACCTTAAACAGAACTGCTCATAACCTGATCGCAGCAGAGACAGCTGGTCACTTGCCCATGTCCCATTGGTTAGAAGCAAGCCACAGGTACTGCTTATGTGACATGGGAGGAGGTCACACAGGGCATAACACAGGGCTGTCTTGGAACCATCTCAAAATTCTCTCTACCCAGTGCCACCTCCTTCCTCTCCTCACAAATGTCGCTTCACAGTAGATGATTTTCCAATAACTGAGTGAGTTATTTTTAAACCCGATTTTTTTGTGGTGCTGAAGATCTGAACACAGAGCCTTGTGCATGCTAAGCAGTTATATCTAGCTCTCAGTTATATCTTCCATCTATGAGGAGCTTCTTAAAGGAGCCAATTTTTTTCTTTTTTTCCCCTTCAGTTTTTAGCATACACAAATTGTACAGGGATTCATTGTGACATTTCTGAATAGCCTTACATTGCATATTGGTTAGGTTCACCCTCCCACCATCTTGCTCCCTCATCCCCTTCCCCACCCCAGCTAAAACAATCGCAAAAAGTTTCATTGTTTTATTTCATATAAGTATATAAAACACATTGATAACATTTACCCTCCTATTGTCCCTCCTCCCACATGAATCATCCACCCCCTATAGGACCTATTTTACAGTCCTGTCCTTTCTTCTTAATTCTAAAGTCTAGGTTCAAAGGGGTTTTTCCATGTGTCTCAGCTGTGAATATACTGTACTTTGGTCAGTTCAAATCCTGTACCTTTTCCCTTCTACTCTCCCTTAATTGTTCCCTCCTATTACCTATTAACAGTTTTCAGTATGTTTTGTTATGTCATCTACCTGCACAGATGTAATACATTTTGATACTTTTAACTTTCTTTCATTTGCTTTTTCTTGCCTTACCCCCCCCCCCAACTTCCATAGAATAGTTCCTCTATTACAAGTATGTTCTCTATATAAACATGTCTATGATCATATTCGTTTTTGTGTATATATTTACTTTTGGATCTATCTTCCACATATGAGGGAAAACATGTGGCCTTTGTCTTTCTGAACCTGACTCACTTTATTTAACATGATGTCCTCCAATTCCATCCATTTGCCTGCAAGCAACATAATTTAAGAGCCAATTTCTTTCTTCCCCTTTTTCCTTACTCATTAACTTCTCTTTTTCAATATTTTAGGTCTTTCAAAATAAGTAGACTAGTTTTAAACAGTGATATCACAATCCATCCAAACCAGCTCACGGAAAATATACAGAACTTTAAAAATTTTCCAATGGAAGGAGCCTACTGAGAGACCAGAGACTGAAATTCCTAATAGTTGTGGGGAAATTAACTTCCCTCAAAGCAAATCCCATCATATGCACTAATAAAACCTCCCCCATACATCTTAAAGATTCCTTGTAGTTAATTGGAAACGTTTTCATGTGGGTTGTTTCATGTCTATGAAGACCTGACATGACAGTATGAGTTTCAGAGAACTTTCCTTCTGTGTCCTTTCTCACCTCAAATGCTGATAATCTGTGTTCCTAACTTCCAGATCCTACCTGGGCTCAGTTATCACACTGCACACACCTGTCCTCCCAGAAGACATACCTGAGTTAGACACACCTGAGCCAGAGTTGATTTTCAAGACAGGTTCTTGCTATGTAGCCCAGGGTGGCCTGGAATTTGCAGTCCTCCTGCCTCAGCCTCTGATTACAAGCATGTACCCCCACACCTGGTTGAGCCAGAGTTTTGATTATCTTGACCACTGAATGATTTCTTTTTCTGAAAATGAGATAAGGCAATGCTCAATTTCTGGGGTTCCAGAGATGTTATGGATTCAGCCTTGTCTATTAGGTCAGCATAAGAACACACATGCACAAATGCCCCTTTGACACTCTTGCCCACTGCTATCTGCTTGACAGGAAACAGACCAAAGGTCCTAGAAGAGTGCTCTGCTCTAGAATGTGGACCCTGTAGTGGTGAGTCTTGTTCCTGGAGATCTGGGCCATGTTCACACTATCCACAGTAGGAGTAGGACTTTTTCCTTCTCAACAGAGTTCAAAATTTGAGGTATGGTTTCTGTTGAATGGGTATTGCTTTGGCACTATCACAAAGTTGAAAATTTGTGAGTTAGACTGTCATCAATTGGAAACCATCTGTGAAGCATACGTCAGAACATTTGTGACAAGCAGATGGAGGTTCTGGAAAACTGGAGTTTCCTAATAAATGATCCCATTCTCACATGCCCATGTGTTGAAGGCTTGGTTCCTAGTCTCTGGTGCTATTGGGAGGGGGTGGAACCTTTAGGAGGTAAGACCTAGTGGGAGGAAGTTAGGTCATTTTGGGCAAGTCTTGAGGAAGATTGTGGGATGTTGACCTTTCCTGTCTCACTGTTTTCTGGATGTCATGAAATGAGCAGTCTTCTCTACCATACACTCTCTCCTTTATGCTCTGTGACACAGCACAGGCCCAAAGGCAATAGGGCCAAACAACCATGTACTGAAATCTCTGAAACTATGAGTCAAAATAAACTTTTCATCTTTTTTTGAGGTACTGGGATTTGAACTCAGGGCCTACACCTTGAACCAGCCCTTTTTTGTGGTGGGTTTTTTCAAGATAGGGTCTTGTAAACTATTTGCTCAGGCTGGCTTCAAACTGCAATCATCCTGATCTCTATCTCTTGAGCACCTAGGAATGCAAGCATGAGCCACCAGCACCTGACTAAACCTTTCATCTTTTAAAGTTGAGTTTCCCAGGTATTTTGTCATAATGGTGGAAAGCTAACTCAGGGATTCTGTCAAGAAGGGATTGACCCTTCTTGACAGAAGAAGGGGGTTATTAGGTTTAAGACAGAGAAGGAGAGAAGGTTATAGGATGTTTGTAGTCTGCTGAAAATGAATCACTTACCCAAATCACTGAATTGCTGAATTGCCTTCCTGCCAGGGTGCAGCAGTAAGAGTATTGTCCCCCCCATAGACCATATGGTTCAGCTGTCCCAGCCAAATGCCACCAAAAATGGTTTCAAGTGTCTTTTGTCTAAGGCTGAGGTGATGAAGCTCAAGTGTTGTTAAAGAATTCTATTGCTTGATCTTAACAAGAATTGTCTTAAACCTGAAATCAACACAAAGGATGGCTTGATGGAGATCTGGGGGAGGTTTTCTCCACTGTGCGGAGGCAGCCACTGCTACTGCCGGTCAGGAAGTACTGGGGAGTGTGCTGCTGGTTCTACTTATCTACCCAGTGGTAGAGCCTACTCTCTGAGGCGGTTCTGAGATCCTGGTGTCTAACCTAAAGTCCACCTTGCATTTACTGTCTCTGTGACCTTAGGGTTTGTGTTCTCCCATAAGTGAACGTTCTTCACCAGCTAAAGTACTTCTGGACTCTCCCACTCAAAACCCCTGGGAGCATCCCCCAAACTGACCATCAGCCATGGAAGGAATGAGCAAGGGCTTTATATGCTTTTCCTCTGAGTGGGAGGAAAATGTGTCAACAGGAGAAAGCTTTTCAGAAATACAAATAACTGTCCTACAACTTATGACTCCTCCAATGCCCCGGAGATGCCCTGAGCAGGTCCTTCTCAGGGAGCTTATCTGATCAATAATGTGTAAGTTAGTCCGTTTTCTGTTGCCACAACAGAATACTCAAGACTGGGTAATTTATAGAGAAGAAGTTTGCTTTAGTTCATGAATCTGGAGTTGGGGAAGCTCAAGATCGAGCAGCTGTATGTGATGGTCTGACGAGGGCACTGGTAAGGGCTCCCTCACGCTGTGGTAGACGTCAGAAGGGGAAGTGCGTGTGTGTGTGTGTGTGTGTGTGTGTGTGTGTGTGTGTGTGTGAAAGAGACAAAGCATGGAGGGCAACCTTGCTTTAGGGCAGGCTCATCTTGTGGGAGCCAATCTAGTTCCTCAAGAATGAACCCAGTCTCATAGAAAGCCATGAGTCTATCTTAATCACCTGGTCACCTCTTACAGGCCCCACATCCCAGCACCACCACAATGGCAATCAGATTTTAACGTGAGTTTCAGAGGGAACAAACCACGTCCAGCCAGTGGCACAGAGTGAAGGACTTGTGAGGCTGCCTGCCTTCCCCAGCTGGTGATGTGCTCGATTCATTGCAGGAGAGCTGGCAGGAGCCTCCTTGTTCTCTTTACCGTAGCCCAGGCCTACTTGTTCTACTTGTTTTCTGAACCGAAGGGAGGCCCACGCCCCACTAAGCAACCACCATCTGCTTTGCACATGTCTCCTGGGGTGTCGCGGTGGGAGACATCCTCTGAGGGGTTTGCACAAAGCCAGCATCACAGTCACTGGGGTCATGTGCTTGGCCAGGGTGCCAGCTCTGGTCCACCCTTGGTCCCAAGGCTCCCACTGGCCTACTTGGACAATCCTAGTGGCTTGTGCTGTGTACACTAAGAGTATGAGCTGCACTTGAGACTGGTCTTTTGGAAAGCCTTTTTTTCCGCGGCGGAATTGGTCAAGCCACTTCCGACGCTGACGTGGCTTCCTGTGTAATATAGCCACAGAAGCCAGTGTGAGAGACCCATGTGGACATTAATCAATGGGAGTCTGAGCCTGTGTCTTAACTAAGGGAAGGAGACTTGACCTTTCAGGGTCTGGATCCCAGCCAGGGCAGTGAAGACATGGCTGCACAGCTGGCCTTCAAGAGGGTCACAGTGCTCTCTGTCCAATTGTCTCGACTCCCCAGATCATAGCTCCTCCTCAGCCCTGTGAGCGCAGTGAACCACTGAGCCCGAATAAGCAGCCTGGAGCCAACATTCCATGCTGTGACCAGCCAGGACGCATGCCTGATGAGGTTGTGTGATATTTGTCTCTGTGCTTGGCTTATTTCACTTACAGTTCCATCCATGATGCCACAAGGAATCAGGTTTCCTTCTTTAATGGTTTATATGTTCCATGGTGTGTGTATACTGCATTTTTTGATCCATTCATCTGCTGATGGACACATAGGTTTGTCCTGTGTCTTGGCTACTGTAAATAGTGCCACGATAAACGTGGGAGTAAGATGACTCTTTGGCATACTGACTCCTTTATATGTGGAAGCCAGAAAAAGTTGCTGTCATAGAAGTAGAGAGTACAATAGTGGTAATCAGAGGCTGGAGAGAGTGGGGGGAGAGGACAGAGAAAGGTTGGTGATTAGGTACCAAGCTACAGCTAGACAGGAGAAATGAGTTCTCCTGCTCCATAGCCCAGTAGGGGGACGACAATTAACAACTTGTCGCATATTTCAAAATAGCTAGAAGAAAGGATTCAGTGTTTGAGGTGAGAGAAATGTTAAGCATGATTTGGTCATTAAACATTGTATATAAATATCAAAACATCACACTGTGCTACATCACTCTGTACAATTTCTTATGTGTTAGTTTAAAACAAGAAGAAAAAAAAACCAAAACCAGGACTCACACAGTTAAGTCCTTGGGCTCAGCCAACAGAGCAGAAAGAAAAACAAGTGAGACACAACCTGGCCTCTGTCCCTAAGGAATGGAAATGTCCAGTTGCAGAGGCCAAGAGTCATGCTGAAATTCCTGAGGATGAAGAAATCTGTTCTCTGCCCCCAAGTGATGAGAGAAAATTAGGGAGTGGGAAGTGACTGAGGGGAAGCGAGACGGAGGAACATGCCTGTCTGAGGGCTGTGTGAGTATCTGAGACACAGTGGTGTACTTTAGAGGCACTTGAAGCATTCCACCAACAAAGTCCACTCTGAAGGATCCTGAGGGCGAGGTGCTCTTTCCCACCCTGTGCATTGTGAGACTGCTGTGGCCTGGAGAAATATAAGAGCTACAGTGAACACAGGGTAAAGGCAGAACTCAAGACCCCAGTGGTCCCCAAGATCAAGTGATCAACAGGGAGTGGTGTCTGGGGGCCACCTTGTCACAAAGCCATCTCCAAACCAGGGATTCCACTCTTTCTAATGTCCTGAACTCCTGTCACTGCGTGGAGAGGGTATGTGTAAGTGTCTGTATGTTTGAAATCTAACAAGGGAGCAAAAGACAAAATAGAAAAAGGAAAAAAACAACGCAGCTCTGATTTTTAGTAATGAGTGTTTTGTTGGAACAAGTGAAAACTGAACATAGAAATCCAGGAAAAAGGAAGAGATCAGAAACTACCAAGGCAAAGAAGGATCTGAAAAGTGGAGAAAATTAACTGCACAAAGCAACTACACAGGGAGAAGAAGATGGGAGAATAACTAAAGAAAATGCTAATTTTCTAAGAGATGGGAGTGTTTCCAGCACAGCTAAAGATGGAAACTATTCCACGCTCTTGTACATCCTCACACACTCGCCAGCTCTCTTCTTTCCTGTCTTCCTTCACTCAGGACTTAGGATACTTGCATCCTCCCAGAGCTGGCTTCCTGGCCAGTGACACAGAGGAGCCCTCCTTCTTGGGGTTTCCCAGTGGGAAAGCAACCCTGATGATAACGTCTTGACTTTTCAAAGCACTTCATCTTTACTCTAGAATGGCTTTAGAATTTCCCAGAGATCCAAATAGATTCCAGAAAGTCTGTTAGCTTTGGAGGCCCCGCTCTACACAGAGAGCTGTACCATAAGAATGAGCAACAGGTTGGTAAGAAGCAAAAGGGTGAAAAATAAGGTTTGGAAGTAAAAGAAATGGAAGTGACCATTGCTAAAAAAACTAAATGGACTCTGGAGGTGGCCTGCTCTGTGTATACACATTGTTTTAAAAATTGCTGACCTGAGTTGTGGGTGCAATCTCTGATGTTCCTGAACAGCAATTTTCTCATCTACATAATGACAGTCATTTGTGCCACTGCAGTCATTCCCAACATTATCAACATCCACCAGCTTTATCACCATCACCACCACCATATCACCATCACCATCACCACCACCTCCACCACCATCACCCCTACCACCACCATCACCACCACCATCATCACCATCACCACCACCATCACCACCACCTCCACCACCATCACCCCTACCACCACCATCACCACCACCTCCACCACCATCACCACCACCATTATCATCACCATCGCCACCACCATCACCACCACCATCACCTCTACCACCACACCATCACCACCACCTCCACCACCATCACCACTACCATCATCACCATCACCACCACCGTCATCACCATCACCATCACCACCACCACCATCATCACCGCCATTATTATCACCACCTCCACCACCATCACCCCTACCATCACTACCACCACCATCACCATCACCACCACTGTCGTCGTCATTATCATCATCCCTCAATGACTAGGAGGATCTTAGGCAGGACCACTCTACAGTCAGCTTGGAGTCCTTGTCAAACAAAGCAGTGCCACAGTTCAGTGTGTATACAGCTGGTGTGGCCCCAACCTTCAACTCATACAATGGTTAACAAGCATACAAGATGGAAGGTAGGAAAATCCACAGTCAGCATGTATTACCTGTTTAACAATTTAATTTGCAGTGTTATTCACTTAACATAAAATTTATCATCTTAGCCACTTTAAAGTGTACATCCAATGGTGTAAGCACACTCACATTTTTGTGCAGCCACCATGACCATCCATCTCCACAACTTTTTCATCTTGCACAACTGAAACTGCACCCACAGAGCACCAACTCCCCCTCCCCGCCACTCTCTCTGACTCACAACCCTTGCAGCCACCACTCCTCGTTCTGTCTCTATGGATTTGATCACTCTGGATATCTTGCATGAGTAAAGTCATACGGTATTTGTCTTTTTGTGACTGCCTTATTTCAATTCATATCATGTCCTCAAGGTTCATCCATGTTGTAGCATGTGTGAGAATTCCCTTCCCTTTTTGGACTGAGTAATGCTCCACTCTGTGGATGGATCATATTTTATTTATGCAGTTGTCTGTCAGTGGACTTGATTTTCTTTCACCCCTGGGCTACTGTGAGTGATGCTGCTGTGAACATGGATGTACAAATATCTTTCTGAGACTCTGATTTCAGTTTTTTAGGGGCACACTCATACCATTCATTGACAGCACATTTTGCTTAAGTCCTGTCCTTTGAGAGGACAAAAAGCTCTCAAGATGTCCCAGCTCTCTCAGTACCTGGACCAGGGTATGAGTTCATGATCATGAGCTCCAATTCCAACCATGGCTCAGGCAACTGAGTAACACATACAGCTTGAGAAAAACGAACTTCATTTCTCGTTAAAAAGATACTGTTCTTTTGTTCTGTTTTAGGCTATTCAAACTTAGGTATCAGCTGTTTGCTTTTTATAATTTAAACAGTTTGGACAACAGTTAGGAGTGAGTTACTCAAAAACAAACCCATACATTGTTACAGAACAAGACAGTTTTTCAAAGAAAACTTGATCAGTAATATAGAGTAAATTACAATAACAAGATTTTTTTCATAATTTTCTTTTTTGTAGAGGAAGATGATATATATCATAATTTGCTATTGTTAGGGACTATCTTAGTTTTGTGTTGTTGTAACAAAATGACTGATGCTGATTACCTTATAAACAAAGAAGTGTATTTGGCTAATGATTCTGGTGGCTGGAGAGTCCAAAGAGCATGGCACTGGAATCTTGCTGAGGGTTCCCCAACTGTATCATGACATGGCAGAGAAATGGAAAGGAAACAAATAGAGGTAACAGCCAAGAATGATAGAGCCAATTGTTGGTGGCGTCTTTATAATTCATCAGGTTCTGGGTTTCCACAAACCAGACATAATTCAGAACCTCCGATCTGGAGATGTGTTGTTAAAGCTTTCTAGTGCTCTTGAATTATTTTTCCAATTTTTCTGCTACTGAACAGGGCTGGGAACCACCGGCATGGCTTCCTCCACCTTTATAAAGGTGTCCTCTTGCTTAGTTAGGTGTTTAGTGATGGCTGTTCTGTAGACTTTGTTCCCATTCACTTCCACGATGAACATTTTCCCCTTGGCGGGTCCAGGTTCTCTGTGCTGCAGTTGATATGTCTTCAGATTTGTCTTGTCTGAACAGGTAATGTTGGATGACTGCTTTGTCTCCGGAAGGAGGGAGTCTCTGCCATTGACCACAGTAGCCTGTGCACAGCTGAATATAGTGCAGGTCAAAACTGAGGAAGCAAACAGATGCCCACAGTTGGGGTGAGGAAGCCACAAGGGAGGGGATTTCCAGGTCTGCTGAGCTGCCACTCAGGTGGCCAGAGAAAGAGATGGAGACTGACGCAGGGATCTCCACTTAGCACCTGGAGCTCCTTTCTCCTGGCAGTCTTAGGCTCCTCCTTTTCCACCAAGTTTCTCTTTGTTGGCACTCTGTAGAGTCCTTCTTAAAGTGGGGGTTACTGGCACACTTTATACAGGGCACCAAAAACACACAGCTTGGACTGCCTGTGGTTGGCTTTGAAACAGAAACTATCACTTCTGCTGCATTTCATTGGTAAAACAGGTTCTGGACCCTGCCCAGATTCAAGACAAAGGAACCACCAGGGCCATCAGCTCACCAGGCCCATGCTAATCTGTTTCATTCTTTGTACCCCATCAGAGAAAAGACAGAGCAGGGGTGGTTATTGCTCAATGAAGGAGATTAAGGGCCAAATGAATAACCAACCTGCATCTCTGCAGCCTGGATCCACTGCTCAAAGGCCTCTGGAGGAGGTAGCCTCATTGCCTTCACTTGTCATTGACTGAGCATGAGTCTGAGACAGGCAGGCTTGGGCTAGAAGTTTGTCTCTGCCACTGATTGCCCTGGCAGCCTCTCCAAATGTATACAGAACAAGAAAGCACACGCAGCATTCTGGCTCCCCTTTTCAGCGTCCCTTCTCACCACCTTCCATGGTGCTAAGCTTGCTTTGTTGAAACACCTCAATATTGTGTTTAAAACTTGACAGCAGTTTCAACTTTAATTGATCAGTAGAGCCAAACTTTGAACGCCCAAGGCTTTGTCTCCTGAATCTTGGTTATTTGAAGGCTTTAAGATGCAGAAATTATTGAACACTGAAGGTCAGCTTCAGGTTTTTATATTACAGTCAGTATGCAAAACTCAGATAATATGTACATCAGGAAACACACAGCAAACTTGTGTGGAAATAGAATTACTTTTCTCATGTAGACTTTAGAACTTTTCTATAAGGAATATGTATTACTCATGTTGTTTTATTTTAATAAGCAGATCACTGTGGCTTTGAGACCAAATTCTACTTGCAGAATAAGGTGGAGACCCTCTTCCACACGGTCTTAGGAAAGAGATGGCGCCTCTCTGATCCCACCATCAACCACCCTGTTTCTGGGAGGAGCTCTGGTGCCAGTAGTTGACCTGGGCTCACCCCTCACTCCCTACACTGGGGATCATAGCATCTTGCCTGGTCAGTCCCAAAGGGTTATTATGCGTTTCAAAAGAGATTTTTTTTAAACAAACTGCAGTGTAGGATGTTTTTAGGTAAACAGAAGATCAGCACATAGATTATTCTGAAATCATTTGGGTCTAAGCAAAATGTGAACTGTTGGTTTTTCCTACAGGCCAACTGCGTTAGCCAGTTTTTCATTACTGTAACAAAATACCTGAGCTAATCCACTTAAAAAGAGAAAGGCTTATTTTAGCTTATAGTTTCAGCCCATAGTCAGTGGCCCCATTGTTTTGGGGCCTGTAGTGAGACAAAACATCACGGTGAAGAGTGCTTGGTGGAGCAAGCTGCTCACTTCATGGTGGCCAGAAGCCAAAAGAGAGAGGGGAAGGAGCCAGGTATTCCAATATCCCCTTCATGACATACTCTCAATGGTGTAACTTTTCCTACTAGGGCCCATCACCTAAAGGTTCCACACCCCACTCCAGTAATGTCAAGCTGGGGACCAAGCCTTTGAGGGCCATTTAAGATCCAAACCATAGCACCAACAAAGAGGTCTCTCTCTCCTCCATGTCAGTAAACTTTATCAGTGAACAGGGAGGACAAGGGAGTCTTCGGGGACCGAATTTCAAGGCCCCTTGAAATTAAGCTCAGTGGGGCCCTTACAAAGGAGTTAGTTGAATGGCAGGAGTGCGAGTGGATTGCAGGCTGGGGGCACTGGTGGTCTAGGCAGAGAAGAGAGGAAACACAGTCGTCTCATTACACACTTTGCACCCAAGGCAGAGAACCCTGGCTCCCCTTCCACATCTGTCTCCTGGGCACAGAGGCCAGCCCTGCTGCCTAGGTGGGTGGATGTGGACCCCCGGTGGACATGTTGGTGGGAGGCTCCTGTGATAGCCTCAGGACTTATCTGGATGAGTAAGTGGGAACACGTCCCCTGTTCTACTCCCTTTGTCCCTTTAAGCCATCTTGGGCCTTGTGGTTGGCAGAGGAGGGAACTGGCCTCTGACCAGACCAGGGGACCCCAAGGGAAAGAGGAGGACATTTCTCCTGCTCGAACTGCTTTTCTCCCAGAGGAGGAGATGGGGGAGGAGCAGGAGATGTGTTTCTGTCAACACAGCCAAACCTAATTCTAACTGCTTTATATTAGTTGGGGTTCTCCAGAGAACCAGAGCCAAGAGGATACTGACTTATAGGTAAGATGATAGTTAGTAGGGGAGTTGACCTGTGTCATGATGGAGACTGAGAAGTCCCACCATCTATCATCTGTGAGCTAGAGAGCCTGGAGAACCCGTGGCATGGTTCAGTCTGAAAGCCTGAGAGCAGGAAGACGGTGCAGATTTCAGTTCAAGGACAATGGCCTGAGAACTAGGACCTCTGTGTCCAACAGGAGAAGACGAATGTCCCAGCTTAAGAAGAAAGAGAGGGGAGTTTGCCCCTTCTCTGTCTTTTCTTCTACTTGGAGTCTCAGTGGGTTGGATGGTGCCTATCCACACTGCTGAGGGTGAATCTTTACTCAGTCTACCAATTCAAATGCTGATCTCTTCCAGACATGCCCTCCCAGACACACCCAGAAAAAAACTCTTTACCAGCTATCTGGGCATCCAATAGTCCAGCCAAGTTGTAGCCTAAAATTAAGTGAATTTTCCAGTTGTGGTAAATCACTGAGACCACTTGGTATAGTCCTTTCCCTCCTTGTTTGTGCCTGCTTGACGCATTCTCTCTCTGTACTGGGTATTTAACTCTAGGCCTCACACTTGCTAGGCAGGCATTCTACATTTGATCCACTCCACCAACCCTCTGTTTTTGAGACAAGGTCTTGCTAACTTTTCCTAAGCTGGCCTCGAACTTGTGATCTTCCTGCCTCTGCTTGCTGAGCAACTGCGATTACAAGTGTGTACTACCATGCCCAGCTCCTGCCTGACTCATACCAGAGTCTCTGCCAGTGTGTGAAGAGACAAAGAAGAGATGACGTGGGATGAATGTGTTGACTGAGCTGCCATTTGAGTTGCTATTTGATCTCGTGGAAGGTTTGGGTGGAGAAAGATGCTGCCAGGAATTTGAGTTCTGAATCGCTGATGTATTTTCAGCTGTAAACAAAGATAGATAATATGCTTCTTAAAAGTTGTTTAAATACTCTTTGATTTCAAGTACACCAATGTAGAGAGAATACTTATGTCGAAACCCCATGTACTCCAAACTTGCTTCAGCAATTTGCTAACATTTTGCACTCTATTTTTCATCTCCCCAGGTGACGGCATGACCCTGGCACCACTCTCTACCTACTCCACAAGAGATCCTTCTAGTTTCTGTTGGCACCACAATCAGCATCATCAACACCATCCAAAAGCTGAGGAGCGAGCTGTCGGGAGACTAAGACAGGAGCATGCATCCTGGCACACGTGGGCACTCTTGAGTAAATAAGAGAAACAGAAGGACCAATCCTCTATGCATGCCTCCCGGTCCTCAGAGCCAGTGCCTCACTGCATCCCGACCCAGGATCCCCACAAACATGAGTAGTCTAAGAGCCAGGAGTCTGTATGGACTAGTGATGGTGGCAGGTAAAGCTCAGAGGATAGGATGTCCTGGTTGATTGCAGCTCTGTTGTGTTCCCACCAACACCTGCATTGTCAAAAAAGGAACAAAGCGATAGTTGCCCTCATTCCTTGCTGCTGCTGGGAACTTGCTTTGGAAGAGAGTTCAGCAACTTCTTACAAAACCTAGCAACTGTGCCCTTTGACCCAAAGAAGCTGGAAACTGTCCACACAAAACCAGCACACAGATGTCTATAGCAGCTTAATTCGTAATTGCCAGCACTAGGAGGCAACCAAAATGTCCTCCAGTAGGTGAATGGACCAACTGTGGCTCAGTCATAAAGTAGAATATTATTCAGTGTTCAAAAGAAATGCACTATTAAGCCATGAGAAGACACAGAAGAAACCTAAATGCATGTTACTTGATGAAAGAATCCATTCTGTGCAATTCCAACACTATGACATTCTGGAAAAGGCAAAACTGTGGAGATAGTGGAAAGATCAGTGGCAGAGCACAGAGTATTTGGCGGGGCGGGGGCAGTGAAAAGATTTAGCATGATACTACATGGTGGGTTCAAACCCAGAGAGTGTACCACACGAGGAGTGAGTGAGTCCTAACGTAAACGTGGACTTGGAGTGTTTGGGTGATCATGATGTGTCTGTTGCAACAAATGGACCACACTGAGGGCAGGTGTTGATAACGAGGAGGCTCTAGATGTGTGAGGCATGGGAAATCTCTCTATGTCCTCTCATATTGCAGTGAATCTAAAAGTGCTCTAAGAATACTGTGTATTTTTTTAAGGAGTGAAAAGATGTCAAGACACAAAAAGTATCCCATATCTCCAGGCTTCCATTAGCACAAACAAAACAGGAGCCTGGGCTGGTGGGGGTTTGCAGCCACTGGGAACCTGTAGCACCTAAGACCCACCCCCCTTCTCCCCACTGTGAGGAGGGGCTGCTCCCTGCTCCATCAGGGCCTTTAGGGCCTTCTCTGTGCCAGGGTTTCTGCATTTGATGTTTATTTCACAACAGAGTCTTGTTTTTCAGGTTGCAGTGAACAGAAACAAAATAGCAGGTACAGAAAAGACCTTTAGATCTTCAGAAGAAAACCACCCCATAAATCCAAGTCATTATTACTGCTAACAAAGCAACTCAACACATTCATGCCTTATTGGTCCATGTCAGCCAATAAAAAATAATCCTTGTTGGTTCCCTCTTGGACTTTTCCTCACATCTCTCCTCCCACCTCTTCTAGAGAAAATAAATGCATGGTTTCAATGATTTATGGGACATAGAGCTTACGTGTGTTCCCATGGGGTCTCAGATATATCCTCATTTTAAACAACTCTGTAGCTTCATAGGTAGACATGAAGGAGGTTGGGATCCTGCTTTCCCCTTCTCTCCCCATGCACTCTGCATTCTGTAATGACATACTCTTCTCTATTGTGCTTTTAGTACAATTGCAATATTTCCAAATATGCAGATTTTTCAGTTATAACTGTGACTATTTTACAACAACTTTTAACCATTCTGGCTGTGGACTAATTTCTACTATCACGATATGTTATGGGAGAGAACTCATCGTAGCCTTGGAAATTGTGGTCAAGGGCTATTGACATCACTGTTGGAGCTTAGCTCACCTGGTGACCCACTTGGGTGACCCATTCTGGGCTCACCTAGACGGTTCATCTAGACTCTGCATTCTGCACAGCTCTGCACTCTGGGGCTGGCAAAGATTGGGGGCTTACTTCCTGCACAATTGCAGAAAAACCAGCTTTTTTTCAGAGGGGACACTTCTGACAGATACTTTGGTGCACCATTTACTGCCATGCTGAGAGGCAGACAGAAGCCGCAGGCACGAGATGTGTTTTCTGGGCAGACCGGTTTCCTCCCTACAATGTGAATCATTGCACCTTTCTTTTGAACTCCACTGATGAATTTGGCAGGTGGTGGAGGTGGGTGGAGTCTGAGGTCATCTGTACCATGTGATCTTTCTGCAAAGAGCAGTCCTGCTGACAGTGAGTGTGGTAGTCTCCCACAGTTCTGACCCATTTTAGGTTAGACAAGGGTTACCCCTTGGGCCAGTCCCAGGCAATGAGCAGTAAGACCCTGGGGTCATGCTAAGTTGCACCTTAACTTCAGTGTGGTGATCAACCCCATCAGAACCACTCCATGGCTTAGAAGGTCTTTGTATCTTGACATGCCACCAGCTTCCCAATTTCCCGCATGTTTATTGGCATCTGATATATGACTTTCTGGGATAGACTTTTTAAATGTTTTTTGCTATTATCATTCTCTGTTTCTCCTTTATCATATCAATCTAGTAATAATTGTGAACTTTTATCAAAATACAATGCTCCATGTTGGTTTGGTAGCCCAGTATAATCCCTACCCTTTTTACTCTGTAAAGTAAGACAGTTTTCACTTTGAAAAGGGTCTTTCTCTTCAACAACACATCAAAAAGATTATTCCACCATGACCAAGTAGGCTTCATCCCAGGAATGCACGGGTGGTTCAACATATGAAAATCAATAAGCGTAATAAACCATATTAACAGAAGAAAAGACAAAAACCACTTGATCATCTCAATAGATGCAGAAAAAGCCATTGATAAGATCCAACACCATTTCATGATAAAAGCTCTAAGAAAACTAGGAATAGAAGGAAAGTATCTCAACATTATAAACACTATATATGACAAACCTACAGCCAGGATTGTACTTAACGGAGAAAAACTGAAACCATTCCCTCTAAAATCAGGGATTTTAGAGGATGCCCACTATCTCCACTCCTATTCAACATAGTACTGGAATTCCTAGTCAGAGTAATTAGGCAAGAAGAAGGAATAAAAGGAATACAAATAGGCAAAGAAACTGTCAAAATATCCCTATTTGCAGACGACATGATCCTATACCTTAAAGACCAAAAAAACTCTACTCAGAAGTTTCTAGACATCATCAATAGCTACAGCAAGGTAGCAGGATATAAAATCAACATAGAAAAATCATTAGCATTTCTATACACTAATAATGAACAAACTGAAAAAGAATATATGAAAATACTTCCATTTACAATAGCCTCAAAAAAAATCAAATACCTAGGTGTAAACCTAACAAAAGATGTGAACGACCTCTACAAGGAAAACTATACACTTCTGAAGAAAGAGATTGAGGAAGACTATAGAAAGTGCAGAGATCTCCCATGCTCATGGATTGGTAGAATCAACATAGTAAAAATGTCTATACTCCCAAAAGTAATCTGCATGTTTAATGCAATTCCCATCAAAACCCCAATAACGTTCATTAAAGAGATTGAAAAATCTACCGTGAAATTTATGTGGAAACACATGAGGCCATGAATAGCCAAGGCAATACTCAGTCAAAAGAACAATGCTGGAGGTATCACAATACCTGACTTCAAACTGTATTACAAAGCAGTAACAATAAAAACAGCATGGTACTGGCACAAAAACAGACATGAAGACCAGTGGAACAGAAAAGAGGACCCAGATATGAAGCCACACAACTACAACCAACTTGTCCTTGACAAAGGCGCTAAAAATATATGATGGAGAAAAAACAGCTTCTTTAACAAAAACTGCTGGGAAAACTAGTTAGCAGTCTGCAAAAAACTGAAACTAGATCCATGCATATCACCCTATACCAAGATTAACTCAAAATGGATCAAGGATCTTAATATCAGACCCCAAACTCTAAAGTTGATATAGGAAAGAGTAGGAAATACTCTGGAGTTAGTAAGTATAGGTAAGAACTTTCCCAATGAAACCCCAGCAGCGCAGCAACTAAGAGATAGCATAGATAAATGGGACCTCATAAAACTAAAAAGCTTCCGCTCATCAAAAGAAATGGTCTCTAAACTGAAGAGAACACCCATAGAGTGGGAGAAAATATTTGCCAGCTACACATCAGACAAAGGACTGATAACCAGAATATATAGGGAACTTAAAGAACTAAATTCTCCCCAAACTAACAAACCAATAAAGAAATGGGCAAGTGAACTAAACAGAACTTTCTCAAAAGAAGAAATTCAAATGGCCAAAAAACACATGAAAAAATGCTCACCATCTCTAGCAATAAAGGAAATGCAAATTAAAACCACACTAAGATTCCACCTCACCCCTGTTAGAATAGCCATCATTAGCAAAACCACAAACAGGTGTTGGCAAGGATGCGGGGGAAAAAGGAACCCTCTTACACTGTTGGTGGGAATGTAAACTAGTACAACCACTCTGGAAAAAAATTTAGTAGACTCCAAATTTTTTGATCTACCATTTGATCCAGCAATACCACTCTTGGGGATATACCCAAAAGACTGTGACACAGGTTTCTCCGAGGCACCTGCACACCCATGTTTATTGCGGCACTATTCACAATAGCCAAGTTATGGAAACAGCCAAGATCCCCACTACTGATGAATGGATTAAGAAAATGTGGTATCTATACACAATGGAATTTTATGCAGCCATGAAGAAGAACAAAATGTTATCATTCGCTGGTAAATGGGTGGAATTGGAAGTCATCATTCTGAGTGAGGTTAGCCTGGCCCAAAAGACCAAAAATCGTATGTTCTCCCTCATATGCAGACATTAGGTCAAGGGCAAACACAACAAGGGGATTGGACTTTGAGCACATGATAAAAGCGAGAGCACAACAAGGGAGGGGTGAGGATAGGTAAGACACCTAAAAAATTAGCTAGCATTTGTTGCCCTCAACACAGAGAAACTAAAGCAGATACCTTAAAAGCAACTGAGGCCAATGGGAGAAGGGGACCAGGAACTAGAGAAAAGGTTAGATCAAAAAGAATTAACCTAGAAGGTAACACACACGCACAGGAAATTAATGTGAGTCAACTCCCTATATAGCTATCTTTATCTCAACCAGCAAAAACCCTTGTTCCTTCCTATTATGGCTTATACTCTCTCTACAACAAAATTAGAAATAAGGGCAAAATAGTTTCTGCTGGGTATTGAGGGTGTTGGGGGGAGAAGGAGGGGGTGGAGTGGGTGGTAAGGGAGGGGGTGGGGGCAGGGGGGAGAAATGACCCAAGCATTGTATGCACATATGAATAATAAAACAATAAAAATTAAAAAAAAGAAGCATCAAAAAAAAAAAAAAAGAGGAAGGAAAGGGTCTTTCTCTCCCCTGTAACAGGTGAAGAAATATAAACTTAAGTTGCTTTTTTACGAGTGGCTGTTTGGTTGCTATAGTACCACTTATTGAAAAGGCTGCTAGTTCTTCATCAAGTTGTCTTTGAAGGTTGGTCGGAAATCAGTTGGCCATATAGTGTAGCTGCGTTTCTGGACTCTAGCCCTGATTTTTTTGGTCTATATTTTCAACAAAATGATACTGTCTTGATTATTGTAGGCTCATTAAATCTGGAAATAAGATAGTATTAGCTCTCCAAATTAGATTTTTTTGTTTGGTTGGCTGATTTTTTGAGATAGTCTTGCTACATAGCCCATGCTGGCCTTGAACTCACCATCCTGCTGCTTCAGCCTCCAAAGTGCTGAAATTACAGGCATGGAGCACCATGACCAGCACCATTCTCATTTTTAAAGGTTGTTCTGACTATTGTAAGTATTTTGCATTTCTGTATGAACTTTAGATTTAATTATCAAATTAGGGGGGAAATCCTGCTGGAATTTCAGTTGTGATTATATTGATTCTATAGAGCAATTTGAGAATTGACATATTAATAATATTGAGTCTTCCAACCTTTGAACACAATATTATGTTTCTTCATTTTTTTAGAACTTCTTTAATTTTTAAGCAACAATATTTTGTACAGGGCTTTCAATTCTTTTGACCAATTAATTCCCAATACCTCATTTTATGCTAATATAAATTATATTCTTTAATTTTTAATTTTAAATGGTTTGTTGTGAGTACATAGATATACAATTACTTCTTGTACTTTGATCTTATGTTTGGAATCTTGCTAAACTCATGTGTTAGTTTTGTTGGCTTTTCTGAAATTCTGTTGGGTCCCACATAGGTAATTGTGTCATATGCAAATTAAAAGGTTTTCTTTTTCCTTTCCAATATGAAAGTCTTTAATTTCTTTTTCTTGCCTGATTATCCTGGATGAAACCTCCAGTAAAATGTTGAGTGGAAATGTATTACTTCTGATCATCAGGATGAAATAATTTCATCTTTTACTATGATATCATCTATGGGTTTTTGTTAGATGCCTTTCTAGTCCTTCTTTGACAAGTAGATGTGGAATTATATCAAATGAATTTTCTGTGTCTATTAAGGTGATAATATGATATTTGTAAGTTTGTTAATATGGTTGAGTTACATTGACTAATTTCTAAGAGTGAAACCAACCTTGCATTCATGGGATAAGACAATTTGGTCATAATGTCTTTTGCTTTTGACATGTTGTTAACTAGATTGGCAAAAGTTTTGTCTTGAATGTTTGCCTCTGTATCCATGAAGAATATAAATCTGCACTTTCTTTTCTGTAACGTCTTTGCTTTTGTGGTCATGGTAAAGCTGTCTTCAGATGTTTGGGGAAAGGTTTCTTTGAAATTTTCCTGAAGAATTTTGTAGAATCATAATTCTTTCTTTCTTAAATATTTGGTAGAATTGAACAGTGAATTTTAACTTTTAAATTTAATTCTGCTGTGGTTAAAACACATGATTTATGTGGATTAGAGGATTTAGCGTACAGTTGGGTTTTGCTCTTGCATCCAGTTGTACATTCTCTGCCTTTTAATTGGAGTATTTAGACCACTAATGATATTAATTGGAGTATTTAGACCACTAATGATATTATTACTATAATAATAAATTATAGTATAATGATATTATTACTATAAATAAGATCATTTTGGTATTTATTTCCAATTTTCCCATCCCACTTTTTTCTTTTTTTTCAAATTGTCTTGAGGTTAATTTATTAATTTTATTAATGTAGTCCTTTAATTATGATTATTTAATGTTTTTCCTTTTACTCTTTTCTTGGCTTTTTGTTTTGCTATTCTCATGGATGCTTTAATTTTTTTGTGTATATCTTTTACTTTCAAGTGCTCCTCTATGTCTTCATGTGTTGTATGACAACCTAAAAATAGAATACTTCTATTTGTACTCCAACTTTGTTCTATTATTGTTATAAATTTTACTTGAGCCAAAAAAACACAACAGAACATTGTTGTTATTTTTTGTTTAGACAAATATCTTTTAAAGATGTTCAGAAGACAAGACTAATACTGTATCTTCACCAATATAGCTACCAGTTACGATAACCTTGAGTCTTTAGGATAGAACTGCATTTACCTCTTGTACTATGTTACAACTGCTCAAAGGACATCTTTGTTTAACATTTCTATGGGTGAATTTTTGTAAGGTTTTGTGTGTCTGAAATGTCTGTATTTGACCTTATTTTTTGAAAGCTATTTTAATGGAGCATAGAGTTTTAGGGTGACAGATTTTTTTCTTTCTGTTCTTTGAAGGTGTTTCTATGTTGATTCCTCATTTGCATTATTTCTGATACAAACTCTGCTGTCATTCTAGTTACTATGTATGTAATGTGTCTTTTTTTCCTCTGGCTGACTTTAAAATCTGCCTTTTATCATTGGTTTGAGTGATTTGATCACAATGCGCCTTAATGGTTTATATTTCTTGTGACTGGGGCTCAGTGAGCTTCCTGGATCTGTAAGATTATAGTTTTCATCAATGAGCTGCTTCTCCTTCTTCAAGATTGATAAAATTGATAGACATATAGAAAGATTGATTAGAAGATTAAGAGAAGAGACCCAAATTACTAAAATAAAGGAAAGTCATATCATATCAAGAAGAAATGATAATAGACAATAAATGAATATTATGAACAGTTTTAAGTCAAATGTCATCAAATTTGGTAAATGTCATCAAATTTGGTTAACCATTTTTTGTTATCTTGCCTCTACCTGCTCTTTTAGGGACCCAATTTATTAAGGTGTTTGAAACTGCTGTATAGCTCACCAATGATCTAACATTTTAAAAAATTTCTTCTTTTTGTTTGTGTTTTACTCTTTATGAACAATAAGACTCTCCAGCCTGACTGACAGAAACAGGCACTATTCCCGGATATGTATACCCCTCAGAAACTTCTCTCTCTAGCCCTTTCTGGTGTTTTATTCTGCTGGCCTCAGGTAGTTTCGGCAGACACACTTGCTAATCAGTAGGACTCAGCTGAATATGGGGGAGAGAAGAACTCTTTGCATAACTCCCAAGTTTCTCTCTCTGTGCATTTCTCCCCTCTACTACTCTGCTCTGTGAACTCTCACCACCTCGGACTCGGGACTCCATATCCTCAACTTAGGAGTTCAAGGGCTCCATGTGGTTTGCTTTCCCTGTGCCCCAGCGTGAACATTCTATGTAGACTGCAAGCTGGAGCAACTGTTGGGTTTACTTCATCTATTTATTTATTTAGGTTATTTCAGGTTTGTCTGTGTTTATGTAAATCTGGTGTCAGTTTCATTAGGCTGAAGTTTATGTTTTAGTCAGTACTTTTATTTGAAAATCTGATAAAACAGATGATTTCCTGTGAATACAGAATTTACTTAAACTCATGTTAGAAATATAATAAGACTGACTTCCAAAGTTGTATTGATGAAATGAACATGGTAATTAAATTCGATGAGATGGCACAAAAGAAAATTACAAATTAGAGCTAGTTATAAATACTGATTGAAAATTAATGAATAAGATACTGCTAAATAGAACCCTGTTACAAATTAAACTAGTAATTCACCATGACCAAGAGTGCTTTCTTTGCTCCAGAAATCTAAGGGTGACTCATTGTTAGGCAATTGGTGCTATGGTTGCTAAATTAATAAACCTAAGTTGAAAAATCGTGTTCTTATTTCCATGGATGCTGAAAGACATTCAATAAAATTGAACATCCATTCATGGTAATATCTACTTAAACAAACAGGAATACATCATGCTGCATATGTAATAAAATAGACCCATTTCAGTGAGAATTTACTACCACTAAATTAAATGATGAAGCAAGGATGCCCCCTTTTATCATTAGTTACACTTGATTTGGAAGTAATGGATGATGTAATGAGAAGTTCTAGTGAGAAACTAGAAGTCTAGGACCAGGCAGGGGGGTTAGCTCAATAGTAGAGCACTTGCCTGGTGTGCATGAGGCCCTGGATTCAGTCCCTAACATCTTAAAAGAAAAAAACAAAAAAACCAGAAGTATAAAAATTGGAAAGGTGGAAATATCATAATTACTTTTATATTACTTAAAATTTGTATTTTCTGTATTAATTTAGTGCATAGCCAGAAAATCAGAGCATCCTCTGGAGAAAATTATTATAAATAATAAGAGCATTTAAAAAGTGACAACACAAAATTGATACATAAAATTCTAAAATCCTTATATGTAAGTAGCGATGGATTATAAAAGATAACAGAAGAAAATAGTTCACCTAAAAATAAAGTAAAATAGCACTTGTGCCCAAAACATGGAAAATCTATGGAAAAAAAACTATAAAAGTGTTCTGAAGATAATTTCAATGACCTTAACAAGTAGAAAGACTTTCCATGTGCTTGGCCAGAAGACTCAATATTGCAAAGATGTTAATTTCTTCATAGGCTAAACACTAACTTTATTTGGAATCAAGTAAAAATAGTAATTTTCTTCTAACTAGGTGAAGTTCTTACAGAAAAAATAAGACATAGTAAGAAGAAAAACATATGAAAAGTAAAGATAGTGACTGAAGACTAACCCTACCGATGTCCAAATATATTTTAGGATTATACTAATCAAAATTGTATGATTGGTGCATGAATAGTTGGATCAATGCCACAGAAAAGAATGTCCAGAAATAACTGCAAACTTGTGAAAATTCATTAGATCATAGAACTGGCATGTCATAGGAGAAAAAACATGGGTTATTCAATAAATGTCTTAGGACAAATAGGGGCCAAATGAGGAAAAGACCTGTATCTATACCTTATAGTTTACACTAAAATTCTAGTTGGAACAAATATTTCAATATTCTTTTAAAAAGTTTTAAAAATACTTGAAGAGTCAGTCCAATATACAAGGAGCTTAGAAGTTATTCCATTCATTCTAAGAAAAAGAAAAAAATTAAAACTGAAAAATCAACAACTCTTTTTAACCCATCAGCAAATTCAGTTCACAGAATAGACTGTCATCCTAAAAACTAGAGACAGAAGGATACAGAGAATCCCAGTTTACCTGGAGGAAACCCTCCAGCATAGCCAGCGTTGAGTGGAAATACGTGGGGTGTACTTGATAATTACCGGTGACTGAACATGGACCATCCCAAGAGGAAAAGGCCCTGGGTGCTGAATGCTGTGTGTGTTGGGGATACTCACCTGAGTTTCATCTCCAGGAACACCATAAAGTTCTCAGGATAAAGATCAGAGAAACAATCCCCTTATACTTCCAGCAAAAGGAAGGGAAAGGTAACTATTCTGTAATACTTCCAGAACATTCTTTTCTCCTATTTTACCAAAACTTGCAAACTTGGGATTGCTAGAACCTAACCTGGGGAAAGATCAACTTCAGTCCACTCTAGTCTTCCATGTTGTAGAAGGGAACGACCAAGCCAAGTCCCTCCATCTTTCGTGACTCTTCTAAAGGGGAGTGGGAGAAGCACTGTTGAAGTTAATTCAATGGTACAGAATCTAAGTATAGAATGACTTCCCTTCTCTCACTCCTTACCAAGTGTGTCACTAGAGAGCTTTTCTCAATAAAAGAACTACTTCAATAAAATATTGTAAGGCATGGTGAGAAGCAGAAACCCCCACCATTTGAAGAGTCTGAACAAGCATTAGAATCAGAGTCAGATATGATGGGAATGTTAGAATTATCAAACCAGGAATTTACAATAACTATGATTAATATGCTGTAGGTTCCAATGGAAAAAGCAGACAGCATGCAAAAATAGATGAGTAATGTCAACAGAGATGGAAATTCTAAAAAAGAAAGTAAAAGAAATGCTAGAAATTAAAAACACTACAACAATAGAAATGAAGGATGGACTAACTTGTAGACTGGACACATATGAAGAGAGAATCTCTGAGCTTGAAGATGTACCCATAGAAATGTCTTAATCTGAAAAGCAAAGAGAATAGACTGAAAAAATGAGGTACACTACCCAATACTGTGGAACAATTACATCTGGATGGTGCAACATTTGCAAAATATAAGCACAACATATGCATAATATATGTGTAATACATTCATAATATATGCACAACATATGCATAACAAGGGTAGAAAATAAAAAGAAAGGAATAGAAGAATTTTTGAAGCAATGATGATAAGACCTTTCCACAATTAAGACAGACATCAAACAATTACATACTCTGGAAGGTCAGAGAATATCAAGAAAATGAAGTACCTAAATAACTACTCCTAAACATATTATATTCAAATTTCAGAAGGCAAAGAAAAATATCTTGAAAGGAACTGGAGGACTAAACACCTTATGGATAGAGGAGTGATGATAAGAACTACACCAGATTTCTCTCCATACACCATGCAGGCTAGAAGAGAGAAGGATGAAATATTTTAAATGTTAAAAGAATAAAACACATTAAACCTAGAATTCTGTACCTTGTGAAATTATCCTTCAAAAGTGAAGAAGAAATAGACTTTCTGAGAATGAAAAATTGAAGGAATTTGTCAGTAGTGTCTCTACCTTGGAAGAAATGTTAAAAGAAGTTCTTCAGAAAGAAGAAAAATGATAGCAGTCAGAAGCTTGCATGTATGTTAAAGGTATGAATGAAAGTTAAAAAAAGTCTTATTTTTCTTAACTAACCTAATAGATAACAGTTTATTCAAAATAATGGTGACAATGTGGTGATTATAGCTATGGATAAACAAAATGAATGACAGCAATGATACAAGGGATGGGAGGCAGGAACTGGAAATACTGTGTCCTGAGGTCTTTTCACTACCTGTGAATCATTACAGTGTTGTTTAAAAGTGAGCATGGATTGGTCATTACAAGAAGTAAAAAGAAAGTGTAGTTGATATGCAAAGAAAGAGAAAAATAGGAGTGTATAAGATAAAACAATTTAAACCAGAAAAAAGAGAAACAATAAGAAAACAAACAGAAAACAATAGTGAATATGGCAGATGTTAATCCAACTCTGTCCATAATCACTTGAAATGTCATTGATCTAAGGACGGCAGATGTAGCGCCGTGGTGGAGGACTTGCCTAACATGCATGAAGCACTGGTTGAATCACCAGTACTGGAAAAAATAAAAGGTAAAAATACATCAACTAAAGGATAGCTATTTTAGACTGGGTCAAAAATAGAACAACTCTACAAAATAGTCACCTTAAAAATAAAGACACATACAGATAAAAAGTAAAGGGATGGGAGCTGGGTGTGGTGGCACATATCTGTAATCCCAGCTACTTGGGAGGTGGGAGCATGAGGGTTACAAGTTTGAGTCCTTATCTAGAAAAGAAAATCAAAACAAAAGAGCTGGGGCTATGACTCAAGTAGAGAGCTTGCCTAGCATATAGGAGGCCCTAGGTTCAATCTCTAGTATCAAAAGGAAAAAAATAATAAAGGGGTGGGGGAAGATATCAATACTATTAGTAATAAAAAGAAAGTTGAGTTAGTTGTATTCATTTTAGACAAAATAGATTTCTGAGCAAGGAAAATTATCAGGAACAAAGAGGAGTTTTACATACAATATAGGGACTAAAAACAGTGTCAATGAAGAGTGTAGAGTAGGGAAAAATGATAAAACTTCAAGGAGAAATAGACAAGTGCACTATTATAGCTGTAGATTTTGACATCTTTCTATCAGTTCCTGACAGATCTATCAGGAAGAAAATTGGTAAGAATTTGGTCAAACTGAAAAGCACAATTAATTAGCAGAATGTAATCAATGTTTATAGAATACTTCTGGTCACAGAAGAATGCACATTCTTCTCAAACTCACGTGGAACAGGTACCTGGATGGATCACATTCTGGGCTATAAAGCAATACCTTAGCAAAATTTGTAGGAAAGAACAGAAATCACAAAATGTGAGCGCAGGGCAGTTTGCTGACTTCAGGGAGGAGCATTGTTCCTTTGCTGGGTTCTTCATGGGGCCACAGCAGCAGGGTCAGAGAAAGGCCTTAGACTTGGCCTTTGGGTGAGGGAAAACAGCCCACACCAAGCCAACTGCTCCCAAGTGCATTTGTGGAAAGCCATATGCACACAACAGGCCACCATTGCTGCCAGGACTGGTGCTTCTTCTGTCAGCAGGGGAAGAAAACTTATGGCCACAGGCCTGGGACTGTGGTTGCCTGAGAAATTGGTGGTTACCAGAAATCTACTGTGCTTCCCATCCCAAAGTTGCATTCCCAGTGGTTGGTGAGGGCAATCACTCAGGATTTCAAAACTCACCTGAGGTTTCAGAGTGCAGTCATTGGTGGCTTCAGCAGGCAGGTGAAGCGTACCGGCTGGGTTGTCTAGAGATACTAATTTGTGTGCCACCCAGGCCAAGAGTCACCATCCTACCTAAAGACATCCAGTTGACTCACCAAATACAGGGAGACAACTTAAGTGAAGTCTGTTTTTATGGCATTTTGTAGTAAATTCTGTGAAATCCTTTGGCTTAATTTATGAACTTTTTTTAAATAAGAAATTGTTTATAATACATCGCACTTGTACTTATGTCATTCTGTCTTTCACTCAGGATGAATGCGAAAAGTAGCTGTTCACCGACCTCAGTGATGTGAGCTTAAGGACCAGGAGTGACAAGTCGCTAGTATGCAGAAGGGATGGGTAACATTTATTCCTTCGCGTGATGCCTGTTTCTGTATGCTAATGACTTGTTGGGTATCTGTTGAGGTGCTATGATTGGTTAATAAATGTGTACAGGGTCTTTTTGCAATCAAACTGGTTATGATTTGATCCAAGTGTTTAACAGTTGGGGCATACATTACTGTGATGTAATGTATCATAGTAATGTGATATGACATGGGTTTTATCAATGCTGAAGGTACATGTCAACCCCAGAACAGTTTACAGTTTCCTAAAAACAAAACTGAATGATATACCATTGTCTAGGTATATTATAGATTATCCATTCAGCTACCGGAGGACAAACTTGCTTCAACTTTTTGGCAATTAAGAATAAAGCTGCTATAAATTTTCATGTACGAGTTTTGGTATGAATGTCAGTTAAATATGGTAGAGTGCTTGCCTACCAAGTGCACCCAATATGGAAGAAGGAGGGAAGGAAGGAAGGAAGGAAGGGAAGAAAGAAGAGGGAGGGAGGAAGAAAGAGAACTTTATTTGAAGGTGACATGATTGACATGATTACCTCTGTAGAAAATTACAATTGACAAAAAAAGTCCTGTAATTAATAAATGTTTGTATTAGGTTGCAAGATAAAAAGCTACAAAAATCAATTTCCTTCCTATATGTCAGTAATAAACAATTGAGATTTGAAGTGAAAAAACACAATACATTAGCTCAAAAAAGTCATACATTGTTAGGTGTGACTCTAACAAAATATGTATGGATATACATAAGGGAAGCTATAAAGCTCTGATAAAAGAAATTAAAGAGCTAAATAAATGGACAGATTCCACATTCATACATAGGAAGGTTTGATAGTGTTAAGATCTTGGGTCTTCCCAATTGGACCTATAGATTGAATGCATCCACAACAAAGAATCCCAATATTTTGCTTTGTGGGCATCAACAAACTAATTGTAAAATTTTTATGGAGAGATAATAGAAGTAAAGTAGCAAACACAATGTTGATGGAGAAAAATAAATATGGAGGACTAACACACCTGACTTCAAGTCTCACTATAAAAGTTGCAATAGTCACGGGTGTGTGGCATTGGTGAACATATAGACGAATGACTCAGTGTAACATTACAGACAGCCCAGAAGTAGATCCATACAAATATGGTGACAAAGGAACAAGAAAATTTATAGAAAAGGGATAGGCTTTACAACAAATTGTGCCCCAAAACTGGACATCCATATATAACAAATGATTCTAGACCCAAACCTTAGAATCAATACAATTATGTTGCCTGAGAGGATATTTCTGGGAGTTTTTAGACTACCTTAGAAGTGGCCTAAATTCACCTTGATCTCATAGCATCCCTCTTTATGAATAGTATGGTTTGGCCTGATCAGTATCCCTTATGACAGTGTCCCTAGGTTGTGGCTCTGATAACCAGATTGTGTTTCTGTGGGCCCTTAATACCTTTCACAAGAATTAACTCAAAATGAATCACACACCTAAATGTAAAATGCAAAATTAGAAAATTTTTAGCAAATAACATAGGAGAAAATCTAGATGACCTTAGATGTGGTGATGACTTTTTAGACACAAAGATACAATTTATAGAAGAAAGAATTGATAAACAGGATTTCATTAAAATGAAAAATACCTGTTTTATGAAAGGCAATGTCAGGAGAATGGAAAGACAAACTTCAGATTGAAAGAAAATATTTATAAAAACCACATTTGATAAAAGACTATTATCCAAATACACAAAGAATTTTTAAATTTCAACAATATGATAATGAATAATCAAGTTTAAAAATGAACAAAAGATGTGAAGAGATGGTCTACCAAAGAAAGCAAAGATGACAAGTATACATTAATATGCTCAACATTGTATGTCACTAAGGAACTGCAATTTAAAACAAGATATCACTACTCACCTATCGTAATGATTACAATCCAAAATATTGTTAATACCAAACACTGTGGAGCAACAGAAACTCCTGCTCATCACTGTTGGGAATGGTGCAGCCCATGGAAGATGTGTGGTGGCTTTGTACAAATCTAAACATACTCTTATCACACAGTATGGTGGCACTCCACCGTATTTAACCAAAGGTGTTAAGACTTACATTTATACAAAACTCGTACATGAAAATTTATAGCAGCTTTATTCTTTTATTTTTTTAGTCTTCATATCTCTATTATTATTATTATTTTATTGTAGGCATTCTACATAAATTTTAAAACTGGTTGCTAATTCTTATTACTTTTTAAATTTTTTATTGTTTTTACATTTGTTCATATGTGTATACATTGTTTGGGCCACCTCTCCCCCTGCCCCTTGCCCCCCCTTTCCCCCTCACCTCTCCACTCCCCTTGCTTCTAGACAGAACCTCTTCTGCCCTCTTGTTCTGCATTGTTGAAGAGAAAACATAAGAGAAAGACTTATCATTTTTGCTAGCTAGGGATAAAGATGGCTGTACTGAGAGATTCCTAGTGTTGCTTCCATGTACGTGTGTATTACAACCTACATTGGTTCATCTCTGCCAGACCTCTTCACTACTTCCTGGTCCCCTTCCCATAGTGGCCTCTGCCAATTTAAGATTACTTTGTTCACTTCTCTACAGTAAGCACATCAATCACATTCAAGATTTCGGTTTCCTTCCTTTCCCTATTCCTCCAGTGCACATTCTCCCTTTAACGTGTGACCCATGTCCAATAATATTACTGCATTTGTTTTAGGTCTATAATCCGCATATGAGGGAGAACATATGATTTTTGGGCTTCTGAGCAGCTTTATTCTTTTTTTTTTTTTTTTGGTGGTACTGGGGTTTGAACTCAGGAACTTTATTCAAAAAGTTGAAGCAACTTTGTCCTCCAGTAGCTGAATGGATAATCCATAATACACTTAGACAACAGAATATCATTCAGTGCTAAAAAGAAAGTAGTGTTCAGGCCATGAAAATGCATAGGAATCTTAGATGCATGTTACCAAGTGAAAGAAATCAATCTGAAAAATTCTACACGCTATGTGACACTCTGGAGGAAACAAAACCATGAAGACAGTAAAAAACAACAACAACAAAACAGTGGTTGTCAGGGGCAGAGAAGAGGGAGAGATGAAGGCAGAGCACAGAGGATGTCTGGGGCTGCAAACTCATTCTTTAAGATACTAATATCGTAGGTAACTGTCTGTATGTTTGTCTAAACCCACAGAGTGTGCAACAGCAAGGGCAGAACTTAATGTAAACTGGACTTTGGATGAGTGATGAGTCAATGCAGGTTCCTCAGTTGTAACAAATGGGCCACTGAGGTGAGAACAATTAATATTTGGGGAGACTGTGAGGGGATAAAAACAGGGGGGTTCATGGGAAATTTCTCTGCTTTCCACTCAATTTTGCTGTGAACCTAAATCTGCTCTAAATATCTAATAATAAAACAGAATTGCTACAATGCTTACTGAAGACTTTTTTGAGAGATCACTTTATAATACAGAAAGTTTTAACTAAAGACTTGGAACCCATAATCAGTAACACTGACTATATACAAATAAAATATTACAACTGTGCAAACAGCTAGGTCAAGATTATTTGTGGTGTGTCCTAACAAAGGGGCAACTGAAGCACTAATTAATCAGATGGTATGTAGAGTTGACAGAACACTCTCTGTCCTTAGAAAAGAATGAGAAACTTCTTTGCTATTGCTCAGGAACATTATCAGGATATATTA
This sequence comes from Castor canadensis, assembly GCF_047511655.1. Taxonomy (NCBI): domain Eukaryota; kingdom Metazoa; phylum Chordata; class Mammalia; order Rodentia; family Castoridae; genus Castor; species Castor canadensis. Next base: position 105,718,010 of record NC_133398.1, read on the forward strand.
AGTGGAAAAAAAAGAAATACAGAATAGTATATAAAGTTGGGTACTATTTGTGTGTGAAAAGTGAGGGATGGAACAGCGTGTGTATTTGCATGTATGTGTATAAACATATACACACAGGTGTGCACACCCCAGTGCTAAGCAGATGCACAATTTGTAATATCAGTTGTCTCTGGGGAGAACATGGCAGCTGGGCACAGGTGTGGCAGGAGATTCTTCTCTATATACTACTTTTTTTTCATTCTTAAACTTTGAAGTGTCAGAATATATTATCATTTCAGAATATAAATTAAGCTTTAAAATCATGTTATACAAACCAGAGCAAAATGTGATTTTGCTCCTGATGGCATGTGGTTTTGAATCATTTTGCCACTTCTTTCCCTGGATTTCTCTATTTCATGAAGGGTCATATGTCAAGTTCACCTGCACCTGCCTCTTTTTGATGTACTCTCTTCAGTCCCTCCTGGAGCTCCTGGCCGCCACCTTCCCAGTGACTGTTACCTGAAGGAGGCACCAGGTACTGTCTAATTTGCTTAGCCAATCTTTTTTTTTTTTTTAATTGTGGTAGACATAGCTTTTTCATTAATACCCTGGCGTGGGTGCATCTGTATTTTTTCTCTTTCACACAACCACATCTACATATTTTTTAAAACTTGACATATTTTGAAAGTTATTGTCTGGACTCGCCTCTGCCTTAGTCAATGTCTACCATCATTCATTCTAAATTAGAATAACTATTTTTAACGTTCTGTCACCAATGGTAGTTTAACGCAATCACTGCTCCTAGGTCTTCTCGACTAAAGGTTAGGAAGATATAAAAAAAAAGATAGCAAAGTTTAATATCATTTGTTAAGTTCTTAAAGAAAGTGCTGGGGATGTAGCTCAGTGGGAGAGCACTTGCCTAGCATGTATGAGGATCTGATTTCCACCCCCAGCACCAAAGCAACCAAAAAATGTTCATTTTTACAAAAGCTAAAATTAAGTGGCAATTACGAAGTAGAAATCACGTTCAGGGGTAGATGTGCATTTACGTTTCTAGATTTATAGAGCATCTCTTACTTCTAGCTTCTAAGGGAAATGCAGGTCGTTCAACAGTGGACCTGCTACGATGTTCCTTACCTTGTTTTGTGAAGCCTGTCCTTTTGAATTTGGGGGTCAGTGTGCTGCATTTCTTCATAGAGAACCCATGGGTTTTAGCCCAGATAAAGGTTACCATTTCTGGGAAAGGAACCTTTCTTTTTAATGCTGGGGATCTTGCTGACTGCTGCTGACAGGAAGGAGGTCCTGCTTCCAGGTGTCTCTTGTTGCCTGCAGGCGTTGACATGGTTAGGAGCAGCTATATTCATTTCGTCATAAGATCTACTCAATGGCTTGTGAAGTATTTCTGCAGGGAAAATCAAAGCCTGATTCCTATGTGGGTGTTCACTACTAACCCAATGTCATTATTCTCACAAGGCTAAAGATGCCCCAGAGTTAGTGTTGGTAAATCCCTAACGGGAAGAGTTTGAACACATACTCTATTCTTTACTGATCCTCTGAAAGTTGGGAATTGGTTTGGGATTTTCCAGAATTACTGTCTTCATTCCTGACAATCAGTGCTACCCAAATGTTTCAGAAATAATAGGATTTGCTATGAGGAGATACTCAAGGAACAAAATAAAATCCCAGGATGTCAGCAAAAGTGTAATCTGATGAGTCTGATGTTAGCTGTCTGAGTGGGCTTTTGAAAGATGCCTACTTCTGTCTGAGTTTGACCTTCCACCCTTGTCTTAAAAACAGATTCCGCCAGTGTGTGTGTGTGTGTGTGTGTGTGTGTGTGTGTGTGTGTGTGCACGAGCGTGTGTGACTTGCTATGTAAGAAAGGCATTCAACAATCTGCCAAATGCTTACACACCAGCCACCACCTGAACCTTGGCATTTCCAGGCAAAGTTCTTTCTTGGCTTTGATTGCAGTCCACACCAATTTGCCTTGCCTGTTCTTAACTTTCATAAAAACAGTTTGCAGGGCTAATCACACCCTGGGATTTCCCCTTCTGCACGTTACCAAATTTGCATGCCTTCTTTCTCACTTAATGTCTGCCAGTTTATCCCAGACGTCCTTCACAGAATGGGGACAGATTTGCCATGGGCCCTACACTGTTCTGTGGGCTCATTCATCTCTCCTAACGATCATTTCCTCTTCCTCTACAGTGACCTATGCACCACCTCCCTCTGCCCTTCGAGGGAGGGTTATAAGCTTCTGAGTCTTGTGGCGTTGTTGGTGCCCACCGTCCTGTGACAGCCCCGTGCCAGTCTCCTGTTCACCTGTCCATTGTTTGTTGGGTGCCGATGGCTCACGTCCTAGCTACTTGGAAGGCTGAGATTGGGAGAATCGCAGTTCGAGGCCTGTCTGGCAAATAGTTCACAAGACCCGTATTTCCAAAATAAGCAGAACAAAATGTACTGGAGGTGTGACTTGAGCAGTAGAGCACCTTCTCTGCAAGCACGAAGCCCTGAGTTCAAGTCCCAGTCCCACCAAGATCAATAAATAAAGTAGAAAACTTTTTTGTCTGACTTCTCTTAACTCAGCGTCATGTTTTTCAGATTCACCCATTTTGTGGGTTTCAGTAGTACGTTCGTTTTACTGAGTTAGGCTCCACTGTATGAATTAACATCCTATTATGGGATAGATGTGGACTGTCCCCAATTTTGTCAATCGTGGGTAAAATTACTCCGAATACACACACACACCCCTGCGGTACTGGGATTGAGGCCACGCCTTGCACCTGCCGGGCAGGTGTTGTACCACTCAAGCCACAACCTCAGCCCTTCCGCTTTATATCTTGTTTTTGAGATAGGGTCTCCCTAACTTTGCCCAGACTGGCCTCCAGCTTTCAGTTCTCCTGCCTCTGAATCTTAAGTTGCTGGGATTGCAGTTGTGTTCCATCACAATTTACAATGTATTATTTTTTCTGAAGGCCCTGGGGATTGAACTCAGAGCCTTGTGCTTGCTAGGCAGGTACTCTGCCACTTGAGCCACACCCCGGCTTTTAGTTATTTTGGGAGTAGGGCCTCGCTTTTTGCCCAGGCTGGCTTGGACCATGATTCTCTTATTCATGCTTCCCACATAGCTGAGATTACAGCCAACTGCTACCACACCTAGCTATTGATTGAGATGGGGTCTTGCTAATTTTTGCCTCCTGACTTCTGCCTCCCAAGTAGCTGGGATGGCAAGTGTGGGCCACTACACCCAGTTTAAAATGAATATTTTTTATCAGTTTTTCTCTGTGTGTGTGTATGGATGCAGATATGCACCATCATGTCTAGCTTACTGACTGAGATGCAATGTTGTTATGTTGCTAACTTTTTGCCCTCACTGGCCTCAAACCACCATCTTTCTGATCTTCACCTCTCTAGTAGCTTGGATTCTAGGCATAAGCTTCTGCACCTGGCCTCATTGCTGAGTTTTATGTTTTTTATGGGACTGGAATTTGAACTCAGGTCTTTGTGCTTGCTAGTTCGGCAGGTGCTCTACCGCCTGAGCCACACTTCCAGTCCATTTTGCTCTGGTTATTATTATTGTGGAGATGGGGTATTGTGAACTATTTGCCTGGGCTGACTTTGAAATATTTTCCTCCTGATCTCAGCCTCCCACGTAGCTGGGATTATAGGCAGCTAGGTTTTAATGGTATTTTATATCTTAAATTCAATGATTACATGATAGTTAATCTAGATTTTAATTAGATGACTGTTAACAAGAAGACCATTAAAGGGATTGAGGTAAGAAGGAAGCCTGTGAGTTTGTGAACTGATCAATGAAAATAAGAGTTTAAAGGCTTCATGAAAATGAGTGGAACACACTGTCACGTGGCATTAGCAAGGTACAGAAGTGCACATCCAGCTTAATTAGAATCACTATTTAGGTAGGAGGGGTGTGTGTGCACATGACAATATGCACAGCCTTTGACTCACATTGAACTTCTAGCATTTTATCTTAAGAGTAATTTAATATGTGTCTAAAGATTCATCTGAAGAATATTCATCGGAGCCTTAGTCACCCCAGCAAAATTAGACACAGCTTCATCGTTCAAACACACGGCTTGGGTTATATGATCAAACACGGGGTAAGAAGGCGTACATCCTTTATGAATACTGTCATAAAAGAGTAATTAATTAATGGATAAGGGCTGTCTGATTGGCTCGAGTGGAAGAGCGCCTGCCTAGCAAGGCTAGCAAGTGTGAGGTCCTGAATTCAAGCCCCAGTACTGCCAAAAAAAAAGATAAATATAATTGATGGATAAAATGATCATAATATAATAAGATGTAATCAGATTACAAAACCAAACAATCCCGCTTCTTGCCAATAATGGTGTATGTCTATACCCAAACCATATCAGGGAAATTTTAAATGATTTTATATGCATATACTAGTTGTACAGGGGGATACACTATGATATTTACATATGTGCTTACAATATACCTTAGTTGGATTTACCCCTCCATCATTCTCCTCTTCCTGCCTCCTACCTTCTTAGAACAATTTCACAGGTTTCATTCTCCTATTTTCATATACGGATACAAAACACATCCACCATATTCCCTCTCATTCCCCCTTTCTTTGTACCCAGCCTCTCCTACTGGTACCCACCCCAAGAAAAGATTTATTTTCCTTCCTGCCCTTCATGTTTTTAATTAAGTGTATATTGATAGTCCAAGGGGGTTTCTCCTTGGTACTTCTGGCCTGGACACATTGCACTTTTATCAAATTAATCCCCCTTGTCCATTACTTACTTATTCTCTACCACCATGCTCCCCTAATATTCAACAGCTTACAGTACAGTGCATTATATATAGATGGGTTCTTTCAATAGTTTTTCATTCTTTAACATTTTCTTTATTTTTCTGTATTGAGGAAAATTTGAGATTAGTCAACAGTAGTCACGTGTAGGTCAAGACTGGGGGTAGAGTTCATTTTCTTATTTCTGTTCTTATTGTTTTCAAAGAATCATCTTCAATAAAAATGCATTGCTTTAAAAAATCATATTTAAAATAATCCGAATATAACTGTCAAGCATAAGCAATATATACAATACAATACAAGTAATAATTTTGCTAATGGGCTGGAGAATTTCACCTTTGCTTTTACACGTCTTTTTCAGTTTTAAGTGCTATTACTTCCAGAATGGAGCAATGATAACTTGAAGACTACAGCAAAGAGCAGTTTGTGGTGGACACACAGAGATCAGTGCAGCATTCCTGGGGGAAGCTGGTGAATGCCAAGGTCAAGAACAAACACAGCCGTCTGCATCAGGCTGCATGGGGCTTGGATTCCTCCAGGAATGGGGGAGAAGCTTGTGCTTCTTGGACAAAGTTTATTTCACTGACATTTCACCAGAGGAGCTTTAAAAATCAAAAGGATCACACAAGAACGGCAGAGAATCCCTCGTGTCATTTCCTTTGCTAAATTAATTACTAGAACTATAAGCAAGGCTACTTTTATTACTATTCTCTTTATTCTCTTTTTGGCACAAAATGGCTGATACACCCTTGCTCATTTGCTATAACAGAGTGCCTCAATTTGAGTAGTTTAAAACACAGAAGTTTATAAACTCACCGTCCTAGAGGCTAGAAATCCAAGGTCCAGGTGTCACAGGGTTGGTTCCTCTTGAGGGCTGTAAGGGAGAATCCAGTCTTCTCTCCATGGCTTGTGGATGGCGCCCTCTCCTTGAGTCCTTACCTCATCATCCCTCTATGAATTTCCTCCTTCCGTAAGGACACTGGGTTAGAGCCCAGGCTATGCCCTTCTTTTAATCTCATTACCTTTTCAAGGCCCCACTTCTAAAGACAGCCACATTCTGAAGTCCTGGAGGTCAGGACTCCATATGTAAGTTTTGTGTGATACAATTCAACTACAACAGTAGTGTTCTTATTTGAGGTGTTGTGCATTTTGGGTTCACTTTATGAGAGTTGTGGCATTCGTTTATGATCAATTTGCTCCCCTCCTTCCCCAGCATTTGGTTCACAGAAATGGCAGCTGCTGTGGCCTGTCACCACGGATGGGAATATCATGGATCTTGAGCTTGTTGACTGTGCCCAGATGAATTGCCCTCCGTGGCTTTTTCCTGAGGTGCCACAGTTAGATGTCTTTAAAAAAAATTCACATGTCTTAAATGTACACAGGAATGCAGTCAGGGCGATGTCTCAGAGCACGTGCACAGCCTGCACTGGTCTTAAAGGACGTGTGCATCACTGCCTGGGCTGAGTTGACCCAGATGACCTGGCCAGGCTCAGTCTCCAGCGTGTACACACAACTACTGCTGGTAGCTGAGTCTCCCTATTTTTACTCCAGCCTCACGGAGGTCTAACTGATCTATAAAATTATATACATTTAAGGCATAGAATAGCTGGATATGCTTCTGTACTGTGAAATGATTGTCACAATCAACACTACTTAATGCATGCATCACCTCCTTTAGTGACTATGTGTCTGTGTGTGTCTGTGTGTGGGTGTGTGCGTGTGTGGTAAGAACACTTTTGATAAGTCAGGCAGTGACCTAACTTTCATGGAATCTAAAATGTCAAACTCATAGAAACAGAATAGATTAGTGGGTTTTTGATGGCAGATTCTAGAACTACTGTAAGGAACTCTTATCTCCAGATCACAGACCTGCTGGTCAACAGTGTTAAGCATGGAACATAGTTGCTGGTAACCATGATGTCTTTACATGAAATCACACATGACACCTCCTGTGTGCTGCTCAGTGACCTTGGGGGTGGAGCAGAAATGAGCAGGATGGTTAAGGGGTGAGCAGGAGGTCATAGAAGAGCCATCAGCATCTTTAGAGCTGACACAGAGCTGAGAGATATACTGGTCTAGCCCCCTTATTTCTGATAAAAAAGCAATATCTAATAACGAGACAGTGCCCAATCAAAACGCCCAACGATGACAGCATGGTCAAGTGAAGTACATAAATGGTTTCTAAGGATGCATGAGTCCCTGTGACTGTCTGCAGTTTGGATCTTGAAGACTTGGTTCCCAACCTACGGCACTACTGGAAGATGACAGAACCTTTAAGAGGTCAGGTCTAGTAGAAGGAAGTTAGGTCACTGGGTGGGTACCTTTGAAAGGGATATTGAGAGCCCCATCCCTCCTCTTGCTCTCTCTTTTCTTCCTGGTCATCATGAGGTGAGCAGACACCTCTACCAGACACGCTCTACCACGATGTGTTGCCTCACACAGCACAAAAGCAATGGAGCCAACCAACCATGGACTGAAACTTGCAACGCGAAGCCAAACAAAGCTTCCTTTTTTATTTTATCTCAAGTATTTCATCACAGTAGAAGAAAACTGACTAACACAACTAATGTGTATTTTTTTCTGTGAGAAGAGAGTTCGTGACTCTTGAGATTTTCAAAGGGATGAGTGATATTTCTAAAAAGGAATACCTCGGTGTGTGGAATAACTCTGTGTGAGGAGTAACACCATGACAATACAAACTGCGCATAGATGCGCAGACATCTGTGTGCTGGGTGACGGGAGGAGCTCACGCCCTCCGGCCCTGGCGTCCACCACCTGTACTCAGCCTCCTTCCTGGGCTCCCTGGACGAGTCCGTGCTTGGATCTTGAGTTGGCCGAGATGTTGAAAGGCCATCGGTTTTCTCAGTCAGAGTCATCTGAAAGGTGTAGCAGAAAGAAAGCTGATCGGCACCCACAGTTCTACAAAGGAACAGCTCTCTGTCTCTGCATTGAATCAGTTCTGTTTTGGTAATTTGTAAAAAGGGCTGAAGATGGATGCCAGCCAGACATTCAACTGCTGCGGGGAGGCTCCATCTTTTTCCAGGTCTCACAACATTCAGACTTGCCTTCCTTGAAGTCCACTCCACCCACCTCCCCACCAACTGGGATTACAAATCTGTGCCACACGTTTCACATTGTAATTTTGAATTGTAAGAACTTGTCACCTTTCTACTTATTTGAATTAGCAAATGTGTTCATGGAGATGGGTTGAAAAATGAAGGTACAGATTTAAAAATCTATTTACTAGGAACAGAAGACTTTTAAAAATCTTCTGTCTACTGGGAACAGACTGAATAAAGGCAGAAAATTCACCAAATACTTAGGTACAGTAACCGTCTTTTAGGTACAGTAACCATCTTTGTGATAACCACGTGACCGACCGTTCAAAGTGTAAACACACAGATCCTAACAGCTACGGAGGGTGCTGCTCGTCTGTGAGCTGGCCTACTTGTAGTAGCCCTGTGAGTAACGAGGGTGGACCATCTTCCTGCAAAGATTTTTGTACCTGTGGAAGTTACTTCTGTGGGCCAGGCGCTAAGGCATGCCTGTAGTCTCAGGTACTGGGGAGCGGGATCAAGGGAGGTACAGAGTTCAAGTTCAGCCAGGACAAATTTAGCAAGACCCCATCTCAAGCAAGAACCCAGGCATGGTGTTTCACCTGCTGTCTCACTGTGATGAAAGGCACAGCTAGTCCAACAGCAGCCCAAGGAAATCCTGGACCCACTACCTGCAGAATAGCTTAAGCACAAAAGGGCCATGGGTGTGGCTCCAGTGGCAGAGCGACAACCGAGCAAGGACCAGCCAGGCCTTTAGTTCAAACCCCAGTGTGACAAAAAGAAAAGCAAGGACTGTGGTATTTGTGAAAATAATTTTTGTTCAAGGCTTTGCAGAAGGGTTCTTTGCAAATCATACACTCCTCCTTTTTTCTCGTGTCGGGGTGGGACCAGGGCCTCCCACAAACTCAGCTAGTGCCGAACCACCACACCTGAGGCTGTTGCCTGTTTTCGTGCAGTTACTTTTAGCATATTCACAGAGTTGTGTAACCATCAGCACAGCCTCCGTTTAGAACATCTCACCCATCCTGCACACGAAGGATTTCACACACCCCAACGCCGGGATCTACTCTGTGCTCTCGAGAGGCAGGGAGACGTGTGCAATGGACTCTCGGTGACTTTGACATGAATACACAGGACCTTCTTCACGACTACAGTCACCCCGCTGTGCGACACCTCTCCGACCTGACCCCTCCTGTGGGAAAACTCTGTCCCCTTTGGTCCACAGCTTCCCTCCCCTCCCTGCCACCCTCTCCACCCCAGCCTCAGGTAACCTCTGTCCTACTGCCTAGACTCCACAGAATGGGACCCAGCAGGACTTTGTGCGGTGACAGACGACTGAGTACAGTGACTCCCTCAGCCCACAGCGTGCAGGTATACCTCACCTTTGCATTGCACCCCACAAATGTATACACCTGGGGTTTTCAATGCAAACTGACATTACTAACGGCAGACAGAATAAAATGCAGGAGCCCTGCTCACCCGCCACACTTACTTGACCCTTGGCCCGTCTCTCCAAAAGCATGAAGTTGACTTTTTCTCTTGCTGACCAGCACACAACAACAACAGAGGCCCCTGACGAATTTGGCAAGGCCACGGGCAGCTCTCCTCCACTTCTTCCTGAAGGTCGTGGTCCCTCCATGGTCATCATCTCCCTGAGTGGGCCTGATCGTGCCACTCTGGGGTTGCCCACTGGTGATGGGACTTTCTGCGCCCAGGGTGGGGGGGCGGGGGGGCAGCCCACTGGACACGCTGCCTCGCTCTCCCTTCTGACCATCGCTGGTATCATGCCGGGCATCCTGAATGCCGCAGTGGGAGGCTCTGATGTTTCTGGCCTTCGTGGGTCCCCTGCAGGTGGCTACAGCAGGCCACGAGGCTGGTCTGCGGCCCTTCTGCCTATCGCCACCTTTTTGGTGTTCCGGGGCTACCGATTTGATGACGGAGTGAAGGGCAGTTGCACTGAGTCGCCTCTGGAAGGAGTTCACAGGGTCTGTCAGGGGCAGGCAAGGAGGATCGTCACAGTCCTTGACCTCTTCCTCTTGTCTGCTGGAACTGTCCCCCTGTGGTGTCTGATGCTGGAGGAGGAGGAAGGTGGCCATGATATCATTAAAAGACTTTTTCATTAGAGAGTCCCTGATCTCCCGGGAATGATACCCCAGTCCACGCATCATTCCCAAGACGTTGCGATAGGATTGGGTGGGGGGTATCTCCTGCCTCTGTTCTTGGTCTGCCTTTAACCAGGGGTGCTGGATGATATCAGCCACAGTGGGCCTCCCTCTGGGGTCGGCAGTCAGGATGTAGTGGGTCAGTTGTTGCACCTCTGCAGACAGGCATGCTGGAAACTGGAACGTCAGATGCCTGATCTGCTGCTCCAGCTCACAGGTGGTGTCTTCGCTAAAGGGGAGCGAGCCCGTCAGGATGTAATATAAAGTCATTCCTAGACTCCACACGTCCACGGGAGGCCCCTCGTAGGCCTTCCCATCAAAAAGTTCAGGTGCCCAGAAAACATCAGTGCCACAAAACATGAGCAATTTTTCCCCGGCTTGGACAATGGCACTGAGGCCAAAGTCACTGAGTTTCACTGAGCCACTGCCATCCACCAAGATGTTCTCTGGCTTGAGGTCGTGATGCACAATGCCCTTGCTGTGACAGTGGCTCAGTGCACAGGTGATCTGATAGAACAATTTGCGAGCCTCCCCCTCCTCCACCTGGCCTTTCTCCAAGACGTAGTCATGGAGGTCTCCCCCACAGGCAAACTCCATCACCATATACACCGATTTTTTTGATTCGATCACATGAAATAAACGCACAATGTTTGGGTGCTCTACAGACTTCATTATAGCCACCTCCGAGGATATGGAGGCGAAGCTCTGCTTCCCTTTGGAAACAATTTTGATGGCCACCTGGGCTCCAGTAAGTTTGTGCCGGGCCAGTTTTACCTCACCAAACCCGCCTTGGCCAAGGGTGTGCAGAATTTTGTAATGCTTGGTGACGATGTTCTCACCAAAAAAGCTGTTCTTCACCTTCCGCTCCATCGCGTGTCCTTCTCGTCACCAGAACTCTTCAGTGGAAACACCAAACAACACCGCATATGAATTAAAAGTGGCTCACTGGGGACGTGTATCACTAGAAACACCTCCCTCAAAAGCCAGAGATCCCTGAACAAAGAACCCAAGAGGTGCTACAAGGTCCTAGGAAAATAAGAACAAATTAAACCCAAAAGCCAAAGGAAAGGATAATGAAGACCAGAGCTGAAATAAAAGAAAGGCAAACTATCCCACCACAGAGAAGTCAATGGTCCCGAGAGCTGAGCTCTGCAAGGATAAACAAATTGACAAATGCTTAGCAAAACTCTGCAGAGAAAGAGAAAACACAGTTAACGACATGATTCACGGGAAAGGTGAGATGACAAGAGAAACCACTGGAGTCAAGACGACCATTAGGGAACATGGTGAAAGCTTAGATTCAGGTCAATTGGAAAATCTTGAAGAAATGGATGTTTTGAGACACACAGGAAAGGACCTACCAAAATGAACCCAACGTTATCCAAAACACCTGCACAATTTAAAAATGAGTGAATGACTTTGAAAGAGTAACACAAACCCCCTACAAAGAAAAGCCCAGGACACCAAATGGATACGCTGCTCAATTCTACCAGTTTGAAAGGAAAGCTAACACGGATCCCAGCCTTTTCCACGAAAAGCAAAGGGATGGGACACATCAGCGCTCCTTACAGAAAGGCAGGACTGTTACCCTGATTTCAAAACCAGACAGCGATAAAAGCACAAAAAGAAAGATGTGGGCAAGTTTCTGTGGCAGACAGAGATGCAGAAACCCTCAACGATGCGGAGAGGAAGGAAAGAAATAAGAGGGAGACAATAAAGAGCAAAGACAGCAAATTACCCGTGTGTGCACCTACCATGATCCAATGCAGAAGAGGCGAAGACTCCACCAGAAAACACGTCAAGTTCAGAAGCGCTTGCGGCCAAGCAGCGGCACACAAAGTCACCAGGAGAGTGAGTAGCCTTTGCGTACGTCAGCAAGAAACCTGGTGCAAAAGAAGTGAGCAGGACAATCCCATTCACAAGCGCCTCAAGAAACACCTAGGATACACTTTGGGAAGGCAGGGGAGGAGCTCTGTCCTGACGAGTACAGAGCATGGAGGAGAGAAATGGGAGAAGACACTAGAAGATGCAAAGACCTCCTGTGTCCACGGACTGACAGACGCTGTTGGCAAAGTGCCATCTTCCCCAAACTGGGATGCAGATTCAATGCAGCCTGCATCAGATCCAATGTCATTCTTCATGGAAGTAGGAACATCTACGCTAAAATTCAAATGAAAGATCCCAAATTACCAAACAATTGTCAGCAAAAAGAGCAATGCCGGACGTACCACAATACCTGACTTTCAACTACACTACAGAGCCATCACGACAAAAGCAGCATGGTACTGACACAAAAGCAGACAGAGACCTGGGAGAGAGAAGAGAAGACCCAGAAGGACGTCCACGAAGCGATGGCCACGAGATTCTTGACAGAGGAGCCGAAGACGTACTTTGGAAGAAAGATGGCCCTTCACACATGGTGCTGGCAAAACTCGACATCCACACTGGGGCCGCAAGCAGGTCCCCATCTCACACCCTGTGCAGAAAGAACTCAAAATGGACCAGAGACCTTAGTTAAGACAGAAACTTGGGAACAGCTGGAGGAAAACGTGGGTCGAAGCTTTGCCATGAATTTCCGAATAGGCATCCAGTGGCAGAGCCCCAGGCGAAGGGGTAAGCACCCAGTACTTACTTGACTGCAGCAGTCCAGGAAATTAGAGTGGGAACTGACTGACAAGTGGAATTCTCCAGCTATGGCACACAGAGGAAACAAACTACAGAATGAACACAGAGCCTAGAGAACGGGAGAAAATCTTGGCCTTCTACTCATCCAAGGGAATTAATATCTAGAATCCTTAAAGACCCCAAAACCGAGACAACAAAAGAGCAAATAACCCAATCAATATAAGAGCAAATCACGAGGGTCATGGTGTGTCACAGCTGTAATCCCAGCTAGTCGGGAGAGGGCATGAGGTGGACCATGGTTAGAGGCCAGCAGGGGTAAACACTGTCTCTATCTCACTGAAACGCTAGGCATTGTTGCATGTGCCTGTAGTTCCAGCTACATTGGAGGCAGATGGAGGATCACAGACTGACACTAGCCTGCCCAAAACAGCAAGACCCTCTCTGAAAAATGACTAAAAGCAGAAAGGGCCGGCGGCACACCTCAACTCTAGAGCGCCTGCCTTGGAAGCACAGGTACTGAGTTCAAACCTCAGCACCAAAATCAAGAAAAGGGCCAAATGCAGGGGACAAATTCTTCTCAATGAAGATGTCCGCATGGCCGTAAGCACCTAGAAAGAGGTCCACGATCTTTAGCCATCAGGGAGACGCAGCTCAAAGCTGCACTGTGACTCCCTGGTGGCCCAGTGACCATGACTACCAGGAAGAAATCCAAAACCAACACACGCTGGCAAGGAAGCCCACGGCTTCCCAGCTGCAGGAAAGTAAATTAGTGCAGCCCCTGCGGAAATTGGATGGGGCTGAAATAATTAAGAATGGAGCCTTCCATGAATTCCGATATGCCACCTCTCAGTGGATACCAGAAGAATCAAAGTCACCTTAGGACAAAGACCCTGCATACCCAGGCTGATCACTGCACGCTCACAATTGCCAAACTATGGAGTCAGCCTAGGTGCCCATCAGTGGATGGATGGCTCAGAAGCTGTCACCTGCAACCACAGTGGAGGTTTACTCAGCTATACAGAAGAACAAAATGATGTCTACACTTGAAGGATAGACCTGGACATGAGGTTTAGTGAAACAAGCAAGTCCCCCAAAGACAAACGTTGCCTGTTTTATTCCTGTGGAGTCTAGGTGGACAACGCAGGACAAGAAGGTACAATGGGAATTTTAATGAGTTGGGGATGGGACAGGGTAATAGTGGGTGAACTTGATTCAAGTGCATTCTAAGCATGTAGGGAAACAGAATATGAAATACCTTATCCAGCACACATAAAATATGTGAAATAACAATGAAAAATAGGAAAATGAAAGGAAATAAAAGTATGAATGACTAAGAAAAATCAAGTGTGAGAAAAAGAAAAAATGGGGAGACATAAAGAAAAAATGAAAAAGCGAGCAAGAATAAACACAAATGACATATAAATAAACAAGAATAAACTCAAAACACCAAACCCTAAACCCCTTACTGGACGACGTGAAGTAACTAGCGAGCGGCTCACGGTGCGCAGTAGGTCACAAACTGTCAGGATGGAGTCTCTCACAACGCTCGAGTCCAGCAGGTCACACCCAACGAGCTCCCTGCAGTAAAAGGACAAAAGCCAGCCCACTCGGGCCCTTAAATACATGCTGCTCTATGACATCACAAAGGCCCTGTGAGGAGCAGTACGGAGTGGGCCAATCATGGCAGGCTGTCACCCACAATGGTTTGCCTCAAGGAACTTTTCAAATTTATAACAATCATTGCGTGGAGAGTTTGAGCCCTCCCCTGTGACGTGGCACCTTGTTTTGTGTCCTCTCAGGATGGGTGGGTGGAAGGGTTGAACCCAGCCCCTCAAGCTCCTCTCTAAAGGCACACACACTGTCCATGTGTCAGGAGCCTCAAGCCTAATCTCTTCCCAAGGCTCTGCCTCTGAACACTTGCATTGGGGTTCAAAAGAATCTGCTAACATTTATGATGCATATTAAACTTTCTGTTATAGCCAAAAAATAAATAAATAAATAAATAAAAGCCTTTCTACGTGGAGAGCTCAAGCTTGAATGTTTCTCAAAGGTCTTGAATGTTTTTGGTAAGACTGACTTGAAAGCTTCCCTCCTAGCTGTGAATTGAGACTCCACAGGGACCGAAAGCTCAGCTATTTGCAGAGGGCCCTCTCTGACAAGAACTGCCCAGCTTCTTGGGAGGGAAGTCTGGTTCTGCAGGTGAGTGGGGAGCTGAGGTGCTCCGGCTTCAGGCGGGAGCAGGCTACAGCCATCTTGAGAGTCCATAGATAGGACTGTCTCAGCTCCAGCCAATGGGGTCCACTTGGCTTGCAGTGTCCAAAAAGCACAGCTTTCAGCAAATTGCACTACCTATCTAACACCTGTGTCCTCATCTCTAAAACTAGAGCAATAAACATTATAACATGAGTGTGCAGTCATAGGTTGTTGTGAAGATTAGATTAAATGATACACTTAAATCACCTAATTCATCACCAGGCTGAAGTGAATATGAAATGGTAGCTATAATTGCCTTTGGCAGGATGGTCATCTAGCCACTGATTCTTGGTTTCCCCAACTGTAAAATGGAGATAGCAATTGGAGACACTATGGGTGAAATATCCAGCTCAGGGAAAGTCCAAGAAACATGTGGTGGTTAACATCACCATCGTTTATCAGCACCGCCACACCCTCTTCTAAGACTTCATGGGTGTCCCCTGTTCACTGGGGCTGGAAACACCGGGTCTAGAATGGTCCTGGCTTCCCATGGATCTTCTGATGTCTGTCTCAACTCCAGGTGGCTCCCTGTTACTGTTCCCTCCTCCACAAAGCAGCAAGTCCCACTTCTAAACACACACACACAAAATGGAATACTATTCATCCATCAAAAAATACTGGAATCCTGTCATTTGCAGTGAGATGAATGGGACCAGAGGATATTATATCAAATGAAATAAACCAGACACAGAAAAAAAAACTATGGCGTGCTCTTGCTCATATGCAAAATCTTAAGAAGTTGATCTCACAGAAGTGGTTAGTACCAGTGCTCAGTAGATGTGAGGAAGGGCAGGGCAATGGGTTGGATTGCAGGTACCAAAATGTAGTTGCATAGGAGGAGTAAGTGCTAATGTTCCACAGCCCGTGATAGGTGCTGTAGTTCACATTATTCTGTATTTTATAACAAACTAGAAGAGAGGAGTTTGAAGTTTCCCAAAACAATGAAATGAAAAGCACTTAAGGAAGGGGGGCAAATGTTAAGTACCCTGATTTGATTATTACACAGTATTATACACTGTGCCCCATAAATATGTGCAATTATTATATGCCAATCAAAAAGTTAAAAATTAAAAACCACAACACACTTACATAAAAAGAAATTCATTGAGGCCATTTTGGAGTAACGAGTCAAAATTATTGTCAAAGAAAGCTCTACAGGATTGAAAACTGGCTCAGTTTTTTTTTTTATTCATATGTGCATACAATGTTTGGGTCATTTCTCCCCCCTGCCTCTACCCCCTCCCTTAACCTCCCTACCCCCTCGATACCCGGCAGAAACAATTTTGCCCTTATCTCTAATTTTGTTGAAGAGAGAGTATAAGCAATAATAGGAAGGAGCAAGGGTTTTTGCTGGTTGAGATAAGGATAGCTATACAGGGAGTTGACGCTCATTAATTTCCTGTGCATGTGTGTTGCCTTCTAGGTTAATTCTTTTTGATCTCACCTTTCCTCTAGTTCCTGGTCCCCTTTTCCTATTGACCTCAGTTGCTTTAAAGTATCTGCTTTAGTTTCTCTGTGTTGAGGGCAACAAATGCTATGTACTTTTTTGGGTGTCTTACCTATCCTCACCCCTCCCTTGTGTGCTCTCGCTTTATCATGTGATCAAAGTCCAATCCCCTTGGAAAACTGGCTCAGTTTAAGAACACTTTGGCAATCCTATGTGTTAGAGCAATATGTGGTTCTTAAGACTCTGGTAGACATTGCAAAAATTGTGTTAAGAATATTAATGATGAAAATATGGGTAGCTCTCACTGTCTTTTATAACACACACTGAATTCTGCTCTTGTAACTTCCTTGTTGCTGCCTCTAAGGTAGACCTAAATGGAACTGTGTTGGGCAGGTTGTTGTTAGATGCGTGTGGAGAGTAGACTTGTTTGTGGTTGTTTAAATACAGTCTGATGTGTATTAAATACACACACAATGCTAGTAAAGAAAGACAGGAGCAGGAATTTATTGTCTCAAAGGCTGGGCAAAGGACTGACAGATATTTCTCAAAAGAAAACATACAAATTGTCACTAGGTACATGACATCATTTGTCTAAATTCTGGGAAATAGGAATGACTCTTTAGTGACAAAAAGCAGGTGAGTCAGTGTTGCCGGAGGGAGAGGAGGACTGCAGAGAGGTACAAGGGATTCTGTGGGGGTGATGAAGACATTCCATGTCTTTTGCATGGTGTGCACAGATGTCAGACCTTAGCGGACCCTTTAAAGTTGTGTCAGATATTGCATATGAATGGCACTTCTTGCAAGAGCTAGAGATGTAGTTCAGTCTAGCATTCTCAAGGCCTGGGTTCAATCCCGACACTGAAGAGAAAAAAAAAAAAGCAATCTCCTTCAATACAGTTGATTTAAAAAGAAAATGTTCCAGGCTCTTGCTTAAGAAAAAAGAAAAAGAAGAGAACATTGCTGATGGGATTGGGATGTAGTTCAGTGGTAGACTGCTGGCCAAGCATGTTTGAGGTTTTGGGTTTGGTTCCAAGAACTGAAAAAAAAGAAAAAAAAAAGTATGAGATCTGTTACTTTTTAGGGAAATTGGGAACAGATCCTTCTCTGGAATCGATGCTGTCTCAGAACTCAGAGCAGGTGGTCCTTGTTCTCAGACACCTTTGGGACTGCACAGTAATCCACAGATTACATTTCTCGAGGCAGACAGACTTTCAGGCCTGCTATGGTTTGGATGTGCCTTGCTCCTCAAGGGTGTGGAGATGCTGGGAGCTTTAAGAGTTGGGGCCTATGGAAGGTTAGTAGGTCATGGGTATACCGCCTTCAAAAGGGATTGATGCTGATCTTGCAGACTGGGTAGATCTCACAACAGCATACCATGCTTGGCCACTCTGAACTCAGTCACTCCCCTCTCTGCACCTCTGCTGTGTTGTGACACAGAGGGAACCTAGTTGGAGGCCAAAAAAATGAGGCTGCCCAATTTTAGCCTTTCAGCCTCCAAAACAGTGAACTAAATAAATTCTTTACTTTGAGTTGCCCTACCTCAAGTACTTTGTCAAAGCTACATATAACAGACTAACACAAGGCCATTAATAGATAATCTCTGACAGAAATTATTTTCAACACAAGTTTATTCTGAAAAGTAACTCTCTTCCCCTCCATACTGCCCCCAAAAAAGAGAATACTGCATGAAACCCAGAGATTGGTCTCTGTCTAAAGACCCTCCTTGGAGCTCTGCAGTCTCTCAGTTGTCATAACAACTCCTCCTGTCCTCAGTCATGGCCTCACGTGTACACAGAAAGATGTCAACCCATCATCATAACACACATGCTTCCAGTTTCTCCTACCCAGGGAAAAGAATTGTACCTACAAGGGTGAGGCTCCCACATACTCTAATCCACCCCTTTATTGTGTATATGAGAAACTGATGCTGCATTTGGCTTATTGCTGTGACCAGGCCAGGTTAGCATAGCACCCAACAGAGCCAATGTGAAGAGGTTGGTAAAGGTCAAGGGTCGGAGGAGAGATGGCCACAGACCAATCTGACTCCATCACTGTATGTCAGTGCCAAGCACAAACAGAAAACTCATTCCCAAACACTTCTATTGTCTAATTAATGATAAAAGAAAAGAAAAGAACAGAGCTGGGATCCATTCTTTATACTTAATTTTGAAGCTCCTGTGTCACCGAATAAAGCAATGCATACAGTCAGCAGGTTCAGTGTCTGTGGGTTCCACATCCACAGGCCACCCAACCACAGATGGGAATATTCTAAAACAATTTGCCTCTGGACCGCACACTTGACAGACCTTTTCTTGTTGTAATTCCCTAAACTCGAGAGTAAAATTACTATGGATGTAGCATTTGCATTGGCTGAGGTGTTACAAGTGGTCTACAGTGATGTCAAGGTACCTGGGAGGGTGTGGGAGGGTTAGATGCAAACACTACATAAATCTCAATCAGCGACTTGGACATCTGTGGATTTGGGCACCCACATGGGGTCCTGGAACCAACTCTCCTGCAGATACCGTGGGACAATGTATTTATCCACACTATTCATGTTTGAGTGCATATTAAAGAATGAAAAGCACAACTGGCACACCAAGAAAGCCTCAAAAAATAAAAATGGAAAAGAACTCTTCAGCCATGAGGTAGCCATCCCTAAAGGTCCTTCTTGATCTCCTGAGGCTCAGAAAGTCCTGTTGGGTTCAGCCTCCATGGAGCCCTTGGAGCCTAGTGGTCCCTGACTTCTAACAGTAATGATGCTGGGATCTAGAAAAGACTGGGGTCCAGCAAGGACAGGGTGGAGCAGGGTCAGTGGGCG
This sequence comes from Castor canadensis, assembly GCF_047511655.1. Taxonomy (NCBI): domain Eukaryota; kingdom Metazoa; phylum Chordata; class Mammalia; order Rodentia; family Castoridae; genus Castor; species Castor canadensis. Next base: position 105,737,148 of record NC_133398.1, read on the forward strand.
TCCTCAGTCCACCCCAGGCCTCAGGGTGCATAGGAGCTGGGTGCAGATGTGGGGCGGACCCCTTGAGCAGCACAGGAAGGACTGCAGGGGACTGGAATCCAGAGCCTAGAGCTGCCCCTAATGGGTGGGAACCAGGCCAAGGAACTGACTCTTTTTAGGTGCTCAGTCTCAGCAATTTGTCTAATTGAACCATGAAAGAAGATCGCTACTAAAAGGAAGATCAACTTTGGACACATCAGTTCTGCACTTTTCCTAGCCTGACTCTCACTTTTGTTTTCTCCCCTCCAGCCTGAGACTGGGATTTGTCTCAGTCTCCCCTGACATCCCTCTCTGTCTTTGTCTGTCCCCTTCTCTGTCCCTGTCTCTCCTTTTTCTCTCTGTTTTTGTCTCTCTCTTTCTGGTGAACTGTAAACTCCTTTTAGATGTGGGCAGCTTAGAAGAGGGGTGGGAGGGGAGACTGAACCGTCACAGGGGACATGGAGCAGCACCAGTTCTGAAAGACCAAATTCCAGGCCTGAGAATGTCACATTGTATTAGTGCTTGGGTAGGCAAGAAGTCAGGGTTGATTGGATGGGGCTGAGATGAGGAGAAAGAAAACACAAAGGGATGGCTTCTACACCTCTAACTTCTTCACTTGACTTATTTTGTCCCTCCAAAGCTGAATGTCCTCGTCCCTAATAAAAATACAGGCATGCCATTCCCTCCCCTGAGGGTGTGCACAGAGAGGAGAGGGGGGATGGACATGGAATGTGGACAGGAATAACGACTGAGCAACAGAGCAGCAATTTCTTTTTCCACATCAGAGGAGGATTTACATTCAAGTACAGCCCTCAGAGGAATTTCCCCAGCCTTGCGAATTTTCTGGTTCCAGTGTCTCTGAGCAGATGCAGATGTCAACAGTGAGGAGATCTGGGTGACAAAAAAGCAGCTCTTTGTATTGTATCTCACTTCAGATTTAAAAAAAAATCAAATTCCTAGTTTAGTGAGCATCAGTGCATTTTGATCAAAATTAGGGCAGGGGACCAGCCGGGGATTGGAGGGACTGTACATCCTAAGAGCTCTTTTGGTGACTTGCAGGCCCCTAAAGCTTGCTCCTGGGAGGACAGTCCCAGATGGGAGAACTTGACTCCTCATCTCCCAAGAGAGCAACAGTATGGTGAGTTCCACTCTGGATTAGTGAAGGGCTCAGTTCAAGGTACAGCTTGGTGTCACCAGGTTAAGTGATGTCCTCTTCAGGCTCCCCCTGAAGCCCACAGTGGCCCAGCAGGGCCGGCTGCTGTGATGGGCTGAGGTGAAGGGTCTTAGTTTTCCAGTGGCTATGACTTCTAAGAAGTCATACAACACTGAGCAGGTTCCAACTTCTCCAAGTGGGTGTGATGACTAAGATCTACCAAGATGGAAAACAGTAGGGAGGCTCCTCAAAAAATGAAAACTAGATCTGCCATGTGGCCCTTCTGGGTATATATCCAAAAGAAATGAAATCAGCCTGCCAAAGAGATACATGCACACCCATGGTTATTGCTGCACGATTCACAGGTGTCCATCAACAGATAATGGATAAAGAAAATGTGATATACATACACAATGGAGTATTATTCAGCCATAAAGAAGAATGAAATCCTGTCATTGGTAGCAAAATGGATTGACCTGAGGGACATTATGCTGAGTGAACTAAATGAAGCACAGAAGGACAAGTACCATGTGTCCTTTCATATATGGACACTAAAACCCTGATCCAAATGTATTCATAGTGATTTACAGAGGCTGGGAATGGTGGACAAAGGAGGCTGAATTTGATCAGTGTGTTTTATGCATGAGTTGAAATATCACACCAAACCCAGTTAATATGTACAATTAATACATGTCAATTAAAAATGAAAGAAAATACTAAGCAGAGCAAACTTTAAACTTTCTAGAAGAAAGAAAAATGAGACTTCAACTGAGAAGTGTCATGTAAAAAAGTGACAAGACAGATACATTTAATCCATCATTGTGATTATCAATGTTCATTTTAGCTCCTGCAATGTGTGTCCTGCTCAGTGAAGGCAAAAGGACAGTCCAGTAACCCTCCCTCATCTTAGGGCATGCGTTCCAAGGCATTCTCATGCCTGAAGCTACAGATAGTCCCAAACCCTGTATCACTCACTACTCATACAGACCGATGGTAAACTCTAATTACTTATAATTAGGCACAGTAAGAGATTAACAACAACAAATAATACTGAGACGAGGTGCCACTCCAGTGGTAGAGCACCTACTTAGCAAGCGAGAGGCCTTGAGATCAAACCCCAGTACCACCAAAGAAAAAACTAAGCAAAAACTAATAATAAAATAGAACAATTCTAACAATATGTCATAATAAGAGTGATTAAAAGTAATGAATTATTTGTTTCTGGAAATTCCTGCTTAATATTTTTCCAGGGGATACGGTAACTGAAAGTGGAAAGCAAAGCTACAGATGAGCCGGGACCCTGTGTGTGGCTCCTGCCACAAACTGAGGACTATGTGCCAGGAGAGGGACCCCAGTACTTTTAAACAGGGAAAAAGAAACCACATAGTATTTAGGGTCACTCAACCCATTTCATTCTTATTAGTTATGTGTATGTGCTTCACATTATGTAAAATTTAAATGCATAAATATGTGTATTATCCATAAAAATGTGTGATTATGAAATATCACACAGAAAGAGAAGTTGAAATTGGAAAGTCTCCTTAACTTATTAACTCAACTCTTTATTTTTTTCACATAGCTCTTTAACTTTATTTTACAATACACATTTTGCCAAACTCTAAAATTTTTAATTCAAAAGCACAGTGGCCCTATAGAAAAACATTGTATCATCAGTAAATATTCATTCTGAGTCTCTCACAAACATGGTTCAGCTTGCTGTACTGACCTGGCAGGACAAGAGAGGGCCCCAGTGTCCACCCACACACCAGAGACCATAGCCTCCTGTACCAGGTATGGAAACAAATCATTGAGTTCATTTTCTTGTAAACAAACAGACATGCTGTTTTGTTGACTTAGAGATTCAGTTGGTCCCAGAGAGTAAAGGCTCTTTACTGGGATTCCTGATGCTCTTCTGCCAGGTACAGGTGTTTCCCTATGGAAGGAGATGTGAGTGTTTGTTGTAGGCAATTCCTCATGACAATGGCATTCATGGCTACATCAGGTCTCACAAGACATTATAAGATATTTGTCTTATAAAGCCTGTGTTTGTTAATATGGATTTTAAAAACAAAACCTGGGAAGGAGATTTTTATGTAGTTCTGAAGCCAAGCTTAGGTTGGTTATAAGGTATCGAGGACAGAAATATCTGACCTGACCACATCAGACAAATGGTAAGAATTTATTTTCTTTCTCCATGTCTTGCTCTTCGGTAAATCTTGAACTTACCAAGAAACTTGGCCAATAATCACTTACAAATAATAACTGACCTGACCTTTTATTCTCTGGATGTTGATACAATTCTTTAGCAAAAGTTAATCAGGAAAAGGAGGCTGGCTATGTAGGATTCTAGGACTTAACACATATGGCTTCTAAAATACGAGGTGATGGAATTTGCATTTTTTCTGTCTAATTTGCATATGAAAACCATCAGTCCCCAATACTCAGATATAATTCCTCACTCAGCTTAATCTGTTCAGGTCAATAACAATTTCTTTTTGTAAAAAATCTCATATATTGTTTTTTTTTAAATCCTTAAGTGTTTAGATTTGAGTTCTGAGGTCCTAATTCTTGAGCAGGTAGCACTGTTCTGGAAATGAATTTTCAGTCAAGTAAAGAAATGGACCCTTGGCCAGACTCAATATTTCTTCTACTCATAAAACTGCCATTTTCATTGGCTATAGACCCCAATGAATTCCTGGTGAATATATGTTCCTTGTCCTCTAGATAATTAACAAACTATGATAATTTCAATCCATGAGTCAGAGTTGTTCATGGACTCTTAGGTGGTAGGATTTAAGAGAAACAAATGAAAGAAAAAAGTCCAACACACGATATTCTCATTGAAATAACCAGTTATTGGCACATGTTGTGTATACAGCAGGCACCCAATCAATGTAAGTGAAGGAACGAGCGAGTTTAAAGGCTGACGCCACCTCTCCATGCTGCCCCCACATGAAGCTCACAAGCCCCACACGGGCAGCTTCTTTCTTCCCGTTCATGTCAATGCATGATAAGCAGCTAAACACAAATCTGGTATACTGAGGATGTGTTAAGAGATCACCTCATTTAACTCATTAGTGAGAAAATGAATGCCAAGGATGCCAAACTGCTTCAAATGGAGTGTAAGGAAATACACACAGCCCCCTGCTGACCCCCAATGTCATTAAAATGCTAGTTTGGGAGAAACTGTTTCTACTACACCGGAACCATATTCATCCCTGGTGGATGAAAATCATTGACAACTTGTTAAGCTTGTATTCATATCTAATCTTACAAACCCTGACAGTAAATAATAGAAAAGAGAAAGCCTACCAGCTGTTGTTCCTGGAACAACAAATAATCCTCAGGTAAGGTTGTTTGACAAGGTTGAATGCTGACATTTATTCTTTTTGCCATTTTTCTTAACAAACACAGCATACAGGATATATCCTGTCTCTTAGAATTCTGAAGACGGGTAACCTTAGACAGCGCAATGGAAAATTTAAGATTGACCATAAATAAATTGATTGTCATATTTGATATTTCCCGAGTTTTTTGATTTGCATCACATACAATCGTTCTCCTCAACCTAAGAACTAGTAATAAAAACATTCGTAGCAGGACTGTCTCCAGCTGCACGTTTTCACAACATAACAATTAGTTGTGGAAACAGTTTGAATTTAGTAGAGTATTCTAAGAGCTCATTATTAGAATCTATTACTTGAATATGGAGGAAAAAGAAGGTGAGACCTGAGCTTTGCTTGTGTATTGGCACAGTGGACCAGAATCACGGCAGGAATGAGTCCTGTGCTAGCAGCAGTACAGAGACGCCTAGAGACAGAAACTCTTGGTCTCAGATGGAAGCGTCCTGTTGCTCCCCATTGTATGGCTGTGTGTTTCATGTATGTCCTTTGTCAAATTGAGGAAGTTCTCTTGTTTCCATAGTTGATTGAGAGATTTTATCCAAAATGGGTATTGTATTTTGTCAAATGCTTTTTCTGTGTCTATCAAGAGCATCACATTTCATTAGACTTTTGGCTTTGAGATACTTGTAGATTCACATGCAGTTGTAAGAAACAATACAGAGAAATCCATGTACCTTCACCCAGTTTCTCCTAATGATAACATCTTTAATGCTACAATACAATATTGCAACAAGGATACAGAACATTTCCATCATTTGAAAGAATCTTCCGATTGCACCTTTACAAACACCCACATTTCCCTCCGATCTACTTTTAAGTTCTCTATTCTGTTCTGTGTCTGTCCTGTACTCTTGATTACTATAGCTGTGTAATAAGTCTCAAAATTGGATAGAATGATTCTACTCACTTTATTTTTCTTTTTCAAAACCGTCTTATGATTGTAGCTACTTTTGCTTTTTCATGTAAACTTTAGATTATCTTTTCTGTATCTATAAAAATCTTGCTGTGATTTTGATAAGAATTGCAAAAACCAAACATCTTTAACATTTTGAGCCTCCCAATCCATGAACGTGGTACATCAAAGACCTTCTTTGATTTTCTGTATCAGCCTTCTGTGGTTTTCAGCATTAGTCCTATGCATGATAGCTAGATTTATACCTAAGTACTCCATTTCTTTTTGAGTAATTATAAATGGTATTGCATTTTTAATTTAATGTATATGTTTGCTGTTGGTATATAGAAATATCAGTAATTCTGAATGTTGATCTTGAATTATAAGACCTTATTAAACTCACTGGTTAATTATAGTTTGATTATCTGGTTTTACTTTTAGGTTCTTTGGAATTTCCTACATAGAAACCATGTCATTTGAAATGGGACAGATTTATTTCTTCCTTTCTGATATGTATGCCTTTTTATCCTTTCTTTCCTCATCATGCTGACTAGAAATTCCAGTACTATGGTGTACAGTGCTGGTGAGAGTAAGCATCCTGGCCTTGTTCCCAGTTTTAGGAGAAGTGACTCAGTCTTTCACCATTGAGTACACTGATAGTTGTAGAGTTGGTGTCAATGTTCTTCATCAAATTGATCAAGGGAATCTTTTTTTTTTTTTTTTTTTTTTTTTCATTTTTCTTTTATTATTCATATGTGCATACAAGGCTTGGTTCATTTCTCCCCCCTGCCCCCACCCCCTCCCTTACCACCCACTCCACCCCCTCCCGCTCCCCCCCTCAATACCCAGCAGAAACTATTTTGCCCTTACCTCTAATTTTGTTGTAGAGAGAGTATAAGCAATAATAGGAAGGAACAAGGGGTTTTGCTGGTTGAGATAAGGATAGCTATACAGGGCATTGACTCACATTGATTTCCTGTGTGTGGGTGTTACCTTCTAGTATCTAGTATCTGGGAATCTTAATTGTCATTTTTTTCTCTCAGTTTTTACCATTGAATTTGATGAAATCTTTTCCGTATTGATTGACATGATCACATGATCTCTTTTGCTTACATTGATTGATTTCCAAATCAATCAATTGCATTTAAACCAATCAATTTTAAGCATCATACCCCTGGTATAAACCAAACTTGGTTATATTATCTAATTCTTTGCATAGTTTATATGTTCTATGTGCCAATATTTTATTAAGAATTTTTATAGCTATATTCATAAGGGATGTTGTTGTACAGTTTTATTTTTTTCACTGCCTTTGTCTAGTTTTAATATCTGGGTAAGACAGGCTTCATAAAATGCACAAGGAAGTGTTTCCTCCTTTTCTATTTTCTGTATGATTGAGATAAAATCTTCTCTAATTCTCTAGTGAAATAATTTGTAGCTAGAGACTCCTTTTTTGTGAGTCATTAAAATACAAATTCCATTTCTTTAATAGTTATAGGAACATTCAAATTGTCATTTTCATGTTGAATGGGCCCATCTTGTAAATATTGGCCTATTGTGTAGACTTGGTCATAGTACTTCCTAATTATCCTTTCTATGTCTGTAGTGATAGTCTGTGTTTTAGTGCTGATATTGATCATTTATATCTTCTCATTTTTTCCAGTCTTCTGAGAAATTTCTCTCATTCATGATCTCAAAAAATGGCTTCTAGTTTTATTGGTAGTTTCCATTGTTTTATTGACTTCAATTTCATTTATTTCTGCTCTGATATTTGCTCCTTGTTTCTTTGTGCTTCTTGTGTTGTTCTTTTTCTATATGTTTGATGTAGGAGAATTAACCTCTTTCCTAGTGACTGTATTTCCTGATATGAGTTTCCCTCTCACTGCATACTCATTAGCTGTGTTACATTGATTTTTCTGCTGTACTATATTTTCATTTCCATTCAGTTCAATGTATTTTTGAAAAAATTTCCCTTCAGACTTCCATTTTCATGGTGAATTAAAGTACACCATTACGTTCCAAGTGTTTTTTTATCTTTTATCAATTTTTACTCTAATTCCAACATGGGCAGAAAACTCACCTTGTATGACTCACTTTTTAAAACTTATCAAGATTTATTTTATTGCTTAGGATATGATCTGTTTTAAAATATGTTCCATGCATGATTTTCTATAGTATTAATTATTAAGAGAGGATGTTGAAGTCTTCAATTATCATTGTGAATTTGTCTTTTTAATTCTTTTTCAATTATCCCATTCTTTAAATTAGTGTTTTGTCTTTGCATATTTTGTTGCTGCATTACTTAGTGCATACATGTTCAGGATTAGTGCCTTTCTGGTGATTGATCCTTTACTATATAATATCTCTCTGTCTCTGGTAAATTATTCAATCTGAAGTCTACTTTATCTGATATTAATAAAGCTTCTCCTTTTTTCTTTTGATTAATGTTTGCATGACATATTTTCTTTATTCTTTATTTATAACCTGCCTGGATCATTCTTTTAGTAGTGAGTTTCTTGTAGTCATCAAGAGTCATGTTTTTAAATGTACTTTACTAAGTTCTGTTTTAAATTGGCATTTCTAGGTTATTTACATTTAATGTCATTGGGGACATGTTAGGATTTAGGTCAGCTATTATATTTTTTGTGATTGTTTTCTCACTGTTTTCTTTTTTATCCATTGCTGGGAAGAACCTGAGCAATTTTGGAGTTATCTAGGGTCTTTTAGAGTATTTGTATAGCATTTCAAAGTGGTTGTGTTAGGCATTACATTATACATGTGTTATTTATCAGTTTCCTGTTATAAAAATTTTTATTAATTTGAAGGAAATGTAGAAAGCATATCTGCCTCTCCCATTTATAATTGTCTTAAATGTTTTTCCACAAGCACTTAGAACTGTATCAGATAGCATTATAATTTTGTTTCAGCCATCAAGAGTAATTTAGAAAACTGAAGAAGGAAATTTTGTTCTATTTGTTCATATTTTTACTAAGTTCTTTTCTCCATCCTCATGTTACAAAAATTCCTTATTTTATCATTTTCTTTGTGTTAAAAATCCCCTTTAGCTATTTTTTTAGACTTAGCTCCTGGTGAGAAATTCTCTTAATTTTTCTTCATGTGAGAAAGTCTTGATTTTTGCTTTCATTCCTAAAGGATGTAATAGAAGTCAGTTGACAGTTTTTTTTTTCTTTTGGTACTTATTAAAAATGTTGTGCCACTTCCTTCTAGTTTCCCCTGAGAAATCAGTTGTCATTTGACAATTAAGTCAAGATATCCTTTCTATTTTGCTACTGAAATATTTTAATATTTTTGTCTTTAGTTTTCAAAAGGTTTATTACGATGTGTCTTGGTGTGGATTGCTTTGATGGTGGATTGCTTGGAGCTCGCTCAGCTTTTTGAATCTAAAGGATTAGTTCTTTTGCCACATTTGGGATATATTCAGCCATTATTTATTTGAACATATTTTGGGGCCTTCCATCTTTCTCCTCTCCTTATAAGAGCTCCATTCTTACCCTTTTCTGTCAATGGTATAGAAAGCCAGAGTCCTTGCAGCCTCCACTGACAGCATGGTGGCAGGAGGTTTCTTGTTATGGGGTAGGAATGAAAGTCCAGGCTCTCTCCTTGGGCTTCTCTGATTCCACCCTGGGTGGAGAAATAGGGATGGGGATGAGAAGAGGTTTGGAACACTTTCTTACATAAAGTTGGTAATCTAGGGTCTCTACTTGTCCTTTCCTGTTGGGACAGGGGATCCCACAGTATTATCTGTGGATTTTGCTGATGTATAGTAGTTATTGTCTAAAAGTTTAATATTTTGCAAAGCTAAAAGGAGGATTTTTTAAAAAGTTATTTCTCTTTGAATAGCTATGTTGGCATGTCCTTGTTTCTAACTTCTTCAGCACCCATTCTGGGATACAAGAGACAAAAGAAATCCCAAGGAATGCATCACTGTGTTGTTCTTTAGGCTTAGGTCCCTACCTGATCTTCTTTTTCTCTTTTCTTCCTCTTCCACCTTGAGATTATCCTTGTTTTGTTTTTTAAATAAGTGTGTGTGTGTGTGTGTGTGTGTGTGTGTGTGTGGTATAGAGATGGAAATGAAAGTGAGAGTTAATGGTTTTTGTTAATCCAACCTTGCATTCCTGAGATAAACCCCTCTTGGTCATAACATATTGTTATCTTTTTGTATGGTTAATATGGTGTTGAGTCTAGGGATAATTATGCCCCACAACTGAGGTAAGACCTTTCTGTGTTATCTACTTAGAGTTCTGTGAATCCATGTTGTCAGTGTAAGTGATTGGGAGAGTCAGAATCTGCAGCCCATGTGAACACTGAAGGTGGTATCTTCAGTCCTTTCAGATGGCTCTTTCACTGGTCATGGGTAATTTCCCAACATGCATACTCTAATTAGTGCTTAGTTAAAAGAATACCATCAATAGGTGAATAGATTAAACAAATGTGGTACATGCGTAAAATGGAGTACAACTCATAAGCTAAAATGAAACAAACTAAAGATGGTAGTTACCATGTGGGTAAATTCCAAAATAATTTTTCTGAGTGAAGGAATCCAGACCACATCCAACTTCTACTCTTTCTCTATTTGTATAAAATTCCAGGAAATGCTGTCCAATTTGTGACAGAGAACAGATCAGAGATTGTCTGTGCTTGTAGGTGTATGTGATATGGAGAGAGATTAAAACTGGGAAATGAGGAAACTTGAGGGTGCAGTCTATGACATTTTGTTATCTTGTCATGAAAATAGAGTCCTAAATGCACTTTATATACTTACTTTAGACTACTTTTACCTCCTTATTTTTAAGGAATTCTGAATAAAACACTGTCCATATTTTCACAGCATGAACAGAGATGATATAGGGAGAAAATTCCAAAAGGTTAGGGCTGTATTTTCAGGAATTCATCTTTTCATCTAAGTTAGGATTCTTAGGCCAGCAGTTTGTTTTCCACTGGATACATATGTTTAAGATGCTCAAATTTTCCTTTTAACTATGACTACTAGGTGACTCATTAATGTTAGGTGTGATTTGTCAATCAAAAATAGTATGAGTAATAAAAATAAATAAATAAATTAGGCATGTACTTGAAAAGAATCATATTTTTATCATTTTGTAAATTAGTCTTTGATAACACTACATTTATAAAATGCAAAATATATTTATTTAAATTATTGATACACATTCTTTACGAGAACATATCTACAAACGTTAATTCTGAAACACTCTTATCTCTTAACTCCTTGCCTGTACAGTTGATCTGTGGAAATGACTGCTTATCACTCAACTTTTGATCACTTGCGGACTCTAAGGAGTACAACTATGTGCTTAAGCAGAGCAAATAAAATTTCGTGACTTAAGGCATGATGTGAAAATGAGGCTGAGACACAGAATGCCCGTACATTTCAAGGCAAATGCCAGCATCCATCTGGAAATGTGGGAGATGGTGTAGAATCCAGCCGAACTGTATGAAGTAGAGAGCACATGGTCTGTTAAGGGAAGTGAGTGTGAGTGTCAAGAGAGTGGGTGATTTATACTTTGGTATTTGTGCCCACATCTAACTGTTGTGGGAATAATTGTCTCTATAGTATCTTTCAAAGGTGAGTCAGCAAAGACAGGAAAATGATGAGGAAAAGTGGCTAAGAAAAAATTTGGATAAGAGAAAAGTTGAAAGAGTCTGGATAACTATGACAACATTGACTTATTGTTGGGGGGTGGGGCTGGGGCTGTAGCTAAGTAGTTGAGTATTTGCCTGGCATGCATGATCCCCAGTGTGAAAAAAACAAAAACAAGCAAACAAAAAAGATCGGGAACAGACATCCTGGGGAGGTAGTACTCAGTTATGCAGCTGTGGATGACAGTCACCTGAGAAAACACAAGCAACACCCACCACCAACACAGGTCTGTGACATGGGCAGGCGCTCATCCCCAGGGCTGCTGTTCTGCAGAACACTAAAACATACCCCCTCCCCACAGATGGCTCAGCAGGTGAGCTGAGAAAGTTGTTCTGAAGAGACAAACTCGAGCTGAAGTTTTCAGTTGACCCTCTGCATTCTCCAGCACTTGGCAATTCTACTCACAAAAAAATTATAGGCCTCAATGGAATTTCCCTCTTTCAAAGATGACTTATGAGCACAAAATGTTCAACCTCAGGCCTGTGCATAAATACTACTCTTGTTTCTGTCATTGCTACTTCCAAAGAGAGAAGGAGAGAGAGAGGGAGAAAAGGGGGAGGAGGAAGAGAGAGAGAGAGAGAGAGAGAGAGAGAGAGGGAACATCAAAGTAAATAACCATCATAGTAAAGAACATGCTTCAGGATAAGAATTGTTCTAAGCACAAGAAAAAGATCAAATGATTGTCATCTACAGTATTAAAGGAAAAAACAGACACTGGGGAATAAAAGAGCTCAAGGAAGAGATTAAAGAAATGAAAGAAAAGACAGGTTAATTGAGTTGGAATTATTAGAGAAAGGAAGTTTAAGATAATAAAATGTTATAGAAATAAAAACCACAGTAGAAACAGCAAGAGTAAAACTAGAAACTGCTGGAAATAGATTCAATGTGAGGTCAAAAGCTTTGAAAGACCACACAAGCAAAATGGAAAAGCATAAAAAAAGTTTTGGGAAAAATAATATATGTAGGAAATTAGATGAAGAAAATTCAACGTGTGCACAATTGAGTTATATGAAGAGGAGAAGAGAAAAATGTTGAAAGTTCTGATGGTGTTCAAAAATGTAAAGATGTGAAAATAGAAGAAAAATAGCTTGAGTTGCTTACAAAAAGAAAATAGATTTGCTTCAGAATTCCCTGAGCAACTATTTCAATGGCAGAGCACAGTGGAGAAAGAACAGACAATTCTGAGGGGAAAAAAATCCAACTAGAACTTATTATGTGTAGTTGAATTATCCTTCCCACATGGGCAAGAGGAATAAATTATTATGCATGGATTTTTGGTGCTTATAAGATTTATCCTTCCGCCTTAAAAATGACAAAGCCAATCATCTTCCCAATTTGATTCAGGACTTCTGAAGAAGAATCCATATTGGAGAATATTTAATCTATTAAGTTTAAATATCAGCTGGGGATAGATAGTTCAGTGGTAGAGTGCTTGCTTAAATGTGTTTGATCGCTGCACCACATACACACACATACACACCACACACACACACCACACATACCACACACACACCACACACACACTACACACACACACCACACACACACACACACACCACACACACACATACCACACACACACACTGCACACATATACACACACACTCATGCACACACACGCGCACACACGTACTGACTAGCTTATCTTTCACGGTGTAAGAACAAGTGATACTAAACCTCACGAATTAATAACAATGGCATATATCTCATCATTTACAAAGATAACCACTTGAAGAAAGAAGAAGAGAATGTTAGTAAATTTGGACTACCACCACAAAATACCACACATCTAGTGTATGAAACAACAAGAATTTCTTTCCCCCAGTTCTCAAAGTGGAGGTCTAAGATCAAGGTAGCTGTTTCTTTGGTACTCGTAATGGCTGTCTTACTGATGGGCAAATAGCTACCTTCTTGCTGTGTTCTCACACAGTGGGGAGCACAGGGGCTTATGGGGGCAATCTCTGGTCTCTCTTTCGCTTCCTGTAAGGGCGTTAACCCTATCATGAGGGTTCCACCCTCCTAACCACCTTTAAACAGAATTACCTCGAAAGATCCCTTCTCCAAATACCATCACACTGGAGGTTAGGACTTCAGTGTATGAATGAGGACTGACACACACATTTAGTTAATAACAGAGAGAGAATAAAACTCCCAAATGACCAGCACACAAATCCCCCCCCAAGACTCACTTTAAAACCTAAACCCAAAGAAGCATTGAATTACAAATGATTGCAAATATATTAGGCCTATCTATTATAACTATAGATACGAAATCTGTAAAACAGAATTCTTTTGTTCAATCCAAAAGCTCATTATATGCCAAAAGTATGAGATACATTAAAAATATTACGAAGTTTGAGACTGGGCACAATGGCTCATACCTGTAATCCCAGTTAATCAAGAGGTGGAAATCAGGATGCTAGCAGTTTGAAGCCAACTCTGGCAAAAAGTTAGTGGGTCCCCATGTAAATCAATAAGCCAGATGTGCACATGTGATCCCATCCATGCAGGAGCCTAGGTGGTGGGATCACTGTCCAGGCTGGCCCCAGGCAAAAACACACGAGACCCTCCCTGAAAAATAAGTAAAGCAGAAAAAGAGATGGGGGGAGGGCTCAAGAAGCAGAACACCTGACTAGTAAGTGCAAGGTCCTGAGTTCAAACCCTACTCCAACCAAAATAAGAAAAAAATAATTTCAAAGTGATCATAAAAATGAAACTCTCACAGGTCACTTTCAATATTTAAAAGGAAAACTAACAAGAAATTAGTGTTGCTTTTATCAGGGCAATAGCAAGATAATTTCTTGGGGCAGAGTAGTCTCAACAGATGGTGCTGTGAAGAATGGAGCTGGACCACTTACAGTGCAAACAAAAGTCTACTCACCAAAATGTGAGAGCTGACTCTATACAACCCTTAGGAGAAAACATGTACTCGTGACCTTGGATTTGGCAGTGAACTCTCTGATATGATGCTGAAAGTACATGGACGAGAAGGAAAAATAGACAAATTTGACTTCATAAGAACTAAAGATTTTTAAGCATTAAAAGACATTGTTAAGAAAATGAAAAGACAGAATAGGACAGACATTTTGAAATCAAGTATCTGATAAGTGATGAATATTTTAAATATATAAAGAACTCCCAAAACACAACAAATAGACAACCCAATTTAAAAATGGACTTCAACAGTGGTGACTGGATAACATTGTGACTATACCAAAAATCACACACAAAAACATCTAGTCAAGTTAGCTAAGTGGTTCAAGTGCTATAGCACCAGTCTAGCAAGCATGAGGCCCTGAGTTCAAACCCCAGTACCACCCAAAACCATTCTAATTTAAAATGTTTAATTTTGGACTGGCAGAGTGGCTCTTGTAGTAGTGTGTCTGCCTAGCAAACATGAGGTTCTGAGTTCAAATTCTGGTACTGCAAAAAATGCTTAATTTTTATGTGAATTTCATTTCAATAAAAAAACAAAACACAGGACTTAGTCAATTTTCATATATATATATAGAGAGAGAGAGAGAGAGAGTAAATATCAACCAGATCTGTGTCATTGATGAAATGGACAGTAGGAAGTGTTGACAAGGTTAGGATATCCAGGATATTGGAACTCTCAAACATCTCTGGTGGAATATAAAGTGATACAGCCATTGTGGGGAACAATTTCACAGTAAGTTAAATATGGGATTACCATATGACCTAGCAATTTCAAGGCTAGGTATATACCTAACAGATATTCAAACAAATGTTTTTACACAGTTGCTCACAGTAGCACTAGTCACAATCATCACTGGGCGGAAACAATTTAAATATCCACTGAAGGACGAATGGACATGGACAGCATCTAACATATAAATATAAAATGAATGAAAATAAATGCCCAGTGGAATATTACTCAGTCATAAAAAGGTATGATACATGCTACGAGGTGGATGAAACTTGAAATCATTTGCTAAGTGAAAGAATTCAGACCCAGAAATTCACATATTGCCTAACTCCTATTATAGAAACTTTCCAGAGAAGAAAGCAGACTGGTGGTCATCAGGGCTGGGGAGAAGGATAAATGATGGATCAGTGCCTCATACACATAAGGTTTGATTTTGGGTGATGACAATATTTTGGAACTAGGGAGAGTTGGTGTTTGGACAACATTGTGAATGTGCCAAGTGCCACGAAATTGGCTACTTTAAAATGCTTAGTTTTTCTAGATCCATGTATATCACCCTATACCAATATTAACTCAAAATGGATCAAGGATCTTAATATCAGACCCCAAACTCTAAAGTTGATACAGGAAAGAGTAGGAAATACTCCGGAGTTAGTAGGTATAGGTAAGAACTTTCTCAACGAAACCCCAGCAGCACAGCAACTAAGAGATAGCATAGATAAATGGGACCTCATAAAACTAAAAAGCTTCCGCTCATCAAAAGAAATGGTCTCTAAACTGAAGAGAACACCCACACAGTGGGAGAAAATATTTGCCAGC
The DNA here is from genome assembly GCF_047511655.1 of Castor canadensis. Taxonomy (NCBI): domain Eukaryota; kingdom Metazoa; phylum Chordata; class Mammalia; order Rodentia; family Castoridae; genus Castor; species Castor canadensis. The sequence goes on from NC_133398.1 coordinate 105,752,781, forward strand.
TACACATCAGACAAAGGACTGATAACCAGAATATATAGGGAACTTAAAAAACTAAATTCTCCCAAAACTAATGAACCAATAAAGAAATGGGCACGTGAACTAAACAGAGCTTTCTCAAAAGAAGAAATTCAAATGGCCAGAAAACGCATGAAAAAATACTCACCATCTCTAGCAATAAAGGAAATGCAAATTAAAACCACACTAAGATTCCACCTCACCCCTGTTAGAATAGCCATCATCAGCAACACCACCACCAACAGGTGTTGGCGAGGATGCAGGGAAAAAGGAACCATTTTGCACTGTTGGTGGGAATGTAAACTAGTACAACCACTCTGGAAAAAATTTGGAGGCTACTTAAAAAGCTGGACATCGATCTACCATTTGATCCAGCAATACCACTCTTGGGGATATACCCAAAAGACTGTGACACAGATTACTCCAGAGACACCTGCACACCCATGTTTATTGCAGCACTATTCACAATAGTCAAGTTATGGAAACAGCCAAGATGCCCCACCACTGACCAATGGATTAAGAAAATGTGGTATTTATACACAATGGAATTTTATGCAGCCATGAAGAAGAACGAAATGTTATCATTCGCTGGTAAATGGATGGAATTGGAGAACATCATTCTGAGTGAGGTTAGCCTGGCCCAAAAGACCAAAAATCGTATGTTCTCCCTCATATGTGGACATTAGATCAAGGGCAAACACAACAAGGGGATTGGACTATGAGCACATGATAAAAGCGAGAGCACACAAGGGAGGGGTGAGGATAGGTAAGACACCTAAAAAACTAGCTAGCATTTGTTGCCCTTAACGCAGAGAAACTAAAGCAGATACCTTAAAGCAACTGAGGCCAATAGGAAAAGGGGACCAGGAACTAGAGAAAAGGTTAGATCAAAAAGAATTAACCTAGAAGGTAACACACATGCACAGGAAATTAATGTGAGTCAACTCCCTGTATAGCTATCCTTATCTCAACCAGCAAAAACCCTTGTTCCTTCCTATTATTGCTTATACTCCTCTACAACAAAATTAGAGATAAGGGCAAAATAGTTTCTGCTGGGTATTGAGGGGGTGGGGGGGAGAGGGAGAGGGTGGGGTGGGTGGTAAGGGAAGGAGTGGGGGCAGGGGGGAGAAATGACCCAAGCCTTGTATGCACATATAATATGAATAATAAAATAATTTAAAAAATGAAAAAAAAGTTCTATTAGTGTGTGATAGGTGTACAGTTGTACATTGTGGTATTTCCATATATGTATATAATGTACCCCAGTTTGGTTCACGTGCTCCATTTTTTCCCTCTTCCCTCATTCCCCTTCTTAAGGTGACTTCATCCAGTTTCAATGTTCCATATTCGTGCATATGTACAAAGTGCATCAACTATACTCACCCTCCTTTACCCTCTTCATTGACCTCCCCAACACAGCTACCCTCCCCTTAACATGACCTGCTTTGCTTTCCTGTCCTTTATTGTCTCAGTGTTTGTTCATTGTTTCATGGGGATTTTGCCTTGGTATTTTATCTGTAAAATATTGTGTTTAAATAGTCTAACCCCCTCATGACTCTTCCTTATACCTTTCCCCTCCCCCATGTTTCAACAGTTTTCAATGTGTTTCGTTGTGTCTTATTCCTTTACAATATTATTCCCTCTTTATTATTCTTTTCCTCCTCCCTTAGTCTCCTCTAACAATCCCACTATTGAAAACATGGTGTATATTTGTATATACATATATATGTATGTGTAGTATTGCTTGTATTTGTATTTGTCTCTATCTTCCACTTAAGAGAAAAACCATGTGGCCTTTGTCTTTCTGAACCTAGCTAACTTCACTTAAGATGGTGTCCTCCAGTTCCAGTTCCATCCATTTACCTGTGAACAACAAAATTTCATTCTTCTTTATGCCTAAATAATATATATATTATAATTATATATAATATAGTCAATATATTATAATACATATACACACATATATACATATATCACATTTTATTAATCCCTTCATCAATTGTAGGACATCTCGGCTATTTCCATAGCTTGGCTATTGGAATAATGCTGCAGTAAACATGGGTGTGTAGGTGCCTTTATTGGATCCTGACTTCCATTCCTTTGGATATAGATATGCCCAGGAGTGGTATTGCTGGATCCTACGGTATTGTCTCTGGTTGTACTTACTGGTTTTGCCCTAATCAAGGGGGAACCCATTGCATTTGGTTACAGTTTCAGCAACCTTTGGTCTTCATGATTGTGAAGGTGCATGACCTCTTTAGGAAGGCAAGTCTTCTTGTTTGAAAACAGCAGTTTCCATGTTTCCCACCAAGGGACCTTCTCTAAGAAGGCAATACTGGAGGCCATTTGGAGTTCCTTTTAGAAGACTTTGCTTTAACTTTATGACAAGGATACATATGTTCCTACCTTGAGACTTTGTGCAGTGTTATGGTGTGCTTGTCCAGGAGTGCAGATGATAACTTATCTATAAATAAATGGAAATAGAAGATAAGTTGTATATTTATTTTCCCCTTCTACATTTTCTCACTGGCACACTTCGACATTTTTCAGATCAAGAGTATAAAAGAGTGACTGAAAAGCAACTTGAATAGCAAGCAACTTGCCACCAAGACTAGATTGCTTACCACAATATTCCCGGCTTTGAATCTCAGTCCTGGCACATGGGATATACTCAATCATTATTTTATTCGATGAATGAATAAATGACAGAAAAGGAATCTGGTATTTCTGCTCTTTATTTCCTGGCTTCTCAAAATCCCAACATCCTTCACACTGAGAGAAAGAGAGGAGCCAGTGGTAGCACTGGGGTTTGAACTCAGGGCCTCACTCTTGTTGGGAGGCCTCTACCCCTTAAACCACTCCACCAACCATTTTTTGTGTTGCATTTTTTCGAGATAGGGTCTTATGAACTACTTGCCCAGGCTGGCTTTGAACCGCCAGCCTCCTGATCTCGGCCTACTGAGTAGTTAGGATTACAGGTGTGACCTACTGCTCATACCTGTCCAGAAGGAAAATGACATCTTTTTTTTTTTTCATTTTTCTTTTATTATTCATATGTGCATACAAGGCTTGGTTCATTTCTCCCCCCTGCCCCCACCCCCTCCCTTACCACCCACTCCGCCCCCTCCCTCTCCCCCCCCAATACCCAGCAGAAACTATTTTGCCCTTATTTCTAATTTTGTTGTAGAGAGAGTATAAGCAATAATAGGAAGGAACAAGGGTTTTTGCTGGTTGAGATAAGGATAGCTATACAGGGCATTGACTCACATTGATTTCCTGTGCGTGGGTGTTACCTTCTAGGTTAATTCTTTTTGATCTAACCTTTTCTCTAGTTCCTGTTCCCCTTTTCCTATTGGCCTCAGTTGCTTTAAGGTATCTGCTTTAGTTTCTCTGCGTTAAGGGCAACAAATGCTAGCTAGTTTTTTAGGTGTCTTACCTATCCTCACCCCTCCCTTGTGTGCTCTCGCTTTTATCATGTGCTCATAGTCCAATCCCCTTGTTGTGTTTGCCCTTGATCTAATGTCCACATATGAGGGAGAACATACGATTTTTGGTTTTTTGAGCCAGGCTAACCTCACTCAGAATGATGTTCTCCAATTCCATCCATTTACCAGCGAATGATAACATTTCGTTCTTCTTCATGGCTGCATAGAATTCCATTGTGTATAGATACCACATTTTCTTAATCCATTGGTCAGTGGTGGGGCATCTTGGCTGTTTCCATAACTTGGCTATTGTGAATAGTGCCGCAATAAACATGGATGTGCAGGTGCCTCTGGAGTAACAGTTTTTTGGGTATATCCCCAAGAGTGGTATTGCTGGATCAAATGGTAGATCGATGTCCAGCTTTTTAAGTAGCCTCCAAATTTTTTTCCAGAGTGATTGTACTAGTCTACATTCCCACCAACAGTGTAAGAGGGTTCCTTTTTCCCCGCATCCTCGCCAACACCTGTTTGGTGGTGGTGTTGCTGATGATGGCTATTCTAACAGGGGTGAGGTGGAATCTTAGTGTGGTTTTAATTTGCATTTCCTTTATTGCTAGAGATGGTGAGCATTTTTTCATGTGTTTTCTGGCCATTTGAATTTCTTCTTTTGAGAAAGTTCTGTTTAGTTCACGTGCCCATTTCTTTATTGGTTCATTAGTTTTGGGAGAATTTAGTTTTTTAAGTTCCCTGTATATTCTGGTTATCAGTCCTTTGTCTGATGTATAGTTGGCAAATATTTTCTCCCACTGTGTGGGTGTTCTCTTCAGTTTAGAGACCATTTCTTTTGATGAACAGAAGCTTTTTAGTTTTATGAGGTCCCATTTATCTATGCTATCTCTTAGTTGCTGTGCTGCTGGGGTTTCGTTGAGAAAGTTCTTACCTATACCTACTAACTCCAGAGTATTTCCTACTCTTTCTTGTATCAACTTAAGAGTTTGGGGTCTGATATTAAGATCCTCCATTTTGAGTTAATCTTGGTATAGGGTGATATACATGGATCTAGTTGCAGTTTTTTGCAGACTGCTAACCAGGGAAAATGACATCTTAATTATCTCAAAGCAATAGTGAAAATCTGGTTATTCTCCTTCTTCTGTAGATCCCCACTGATGACCCAGGCTAGCATGGAGAGACTCCTGGGGAGCTAATTCCATGCTCAAGGCTGGTGGTTTAAGCCAAAATACTAAGGGTTTGAATCCTCTTCCTGTGAGTGATATGCAGAAAGGATGGCCCTGATGAAAAGTATGTTGGGCAGTTCTTCTCAAAAAATAGGTAGTCTAGTCTTCCCACAATCTATCCCCTCCAACAGAGTAGCCCTGCCTTTAGTCAGCACCTCTGTCTCCCTTAAGCAGGTGTGGGTGTGGTCTTTGCCTGGTTGCTAAACTAAACTATGCAAATTACCAAGCAAAACATCCACTACCTTGCTTTGATATTTCTAGGTCATTCTTTCCAAGATTTCAAGACTTATGTAAATTTTAAATGAATCATTGTCTCCTTCATGTCAGTTTTGAAATTCTGGAGATATGTCAGGATTAGGGTATCCACTTTAAAAATGAAAAACAAAACAAAACAAAAATAACCAGAAGCATCAAACACAACAAGAACTTTGGTTTTTAAACTTAAAAAGGAAAGGAATGGTAACAACCACTTAAATGTTTGGACCAGTAAGAACTGTCTCCTAAATAAAGATTTGACTTTTAAAACTCAGGATTGTTTTTTGATTTATTTTCAGTACTGAGAGTAGAATACAGCACCTCCAGCTGCTCTCCGTCACTTGAATCATGCCCCAGCATTTTTGTTTGCATTCTGTTTTTGAGATAGGGGCTTACTAACTTTGCCCGGGCTGGCCTTAAACTTGCACTCTTCCTGCCTCTACCTCCTGAGTAGTTGGGATTATAAACACGTACTACAACACCCAGTTAAAATTAATTTTAAATTCTGCTTATGGATTGGTAAAAACAGTGGGTAGGCTAAAGATCTATGGTGAAGGTTTTATTCCAGACATTCTACCTAAACTAATCACCCTTTGGTTGATTTTAGAGAACTCAAGACTCCATCATTTTTAATGGATCATTAAAATACAATTTCTTTTTTTTCCCCATGGCAACCATATCTTCTTTTTCTATTAGCATACATTAATTGCACAAAATGGTTTAATTGTGATAGTTCCATAGATGCATACAATGTATTTTGATCAAATCTACCCCCTCTGTTGCACTCCTTTAACTTCTTCCCTCCTCCCCATTTTTTCAAACAATATTTAGTGGGTTTCATCACGCTATCTTCATATATAGAAACATAACATACTCTGATCATGGTCACCCTTCAGTACTCTCTCTTTTCCTTTTTCCCTCCCTTTTACACACATGTCCCATTATTATTATTATTATTTTATATCTGGATTCACATGAGTGAAAACATGCAATATTTGACTTTTTGAATCTGATTAATCTCACTCATCATTTTGATCTCCAGTTCCATACATTTTCCTGCAAATGATAATATTTCATTCTTCTCTATGGCTGAATAATACTCCATTGTGTATATACCACATTTTCTTTATCCATTCATTGGTTGTTGGGCACTTAGACTGATTCCACAGCTTGGCTATTGTGAATAGTGCTGCCATTAAACATGGATGTGCAGGTATCTCTCTTGTACATTGATTTACTCTCCTTTGGATATATGTTTTCAAGAGTGGTACAGCAGAGTCATAAGATAGTTCTATTTTTAGTTTTTTGATGGACCTCCATACTGATTTCCATAGCGGTTACACTAATTTACATTTCCAATAACAATGTATAAGGGTCCCTTTTCCACCCTGCATCCTTTCCATCATTCAGTGTTGTTTTCTTGATGATAGACATTTTGACAGGGGTAAGACAGAATTTCAATGTTGTTTTGATTTTGTTTTTGTTTTTTTTAAAGAACATTTTCTTTTAATGAATTACAAACTAAATTACAAATAATGTTAATAGAGCACTGGAGACAAGAGGTGGGAGAAAGAAAATAATAAAAAGAAAATAGTACTTAAAAAAAAAAACCTGAATTACAAAACCTCAAGGTGCACATGGCAGCAAATTCAGCCACTCTGACAAAAAAACTACTATAACCTATAACCTGAAATATAAATATAATTGTTCATCCTTCTTTTAAAGAAATATTTTTCCCAGTCATTCCTCCTCCCACTGTACCCCCAGTCACAACCCTGAAAAAAGTGTCAGTATTCTCAAAATGACATCTAAACCTTCACTTCCACTATGAGGCAAGGAGTGGCTTTCAGAGGAAGATGGGAGCAGGGATTCCTGGCAACTGAAGAACTAAAAATCCTAAAAGAAAAATTCAAACTTCTTTCACCTGCCTTATAAGGCCATGGTGAAGCACAATCCCTGTCCACTGGGCCTCCCAAACCCCTCTTGCTCATAGGAGGGACACACAAAGGAACCGCAGGGAATCATTTCTTCTCCTTCTCCCCAATGAGCCTGCATCTTGAGTCTCCCAACCTGTTAAGTGATGTGAAACACTGAGGCATAAACTGATTTGATCTATTTTTTTTTAACCTAATTCTTCAAAAGAGACCCCTTGGTTTTTCTTGGTTCTCAAATGTTCTAATTTAGCCCCCTGTTATCAGTTGACCTTTATAAAAACAGTGGCAGCAGGAGGTTTGGGGTACCTGTCATCCTAACCACAGGAAATATTATATGATATTCAGAGATTGGGATGGCAAACCTGATGGTGGGGGAGAAGTCAGTTTTTGTTTTGATTTGCTTTGATCACTGAGTCCTCCTCAGTGATGACTAAGAGGAGTGACAGATGGTGGTAAAGATTGAGTTAAGTGCATCTAATACTGAAATTTCCTTTCCTTTTGACCTGTTCCTCCCCTCCACTTCTGAATGCCCAGAATTGGCTGGCCAAGAGGGGAAGGTGAGTGCTAAGGCAGCCAGAAAAGATCAGAGTGCCCACCTGCGTGGGCCCAGAGCCAAGTCAGATCAAGCCCACACTAGAGGAGAGGGTGAGACTGAAGGTGATGGCTTTGGGAAGGACATCAGAGTCGAAGGTGGGGTACTGGCTTGGTCACATCCTGGAAGAAAGGGTGAGCCAGTGCTGCTTTTGCCGAAATCCGTTTGTTGGGGTCATAGTGCAGCATTTGCGATAACAAGCTTCGTCCATCTTCATCCAAGGGAGGCACAACTTTGCCAAAATCTTGCCGGGCCCACTTGGGGAAACTCGGCTTATAATCAGGCACAGATGTAACTCCTGGCCAAACCACCTCATCTGGGGTCCCCAGAGTCCGGAAGATCCGGAAGAGCTGGTCAATCTCAGAATCTCCAGGAAATAGGGCCCGGCGGGTCACCATCTCAGCAAAAATGCAGCCCAGGCTCCAGATGTCCACGGCTGTGGAGTAGTATTTGCAGCCCAGAAGGATTTCAGGTGCTCGGTACCACAAGGTCACCACCTCATGGGTATAAGTACGCACAGGAACTCCAAAGGCTCTGGCTAGTCCAAAGATTGCCAGCTTGATGGCCCCCTCTGTGTTGATAAGCAGATTCTGGGGCTTAAGGTCTCGGTGTAGGACTCCATGAGAATGGCGGAAAGCTAGGCCCTGGAGCAGCTGGAACAGGTAACTCTTGATGAGGGGTAGAAGAATGCCAGCGAGGGCAGAGCATCCATGAATTTCTTGAGATCTTGGTGCAGAAATTCAAAAACCAGATAGAGTTTATTTTCTGTGCGGATGACATCTAGCAGCTTGACAATATTAGGGTGCTTAAGTTCCTCAAGCAGAGAGATCTCTCGGATGGCAGTACTGGGTACACCCTCAGTCTCAGTGTCCAGGCGGATTTTTTTAAGCGCCACCACTTCTCCAGTCAACTTGGTTTTGGCTTTGTACACAACTCCGTACGCGCCCTCTCCGATCTTTTCTACCTTTTGGAAGTTCTCCGTGAAGCGCTAGCGAGTCGGGGGGTCAGCCCGGCCCTGGAGAACGGGCCTGGGAACCCTGAAGAAGGCGTGCCAGACTCTCGGGGGCCGAGGAGAGGGAAACAGGGTCCAGCACCGTGGCCTGAGATCCGGATGGAACGCAGTGTATCTTGTTTTGATTTTGAAACGCAATTTCTTACTGGTAGGGGTATCTTCACATTTTTCCTAATTTTCAAATATGAAGTAAACCACATTGAGAATTTGGAAATCCAAAATCTTAAAGCAAATGCCACTTTCAGAAAAGGGTTGTGCTTGTGAGGGAATTTGTGAAGCCAGACAAGTGGCCCAGGAAGAGGCCTGGGTGGGTTTTATCATGAGCTCCTGTGCAAAGGTCAGCAAGGACAAGAGGTCTGTGAAGTTGCTGTCAGCAATCTCTATAATGCCACCAGAAAGATGTTGCAGGGTTGCTGCTCAATGTGAGGGGTTGGATAGATGGATGGATGGATGGATGGATAAATAGGAGGGTGGATGAAAAGAAGTTGGGGGAATATTTAGGCTTTAGAAAACGTTTCTGATGTTTGGAATTTTTCAAAGGAAGTTATTTTCTTGGTTTCCTGGGTTTGCCTTATTTCCTCCTACTTACATTTTTTTCTCCAAAAAGGTTAAGAACTCCTAACTTATGGGGAGAAGCTGAAGCTTAGGGCACTACAAAAAGCTGACAGTGAGATCACAGGACACAGGCAACTACCTAGGGACTGGTGGTTTGGGTCACAAAAGGAAGGGAAAACGCTAAGTTTAGAATTAACATGAAAAGGCTATGACAAAAAGGAAGTGGTCAGGGAGCAATTTAGAGATAAAATAATTGGATTTGAGAAATAAAACAGTTTCACTGGATGACTTGTAGGCAAATTACCCTAGCCTCTTTGTTCACATGCCTCAAGAACGGGAATGGCCGGGCATTGCCTCGGGTTCTGAAATAACATAATAGGAAAAGGATCCAAGTTGAATTGCAAGTATTTTAAAATACATTTAAAATATTTTTATCAAAGTGATAGATACATAGTTAAAATTTTTTCATTTTTTAGTAATTTAGGACTTACTTTTGTTAGAGTATGTTGTCAAATATCAAATATTGTATTTGTACTTTTAACATTATAACACAATATAAAACACAAAATATCCAGTGTTAACTCTGATCTGCCATGCCTGCCTGATTTGGATTTGGATGCTGGATATTTTATATCTTATAGAACGAACTTCCAAAGCTCCATCAATGCTTATAGTATGTATTATTGTTATTCCTTACCAAAATTTTCATAAAACTTAAAAGGTTGGTATGAAAAGTAGTTATTCCTTTTCTTGAATATCCTAAAACATGGTTTTAGAAGGTTTGAATCAACCTTCAAATTTTTAGAGCATGAAAGACATACCAATAGAGTACTCTATAATGTTTTAACACAGGAGAATTTTGTTTCTAATTTTGCCAGAAACACTTTCAACTTTCAGATATTTTTCAAAAACATCCTAATCAAACATAAAAGGTTTGGATTAAGTTATTTCTTAGTACGAATAATATATGACAATCAAATTCTCAAAAGCATCCAAAGTGCTTTATAATTGTTAAACAACTCATTTGTGTGGTAGAAGACATGAGAAAACTTACAGAAACAGAAAGAAATCTCAAACTATTCCAATTCCTGAGATAAGGAATTTGCAAGTTAATTATTGTGCTGCTTGGAAAGCATGCTTTACTTATACTCTAAAATTCACCTTAATCACTTGACATGTAACTTAATACCTAAAGAGACTATAGCTAGCGCTGGTGGAGAGGCTAAGTGACAAAGTGACTGCCTAGCAAGTGTGAGGCCTTGAGTTCAAACCCAGTACCACAAAAAAGAGATTGGAGCTAAATTATTTTAAAATATGGATAGAATGCTACATTTCTGGGTAAACATTTTACACATAATATTTTCCAATTATGAAAAAAATCACTTGACAGTTTTAATCATGATTTATGATTGACTAACAACTAAAATGGAAACAGTGTCTGCACTGATTTGTATTTTGACTTAGCAGAACAAGAAGAGAACAACCTTGAACTAGGGAGAGTTTACTGCTGGTAAACTCTCAAAGTTTGGTATGTCTTCCTTTGTGCTTACCACAGGCTGAATAATGTCCTTAGAGCACTCATTATGAGGAAAGTGTCAATTATAATGCTTTAATAACATACTTCAGAAGGAGCCAATGAGAAAGCAAATTGTGAGACTTCATCTTTGTATTCAAATAAGTGCTTGTAATTTTCTTTACATCTATTTGCAATAGAGATATTAAGCCATAAATTTTTGCTAATTTCAGGTAAAGTCCAGCCTTCATTTACACAAAGACTGTGGAGGACGTCCGCAGAGATCAAATCTTAAATCCTGACGTCACCCACTTAAGACTTAGGCTTCATCCTTCCCAGAAAGAGCACAGCACCCCGGATGGCCACCAGGGATGTGTAACAGAAGTTAATTCACAGATGGCGATTTCTGCTACAGTCATTCATTCTTTAACATTTTGTCTACTAGCAAAAGTCAGACGTCCAGCACTCTTTCGGTCCTGGTGTGCTGACATTTTGTAGAGTTCTTCTCCAGTCACAGAAGTCCTCTGCCTGTACCAGCCACAGCTATTTCAGACTCCATGTTGGAATAGCAAGTGCTCCAGGAGAGATGAAGATGAAGGGTGACTCTTGGTCACCAGCATCCCATGCTAGGAAACGTGCATTGCCAATCACTATCTCTTCCACATTGCTTCCTATTGGAGGGGATGCATGAAACGTCAGTAAGGGATGGTAGTCTCCCTGCATTTTCCAACCCAGCAATGGTAACTTTGTGCTCCTGACAATGGAAGTCTCCATATCTGGGGCATTCCCCGGTCACTTGCCTCCCTGAGCCGAGCCACCACTTGGCTTAGCTTGGGCACATCACCATGTTGTCTGTGAGAGCCCTCCTAAAATATTCTCATACAAAGAAACTTACACACAAAAAACTCCTGCAACTCTTCTAGATAATTCTTTGAGTAATTATCTCCAGAAGCTAAATACTACATTCATATTGGTTTGGGCTCATTCAATTTTAGACATTATTTAACTCTGATAATTGAGAAGTTAGCTGTCTTAAACTGTCCTGTCCTCTACCTGGCAGTTTAGACCCGATACCACTTGAGTTGGAGAGAGAGAGCACCTCCCTCTCTCTCTCTAGGAGCCCCTCTGGAGGGGTCAGAAAACCCAAGAGCTCTGTGAAGTTGCTGTCCATGACAGTTGTAAGTCATTATTATTTTATCTGTAACTCATTATTACTTTATTTTTTTAATTCTAATTGACGTTTAGTAATTATACACATTTGAGGCTCAATGTGACATTTTGATAATGCATACCTACTAGAATGATCAAATCAGGCTCATTAGTATTTCCATCTCCTTAAACATTTTTGTGTGTGTGTGGCAAGAATATACCAAGTCCTCTCTTCCAGCTGTTTTGAAACATATAATATGTTTCTGTTAACTCTTGTCACCCTACTATGCAGTAAGACGTCAGAACATAGTCTTCAACTCTGGCTTTAACCTGTTGGAGGCTCCTGCAGTGTCTGATCAGAAAATTACCAAATTCTTTGTGTTCACATGGAAGCATCCAGGCAGGACATGTGGATGTGGTAAGGGGGGTAACAGAGTTTACTAAAGGCAAAGGGAAGAGCCTCATAAAGCAATGGTGGCCTCACCTGGCCAGGTGGGATGGAGTCAGAATGCAGAGAGTAGTTCTCTGTTTCAAGATTTGCGTGGTTCAGAGGGTCGAGTGAGGGTGATTGACATTGCTCTGCACACACTCAGGTATTTTAGTCATTATGCATGGGGTGTGAGCAGCATTGTTTTTACCTGAGAGGTAATGGAGAGCAGAATCACCCCAATGTTTCTTGTTTTACAGTCTGCCACAGGAAAGGGTAGCATGGGGCTGAGAGAAAGAGTTTACCATGAAATGTGCCCAGAATAAGTTACATGGGATCTGGGGAGTCCCTGTTTTTAGCCTGCCTCATACCCACTAACCAACCTTTCCCTGTTCCTCTTATTCCCTTCTCTCCCTAGCTTCTGGTAACCTCTATTTATTTCCATGAGTTCAACTTTTTTAGATTTTACATATGAGTGAGATCATGCGGTACTTAACTTTCTGTGTCTGACTTAACATAATGTCCTCTAGGTTCATTCATGTGGTTGCAAATGACAGGATGTCATCCTTTTTTAATGATTGAATAGTACTCCATTGTGTATATATACCACATTTTCTTTATCCATGCATTTATTGATAAACTCTGGTTGATTCCATATCTTGGCTATTCAGCTCTTTCTGCGTGTCTCTGTCTCTCTCTTTCTCTCTCGGTACTAGAGATTACACCCAAGGGCTTGTGCATCCTAGGCAAGCACTCTACCACTTGAGCCATGCTCCCAGCCCTTCTGTTCATAGTTTGTCTTTGAGATAGTGTCTTCCTAACTTTGCCCAGGCTAGCCTCAAACTCGTGATTCTCCTGCCTCTGCCTCCCAAGTAGCTGGGGTTACAGGTGTGTGTTACCACACCTGGTACTGTGCGTTGAACCCAAGGCTTCCCATATGCTAACCCACAGGTGTCTCTTAATAGAAATCCTTTAAAGGTGGTCTGGTTTTAGAGTTGCAGCATTCTCTTTTTAGCTGTAATGTGTGAAATTCCATAGTGACATATATTTGCCTCCCTTTGCTTTTTAATTTATTGTGTTGGGCTTTTAGATGATATCTAGAGAGACACGTCCTTCAGTTTTGAGGAATTTTCTTTAGTTCTCAGTCCTTTAGTTTTTGCCCATATTTTCTCTTAGCTCGTTGATCATATTTAAGATAAGTATTTGTCTAGTAAGTCCAGTGTCTGGGCTTCCTCACCAATATTTTCTCTCTCCGTATTTTTTGTTCATTCAAATAAGCCATATTTTTCTGTTCTCTTGTATGCCTTGTGTTTTGGGGGGTTTTTTGTTAAAAATTCAGTATTTGAAAATTAAGATGTGGTAACTTTGGAAATAAGAAAATCCCTCTTTAATTATTGAAAGCTACAGTAGTAGCCTGTTCATTTTGAGAATTTTCCAAATTATTTTTGCAAAGACTATTCCTTATCACACATGCTCCCCAAAGTCTCTGTTTCTCTAGTTTGTATTCAGCTCATGTTTTGACATAAATTTCCTTTAATGCCAGGAGCTGAAACAAGGAAACAAAAAACACCAAAAGAAATAAATAGAAAGAGAGGGCGCGTGAGAGAGGGTAAGGGAGAGAGGCAGAGGAAGATGCAAAGACAGACAGGGAAGACCACTGTCCTTTCCAGCATTTTCTGATCATTTCCTTGCTAGCTTACTCAGCTTTCCTTGCTCTTAGATGAGGCATCTGGCCACGCCAATACTGCAGGTCTTTCTCAGGCCTTTTCTGAGCCTGTGTGTGTGTGTGTGTGTGTGTGTGTGTGTGTGTGTGTGTGTGTGTGACTTTCTAAACTCCCCCATATGCACAGCTGCTTGGGAATGTCTTAATTTCCCAGAGTGCCCCAGTCCTCCTTATGCCTTAGGAAGGCTACTATCTGTCTCCCCCTGCAATCTCTCAGTCCAGGCATCCATGGGCTTGTAGTTTACCTTGTAATGTTTTTGAGTTTCTGCCACTTTTCCTGCTCAGGTCCCAAGTTATGCAAAAATAGTTGAGTGCTGTCTCAGTCCTTTTGCTGCTGTAACAAAACACTGGAGAATGGCTAACTAATACAAAACAGAAATGTATTTTGCATAGTGCTGGAGGCTGGGAAGTGTATGGTGAAGGCATGCGCATCTGGTGAGGGCTTTATAAAAGGCATTCTTTCATGGAGGAACGCAGAGAGAGGCTGCATCCTGGGTGGAGATTGTCTCACGAAGGCACAAATCCCACTCAAGAGGAAGGAGCACTCATGATCTACTGACCTCTTTAAGGTTCTTAAATTCCATCACCTGGGCTACATGTGAATTCCATTGAGAATACATTTAAGCCATAGAAAGTTCCTTACACCAGTCCTATAGGTGTTTCCAGGCAGGTAAAAAACACATACTCAGAACTTTGCAAATAGTATCTGCTCTGTTCCTTCTGGTTCTGGGGTGGGGAAGGACTGAAAACCTGTAGGTTGCTTTTGGTAGGATTTTTACTGTGTTGATTCTACTAATCCTTGAGCATGGGAGATCTTTCCATCTTCTGTAGTCTTCCTCAATCTCTTTCTTCAGGGGTTTGTAGTTCTCCTTGTAGAGGTCTTTCACATTCTTTGTTAAGTTTACTCCTAGGTATTTGATTTTTTTTGAGGTTTTTGTAAATGGAATTGTTTCCATATATTCCTTCTCAGTTTGTTCGTTGGTGGTATATAGAAAAGCTAATGATTTTTGTAAGTTGATTTTATATCCTGCCCTCTTGTTATAGTTGTTTATGGTGTCTAGGAGTTTTTGGGTTGAGATTTTTGGGTCTTTAAGATATAGGATCATATAATCTGCACATAGGGATATTTTGACAGTTTCTTTACCTATTTGTATTCCTTTTATTTCTTCTTCTTGCCTAATTGCTCTGGCTAGGAATTCCAAGACTATGTTGAATAGGAGTGGGGATAGTGGGCACCCTTGTCTCGTTCCTGATTTTAGGGGAAATGGTTTCATTTTTTCACGGTTAAGTATGATGTTGGCTGTAGGTTTGTCACATATAGCCTTTACAATGTTGAGGTACATTCCTTCTCTTCCTAGTTTTCTTAGAGCTTTTATCATGAAATGGTGTTGGATCTTGTCAAAGGCTTTTTTCTGCATCTACTGAGATGATTAAGTGGTTTTTGTCTTTGCTTCTGTTAATATGCTGTATTACATTTATAGATTTGAGTATGTTGAACCACTCATGCATCCCTGGGATGAAGCCGACTTGGTTGTGAATGATCTTTTTGATGTGTTGTTGAATTCAGTTTGCCATTATTTTGTTGAGGATTTTTGCATCAATGTTCATTAAGGATATTGGCCTATAGTTCTCCTTTTTGGAGGTGTCTTTGCCTGGTTTTTGGATGAGAGTAATACTGGCTTCATAAAATGTGTTAGGCAGTTTTCCTTCCCTTTCTATTTTGTGGAGCAGTTTAAGGAGGGTTGGTATCAGTTCTTCTTTAAAGGTCTGATAGAATTTAGCACCGAATCAATCAGGTCCCGGATTTTTCTCTTTTGGGAGACTCTTGATTGTTGCTTCAATTTCATTTTGTGTTATAGGTCTATTCAGGTGATTAATTTCCTCTTGGTTCAGTTTTGGATGGTCGTAAGTATCTAGAAATCTGCCCATTTCTTCAAGATTTTCAAATTTATTAGAGTGTAGGTTCTCAAAGTAGGCTCTGATGATTTCCTGGATTTCCTTGGTCTTTGTTGTTATCTCCCCTTTTTCATTTCTGAAAAATCAGTAAAAACTGATTTGGGTTTTTTCTCCTCATTGTAGTCAGGTTTGCCAGTGGTTTTTCAATTATATATTTTTTTTAAAGAACCAGTGTTTTGTTTCATTGATTCTTTGTATGTTTTTGTTTGTTTCTATTTCATTGATTTCAGCCTTTATTTTTATTATTTCTCTCCTTCTGCTTGTTTTGAGATTTGCTTCTTTTTGTTTTTCTAGGAGTTTTAGATGTAACATTAGGTCATTGATTTGAGATCTTTCTGACCTTTTAATATATGCAGTCATGGCTATAAACTTTCCTCTTAGGACTGCCTTTGCTGTGTCCCATAGGTTCCGGTAGGTCAGGTTTTCATTTTCATTGACTTCCAGGAACATTTTAATTTCCTCTTTTATTTCATCAATGACCCATTGATCATTGAGCAATGTGTTGTTCAGCTTCCAATTGTTTGCATGTTTATTACTGTTGTTTTTGTAGTTGATTTCTAGTTTTAATGCATTATGACAGAATGCATGGTATAATTTCTATTAGCAAGCTGAGGCTTGCTTTGTGTCCTAAGGTATGATCAATTTTGGTGAAGGTTACATGAGCTGCTAAGAAGAATGTATATTGTGCAGAAGTTGGATGAAATATTCTGTAGACATCAGTTAGGTCCATTTATCTATGGTGTGATTTAGATCTAGGATTTCTTTATTGATTTTTTGTTTGGATGCCCTACCTATTAGTGATAGGGGGTATTAAAGTCTCCCACTACCACGGTGTTGGAGTCTGTGTTTTTAGGTCCTTCAGGGTATGTTTGATGAAATTGGGTGCATTGACGTTGGGTGCATATAGGTTGATAATTGTTATTTTCTTTTGGTGTATTTCTCCTTTTATTAGTATGGAGTGTCCTTCTTTATCTCGTTTGATCAATGTAAATTTGAAGTCTATTTTGTCCAAGATAAATATTGCTACCCCTGCCTGTTTTGGGGGGCCATTGGTTTGGTAAATCTTCTTCCAGCCTTTCACCCTCAGCCAGTGCTTGTTTCTGATGATGAGATGGTCTCCTGTAAACAACAGATTGTTGGATCTTCCTTTTTAATCCAGTTTGCAAAGTTGTGTCTTTTGATGGGGGAATTAAGTCCATTAACATTCAGTGTTAGTATTGATAGGTATGTGGTGATTTCTGTCATTATGTTGTCCTTTTTGTTTAAGGGTTTGATTGTCTGCAGCTGAATCAATGTTACTCTCTACTTTCTTGCCTTTTCTTCTCTTGTGGTTTGGTACTGCCTGCCCTTTCATGGTTTTGTTTGAATTCCTTGAATCTTTTGTAGTGGTGGCTTGGTGGTCATATATTGTTTTAGTTTCTGCTTATCATAGAAGACTTTTATTGCTCCATCTATTTTGAATGATAGTTTTGCTGGGTAGAATATCCTAGGGTTAAAGTTATTTTCATTCAGTGCCCAGAAGACGTCACTCCATGCTCTTCTTGCTTTTAATGTTTCCATTGAGAAATCTGCTGTGATTTTGATGGGTTTACCTTTGTATGTTATTTGTTTTTTCTCTCTTACAGCCTTCAATATTCTTTCTCTGTTCTCTGTACTTGTTATAATAATAGTATGTCGTGGGATAGTTCTATTTTGGTCAGGTCTGTTTGGTGTCCTAGAGGCTTCCTGTACCTGAATGGGCATAGTTTTCTCTAGATTTGGGAAATTTTCTGTTATTATTTGGTTGAATATATTATGAATTCCTTTTGCTTGCACCTCTTCTCCTTCTTCAATGCCTATGATTCTCAGGTTTGGTCTTTTGATGGAGTCAGTGAGTTCTTGCATATTCCTTTCACTGGACTTGAGTTGTCTAATAGTTTTTCAATTTTTCCTTTAATTTACATTTTAACTTCAAGTTCTGTCATTCTGTCTTCTGCTTGTTCTAGTCTGCTGGAGTGGCCTTCCAATTTTTTTTTTGTATTTCTTCTTCATTCTTTTTTCTGAGGTTTTCCATATCATGGGTCACTTCCTCTTTAATATTGTCAATTTTTGTCCTTGATTCATTTATCTCTCTATTTATGGTTTTCTCTGTTTCACAAGGTCCCTGATTCCTGGAGCTCATGCAGTCTATGTCCCAGTCACCATTTTGGATCCTGGATGGCTGAACCAGTAATTGTCAGTAATGGTTAGGGTCTTGACCTTCCCTGGCCCTGACAGCAGTGACAGGTAAAGAGCCCGCCAAGGGAGGAAGCCTTTGTTGTCACACAGAGTCACATGTGGTGCTTGGGATAGTGGCTGGCCCTGAACAAGGACACTCAGCTTGCAATCCTGCTCCCCACAAGTGGCCCACAGTGCAGCTCAAAGACCTCCTTCAAGCTTTGACCTCACAGGTGACCTCATTCTCAGAACTCCTCAGTTTCCCTGCTAGCATGCAGCAATGGCTTCTCCCACCACCTCACAAAGTCTCCTTTGCATGAGGCTCTTCCTTCTTGGCATTTGGGGCCCCATGTGAGTGTCACCTCCTCATCCTGATCTCCTAGGTTAAAGCAACTGACCAGTTGCTTCATCCCAGGGCAGTGAATGTGTGGTTATGTCCTCACACGTGTCCTCACACTGTTGGAATTAAAGACCCTTTGGTACTGAAAACAGACACACAAGAGACATTGAAAATCTTGACAAGGCAATTTCTTTTGATCAAAAGGGTGCAAGCATGTGCTCACTCCAGCAAACAATGCAAGCACAAAATGGCTGGCAGTTGCTCCTCCTTATACAACTGACGCAGTTGTACCTGCCCCTCACCTGGGATTCGTCCAGATCAAAGGTTCACAGTCTTTCCCAATTGGCTAAAAGGCTTGGGGGATGGGTTAGGGCATGCAGTTTGGTGGGCAATGGAATCTGGAAGAAGAAGCAGGGACCCTTTAAACATGCAAGTCACCTAAGATGGCGACCTGAGGAATTTTTAAGTAATCTAAGAAGGTAACAAATACCTTCTTAGAAAAGATCATTTTTCTTACAACATGACCACACATCACAGATGTGTCATTACCTGCTCTTACTCAGGTAAGCCTGGAAGTAAGGATTTGCACCTGTTGTCTGCACCTTGCATCTCCAGCATCCAGAACAGGTAATGGATGATGCTACTTGGAAACCTCATATATCTCCCAGATTAGAAAAACTCAGTATTGAGTTAATGGTCTCTCCACCTGAGGCCTGTGCCATAGAAGGCAATCTAAGCACACATTGCCCTGGTCTTCTTCCTTTCTTGGGATTCTGAACAAAAGGTGGGCTCTCATTTTTCTCTAGAATGTGGGCAAAGCAAAGTCATCCATCTAAGCAACATACCAATTAAACACCAGTTCTGTGTTGAGTGTTGTTTTGGACTAAGAACATCCACCTGGTTTGGAAGGCCTGTTGTATGGTAACACTTGCACATCAGTGTGGTAGGAGCCATACTGGAGTGTTGGAGGTTGGGGTACAGCAGATGACAAAAGACAGGGAAATCCTAAGCAAGAGTAGCATGGCAAATATGTTCATGTGGGTATGAAGCAGAGGTGGCTCTTGGGGACAGCAGGTGGCTTGCCAAGGCTGACATCATGTAGCATTAAGGCTGAAGCAGCAGACATGGAGCTTGCAGTCAGGTCCTCAGCCAGGAAGAGGGGCCTGATCTTCAGAGAGTTCCCACTGGTCCCCTTCTACTGGAACCTTTCCTGTAGATGGGGTGTCCACAGGACCAAGAGGAGGCACATACTTGGTGTGTGTACCCCTCCTCCTAGGTCATGTTAGGGTACTCTAAACCCCAGGATTCCTTGCCCAAGCATGCCAAGCCCACTTCCACTAGTTTTTTTTTCCCTAAGGAGTGGTCATCCATGCACCCTGGGTCCAAGGAGTGGCAAAGCACATGTGTATGGACAGAGGTTGGATTTACAGCTAAATGTTCACATGCATGACCAGAATACCTGGGTACCTGTGTACATGAGTACCTAGAATCTGGATACAAAGCAGGGCTCCTTTGTGTCATGGGCTGGGCTGGAACCAGAGATTTAAGCTACTTAGACATACACTTTGTCTGGATGGCTTGTCCTGGACGGTTTGGTGGTCTTTGCTCAGGAAGTTCTGAGCCACAAGAGAAGGCTCAGACTTTATCTGAGCTGGCAGGGACGGAAATGTCTAAACAAGGAAGTAACAAGTAAGTTTCCAAAGTGTCCACGGGACATTTTGTCAATGAGTGATAAATTAGAGTTGGCATGACACTTGCAGGGATCTGTATTAGAGTTGTCCACACAGCCACAAGTGGAGGGCACAGGCTTTGGGGGTGGATTGAGTTCTTGTTCTGGCTCTGCCTATTATGTAGGTGAACCTGGAGAATTCACCAATCTCTCCGTATCTCATTTCCCACAACTGTAAATAGAGCTAGGGACATGTGCAGAATAAATCATCTTATGTGAGTTCATTCTCTTGCCATTATTAAGGAAATGACTTACTTCAGTGAAAAACCCAGAAGTGGCCCTGGGA
This sequence comes from Castor canadensis, assembly GCF_047511655.1. NCBI lineage: Eukaryota > Metazoa > Chordata > Mammalia > Rodentia > Castoridae > Castor > Castor canadensis. Next base: position 105,773,123 of record NC_133398.1, read on the forward strand.
GCACATTCCAGTGTGGACCTTCTGCTACCAGAAGCCAAGAGGCCCATTCAGGAAATGGAGCCTTCCGCTGAACTTCACCTTGGCCTGCAGGAGCAGGAATGTATGGCCGTCCAGAACTCAGGACCCTCCAGGGGGCTGCAGAGAAGGTGCAGGCCCAGCTTTTGCAAATGTGTGCTGTGCATCTGTGTGTGCTGCCTGGGGCCCCTCCCAAGGCTCCAATGTCTGGGTTTGGGTTTCTGCCCAGAACAGCTGTGGTGCTTCATTCTCGAATCTTCTGTCTCGATGAGGCTGTTTCACAGCTTCTACAGATTGGTTGCTTTCTGAGAACTGATATCAGTTGATAAAGCCTTCAAGACTTCCTCAAAATATCATGGGAATACCCGTCCTTGGATTTCCCCTAAGAATCGAGAGGGGATATTTTTTCTCTTGTTAACTTAAAAAAATAAAAGTAAAGAAAGTGAGTAAGCTTATGTTGTGCTTGGAAATAGAAGAAGAATCCCAGATGTTCTCTGTTCCTTGCTTGATGCAGTAAATATGGCCTCCTTCTGGCTGCTCACGGGTGTTTATTAGTGTGCAAGACACTCCTAGAGACAGTCTGTTAGGTTCACGGTCTCCTGTGCACACATAGGTGGTGGGGGGGTGGGGTCCTTGTACTATGCTTCCTCTGTCCTTGAGACATCAGTTTTGTCATCTGCACAGTGAACAGAACAGGAGTGCCAAGACTTTTGTTTTGTGAGAAGTAAATGGGCACACACAGCTAACAGACAGGGCATGCTCCATAAATGTCTTGGTTTTCCTTGTTTTTCCTCATTCAGAACTACTGGGTATGAAGGTTAGTATGCCCTTTTGACAGTCTGTGGTTGAGATAGATAGATAGATAGATAGATAGATAGATAGATAGATAGATAGATAGATAGATAGATAGATAGATATGATAGAAAGATAGATAGATGATAGAGATGATAGATAGACAGATATAGAGACATATTGATATATAAATTTCCTCTCCTGTGGTGATGGTGACAGAATGGCCACTCTTGGCCAGGTGGTGGACTGGGGTTGCTTTTGAGACCCTCTCAAGCATGTATTTACTTAGTACTTGTTCTACACATCAGGCCCAGCTGCAGGTCCCAGGGACACTGCAGTACCTGTGTCTCCCACACACTCACCCCACAGTCTGGCAGGGTATGAGGCTCACTTGCTCCTGATGACAACTCTGAAAGGTTGTGGTCACCACCCCCACTTCATCAGAAATTGCAAATTCCTAAAACATCCACACGCCCAGAGATGCTAGCCTGGGAGCACAAAGGTGTGAATCTGAACCTCACTCACACACTCATAGGCTCTACAAGCCTGCAAACCACCACTCTCAATCTTAACTTCCTCATCTGGAGATTAAAAACCCTTAGTTGAAAGTGGAAGAAGATCAGAGCAGCAAAGTCCTCAAAAACAAGAGTTTCAAAGACCAGGATCAAGGTCACAGAACTGGGATGCACTCCCTAGGCCAGACCTCTCCCTGCCAGGGTCCTTTTAGCACCACAGGCTGTATGAAAGGCAGAATGCACACAATAAGGATGCCGGTGGCTTTGTGGAGAGATTCGAGAGGCTTGCTGGCATAGGAGACTCAGTGGAGAGAAGACAGGAAGGAGGTGTGGGTTCCACTTGGGAACAGCAGCATGAAAAAAAAAAGCAATGAGGAAGAGCCAGAGGCCTTTCAGACAGGTTTGAGAGAGCAGAGTGGAGGCAAGTCTTGCCTAGGGCCTGAGGATGCAAAGGAAGAGAAAATCGGTGGTGGACCAGGCAGCAAGCAGTACAGCAGGTGGGTGCTCTCTTAAAGTGGAAAGGGCAGAGCAGGAGGCATCCAGCATACATTTTCAGCATTAGCATTTCCTGTTTCTGTGCCTTTCCTTTCCACAGAGAATGAATTCCTGTTGCTTCCTGTGCTTCCTACCTCAGTGGAATAGACCGTGCATGGATGCCCTCATCCTTCGTCGTCTCCACTGGCGATGGTAGGAAATGGCCCAGCATCTATAAGTTATTCTCCTGGGTTGCCCACCTTTGCCAGGGAAGAGCCATCTGGGCTGCAAGGAGCCATTCCCCGAGCTGATCCTGAGCACACATTGTGGTCAGTCCTTAGGTACAGGGGACAACAGAGTCCCTGCCCCAGACCTCTCGGCATACGGGGATGGAATTCTGTTTGGGGACCTTCCATGAGCACCTTAGGATCTGTGGTAGGTGCAGGATTGTCTGTGTTGTGGAGCACCCTGTTCTCATGGTTCTCAAAGGAACTGAGTTCTCATCCCCTGGCACTTTCAGGGGAACCGGAGGAATGTAATCCAGGAAGCCCCTTCGCCATCCCTGTGGAACACGAGCTGTGCTCTGTGTGGTTGAATGGAGCATAAGGTGTTTTCCTGTTCAGTATCTTGGTTCATTCTCCCATAGCCTCGAGAGTGGTGTAAAGCAGGGCCACAGAACCCAATATCGGCACAGGAATCTCAGGATGCCTGGGATCCTGGTGAAGGTGTCCTGCCTCAACAGTGACTTGGGGTTATAAAGTTTCTTTTGTGCTTTTTTTTTTTTTTTCCTTTTGATAGTACTGGGGTTTGAACTCAGGGCTTCACACTTGCTAAGCAGGCCCTCTACCACTTTGAGCCACTCTGCCAGCCCTTAAAGTTTTCTTTTGAATAATGGTAGAACACATTGGAAAATGCTAAGGAAGAATAAGTAATAATGACAGCTGATAAATTCACTGACCTATTTACCTGGCAGTGCTCCAGGTTTGCAAAGCTGATGGCCTCCTACAAGAAACAGAGAAGTTAGGCCAGTTACAGAAGGCCACACAGCTCTTAAGGAGCCTGGTGTGGAATGATGTCTGTGTGTGCTTGGTGCCATGGTTCTGCAGTGAGCCATAAGTTCCAATGGGAGCCAATGACACCTGCACTGGCTGTCGCCTGGGCCTCCATCACTCCAGAGTGTGCATAATGAACTCTGGAATCCCAAGGGCTGCACTGTGTCGTCTTGTGTGGGGAAACTGCTGGCACAGATGCAACCCGGTGACTTGATTGACAAATGGTCTTACCTGTCCTGCACTGACTATGCCAAGGGCGTCCTTCTGGGCCAGGATCTACACTTTTAGAAGAAAAAACCTGGCAGAGCTACAGAAGGAAATGGTTTTGCTGAGTATTTTAAATCGCTTAGGGAATTAAATACCTCATTTGATATTTTTATTAAAAAAACCAGGCTGGTCTGGCCTATAGAATTTTATAAAAACTACAGAGGTCCAAACCAAGGTTTCTTGTTTCTTATGTCCTGAGTTCCCTGTGGAACACAGTCTCCTGGATAATATTCTAGAATGAAAACAGTCATGAGCAGATATAAATCATTTGGGAAAATGGAAATAGGGAGAAAAACGTCTCCTGTTTGTCACCTTTTCCTTTCTCTACCTCTTTTCAGTTTGTTCCCAAGTTTTACCTCTTCTTTTGATTCCCCACCTGTACCTTTCCTTCCCACTCAGCAAGCCCCAGATTCCTGGGTGGTATGGTGTGCAAACAAGTCACAAAGCAGCAATGAAAGCCCACATCACCTTCTGCACAAATGGTGCCTTTCCTGGTGTTGAGGCTTTCTGCACTGTACCCGCAGCCAGCTTGCCTACTGTCTTGGAAACTTCAGAGCCATGCTCACCAGCCACCTTCTGCTCTGGGAGAGACAGTCTCCTGGCTCCTGAACTTAGAATCCCATTCTCTCCTGCCTATCTCCTCCTTTTCTCTAAACTCATTCATGTTGCCTCTTCCTCCTCCCCTCATCCCCCCACTTCCCTCCCCGCCCAGCCCTCCATGCATTCATGGAATTCAATTCCATTGAAACAGGGGTCTCATCTCTCCGCCCATTCACAGCTGCCCTTCCTTGAGGCCTGTACTTCCAAATGTATTGTCTGTTTTCTGTTGGTATAACAAAATAGCTGAGACTGAGCATGTAAGAAAATAGCATAATGAAAACCACTAAAATGGTTTAAAAAAATAGGAGGGCAATAAGAAAGAGTAACAGAGCAGTGCATCTGATCAAAACACATTCTATGCATGTATGGAAATATCACAATGAAACCCCTTTGTACAAGTAATATACAGTAATATATGTATGTGTGTATATATATATACATACACACACACACATACATATATAAAGAGGTTTGTTTAGAAAAAAAAAGAGGTTCACAGTTCAGACATTCAGAAGCATGCACAAACAGCCAGAGGAACCCCTGGCTATGTGTGAGAGACCTCTCTCTCTCATAGGGCAAGACAGGAACCCAGGGCACACAGGGGTCAGGCTCACTCTTTTTATAATAACTCACTCTTGTTGGAATTGACCAGGATCCTCCAAAAACCACGTGAGCCCTTTCCAAGGGCAGCAATGCCCAAGGATCCAACCACCGCCTACTAGATTTTACCTCCTAAAGACTGCACCTCAACATCACCACACTGGGACCAAGTGTCAGGCACATGAAGCCTTTGGGGACTCACTCAAGTCCCATTACTTCTCACCTGGCCCTTCTCCCTGGCCCTGGACAGAGTTCCTAGGCATCCCGGTGGTGGTCTCTGCTCACTCCCCTACCCGCTCCAGCCCCCACATACCCACTTGCTGAAGACAGACTTGTGTTGGGGAGCCTCTGCATCTGGGTTCTGTGCTATCTTCTCTCACCTCAGGTCACGGTCTTCCAGGGCTTTCTCTCCATGAGTGGATGGTCTCACGGACTCTGGAAAAGTCTTTGGGCCCAGACCTTTTTCCTTATTCTAAGGGCATTCAGATCTCACTGTCAGCTTCCTGAAATCACTGTCCCAGCGCAAGCAGCTGCTCTAACATCTCCCAAATCTACCTGCCTGTCTTTCCCTGACTGCAAGTTCAAACCACAGCCTTGGGCAGGTCTTCCTGGGCTCCAGCCTTCCATGGAGCCTGGACCACATGTCAGCTCAACACAGAAAATGTATGCTGAGAGGATGAAGGAGTATTTTCATAGCAAGTACTCCCATGCAAGGTGTGTGGCTTTTTCCTCTTGAGCCCTGACTTTAATGATTTTTACTGACCCCTCTACTCCCTTCCAGGTGTTTGTTGTTTTTAGACACCCGTTGCTCAGAAGAGATAAACAAGGAGAGTTTCAAAACTTTCCCTCAAGTGTATCACATTGAGTGCCGTCATGGTTGACATGCAAGGTTTCTAGACGGTACCTAGGCTTCTCAGCCTACCTCTGCCTCCCAGTGGGTCCACACCCCCAGAGGCAGCCTGGGGCAGGGAAAAACGGTATTTTTCCTCTTAGATTGCAGTTCCCAAACCATGATTTGGCCAACAAATAGTTTTCTGGAAAACAAACAAACAAAAGTACCCACAGCTTGTAACCTAATCAGTACTTACACAATCCTTTTTGCTCTTACTATTTGTCTGACAGGAAACCCAGAAAGAGAGCCAGAGGCTTGTCAGACCCCCAACTGGCATTCTCTGCTGGGGGTTGGACCTCCTGCCTGTCTCTCAGGAGGCCAGACCTGGGACATTTCTGTGGGGAACAGGAGACCTGCTCTCAGCTTCCCAAACCTGTGTTCCTGAAAAGGTCTGGTTTGTTTCGTTTTGCTTTTTTGGCTTTATGATTGAATTATTTTAATTATATGTATACATTTCAAGTTTTTTTTTTAGTTTGTTTTTCTATAACCCCTGTATCCAGAGAGTATGGTTTTTGTCTTAGTCTGTTTGGGTTGTAATAAAATGCTGGGATCTGGGTGGCTTATAGCCGCAAATTTATTTCTCACAGTTCGAGAGGCTGGAAGTTGAAGGTTATGGCAGCAGCAGATCCAGTGTCTGGAGCGCACCCTCTTTCTGGCTCCTAGATGGTGCCTTCTGTCTGCATCCTTAGTGGTGGAAGGGGGAGAGAGAGCTCTCTGGAGCCTTTTTCATAAGAGCACTGATTCCATTCATAAGGGCTCCAACCTCACCATGTAATCACCTTCCAAATGCTTCTAAAACCATCACACTGGGAGCCAGGATTTCAACATATAACTTTGGGTGAGGGGGCAAATTCAAACCACAGCATTCACCCTTGACCTCCCTAATCCATGTCCTTCTCCAATGCAAAATGTAATCATTCTGTCCCAACACCCCCGAAAGTCTTAGTTCATTCCAGCATCAACTGAATCTTTACTAAATAACAAAAGCCAGATGTAGGTGAGGCTCAAAGGCGTATTTCATTCTGAGGAGAATTCCCCACTAGCTATAAACCTGTGAATTATGTGCCTCTAAAATGTAGTTGCAGGATAAGGGTTATTATAGACATTTCCATTCCAAAAGGGGAAAATAGGAAAGCAAAAAGGGCTAACAGTTCCCAAGTAAGCCCAAACTTGAGACTCAATAATAATCTACCAACCAGGTCCACTGGGCTGGTGGCTCTGTCCCCGAGGAGTTCCTCTACTGAGGCCTCACCTCCACAGGAGCTCTGTGCCTGGCCACACAGCCCGGGCTTCTCAGGGCTAGACTCATGGTCACACTGAAACCAGAGTTTTAGGTCCCAGGCCCAAACGCCAGGGGTTCCAAATATCAGGTGCAGCCACTCATTCCTTGTGAAGATCAGACTGAGCTCTGCTCTAAGGTTACTCCATATTATATAGAACAGTAGTTTTCAGGTGATGCTTTGCCTGAGTGACTCCATTTTAGATGAGATCAGGTGCATTCAGGGTGGTATGGCCACAGACTGAGTGATTCCATTTTATAAAACAGCACTTTGCTCCATGCTGAGGGCAAATGCTGAGGCATAATGGCTGTTTGTGTAAGTAATCAATCACCATCTGTCCAGCAAAAAACACGGGATAGCCTGATAACTTATTTATGCAAATAAAAGATTATCACCTATGAACATACCAAATTAAATCAAGAAATATCTGCTATGGTGTATCAAACCCTAGCAGAAAAACCAGGCCCATGGACTTCTGGAACACAGCAAACCAAGGAATGATTTACCACCCTCACCTGAATCATAATAAAGGAGGGACACTTAACATCAGATGCCACAGGTGTGTGTCAAGGATCAACAGGCAATAAAACACCCGACTGTCACCTGGGCTTTAGCTCAGCTTGACCCCCCTCCTTGACAAGACTCACTCTGAATTGCCCTTTTTCCCTCTGACCAGACTCAGTAAGCCTGGAATCAACTCTGCACCTGGAGCCAGTACTGGCCTTGAACCAGAATTGCCTTTGTTCCAACACCACCAGGCCTCATAGCTCTGTGACTGGGTTATGTGACTATCTTACCTGACCTCCTGCAGTGACTCTCCTTGCATGTGTATCAGCAATCTGCTCTTGCCTTCAAAAAGGCCCCTTTGAACCCTGTAACACTTTTTTTTTTTGGTGGTGGTACTGGGGTTTGAACTTGCTAGGCAGGCACTCTACCACTTGAGTCACTCCACCAGCCAGCCCCACTGTAACCCTTCCTTAAGCAATTCTTTCATATTATGATGAACTGTGATGTGTGATTGGAGAGTTAACATCAGTAATTAAGATTGGAATAAAAGAAACTGTGTTGCCAGTGGCTTAGCTATCAAGCAAAATAAGTGCTTGGCAAATTAACACCAAAAAAATTAATGTAGCTGGTGAATTTATTGCTAGTCAATAAATTCCGACATTGTGGAAAGACACAATGTTTCTGACGCAGCTTGTTGCTATAGCCAAATAAAGAAACAAGCAATGGTGAAGGACAGGAAAAGGAGGTTTATTACTGCAGCAAAGGTAGCCACAAAAGAAAGCATTTCAGTTCTTCTGCAGCCATCTTTGGAGTAATATAGACATGAAGCTTTAGGCTTAAAGAGAAAAAGAATTTGGGCAGGGGGAAAAAGATTTGCATAGTTAAACAATCTCAGTCACAGGTGTGGCTTGGTTGATCGCTATCTCAGTCCTTGTTTTGGGAGAGGTCTGAAGAAGCTATGACTAAGGGGATCAGTCTGATCAGGATAAGAGAGTCATTGTGGCCCAGTGTGTGGTCTGTCCTGAGGAGGCTCTGCTGTTCCTTTCCTTGGTGGCAGTTTCCTCCATCCGTCCTTGAAAATATGATATCAATCAGTCCTATCCTTTCTGGATTCCAAGGTGGCTGCGAGGTGAATGGCTCAGAGCAAAAATGGAGGCAGCGATGCCTCTCTTTTCTCCTGCTTTTGTTAATTCATGGACCCATGTAAGGAGTCAGTGCTTACAGTTTAAGCACCTGTTATGTAATGACTTTTCCAGTGAAGGGTCTGGAAGCAGCCACAACTCCTTTGCCCCACTGAGTATTGTTTTGTGGGGGCTCTTTGTCATGGCCCCACTCCTCCAGCAGTTCTTTGCCTGGGCTCTGCTCCTCTCTTGGACCTCCAAGGAGCACTTGTAACAAGGAGCACTTGTGTCACACAGTCCACAGTGTGAGGGGCACCAAGTAGCAGCACTCATTCTGGCCCCCAGATCCTTGAACTCTGGGCCTGTGACAGGAAGGGCAGCCCCAGTGATTTCTGAAATGTCTGTGGACCGTTGTCTTGGTGAAGGTACCCATTTCCAGAGAGATGGCCAGTCCACACTCACCTCAGCAAGCAGTAGCTGCCCATGCCTTCATGCTCCATCCTTGAGCACATCTTCTCATTCTTTGCAATATGCATAGACTGAGTTTTCCTGCACTTTCAGTTCTGAATCTCTTTTGAAAACAATTCTGTCTTTAAGCCATTTCTCTCTTCTCACATTTTATTATGAGTACTCAAGAGAAGCCAAGCCACCTCTTCAAAATTTTGCCTAGAAATTTCTAAATATTCAAAATTTGAAACCCTATATCCTCTGGAGACCTGGCTCAAGTGGTACAGTACCTGCAAGTGCAAGCACAAAGCCCTGACTTCAAACCCCAGGGCAGCCAAAAAAATAAAAATCTAATATGATTTAAACTCAATATCTAATTTTATGGCTCACAAGTTCTACATTCTACAAAGTTCTCTTCCACAAAGAGCAAGAATGCAATTCAGTCAAGGTCTTATCAGTTGGCAAATGAGGGCCTGTCCTTCCTTGTCTGTTAACATGTCTCTTATTTCTATCTGAGGCCATACTGAAGTGAGCTTTTCTGTTCATATTTCTACCAACATTCTGTTCGTGACCACTTAGACAGCCTCTGATAAGATTGAGGCTTCCTTAGAGCCCCTTTCTTCTTCCGAGCCCTCACTGGCATCACCTGTAATGCCCCATTCATGGTGATTCAGGTTGTACCTCCTAACTCTTCCAGCCTCTACTCCAGCTCCAAAGCCACATCATCATTTTAAAGTATTTGTCACAGTAGCACCTCCCCCACCCCTACATTTTTCTTATAAGTACAAGTACACTCTAAAATAGTGACACAAAAAGCACAGAATAGTAAATATATAAACCAGCAACACTGTGATGATTGTTACCATTTTCAAGAGTTATGTACTGGACATAACTGGGTGTGCTCTATGCTGTAGATTTGGGAGCTGTGGGCTGATGAAAGAATTTACCAAGATGGAGAGCAGAAGAAAACAGAGTTATTAGGACACCGTTGAGGGAGGATGGAATGGCAGGCAGCCGTGCAAAGTGGGCATCGTGCATCCAGGCAGGGTTGAGAATAGGTTTTATATCTAGGGGTTAGACTACTTTTGATTGGCTCTCTCCTCTTTTGTGGACCTTACTGATTGGTTTTCTCTTCCTCAGACCATGGTTTGAATGTTGCATGGGCAGGAATGTCTCTTGAACTTGGCCCCTTCCTCTTCATTCTGCCTGGCTCTTGGTGTTTTGTTCCTACCATGGCTCCATAAATGAGGACTTTCCCCCACATTCTACTGTTATATGACTGCACAGTAGGTTTGTTTGAGCCAGCATCATCACACACACATGAAGTATGTGTTGCACTGTGACATTACAACAGCTGCAATGTCACTAGGTGACAGGAAGTTTTCAACTGCACTCTGCTCTTAAGAGACCACCCTCGTATACGCTAACTGGCCAGTGAACAAAACATTGTTACGTGGCTCATAACTGACTTCATTATACACTGGACGGCTTATAAACTACAAAGTTTATGTCTCACACTTCTGGAGGCTTAAAGTCCTAGATCTAGGTACTGGCTAAGCCTCCCACCCTGAACAGCACAATCTCTCTCTCTCTCTCTGTCTTTCTTTCTCCCTCTCTGTCAATGTCTTATTGTGTTTTTATCTTCTCACTTAGAGGAAGCACTTTAAGTTTCTCTTTGACTTTCAATCATCACTACTTTTGTGCCTTGGGACCATTATTAAGTAAAATAAGTTTACTTGAGCACAAGCACTGTGTTTGAACACACGGGAACACAAAGAGATGACTCACACCCCTGGTGGAATAAGCTGGGACACAATGAGCCTTCATCATGCTACCCATAAAGACATATAATTTAAAACATGCAAATTGTTTATTTCTGGAATTTTCCAGAATTTGATGCATAACTGAAACTATGGAAAGTGAAATTGTAAGAAGGGAGTGGGGATGCAGCACAATTTTACAGTCAAATTGATCAACTCTATGGCATGTTTTAGTCTCCTTAATGTTCAAGTACAGACTCCAACACTTTTGTGGCTAAATGATACACAAAGAGGAGGAACCAAATTTAAGATGGCTCCAAGCTAGTTGACTAGAATTAAAGATCCTGTTTTCCTGTACTCCTTATTAGAGCCAGATACACAATTGGTGGGCCCACTGTACGATCAAAGAGCAGTCATCTTATTCAAAATTATTGGGACTTTAAAGACGATGAGAGTAAAACATTGCACCAAGTACATGCCCTTCTGAGTGCAGGGCCCTGTGCACCTGCCTGGGTCACGAATGAGCCCAAGAAGCAGACTTTTGTTTATTTGTTCTCTGCTCTTGGTGCTAATTTTTCTCATATAGGAAATTTGTGTCTCTGCTAATCTTATTTTGAAGCCCAGGAAATGGTCATCAGCATTGCAGCTTGAGAAGTAAGGGTGCCTGCTGAGCTCCTGAGATTCCCAGTGGCCCTCTGGAAAACACTGAATGCTTTTCTTTCACCTTAAATTTTACATGGGATGAAAAAAAGTGTTTCAGAGTAACTAATAAACTGTACCAAAGTTATAAAAGAAGGGATCACTTAGCATACAAGAGATGGAATCATATTTGAAAACCATGATAATGGCTCAGGAATGGATAGACAAATAAAACGGAATAATAAATTCCAGGAGCAGATCCTGGAACATACATTACAATTTCATATAGAAGAAGGGAAACACTGAAGGTTTTTATTTAAAAAAAAGTTAATTGGAAAATCTTGCTAGTCAATTAGAAAAAATTGGGAAAGATTTTATTCTACGTTATACCATACAAATAAATAAATGGCAAATGGATGAAAGACTTAATTCATTTCAAAAAGTAAAAGTAATGAAAGAAATTATAGATGAGTCAGTAGCTACATCTCAGTGTGAAAAAGGTCCTCTAAATAGAGCTTGAAGACAGAGACCAAGAAGTTAAAAATCTGACCTCTCTTCTCCCATCCAAAACAGAACAAATGAGCAAAAAATGGACTGTAGATTGAATATTCTTAATGGACTAGAGAGACAAATGACAAAAATGAACCATACTTTTCACTTCAAATGATGAAGCATTTCTACCCTAAATCTGAATGCCTAATACTCAGACACGAATGGAACTGGACAAAGAATATGAAAAGTGTGACTTACATTAAAAAATGTGAATTTAAATAATGAGCTATCGTTTTCTACTTCTTAACCTGGCAAAGATGGTTTTTGTCAGTAATAGCCAGGCAAACATCTGTCACTAGGAGAATAGATGAATAAGAGAAGAATAACTTAAAAGTTCAAAGTCAGGAGATTGGTTTGAAAGATTTTGGTGCATCCATAGTAATGTTATTTCCTAAGGCCATAAGGAAGATACTGTGGGAGTGTACTAGATGATATAGAAGGTGTTGAAGAGGTCAGGTTATCTGAATTGACAGGTGTTGAGGTTGTGTGGTCCCAGTTTTATAGACAGAGTGGATATCAATATATACACACATATTTATATCCAATGACCTACATTAAAGTAAAGCGGTTACTTCCGAATTGAGAATTATAAATGTTTTCTTTTCCCCACATATATTGGCTATAAAAATAATTTTTCTATTAGAAGCATTTTGAGTGTGAGAAGAAGAAAATAAAATTCTTATTTGAAAGGAAAGGAAAATAAAGTGAATGTTGCATCTGCATCTAGAGACTGCTGGTACCACTTGTACCCCTGGCACACAGGTTACACCTGTTGTTCCTGACACACCTGGTGTTCCTAGAGCAAGAAAGTTGTCCTGTGGAATTGCCTGCTCAGAAGAGGAGTTGGTAGAGCACCTATGTTTATTACCTTAGAGCCAACATGGACTCAGAAGACAAGATGACATTCTGAGAAGTTATCAAATCCATTTTTTTCCCACTTTAATTATAAGATCTTAGTTTCACATTTTATAGCCACCTGTTGGCTCCAGGGAGATCATGAGTTAAAAGTCCTGACTCCAGATCCATTTCTACTTCCCTTTTGAGACACAGTTGTTGCCTCCACTGCTCCAGCCCACTGACCAGTGCTCCCCACTCAGAGACCTATACTGAGGGAAATTCCAGACCACAATTCTGAGAAGATGGGCTTTTATGTCTGCCTCAACCCAGTCCAGGGATGAACCCCAGAGACCCCCCAGGGAGGCCGGCCATCTTCATGATGAGCAAAGCTCACTCTGCCAGGGAGATACAGGCAGGAAAACCAGAGGAGACAGGAGGTCAGTCAAGTGCTTTGTCAGCCCTGGGAAGGCCCTAACCAGTCCCACTCCCACACAAGGCTTGGGTTGAAGCTGGGTTTCCACATCATTCTGTCCCTGCCTGCACATGGGCTGTGTTGTGGGAGCAGCCTCTGCAGAACAACTGATATGCAGAAGGGTGCCAACACAGAGAGACCCCTGACTATAGTCCTCTGGCCATGACAGGTGTGACTGATGCACCCATTTTTTAGATGTAGCTGTTCTGAGGAGGCAGCTCAGGGAGTCACCATGAGTATCAGCTTTAAGAGGTATCACCTGGGACATGCATAGCCCTGTGACTGCCCAAGACTTGGAGGAGGCAGATGAAAAACATCCCTCCCTCTGGGACACCCAGCAAGAGGGTGGGCCAACAAGGCTGCAGAATCCTCTCTATCCATTGTTCTTATTAGGACAAAGGATTTTATACTCATTCATAAAAGCTTGCATTGAGAAATCAGGATGCCTCCTACTGTGGCAGGTGTCGTTTTGCACAAATGAACGCTTTGGAGCAGATAGCTTGCAAAGCTGGAGCTCATCACCACATCACTCTCGTTTTGCTCTTCTTGTGTCAGAAAGTGCCCATTTCTTCTTCTCAGCTCCCTTTCTGTAACTTGCTACTGATCTTCCTCTCTCTTTTCAATGCGTGTAAGCACATGCCTCTTGAGTGTGAGCGAGGGCTATTACTGTTTGAGAGAGGCCCTAATTAGAAAGCGTTTTCTCAGCTGCCACAGGGAAGAGACTACTCCAGCTAATAATGTCTTTCCCATAAAGCCCTTGACCAAGTGACTCTCTTTGTTTTAATTGGGAGCCGAAAGCTCTTGAAAATAAATATGGATCTCCAGGGAGGAATAAAGAATATCACTTTATCTTGGGGAGATGTCATCCTGGGAAACTAAGGTGACAACTTTATCTGAGAGGCAATCAGAGAGACTGGGCATAGGGGCAACTCTGGTCCAAACTGCTGAGGGATAACAGTGGAGATTGGATGACTGGGGAGGGGTGGCCTGACGGCTGAGGATGACTCTCCTACAAGAAAAGGCAGAAGTCTGGCAGTGACTGACAGCAAGGTGACAGCCTGATTTTGCCACCAAATATTCCAAAGCAGAAATAAAGATGGCTGGAAGGTGAAGCATCCGAGAATTGAGGGTCCAGTCAGGGTAGTAAGGAGGGGGAGGAAGAAGGTAAATTTTAGAAAGAAACAAGCGTTGTAGTCCAAGAGAATGGCGTTCTAGCATTGGCACACAGATGGAGGCCCACGGTGGAGCCCCCTGGTCCTCGGGGCCTCTTTGGTCACCCCTGTCCTGAAGAGAAGGAGGGTACAGTGCATTTCCCAAGCTCAAGCTCTGGCCAGACCTTTAATTTGACTTCCATGAGTGTGTCCTGATGGATTCTGAGAGGAGGAGGTGGGGCCTAAATAAAACAGCCCACAGCCAAGCCATAATCAGTTGCAGCTGCCCAGGATGGGGGGACCAGGACTGACAGGCAAATTGCATCATGATGGAATGTTCCTCGGACTGCCACATTCACTGCCAGTGTGGGGGTGGGGAAGTAGTCTATTATTAAGGTTGGGCCTGAGATGTGAGTTTGCAGAATTCATTGCTTTAGATCAAAACCACATTTACAAGAACAAACTATGGGGGCAGGGAGCATGCATGAGACTTCCTGGCGGCTTGCAAGATGTGCCAGACTTTAAGAGGGGCTTTGGTCACCCAGCTGCACACTGCTTTTTTATTATAGTTTGTTTTATATATTAAGTATCTAAATCTAAAAGCTAGCCCATCCTTGAAAAGAACATACTCGAGGCTGACCTGGGGATGTGGCTCAAGTGGTAGAGTGCCAGCCTAAAAGAACATACTCAGTAGGTCACCAGAAAGTTCCATCAAGCAGAGGACTGTTCAAATAGGTCACTTTGGGGCCCTGGAGGCCCTGCCCTCGATCAAGATGAGGAGGGGATGCCCTGGGCTCCGGCAAGGCTCAGCGAGGAGGAAAACCCCACACAATCATTCCTTGGTGTCTTTACATGTCTGTTGTCTTGCTTATTAAAGAAAATTATAAATCCCACTGCTTTGTATGTCATTCAACTGAAACCAATTCTTTTCGAAAGATGAAAAGATATTAAGATGAAGCTGCAGTCTGGAAAGCCTGAATTTCAAATGTGGTGGTGCTGAGTCTTATGCAAAATTTACAGAGGAATTAGTTAAAAATTCGTCTTGCCATTTGAGGACCTGTGCATCTTGGCCTCGCTTGGGGAAGGCTGGGAGAACATCCGTGAGAAGGATCACTGGGGTTATGTATCCCAGCCCCTTGCCAGGGTGGAGGGTGTTTTCCCTTTGACATCAGGGCAAAGGGGCCACCTAAGAGCCTGTGGAGAGCTGGTCATGCCCATTCCCCTTTAAGAATGGGAGCTTGAAGCAGGGCACTGGCCAAGAAAGTGGTGAGGGAAGCAGAGACTGTGCTGTGCTGGGCAGAATGACCTCCCAGAACCTGCTACAGCTCAGAACACTGTGGCCCCTGGACACAGTGGGCTTGATGCAGGAGGCAGGGCATCAGAGGCCAGTTGAGCACTCTCCAACCAGAAGCTGCAGAGGGGCCAGCTGGAGGAACTCCCCAGGCCCCGGGGACAATTATCCCTGCTCTGATTATCTTGAGGCTTAGTTGTGAGTGTGAAAAGAGGTCCAGGAGAGCAGACTGGCCAGCTGTTCACACAGACTTTCGGTGAGCAGGAGGCCAAATCTCACTTTGACTCAAGTGAACTGAGGACACATGAACTACAGATTGAAACTATGTTCTAAGATTTGGTGACTTGAGATAAGCCCAAGAGCTTCTTGCTCTGGTATGTTGTTTTAGCCTAGTTTCTGTTGCTGTAACTGAACCTCACAGACTTGTACTGTACAAACAATAGAGATTTATTTCGTTTACAGTTCTAGAGACTGGGAAACCAAAGAACATGGACCAGCGTCCCTTAAGGGCCTTCTTGCTGCATCGTGACATGGTAGAGGACATCACACAGTGAGATAGAGCAAATGTGTCATCTCAAGTCTCTTCCTCTTCTTACAAAGCCACTAAAACCATGAGGTGGGCCCAATCCTCTTAAGTTCACTGCCTCCTAATTACTTCCCAAAGGACGCATTTCCAAATACTAATCAACGTATGACTTTGATGATTCCGTCTTCAGCACGTGAACTTTTGGTGAACACATTTAAGTCATAGTATATGGGTTTTACATACTGGGCTTCTATGTAACATTTCATTTTTTGGCTTTAGTTATTTTATTTTATTGTGCTGGGTGGGGGTGCATTGTGCCATTTACAAAGGTTCATACATGTATCAAGTATATCATTATTCTCCTTTATCCCCCCATTTGAGAAATAGTTTCAACAGGTATCATTTTTCCAAATACATATATGTGTACACAGTATTTGCACCATATTCACCCTCCTACACCTTTCCCCTTCCCACTGGTACCAACACCCCCCCGCCCCCCCCACCACCACAGGACTTTTACAACCCTCTTGCTCTCCGGTTTTGCAAAAGAAAGGAAAAAGAAATGACATTTTTGCTTGCTTAAGATAGCTGCACAGGGAGTTTCTTTGTTGCACTTCCATGTATATAACATTATTTCATTTGAATAAAATATTCAATTACTTTTAACTTTTGGAAAAGCAACAAAATGAGGTTATTTCTAAAGGCCTTTGGGGACCAAATATTGAATGAGCCAGAAGCCCATGGCTCCAGCAAAATCTGTTCTTACTTGGGGTATCACCATAAATACACAAAAGAAGCTTGCCTAAGGACCTGATGGATTCATGGGAGCTGGGCAGCAGGGAGATGCATAATGGGTACACAAAGTAAGGACATATAGGCCTGGTGGGCTTTGTACAGTGCCAATCATTCATGACAGTTCATTTGGGGGATTGATATGTCCCAGACTCTCATAGACTTGTCGACGTGACATTCATGAGAAGGGAATGGCTTAGAGCAAGCATTCTGCTGGGGAATAAAAACAAAAGATTTCTAGAGACTATTTTTGAAGGACTGTATATTTGTGCCAAGATAAATGTGGATTTATCCTGGTCTTTATTTCACTCTGCCCTCAATATGAGATGTCCAGGGACATGCCTGCTCCCAAGAGGGTGGGGGAGCCTTACAGAAGGATGATGAGGGAAGCCTAGACAGGCTCTGCCCAAGTGTCCAGCACCTGCCCCTCCTGCATGGCCACCTCCCGTAGGGCTTCCTGCAGGCTCCTCCCTGTTCTTGGCACCTCTTTCTCCTCACCTGACTCAGAATAGCACAGCACCCTCAGCAGAGGTGCCAGGACCCAGGGACACAGCTCAGACAGCATTCTGCAAACTGCCTCACAGGCAGTATTTCCTCGAGTTCAAACTGATTAGCTTGAGACCACTTATCTCTAAGAAAAGAGCTAAGGGCTTGACGATGATGCTTTTCTCCATGCTAAGATGCCCACTGATCTGCCCAGGTCAAACTCCTGGACAGATGACTGTGGAGCACCCCATTCCTATCCATGATAGCAAGTCCTCCAGCACTGAAGTGCTACTACCAGCAACGTGTTTGCCTGTTGGCTCCAAGCCCCACTGTCTGGTTGGATGGAGCCCAGGGTGAGGGAAACTGAGCCATGTCTTTTCTCAACCCTAGGATGAAGTTATAGGTCTGAGGAGAAAATGAGCTGCATATAAATGGGACTCAGGTCTTAGAGGACATCAAAAAGGGAGTTTTCAGATTCTCTCTCACACAACCTACCTGTTCAAGTTGGCATATAGTCACTCTCATCTCCCTAACAAATCTCCTTCAAAAATAATATGAAAAGGATGCCAGAAAAGCTCGGTGAAGGGACCCAGGCCAGAGACTACAAACTGGATCAGTGCAGCTTCTTTGGAGTACCCAAAAAAGGCACAGCAGTGAGTGGAGTGCTGGGGCCTCACAGGTAGAACTCCAACAGCATACGTGTCCACAGCTTCTCTGTGACAATACTGGAAGCCCATTCCCAGTCTTGCAGGAAGTGAGAGGCAGTAGAACACAACTCTTCCATAATCCATCAACTTCCTGACTTACAAGTAAGGGACGTACTGTATCAGGGAAGTCCATCTATGTGTACTTTCTGCACAGCCTGGCAAAACAGCTGTCTCTCTTCTTTGATGAGAACAGTCAGGTGTCTACCTGAGGGTGTCAGCAGTTCCAGCCATTGGCTGGCCACAGACTCCCAGCTTGGTCTGAACAATCCTCACCCTCTCTCTGTCCACTTTCTAAGTCAGGTGGCGCCTGTTAAAGATCCATGCTGTCGAGAAAGCCAACATGCCAGGTAGCTTGTCAGTGAACAGTGGACAGATGCTGACTTCAGAATGGCAGCCAGCAAGAGTGTGAGCTCACTTCAGGCAAGAGGACAGAGGGGAGGGCTGCACAGAACCTGGGGTCACTGTGGCCCTGAGCCTGCAGCTACCAATCAGGGGACCTGGGACTGCTGTCCTCTGCTTCTCATGCTAGTGGAATCCCATCTCACCCTTAGCATTTAGTTCAAGGAAAAAACAATCCCTTCTTTCCTTCTTTTCTTCTTTCCTCCTTCTGTCTCTCCCTCCCTCCCTCCCTTCCTTCCCTCCTTCTCTTCCTTCCCTCCATCTGGGCTAAAGGCAGCACTTGTCCCCTCCCTCTGCACAAGCTCCTAGACACTGCATTGTCTCCACAGGAAGGAGCTGAGACTTTCTCTGAAATCACTGTGGCAGACATCGTGAGAAGGCAATGCATAGATCTTGTTCAGGTCTTCAGTCTCTCATCTACTCTTGTAGAATGCAAAAAAAAAAAATTCTCAAGTTATCTCATTAGTGAGGGGATAAGGAATTGGGAGAAAAGATTATATATCAGCTATCTCACCATAATAAACCACTCCAAAATTTACTGGCTGAGACAATGATGAGTTATTTTGCATAATTCTGGGGTTGACAGGGCAATTCCCTGCTGATCTAGCTGAGGTCACACATACGCTCAGCAGATTGTTTTCATTTTCACTGTTCCCTTACATGGAGAGGCAGTCAACAGGCCAGAGGAGAATTTAGGCATTCTCAGGACATCTAAGCAAACAGCCCATAATGTTATAGGAGAGCCAGTCAGGTAAAATTGAAATGCATTCTTCAACCATTCACCTATTCACTCATTAAAAACCATTTGTCAGAGAGCCAAGAATGGGACAGAGGCTGGCTGGATAAACGCCATCCCTGGCCTTTCTGAGCTCACATGACAGACAAATCAACTCTTGCTAATCACCTAAGGGTGGTGCTTGGGTGGAAGCAAGAGGCACTTTGAAAACACAGAAAAAGACCTGAATCCTGCCAGGGCCAGTCAAGGGAGCTTTGTAGAACAGGGTGTGTCTGTGCTGAGTCTTAAAAGATGTTCTCGGGGTTGTTAGAGAGATATTAGGGGAAAGACATACATCTTTGAGGGCCAGTAGAACATTGGGGCGGCAATGGATGGATTCAAAACTTATCTTGTTTAGGAGACACCCAGATGTCTCAAAAATGGTTCTCCACCTGACATTTCATACTAAGTTAAAGAAAAGACCACCAGCCAAGAAAACGAGTCATCTCTTTGAATAAAGGAAAGAAAAAACTGAATGAACATTAGTCAAAGCACAGTCTATCCAAGACCCTGGGTCTCAAGTGTTTGCATGTTCGTCCATGGTTGGGCAGGCAGGGTGGCACTGAGGGTGCTGGGATATTACCCAAAAGGGGTCTCACAGTAAGTAGGGTAATTTTTTACCCACATAATATGAGCTTTTAGGAAAGCATCTGGGTGTGGTAGAGCAATTTCATGATGACTTTAAGTCTCGGTCTATTGCTGACTCTCTCTGCCAGCATCCTCAGACATGGCCTTCTCCTTCAGAGTTCCTTCATCCTCAGACCAGACTTCTACGTTCTCAGAATTGTCTTATCCAGAGGTGTGGCCTCTGGAGTTTCCTCTTCATCTCAAATGGCCTCTGTACCTCCAACCATCATACCTGCGTTTCAGAATGAAAAAGGAGAAACAAACACAGAAGGAGGAAGGGAAAGGGATGGAGCATAGTAGAGCCCCTCTTTTTAAAGACCTTTCTGGAAACTCTTCTCATTGGTGCCCATGTTCATCTCATTGGTTGGGACTGAGTCACCTGACCAGTTCATTTGGCAGTGGAAAATGGAGAGTTTTATTTGATACTTTGGAATACGAACGCCGAGAATAAAATGAGGCTTCTGTTAGGGAAGAAGGCATTAAAGATGCTGGACAAGCAACCAGCCATTTTCTTGACAGAAGGCCATTAGGAAAACGGGGGGGGGGGGGAGAGGGGGAGCTAAGGAGATTAAGCTAATGAAAGGTTGCAGGATAACACTGAGCGCAAACTTGCTTTTCCTTTTCTTTGTTGGGAGACCCACACTGGGGGCAAATGCAGTCCCCTCAGATGCCTCCGACACAGATTCCTTTTCTTACAGGGTAGGATGGGTAAGCCATGGTGTGTCACCATATTTTCCAGCTGGTTTTTTTTAACTTACATTTGGGGTTGAACTCAGGGCCTCACACTTTCTAGGCAGACAGTCTATAATGAGTCATGCCCTCTTTGTGTTGGTTATTTTTGAGATACTATCTCACTTTATGCCTGCCCAGCCTGAACCATGCTTCCCCAAGAAGCTGGATGACAGGCACACACCACTATGCTTGGCCATTGGTTGAGATGGCATCCCATACACTTTTTGCCCTGGGCTGGCTTTGAACTGCAATCCTTCTAAATCCTGCCTTCCAAATAGCTAGGATGGATTACAAGTGTGAGCCACTACATTTGGCCTAGCAGTTGTGTTTTATAAGGCATCACTAATTCTTTGAGTTTTTGCAGAGGGTGTATAGAGATTGCAGGGACTTGTGGTCCCTGTAGAACTTGCTATGGTTGTTCATACAGAGCTTATAGGGACGCCAGGAGTGGAAAAGTCCCATTTCATGCTGTGTCTTCACTGGCATGCTCTAGTTAATTAAAAGGACACAAAATTATTTTCCAGGAGCCATAAAATCCATCCTTCCTCTCCTCATCCATCACATAAAAGCCAGTAAAAAAATTAGGCCAATTTATCTTCATTTGATTCCTTGCTTCTTGATGTTGATTTGTCACTGGCTCCTCTAAAGTATGGTGGAGTTTTCTGTGCTTGAATTTGAGTGTTGTTTGGAGACTGGATAATAAAAAACCAAAATGTGCTGTCTGTGCTAACAGAGAAAAATAAATATGATAGATGAGCAAAACTTTGTTTGGGTTCTCTTCCTGTCAGTGCATTTAAGTTCACGGTTGTCATTGACTTTAATGATGTACAGAAACGAAGATGACAAGCCTGGTTGGTTCATATTTCAACCTTATCCCCTCAAATCATGTCTTTTTAAACTGGAGCAACTCAAGCAAAAGCCCTGCGCCAGGATGGTTGAGCAGCAGGTAGTTTTGAACCACTTAAGGCTACAGATGGGTATTCCTTCCAAGTTGGTGAGTCGTGCATGTTCAGCTGAGCTGCCTGTTTTGCTTCCATTTCTGAAGTGGTCTGATCATTTCTGAAGTGGTCTGTTTGAAGGAGCTAGCAGTTGTCACTTCAGAAGAGCCCCCCTCCAGGGGGCCAGCATCACAATAATGACTTTCCAAGGCAGGCACACTGATGCAAGACTTGCCTCCTCTCTCCCTATTTTTCCAAGAATAATAAATAACTCCTTATCCAAACCCAAGGCTGATGTTTATCTCTTGGTTTGTGGAGACAAGAAAAGGACAAAGAAAACAACAACAGCCTCCTGCTGTGTTGAGAAATTTGAAGCCTAAAACAACGGAACTGGCATTTGTGAAACGCAAGAGAGTTGGAGGAAAACGAGGGCAAAGAGCCTTACTGAGGTTTCTACAGGAAGGAACAGGCGAGGTGGGCCAAGCAGGGTCAAGACCCGCCAACAGCAATCCTGACGCCGGCAGGCTTTGGGGTGACAGGGATGTAGTGATGAATTCGGGTAGATAGTGGTCCAGAGTCTGAGAGCCAAATGAGGGTTGTAGAGGGCAGGGGTTCTGGAATGATTGGTTTGTATTTGAAAAGTGTGACTTTTTTACTGTCTCTAGGAACTGATTGGCCCTGAGAGGGGCTCTCCTCCCAAGGTCAGTAAGTTCCAAATGTCAGAGAACCAGAATACAGACAATAACAGACATGGCTAATACAACCCGTCCCAGGCAGGGGAGGAAGAAGCAGTTTATTGCGGAGCTGTTTATTGGAGCAGACATGGAGGATGCCATGGTGTCTACAGGCCTGAACAAGGGATAAATGCCCCCCCACACACACGCATACACACGCATACACACGCATACACACACGTACACACACATACCCACGCACACACACACAGCCCCTGGAGTTCTGCAATGGCAGGTTTCCATGGGTGATGGTGAAGCAGCCTGAGCCTCAGGTCTAGGTAGTACCATCTTCTGAGAGGGTAGAACACCTGTGTTTCCAATTGGTGGCCTGCTTGTCACCTACTGCCACTTGACTCCTTTTCAAATAAAGAGAATAAGTTGCTTCCTGCCTAGAGATACTATGTGGATTAATGACCAGGCCTTCCAGAGAACTTCTCAAAGTCTCTCCCCATGGTGTGGAAGCGATCATGTCCCAGTGGTCTCCCACTCTATGGAGTCACGTCCTTAAATTCTGTGTATAGACTCTCAGGACACCTGCCTTCTCCCAGGACTCAGAATAGTAACTTTAAATGAGTCCCTACACCAAACTCACTCAGCCTCCTTTGTCATGGGCCCTGGAGATTGACAGGTGATGGGGATAGGGCCTCCTGCCCACAGGCCAGCATTCCCTGGTGCACTCCGTCTACTAGCCTGCCTTCCCTGTTTGCTGGCCACAGTGCCTGGCTCCCAGATGCTGGCTCCCAGAGCATTTCCCTAAGGAGAACTTAGGGAAAACTTAAGGAAGGCTTTCCCAAAATATGATAAAGTGAGAAGAAATGAGGCACCCTTCCCCACTCAATGAGTCTTTTCTTTAGAAAAAAGATAAACAGAAATAGAACTCTAAGCAAAAGCTAGTACACATAATCATTGTGTTTAAAATACCCAAGTAAGCGAGTTGCAATCAAACATCAAGATACAAGGAGGAAGGTTAAATATGATTCGTCTGAAAGAGACCATTCAGCTCGATTTCACACTTGACACTGGGGAAACCAGACACGGGTAGGCGTTCATGTTCTGGAAGGTCTTCCTCAAGAAACTGGTTATCACCAACTACCTGGCAGTGGTCCTGTGTTCCAAGACAAGATTTCACACAAAGCAATCAAACAGTAACTCCATATAGAAAGAACCGTTCTAAAGATGCGATCACTTTAAGGAACTCTGCCAGCAACTTCTCACTTTGGCATCTGACCAATCCCTGCTGAGACCCTCTTTGGACAACAGCATCCCTCATACCCACTAGTCACTAAATTAGAATGTGGTCCCCCTTATCCTAGAAAATAAGAAATCTAACTTTATCAACTTCAAGTGTGTTTCTGATGGACATTTGCTGGTAGGTATTGACACCAATAATAAATGTTAGATACGAATAGATGGAAAATACAAAATTTAATGGAAGTAAAATTATAAGCACATTTCACCATCCCAGTCCTTTCAGTTTTCTTCATGTGATTCTGCTAAGTACCTTTCTGATTTTCTGTTTAATTAGGAAACGTCTCAAACCCAAACAACAGAGACTGACATATCAGACACTTGCATACCTACCATCAAGATTTGATACACATGAGCATTTTGTCAGCATTGCTCCAGACCTTAGGAAAAACAAAAGGAAATAAAATATTAGAGATAAAAGTTAAAATCCCCTCATCACTTGCCAGTCTTCCCTCTCTCTGTAGAGGCGACCTGTGGGGTGAATTATGTCCATTTGTGTTTATGAACAGTCACCACAATGTGCACATCTAAAATAAGCTAGGTGATTTTCTTTGGGTGCTTTAAAATTATGTTTCATGCATTATTTTACCATACAATATATTCCTTGAATTATGTTTTTGCTATTGATCTTTGTTAGCATATGTCAATCTAGTTCAGTGATTTTGTGAATTATGTGAATTAACCATATAAAGTCATGTACCACATGACAGTGTTTCCGAACCATATATGGGATGGTGGTGTCGTAAGTTTCTATGACCTAGTGACGCCTTAGCCTCTTAGTCTGTGCATGAGTGATCTGTGATGTTCACACAATGCTAAATCATCTAAGGATCCATTTCTCAGAACATGTCATTCCCCATCGTTGAGCAATACATGGCTGTATTTTTCCATTCCTGTGCTAAGAGCTAGTTTGTTGTTTCCAAACTTTTCACTATTCCTAGCAATGAACAATCCTCTTCCCCATGCTGCCCAGTGCTCACCAGGAAGTGGGATTTCTAGTCACAAGTTATGTGTGTCTTTGCTTGCATCCTATCGACCAACTGCTTCCTCTAGGGAATTAGAGGAAGACCATCCCCCTGTTGTTTTGGCAGCTGACTTCAATGAAGTCATGGTCACCCCATACCAGCTCACTTGCCTCTGGGTTGTGATTCAGACAGGAGACACCTGATTTCCTGCCCTGAGGTGTGGCACAGCTGGCAGTTCCCCAGGGGGAGATCTGCATGTTTTGGCACATTCCTGGAGACACACTTCTTGCTTCTGCCAGCATACCCTTATCTGCAAGAAATCTTTCTGCTTAAAATACTTGGATTGATTTCTGGTTCTTACTCTGAACTCTGACCTCCACACAGTTCTATCAACAATGTTGAAGTGTTTTTATTTTTCATTGGTCCTGGTGGACTGCTTTTGCCAATCTGATAGGTGGGAAAGTGGTATTTAAGGACTGTTTTGATTTGCCTCCTGCTGAATGTCTTGCCATTTTTATAGACCATTTGGGTTTTTTCCTCTTTACTCTATCAATATTCTTAGCTTAGTGTATTACACATTAATTAACCCTACATAGTGCAATACCCAACCCCAAGTCTTAGTGGCTGAACGTCAAACAGGCCAATTTTTGCTCTTTGTTTATCTGATGAGAATCAGTGCCCAGGGGCATCTCTATCTGGGCTTTTTTCATTGGTTAACTCAATCATCTTAGTGGGTTTGCCTTCAGCCATGGGGACAGAAGGCAGACAAAATATGGAAACATTTCAGGATTTAGGACTTCTTCAGAGGAAGAAGGGGCCGCCCACACATTCCATGGGCCAGCAGTTAGTCATGTGACCAACCCAACTTCAAGAGTCAGGAGTGGAAAGGTACATATGAATCCAGGTAAGCACTAGTAATCTCCATGAAAGCTGCTCTGCTGGTCACAAAATATCAGGCTTTCCACATCTGCCCACTCAATCTCAGACCCTGTAAGGAGATCATATGAAATTGTCTGGGGGATATGTAGCCCACTCAGTCAGGACCTTTTAGGGAAATCTCTCTATAAACTGAAATGTTAATTCATCCACCCCTCTTCCTCATAGCTCCCATGGATAACAACAGAACAGAGTTGTATACCTACACTATAGTTCTTGTTCAGAAAAGGGAAGAATAGAAGACACACTGTAGTTATTGGTTGGAAATTGTGATGGGTTCCCACTGGATACACTGGGTTCCATTGTTTTAGATGACACTTGGAGCCAACATCTAGGAAGCTTCCCCTTGTCTATTTTATTGGCCATTTATGAAACATGGGTGGGAGAGGAATGTGTATAAGCCTGTACCTTGTTCTTGGGGCTGTGTAACAAATATTTCCTAAAGTTAGTGGCTTAAAAATAAAAAATCATTTCTTTAACTCACAAATCTGCATTTTTGTCAAGACTTGATGATGTCAACTAGAACTGGAGGATTCACTTTTAAAAGAGCTCACTCATATTGCTGGCAAGTTAACACTGGCAACAGCCAGGAGTTCATTCACAGCTAAGGGCCAAAAGGCTTATTTCCTCCTATGTGGGCCTCTCCAGGGCTATAGGGCTGCCCCACAGCATGGTGACTATGTTCTAAGAACCAACGTCCCATAATAGTAGGTAGAAGATTCATTGCCCTTTGTGAACCAGCCATGGGAACAACACAAGGCCAGTCCCACTAAGGTCACACAGCATGCTCAGAATCAAGGAGAGAGAACAAAGACCTCCACCCAATCTTTCACTGAGAAATGTGTATGTCACACTGTAAAAAGCATGTAGGATGAGAGATGGTGTTCTGGGCATTTTGGAAGATCCAGTCATTCACATAGGCCTACGTGTGGTCTGTATATCTCAGTCAGTGTTTTTGCTATTACAGTTTCTCCTCTTACTGGTCCTCTGGAACATGATTTCATCAGAAGCCTGATAGATTTACCTTTGAGCCCAAATATCAGTAACTACATCCACAGTGTGTGTGAGATGGAGGTTTCCCTGAATATCCACTCAAGCCTTCTTGATTACTCCCTTGTTCCCCTTCTCAACTCTCTGGAGGCTCCCAGGCCTGCGTGGAAAGGACATACTGCACTGCCATCTTTCTCTTCATTCATTCAAGAACTTTTATTAGACTTTTGGTGGACAAATTCTTTTCAAATCCCATCTCTTATTGCTTGTGATCTAGAAGCAGCTGGCTTTTCCAGTACTGCAGTGACAATTTTGTAGACTTTCCCATTTCCTTTTTTTTCTCCTTATAAATGGCCCAATTTTCTCTTGGTCTTATCTCATTTTTGGAACACCGTCTCAAATGTTGTACATTTTGAATCTTTCTAACTCACCCCTCTTCCTCAATTTGTCAGTTCCGTTAGGCATTGCTTCCCACCTGTCATGGGCAATAGTTTTACTAAGTATTTACCATCTCATAACAAAGATTGCCATGTTGCCAGGCTTAAGATCTAGTTTCTTTGCCACCTGCTACAAGAACCTGTCTGCTTCCTGCACTGCCATCCACAAGGCAGTCCTAAATAACCCACAGGTGGCATGTAGTTGTCATTGAGAAATGCACAGAGGATAAAATAGCACCCAATACCATTAGATTTATCTTTAGCAAAATGAACAAAAAAAATCACTTGCTTCAAAAAAAGTGGAAGGAAATGGATAAAAATGTTAACAGATTTTCTTTGTGTTTTCTGTCTCACTTTTCAGTATTATTGAAATTTTCTGTAAGGATCTTTAAAGTGAAAGAATCTCATTTGAAAACTTTGAAAGAAATTAAAAGAAAGACATGGATGGGGTCTTCAGTTCTCCCTGGGAAATTCTTGGAGAGTAAGGATTGCTTTGCTATAATAGAGTTCTATATCATTGTGACCCTAATTTAAAACTGAATACTCTCATTCCCATATGTTGGATATTTTCACTGTAACTAACCCAAGAGAATAGATTACAGTAATGGCTAATTAAATTTTTGACTAAACCAATTGAAAGCTCATTAACTCATACTATTGGGATACTATTTATCCCAGATCTTCTCTACTTTCTTTTTAACGATATATTTTGAAAGAGAAAACTTACAGAAAAGTTGCCCGAACAGTATAAAAAATTCCCACACCTCCTAAAGTGGCTTAAACTTTACTACATTTTATCCATCACACCTCTCCTCTATCCATCTATAATTATAAACCACTAGTCTTTTTTTGGAACTATTTGTGGGCAAGCTGCAGGGACTCCTAAATTTAAAGTGTGTTTCTCTCAAAGACACATAAACATGATCCAGTTCTCCTGATGGAGACATCAGCACGAATGCCACTTTACACCCAACCCACAGACACCATTCGAATTTTTCCAGTTTTACCAACACCATTTCTATTTCCTTTCAGGACCATATGCCCATCTAGGACCTCAAGGTTAGTGTGGTTGTCATGTCTTTCCAGTCTTCTTCATTCTGGAACAGTTCCTTGACCTTTCCCTGCCTATCTGGTCTTTGATGGTTTTAGAGAGACTGGGACATGAAGCATCTGCATGACACACTGACCACACCTTCACGATGGGAATTATACCACGTTCCGTGCACACTTAGTTGCCCCTTCCCACTCTTACACAGGATCCACCTTGATCATCATGGAGTCTACCAGATCACTCCCCTGAAAAGTCATTTACTCCTGCATACTGGATTAGCATTTCATGGAAGATTCTCTGAAACTGTAACCATCTTTTTCTCATTAGCTTCCATCCAGCAACCACAGCATCCAGCCATGACTCCTGTTGGAATCACCACCCAAGGGTCATTTTCTAATTCCACCATTCCTATTACACGTATTAGTCAGCCTCCTATTTTAGAGAAGTTTCCCCTTTCGCCTGCTTATTTGTTGATATGTAGGTGTGGACTCAAGAGTGCCTATTTCATTCAGTGAGTTGCAGTCTGTTACTTTACTTTAAAAAATAAATTATTTTTAAATTCATTTTTGATATATGATACTTACATTACATTGTCCAAGATTTGGGCAGTAGAAGACTCATCGAGTTAAATGCATTATATTTTAGGCACAACTCCATCATAGAAAAAGCTCTGGAAAAAAAAGCCTTCAGAGTTTTATTCTTGTTCTCTGAATAAGAAGTATTCTCACATCATAGATGACCAATTCTCTGGAATTTCTTATAGGAAATTTTTGGTTGAAATGGAAGCGAGGGGCCAATAAACTATTAAATTTTCCAGCTTATACTTTCAAGATCTTGGTCACCAAAAGTTAATTCTAATAACATAAGGTTTGACGGACTAGAAATCTGCTTTGCTCACTAAACACCACTCCTCCAGGAGGCCAGTTGTCGACCCATAAGCAAGCTGTCAAATGTGGCCTACAGTTCACTGCAGGTCCCAGTGGAGCACAGGACAAACCCAAGGTGGGTGAGGTGCACAAAGTGTATCATTGTTGGGAGATAAAAAGATTTACCTCCTTCCCACCCCTATGGTCCATTCTAAGTGTAGGACCGGATAGGTCTATGGATAGCAGTCTCCTCTTGAAAACAATTCTATTTAAACTTTGTAACAAAACTGACTATGTGCAAATACGCATGCTATCAAAAGAAGATTAATCGAGGCTTGAGTTTATTCATTCATTCAACAAATTTTTTTTAGTATCATCTATGTTGAACATTGTCCTGAGGACTGGAGAGATCAGTGAGCAAAGCAAAGCAAAGTCTCTGTCCCTGTAGATATTAAGAAAATGGCCATTAAAAAGAACTGCAATCAAGTTAATACATAGAATGTCAACTGGTGATATGAGAATGGAAAGGAATGGGATAAAGGGAAAAAGTCTCCCGTATGTTTTGGGGCCGACAGTGTTGTTGCTATTAGAAAGTATTCAGAGGGGGGTCCTGCTAGTACATACCATGTGAGGGCAGAATGGAAGAATATGAGAGAATCTTAGGGAAGACCATTCAAGGGAGCCAGGCATGGTGGTGTACATCCATAACACGAGCACTTGGGAGGATGAGGCAGAAAGATAGAGAGTTTGAGGCCATCTTGAGCTACATAAGGAGTTCCAGGTCAGCCTTGGCTATAGGGAAAGACTCAATCTCAAAAAACAAAATGAAAAAGACTGTACAATAGAGCAGGATCACCAAGGGCAAAGGTCTGAAAAAGGTTCATGTGTCCAGGGAGCAGAGAAGGGCCAATGACCTGGATGGGTTGAGCCAGGAGGAAAGTAACTTGGCATGAGATGAAAGAGGTAACAGAAGAAGACAAGTCTGGGAGGTCTTGGAGATACTTTATGGACTTCAGCTTTTACTCAGAGCATCATAAGAAACTCTCCAGGAGAAGAATAATATAGTATGTCTTGGGCTTTAAAAGATTCTTCAGAAGCCATATTGAGAGGGAACCATAGGAGGCAAGGGCAGAAACTGGGACCCCATTGGAGTCTCCACACCTCTTAGTGAGAGGCACTGCTGCCTTGGGCGAGGGTGTTCATGGTGGAGGTGGTGATAGGTGCTCAGATTCCATGTGTATCTTCAAGATGACCTCAAAGGCTTTGCTAATACATTGACGATGGGATACGAGAGAGGTAAGTGTTTGTCTCAGTTTCTTAAAGGCTGGAGTGGCTACTTCCTGGGATGGGGTTGTTGCAGTATACTTAGGTTAGCAGATGGTCTCTGTCTGGACAGACTGAGTTTGAGATGCCGATCAGGCTTCCCAGTGGAGATGCTAGTAGGATGTTTAGGCTCTGGGCTAGAGACAGAGGTTTTAGAATCCTCAACATGTACATGGTGTTAAAAGCCATGAGGCTACATGGGAGACAACTAAAGAGTGAAGGTGGATAGAAGAAAAAAAGGAAGGGTCTAAGGCCAGCCTTTAGAGCATGCCAGCATTCCAGGGTCATAAGAGCATGCAGGAGCAGTCTGGGAGAGAGAAGAGCTGTGTTTGGGAAAATGGGAAGAGGGCGTCTCATCTTAGGAGCAATTGATTCCATCAAACAATGTGACAGGTCAAGTCCAATAGCAGCCAAGCCAAGAATTGGATACAGGATTTAGCAAAATGAAGAGATCATGGTGACCTTGACAATGGTGATGCAGACAAAGCCCAGATGGAATTGGAGAGAAAGAGAGAGAGAGAGAACAGAGATAACAAATACAACAAAACAGAGGAAACACATCCCAACTTTCCTTTGACATGCTATAAAGAAAGTGAATTCCCTTCCCAACCAGCTCTAGGAGGACTGAACCACTTCCCCAATTCTCTGGAAGCTACCAGATTCTCATTGGCTAAAAGGGAGAAAAATCCTGAATCTGTGAGTTGGTTGATGTCACTGAAGCTCAGCACCTATGTATGGTATGGAAGCAGCCTGCCAAGAGAGCTTGAATTAAAAACAGGATTCTAAATACATTCAGTTGCCACATTAACACATTTTGGTTGACAATGGACCTCATATACTACACAGTGCCCATAAGATAACCATGGAACTTAAAAATTCCTATTGGTCAGTGAGTCATAGCTGTCGTGACATCCTGTCAACACACTCATGTTTGTGGTGGTGTAGAAACACATCTACTGCACTGCTGTACATGTACAAGTAGCATGGTGTATAATGCTTGGTAATAATTGACCATGCTCTTGTTTTATGTGTCTGCTATGCTATATTTTTATCATTATATTATAGTGCATACTTTTAGTAGACTGTATTCTGCCAGCAGCATCCCCATACATTCTGTCTATACCTCACTCTTGATTGATCATTTTCTTTTGTGCTTGATTCAGTCTGGAGTTATTTTGTTCTTCGTGGCCTTAGGAGCAATAGGGTAGACCATATGGCTTAAGGTGTGTATTAGGCTATACCATCCAGGTTCGTGTAAGTATACTCTGTGATGCTGGCATCATGACAAAATTGTCTAATGACACATTTCTCAGAACTATCCTTGATGTTAAGTCATGCATGAGTACAGTTATTAGGAAAAGCCACAGTAATCCCTGACATGTTCATACTAGCTAATTACATATAAATTCCTTCTTGATTTGAAAATCAGTGCTTAATAGGCTGTCTTCACTATTGACCCATCATGATTAAGGTGTTCCATTCTGCAATCTGGTGTCATGCACTCTATCACTTGCCTGTAAGGTGTGCTCTCATTGGATGTGAGCTACCCCTGTCAGTTTGGAAGGGAAACCTAGAAACTAGCTGAAATCGCCACACTTCCAAAGGTATTGTGTCCTTCTCTTCAGCTAGGGCTGAGCCTGAATGCTGCCGATGTGCTGGGAGCCTTTCACGTTTCTGAAATGACACTAGCTGATGTCACTTGGATCCAAAAGAGCAACAGGAAGGTTGGGGCTTCAACCTACTTTCCAAAGACTTGTTTAACCCCAATGGGGTGAGGTCATACCAAAGGATATAAAAAGAGAAGCAAGAAAACACACCCACTCCCATGCATAGCTGGTATTAGGTCCAGAGTGGTTTTTTTAAAATGTAATTTAGATATGCAAATTAACTTGAATAGAAACATGATCCACAGCCAACAGACTGCAGCCTCTCTGGAGGGAGCCTAGAAGGCAGCTTTGCCTTCTAGAGCAGAGGCAGAGAGGCTCCGCCCCATTCTCACCCCTACCCCTTGTATAGCAGGAGGTTTGGTAAAGCAGGAACCTTCACCAAAATCTTGAAAACAGAGATGGAATTTAAAAATAGAAATTAAGTAGGAATTTGGGGATATTTGACTGGGTATATGACTGGGATATTTTGGGGGTCCCACCCCCCCTCCAGTGCCCCTCTCACTCCTGAGCCAGCATCAGGGATGACAGTGAGTCTCAAGGGATCATACTGTGCTCACCCAGCCTGGGAGCCTGCTCAGAGCACCCTCGGTGATGGCCTCTGTGTTACCTCTGAACCACAAGGCTTATGTTCTTAATCTCAATTGTTGGCGTGAGGTTTTTTCTTCTTTCTTTCTTTCTTTCTTTTGTTTCTTAAGGAACACCCAGGGATGAGGAGAAAGGACTTAGCACTAGTTGCATTTTTGTATTATTTACTCATTTGATTTCTACATATCTGTTTCAGTCTTTTTCCCCTGTGAAGCACATCTTGATTCGATCTCAGGTTCACCATAGTTAGAGATAATGCCTTGAGGTGTACTCTTGGTGCCAACAGAATCTTACATACAATTACCCAGATGTGGGTGGTAAAGAGTTGACGGATTAATCAAATAACACCCCCATCTGTCCAAATTTTCAAGAATTCTCCTAGGTAATTATTTTCATGAAACATGTCCAAGTTATTCTATTTTTCCTCAGCTTCAATTCTCCAGTATTCTTAGTAGTGTACAAATTATACTCAGCTATCTTCTTACAAAAAAAATGTTCTCATGTTTAGCAGAAATGGCCACACAATATTACATCAGCAATCTGAGCAGTCTGCATATCAACACAAGAAACCACTACCTGCTGTACTCAGTAAAATGCAAAACCCATCTGCTATACCCAGGTGGGGCAAGACAGGAAGGTATCTGAGAGTGTGTACCTTACCCTAACCCTGCACCTCACCTTTTTTCTTATCTAATCATAACTCTCACAACTTTGTCTGCTTTGCTTTTAGCATGAAGAGCACCACTTTCTGTATCTCTAGGCACCAGCTTCCAAGGGCATATGGGGCCATTTGTTCCCTGACATTCCAGAAATCTATAGATGGTATATGCAATTGGCCCAAGCTCTGTGTTCACTTGTTCTTCAGTTGCTAGCTTCACATCATGAGTCATTTCCCAGACCACAGAAGAGGAGCGCATGTCATCCAAGGTTCTAAGAAGGCCATCATTTCCTTCTTTTCCATCTGGGATAGAGGCCAATTTCCATTCCCCAGTTCCTTTGAGGATCTGTCTTTCCTTAATCCTGTAAACCAACCCCCCCCCCCCAGCAACCTCAGGGCTGGTGGAGGAAGAGATGTGCTTACTGTATGAATCCTGTTTATCTGAACATCCTGGGCAGCATTGCCCCACCCTGGCAGAAACCCTTGTGCAGCTGTCAGCATCTCTTGTTCCATTATTTCCTTGATCACAGAACCCTCGTCTTCTAGGGGTGTATAAACTTAATATTGGCCAGCCTTCTTTGCAGGTAAGAGTGGTTATATGACTTTGTGGACAATGAAATGCATGCATAAGTTTCTGGGCTGTCTGCTAGTACATAGTATTTGTCCTTTGCCCTGTCTCTTTCCTTGAGAGAACATGTACCATGGAGGTGCTAAGCATCTTGTAACTTTCTGCTGACATTCTGGAGCCACACTTTCACCCTGGACATCCTACTTCCTTGACTTAATGATATGTGCAGAAAAATAGATCTGTAACTTAAGCTCTTGCATCTGAATCTATTAGTAGGATATGAATGGACTCCATACCCAATATAGACCACAGTCAACGTCACCTGGCCCCTCAGTCACGGAGGTTGAGATCCCTTCAAATACAGGCATGCCTCCTTTCTGCACTGGTTAGACTAGTGCTCACTTTGATCACCTGGGCAGTTTCCTGGCCCATGACACTCAGCTGGCATCTGGGACCCTGTGTGTGAAGTTGCAGGAATGACCCCTGAGAGGGGTGCAGAGCTGTTTGAAGACACTCAGACTCGCAGCTTTAGCGAGGATTCCTCCCTCTCCCCCTCCCTTTCTCCGTCTTCTCTCCCTCCCTCTCTCTTTGGCTGAGGGTTTGTAGGCAGTGGCGTTCTAAGGAAATGCTTAACAACTGACTCTGGAGGGGTTGGAGAAGCCCTGGAAG
Source organism: Castor canadensis (assembly GCF_047511655.1). Classification (NCBI taxonomy): domain Eukaryota; kingdom Metazoa; phylum Chordata; class Mammalia; order Rodentia; family Castoridae; genus Castor; species Castor canadensis. Next base: position 105,807,066 of record NC_133398.1, read on the forward strand.
TATTTGCTGATTTTCTTGGTGGAAATATTCCCCAGCATCGGATTCTAAGCCATCAACTTTGCAGAAGGCTCGCAGGAGTCCTAGTAACTTAGCCCCCGGGGAAAGCGGGTTTGGCTGGTCTGACTCCAGATGTGGGGAACAAGCTTGGGTGTCAGAAGAAGATAACCAGATACTCTTGGGAAACAGAATCATGATTAGGAGAAGATAACTGGAAAACAGTTTTCCTGAATCTTGGTGTGCCCCATTAATACCTTTTTATAGTAAAAATTACCTTTCCTTTATTTGTTTGTATTATTATTTGATTGTATTAATAATTTTTAAACTAACAAATTAAATAGTAAAAAAAATGTACCTAACAGGCAGCAGAGAAATGCAAAAATAAGATGATATCTTTCTTTAATTCAATATTAAAAATGGTGGAAAATTATATATCCTTTCTAGGAATAAGTACAACTGAAAACATTGAATCATGTGCAATTAATATCAATTTCTAATAAAATTCAACACTGTTTTAGCTCATCATAATTATACTTATTCCAGACTTTGTGTTACTGACTTAATTAGCAGCTAATCAACAGAACTTCAGGAAATAGAATGTCTGTTTATCTTGGGATAGTAAATATATTTGTTGTTCCAATAGGAATGCAACAGGTACTTAATTGCTTTTGCTGAGAAGCACTGACTTTCTATTTGAGCCTATGAATTAACTGAAAGCAGGAACTAGGCACCCCAGTCTCCTTCTGTATCTGTATCTTTTGTTCTAAGCCTTTCACCTTTCAGGTACCTTGAAATTCAGGAAGAACATGACTGATTGATAACATCTTTAAAAGGAGAAAACTGCCCTGAAGGAAAGGAACAGCAGAATCTTCTGGAGGATAGACCACCAGGCAGGCAACAATAACTCACTTGTCTTGACAACAATAACAACTTCACCAGAACCCCTCCCAAAACAAGCACTGAGATAATGATCTACCAGAACACACCAGTGACCAGGATTGTTTACCTATGGCAACTTTCGTCCCCTGCCCCAATTCTCTTTCTATTTAAACCTAAAGCTCACGTCTGTACCCAAAGATGACCGAAGATGGACTGAAGTGCTTACTTTGCTTCTTCCTATTGCATGTCCTGGGCTGTGTAACAAATCTCCTTTCTCTGTCCTTCACCATTGCTGTCTTTTTATCTGGTGTATAAAGGATGAGTGGACCTGTCATGTGGAATCCCTGGAGTTTACGCCTAGAACCTAAAACTTTGGTTTTTATAAATACAAAACTTTCAGTATATTGGGTAAAAAGAAAAATCTTTTAATTATTTGACTTGTGAATAATTTGACCTTGTAAACTGGGCGTGGTTGAAATTTAAAACAAAAATGAAAGTTTAAATTTAAGGGGAGATTATTAGGACAAAAATTTAAAGTTATTAATTTCGTCACTTACAAAGCAACATACAGAGGAGTGATGTCAATGTTTGGCAGAATAGGAAACTTTAGCACTCAACCTCCCACAGACACACTGATTGTGGCAACCACCCAAGGTCAGGAGAACCTTTGTAGGAGCCTGAGAGTTCAGCAGAGAGGCCCCGGTACCCTATTAGATTAAAAGAGGCCGAGACAAAGAGATCTACTTTGTTTATATAACAGTTCCTACCCTCAGCAACAAGATCCTTCAGCCAGTGATTTCTCCCACGGGGAAAATGAGAGACTAATGAGTTCCTGATTTCCCCAACCAAGTGGGATCCTGCTTAAGAGATCCAATTGTTTCTGAAAGATTTGCATAAAGAAATAGTCTGGGGCTAGCTAGGAACAGGAAAAGGGGGGCTCACTGCAAATGGGGCACAAAATTCAACAGAGAGTCATGGATTCTACAACTACCTTGCAAACTCTGTCAAGGGACTCACACCCAAATTTGTAGAATCCATTACCTGCAGACCCCGCTGCCATAGTCCATATGTGCCTCTAGAAGCACCCCAATGGCTGGTGCTTTCTGTGCACCTCTCCAGATGGTACACATGCAAACAGTCAGCCCTACTCTGCAGGTCTGGGAAAAGTTAATTAACACTGAGCACTTCAGGTCACTGCCCTACTGCAAACAAAACAGGAAGCTCTCAACACTTGTGCTAGCTTGTGAGATGGAGAAAAGGCATACATTCCTAAGACTCTTCTACAAGAAGGAACAAAGGAGTAGAGTGGGTGGATCCATAGCAAAGTTCATAGAGAATTCCAGAGTTCTTTCTTTCCTAAACCCAGTCAGACCAGAGGAGAGGTCTGCTTCTTCAAACATGAAGATGGTAAGGCACGACTTTAAGAAACACAAAAAGACAAGGAAACATCATGTCACAAAAGAAACAAGATAATTTTCCAGTAAATAAACCCAAAGAAATGGATATCTGAATTTTCTGAAAAATAATTTTAAAATAATTGTTTTAAAAAAGCTTGGTGGGCTATAAGAGAACACAATGAACTCAATACATGAACAATAGAAATAGTTCAACAAAGAGATAGAAATCTTCAAAAAAGAACTGAATAGAAATTCTGGAGCTGAAGAATACAGTAAGTGAAGTTTAAAAATGCAATAAAGAGCCTCAACAACAGACTTGATCAAGCAGAAGAATGAATCTGTAAATTTGAAGAAAGGTTATTTGAAAATTTCCAGTCAGAGGCAAAAAGAAACAAAATGAAAAAGAGTAAAGAAAGTCTACAGGAATTATGACATGTTAGCACTTGAACCAATAAATATTTAAGGGGAGTTCCACAAGGGAAAAAGAGAAGACAGAGAACACTTATCAAGAAATAATGGCTGAAAACTCCTCAAATCTTGAGAGAAATATGGACATCCAGGTTCATGAAGCTCAAGACTCTCCAAATTACATCAACTCAAAGCAGGTGGCACAAAGATACATTATGATCTGATTTTCAAAATCAAAGACAGAATTTGGAAAGTACCAAGAGGAAAGCCTCCTATCACATATAAGGGAATTCCATAAGGCTATCAGCAGATTTCTCAGCAGAAACCTTGCAGGAGAGGAGAGATTGGGATAATAGATTCAAAGTACTAAACAAACCCTGCCAACCAAGAATACTATTTCTGAAAAGGTTGTTTTTCAGAAACAAAAAAGAGGTAAAGACTTTCCCAGACAAAAAGCTGAGGGAATTTATCATCACTGGACCTAATAAAGGGACTATTCAAATTGAAATAAAGGGTGCTAATTAGTAACCTGAAATATGCAAGTATGAAACTCACTGGTAAAGATAAGTATATGGCCAAATTCAGAATATTGTAACAGTATAATGATGGTGTACAAGTCACTTTAAACTTTTGCATACCTGGGCACCAGTGGCTCACACCTGTAATCCTAACTACTTGGGAGGCTGATGTAGGGATGGTCACAATTTAAGGCCACCCTGGGCAAATAGTTTGTGAGACTGCATCGCCATCATAACCAAAGCAAAATGGACTGGAGGTGTGGCTCAAGTGGTAGAGCACTGATGTGCAAGCATGAAGTTCTAAGTTCAAACCCCAGTCCTGCCAAAAGCAAAACAACACAAAACTTTCACATAAAAGTTAAAAGGCAAAAGTATTAAAAATAACTATAGCTAGCCAGGCATGGTGGCACACGCTAGTAATTACAGCACTCTAGAGTCTAAGACAGGAGGATCATGAGTTCAAGGCAAACCTGAGTAACATAGCAAGATCCTGTCTCAACAAAAAATCAAAACAAAATTAAACAAAACTCTGTAGCTATAACAATTTATTAATAGTTACACTATATGAGAAGTATAAATTGAGAGGTAGGGAGAGAAATAAAGTGGAATTTTTTGTATATAATTGAAGCTAAGTTGTCATAAGCATAAGAGAGATTGTTATAACTGTAAGATGTGTGTATAAGCCTCATGGGAAACATAAGAAAACCCTTTGGTAGATACACAAAAGATAAAGAGAGTCAAATCACATCACACACACACACACACAAAGAAAACATTTGAATAACAAATGAAGACATCAAGAGAGGAGTAAGGAGGGTAGGATGTAGCTCAGTGGTACAGCAATGCTTAGTATGCATGGGGGGAGGAAGAGAAAGAGAGAGAGAGGAACAGCCAGAAATTAATTAATAAAACGTCAGCAGTAAGTTCTTATCTATCAATAATTGCTTTAAATGTAAATACATTCTTCAATTTAAAGACTAAATGAATGTGTGGCTTAATGAAAAAAGAAAAGAATAAACAAGATCCAATAACAAGTTGCCTACAAGAGATTAACTTTAGCTTTAAGGACACACTCAGGTTGAAAGTAAGGGAATGGAGAAAGATATTCCATGCAAATCATGGCAAAAAGAGAACAGGGGTGCCTATACTTATTTTAGAAAAAGCACAAATAAACCAGACATAGAAAGACAATTACATTATAATCTTTTTGATATGCAATCAAAAAATGTTGAACTTAAGCTGGGAGCCAGTGGCTCATGCTGATAATCCTAGTTACTTGGGAGGCAGAGAACAGGAAGATCTTGATTTGAGGCCAGCCTGGGAAAATAAGTTCAAGAGACCCTATTTTGAAAATATCCTACGCTGGTGGAATGGCACAAGTGGTAGAGCATCTGCCTAGAAAGTGTGAGGCTCTGAGTTCAAACTCCAGTACTGCCAAAGGAAAAATGAATGTTGAATTCAGCAAAGCAGTAGGGGTTGGAAGAAGAGTGAGACATGATCAAAGAGTACAAAGTTTCAGCTATCTGGGATGAGTAAATTCTGGAGGCCTAATGTGCACTATGGTGGTGATATATAGTCAGTGATGTTGTACTATAAACTTGAAATTTGCCAAGAGAATAGATCTTAGGTGTTCTCACCACACACAAAAATAGCAATTATGTGAAGTGATGGATATATTAAATGGCTTAGTTGTAATAGTCAAGTTCATAATGTACGGTACACATCTATGACAATATGCCACTGCACACCTTAATGTATATAACTTTTATTATTCATACCTCAATGAATTTGAAAAAAGATATGTCTTTGCTAGACAGGTGCTCTACCACTTGAACCATTCTACCAGCCCAAGATCCTGTCTTTGAAAGAAGTCAGCTCAGTGCAGCACCAAATCGGTGTGACCCAGCACAGTGAAAGAGAACAGCTAATGATGGTGGAGCAGGTGCAAGCCAGAATGAATGCTTAGAGCACAGATTCCCAAGGTGTGGTCCCTTGGGAAGCAGAACTAGCACTTATGGAACTGTGAGATATGAAATTGTCAGGAATCTGGGGCAGGGCCCAGCATCAGGTGTCCTAACAAGCCCTCCTGCAGGGCTCTGAGAATCACTAGGAATCTGTGGAATTTCTTTTCCATGAGCTGCAACTTCTGTCCTTCCTTACTCTGTAATGGCTTGTAGCCTAAGCTTTATGTTTAGAATATGGAGCTAACTATCCTCCTTTTAAAATAAAATTTCATTATGAAATAAATCTTGGATGCTAAAGGTGGTATCTAATGCAAGTGTAAAATTAAAAGAAGAAAATCAACACACATGTTCTAGTTTCCCAGTCCCTTAGAACGTTGTCTATTGCCTCTCAAGGATAGAGGGCATTGGGTAGTGAGATATTATTTTTAAAAATCTCTTCCTTTTTTAAGTTACTTTTTTACTTTTCTGCAAAAAAGTCTGGTGCTCTGGAAAAGACTGATTAAAGTAGCTATACAGGCATTAAAAGTTAATGCCTTTGTTTCATTTTTACCCATATATCAGTTGTTACCATGGTTACTGAGAAGGGTGCAGGTGGTGCCAACTTGCAGATGTGCTAAAATGTTTTCCCAGGCTCAATTCGCTGTTACAACAACATTACAGTCAGTGGTTTTCAGGGAAACCATCTTCTATATCCTCAGTTAATTTGGGGGTCCTGTCATCTCTTTTTTTACATCATTAATTCAACAGACTCACTATGCACAAGAATAGTTCTATATACGCAGTGGGAACAGACTAAGATGATTAGTACAGAGAAGACCTTACAAGATGGCAGTCCATCTTTCCTCTGTCTATAAACTTATTTTTCATCAGTGTTCACCTCATTTCAAAGGTGAGAATGGCCATATTCTCCAAAGCCTCATAATGTCAGAATTACTTGTGGCAAGCATCAGAAACTGACTGGGAAAATGGGTGTTTCATGGAACTTGGGACAGGGGTGCAGTTGGAGCCAAGGACTTGAACACCCCAGAACTTTGTCTTCTCTTCATTGCTTCCTTTGTTTCTTTTTTTCTTTTTGATGTGCTAAACTATGCATAGCATAAAATTGACTGATTTAACCATTTTTAGCTTACATTTTTGAGGAACTAAATATCTTCACATTTTTCTGCAACCACCATCACTATCCATCTCCACAATGTTATCCTTCAAAGTGAAATCTCTTTACTATTAAGCAAGAGCTCACGCTTCCTCAATTCCCCCAATCCCTGGCAACCAATTTCATTTTATGTCTCTATATTGACTAATCCAGGATCCTCATATAAGTGGAAGTGTACAATATCTGTCTTTCTGTGACTGGCTTATTTTGATCGGCATAATGTCTTCAAGGCTCAACCACGTAATAGCATGTCACAATTTCATTTATTTTTAAGGCTGAAAAATATTCCACCATGAGGGTATGCCACTCTTTAGTTATCTGTTCTTCTGTTGATGGTCATTTTGGGTACTTCCACCTTTGGCAATTATAAACACTGCTCAAATATCTCTTTGAGCCCCTGCTTTCAATACTTTTAGGTTTATACCCCGAAGTGGAATTGCTGTTTCATATAGTAACTCTATCTGTATTTTTTTTTTACTATTTTTATTAGTATACATTAATAATACAGGAGGGTTTCATTGTAATAATTCCATAGATGATGCATACTTTGAATAAGGTCACCTTCTCAATTATATTTTTTTTTAAATTTTTATTTTATTCATATGTGCATACAATGTTTGGGTCATTTCTCCCCCCTTCCCCCCCACCCCCTCCCTTACTTCCCCCTTACCCCCCCTTACCCCTCGCTACCTGGCAGAAACTATTTTGCCCTTATCTCTAATTTTGTTGAAGAGAGAGTATAAGCAATAATAGGAAGGAGCAAGGGTTTTTGCTGGTTGAGCTAAAGATAGCTATACAGGGAGTTGACTCGCATTGATTTCCTGTGCATGTGTGTTACCTTCTAAGTTAATTCTTCTTGAACTAACCTTTTCTCTACTTTCTGGTCCCCTTCTCCTGTTGGCCTCAGTTGCTTTAAAGTAACTAAGAGCTTTAGTTTCTCTGCGTTGAGGGCAACAAATGCTATCTAGTTTTTTAGGTGTCTTACCTATCCTCCTACCTCCCTATGTGCCCTCTCCTCATCATGTGATCAAAGTCCAATCCCCTTGTTGTGTTTGCCCTTGATCTAATGTCCGCATATGAGGGAGAACATACGATTTTTGGTCTTTTGGGCAAGGCTAACCTCACTCAGATTGATGTTCTCCAATTCCATCCATTTACCAGCGAATGACAACATTTCGTTCTTCTTCATGGCTGCATAAAATTCCATTGTGTGTAAATACCACATTTTCTTAATCCATTCATCAGTGGTGGGGCATCTTGGCTGTTTCCATAACTTGGCTATTGTGAATAGTGCCGCAATAAACATGGGTGTGCAGGTGCCTCTGGAGTAACCTGTGTCACAGTCTTTTGGGTATATCCCCAAGAGTGATATTGCTGGATCAAATGGTAGATCAATGTTTAGATTTTTAAGTAGCCTCCAAATTTTTTTCCAGAGTGGTTGTAGTAGTTTACATTCCCACCAGCAGTGTATGAGGGTTCCTTTTTCCCCACATCCTCGACAACACCTGTTGTTAGTGGTGTTGCTAATGATGGCTATTCTAACAGGAGTGAGGTGGAATCTTAGTGTGGTTTTAATTTGCATTTCCTTTCTCAGTTATATTCTCTTAAACTTTCTCCCTCTTCCCCCCTTTTTTCAAACATTTGATTGGTTTCATTTTGCTATCATATATAGATATCTATATATTATATATTATTAATCTATATTATTATTAATAGACTAATAATATATTGCAATATATTATTATCTATCTATAATATGGTATCTATATGTGATCTATCTATCTATCTATCTAGATGGAAGTACATTTGGCGGTACTGGGGTTTGAACTCAGGGCTTCATGCTTGTTAGGCAGGCATGCTGCCACTTGAGCCACTCTGACAGCCCTATCCTTTCATTTTCTCCTCTGCTGATTCCCCCAGACAGACACCCTCTAACACTCATGTCCCATATCATCATCAGCAGCAGCAGCAGCAGCAGAATTTAGGTCTAGGCTCCACATATGAGCAAAAAATGCAATATTCGGTATTTTGAATTTGGCTTCTCTTGCTCAATGTGATGAATTCCAGTTCTATCCATTGTCTTGCAAATTGCATAATTTTATTCTTTATGATTGAATAGTTTATGTACATCACATTTTCCTTATCAAGGTTATCAAGCACCTAGGCTGATTCCACAGATTGGGTATTGTGAATAGTGCTGCAATAAAATTGGTGTGCAGGTATTGCACTTTTACGTTGATTTACACTCCTTTGAATATATGTCCAAGAGTGTTATAGCAAAGTTATAAGGTAGTTCTGTTTTTAGTTTTTGATTTTCATAGTGGCTGCACTTATTTGCAGTTCCATTAAGAGAGTATAAGGGTTCCTTTTCCTTTTTCGCTGCATCTTCACCAGCATTTTTTATTGTTTATTTTCTCGGTGATGGCCATTCTGACTGGGGTGATAGAATGTCAGTGTAGTTTTGATTTGTATTTCCTTTATGGCTAAGGGTGTCAAGCATTTCTTTGGGTATTTATTAGTCATTTGTACTTCTGAAAACTATCCAATTATTTTGTCCATTTATTAATTGGATTATTTGTTCTTTGGATGGTTAATTTTTTTGAGCTCTTTGTATATTCTGGATATTAATCCCTTTTCCATTGAAGAACAGATGAAAATTTTACCCATTCTATGGTTTGTCTCTTGATTCTGGAAATTGTTTCCTTCAATGTGTAGAAGTTTTAAATTTTGATTCAATCCCATTTGTCTATTCTTTCTCTTATTTCCTGGGCAATCAGAGTCCTATTCAGAAAATAATTGCCTATGCCTGTGTCTTCCAGTGTTTTCCCCTATGTTTATCTGCAGTGGTTTCAAAGTTTCAGATTTTGCATTAAGATCTTTGATCCATTTTGAATTTTTTTTTTTTTTTTACAAAGTGAGAGATAGTGGTCTAGTTTTGTTCCTCTGCATGTAGATACCCAGTTTTCCCAACACCATTGGTTGAAAAGGCGGCCTTGTCTCCAGTGTATGTTTTGGCTACTTTGTCAAAGATCAGATGACTAAATGGTTTATTTCTGGATTTTCTATTGCTCTTTTTGATCCAAATTACTTTTGCTATCTTAGGTTTTTTATGTTTCCATATGAATTTTTTGGATTTATTTTTCTATTTCTGTAAAGAATGTCATTAGGATTTTGATGGGCATTGCATTGAATCTGTAGATTGTTTTCAGTAGTATATCCATTTTCACAATATTGATTTTGCCAATCCATGAACATGGGAAGTCTTTCCATCTTCTCATGTCTTCTTTAATTTCCATCTTCAAGGTTTTATAGTTTTCACTGCAGAAGTCTTTCACATCCTTAGTTAACTTTATTCCTGGGTATGTTTTTTTGAGACTATAATGAATGAAATTATTTTCTTGATTCCTCTCTCAACCTGTTCATTGTTGGTATATAGAAAAGATATTAATTTTTATATATTAATTTTATGTCCTGCTACTTTGTCAAAGTGTTTTATCAAATCTAGGAGGTTTTTTTTTTTTTGTGGAATTTAAGGTCTTTGAAATATAGAATCATATCATCTGAAAATAGGAATAATTTGGTTCCTTCCCTCTTATTTAAACATCTTTTATTTCTTTCTCTTACTTTATTGCTCTGACTGGGAATTGCAGTAACATATTGAGTTAGAGTGGGGAGAGTAGATACCTTGTCTTGTTCCTGACCTTAGAGGACATGAGTTTAGTTTTTCTCCATTTTGGATGATGTTTGCTATGGGTTAGTTATATGTAGCCTTTATTATGTTGAGATACATTCCTTCTGTTCCTAGGATCTTCAAAACATTTATCATAAAAAGATGTTGACTTTTGTCAAAGGCTTTATTCTGCATCTATTGAGATGATCGTGTGAGTTTTGTCCTTGATTTTGTTTACATGCTGTGTTAAATTTATGATTTACACACAACGAACCATCCACGCATCCCTGGAATGAAACCAATTTGATCATGAGTTGTTCTGTTTGTAACTATTTTATTGAGAATGTTTTTTGTCTGTGTTCATCAAGGAAATTGGTCTATAATTTTTTTGTGTGTGTGTGTCCTTATCAGATTTTGATACCAGGGTGAGAATGGTTTCATAGAATGAGTTTGATAGCATTCTTCCCTTGACACTAATTCTTTAAAGGTCTGGTAGAAATCAGCAGTGAAGTCCTGTGGTCCTGGTCTCTTCTTTGTTGGGAGACTTATTACTGCTTCAATTCTCAGTTCATGTTATAGACCTGCTTAAGTGGTTTATATCCTCTTGGTCCAATTTCTCTGGGTCAAATGCATCTGGAAATTTATCCACTTCTACATTTTCTAGTTTATAAGGATATAGGGTTTCCATATATTCCCTAATGATCCTCTAGATTTCATTGATATTTGTTTTGATATCCCCCTTTCATCTTTCATCTCTAATTTATTAATTTGGTTCTTTTCCTTTCTTCTTTTGATCAGTTTGGTTCATCAATCTTATTTATCTTGTCAAAGAACCAACTTTTTGTTTCCTTGATTCTTTGTATTTTTTAGTCTCCATTTCACTAATTTCTGCCCTGATCTTCATTGTTTCTTTCTGCCTGCTGATTTGGGGTTTGGCTTGTTAATGTTTTTCTAGGAGCTTGGGTGGCACCATTATGCTATTTATTTGAGACCTCTCAGTTTTTTGTTTTTATCTTAGGCTCTCATAGCTATAAACACTGTATCCCAGAGCTTCTGGTTAGCTGTGTTTTCATTTTCATTAGATTCTAGGAATTTTTTTCCCTCCTTTATTTCTTCAAGGACCCACTGGTCATTCAACAATGTATTAAGTCTCGAGGTGTTTGAATATTTTCTGTAATTTCTTTTTGAACCACAATCCTGATTTCTGCCTTCCTGAATAGCTAGGATTATAGGTGTGAGCCATCAGTGTGTGGCAGGGTTGGTCTTTTGATGATGTCCCGTAGGTCTTGCATGTTCTGTTAGTATTTAAGCACTTTTTCTTTGTATTTATCTGATTGATCTCATTGCTCTACTTTATCTTTGATCCTGATACTCTATTTATAACCTGTTCCATTCTATTTGTAAGAATTTCAACTTATGTGTTTTTTTTTTAAATTTTGGTTATTGAACTTTTTTCCCTTGGGTTTTCAATTAGATTTTTTTTTTAAGGATTTCTGTAACTTTGCTGAATTCCATCTTCATATCCTGCATTGTCTTCCTTATTTTGTTCAGTTGTTTGTTTAAATTTTCTTTCAGTTCATTTAGCTGTTTACTTGTATCCTCTTTAAATTCATCCAGACACTTATTATACATATAACTTTTAGTTTCATTGATCATTTTTATCATTTTTTTAGTTCATTGTTTGAAATTTCTTTTTTTTTTTTTGGAAGTATTGGGGTTTGAACTCCAGACCTCATACTTCCTAGGTAGGTGCTCTACCACTTAAGCTGCTCCACCAGCCCTTTTTTTTGTGTTGAGTATTTCCAAGATAGGTTCTCTCGATTATTTGCCCAGGCTGGCTTTGAACTTCTGTCCTCCCGATCTCTGCCTCCTGAAGTAGCTAGGATCACAGGCATGAGCCACCAGTGCCAGACTGAAATTTCATCCTCTTCATTCTAGTTCAAGTCCCTTATTATGGAAATGTTGACTTATGGAGGAGACATATTGCCTTCTTTTTTCAAATTGCTTTTTTTTTCTGTGCTGGGATTTACTGACCTGAGGCCAAGTTGTTGGCTGGAAGGTTTTTTTTTTTTTTTTTGTGGTACTAGGACTTGAACTCAGGGCCACACCTTGAGCAACTCCACCAGCCCCCCTTTTTTTTGTGATAGATGTTTTTTCAAGATAGGGTCTTGGGAACTATTTTCTCAGGCTGGTTTCAAACCACAATCCTCCTGATTTCTGTCTCCTGAGTAGCTAGGATTACAGGCATGAGCCAATAGCAACCTGCTGGAAGTTTTAATCACATGTTGTTTTTTAGTTGAAATAGTCTCAATGTTCAGTCAGGACAATGTAGTGACTCAGTTGAGGTACTATTTCTTACCACTGGACTAAAGGCTATGACTCAGTAGGCAAACATTCATCCAGTGCTCAGGCCAATAGGTCTGATCCCCAGCACTGCTCAGATCAAGGTAAACTAGCTGGAATCTCTTGTAGAATGGTCAGGTGTCTGTTTCTGGGCTGCTTTTGCTATAGAGGATTCCCTTCTTTGTATACTGGATGCCACCATTGGCTGTAGGAAGCTATACAGCCTAAAGGATGGGCACTTCTGTTCTCCACTTGCTGCACCTCCCCCCCTGGTTTGTGTCTCCAGGGGAAGCAAGCTTCGAAGCCTCAGGGTGACCCCTGAATGTGTCAGAGAGTGAGGGGAGCTGTACAAACAGAGTGCTGAATTCTGCATTGTCTGGGGGAGTATTGAAGGACCTGGTCACTATGCCTTCTTATCTCAATGCATATGGACCTCATCTAGCTAGCAGTTCACCTCCCTTTGAAGGAGGAAGCTGTGGAAGTTCCATTATTCATTGCATCTGCACTTGAGCTCTCAGTCCTGACTGTCAGCAAACACACACCAGATGCAGTTCCCTGAGGCAGGTCTTTGTGCTTTCAGACCCTGCCTGACAGTTCACCCCTGTGTGGGGGGAGGAGTAGGGTAGGGCACAGAGACGAAGGTTGTGGCATTCATGTGTTCTGAAGGGCCTGGATGCGTGGTTATGACCCACCCAACAGTTAACACACTCAGCCAGGAGACCAAATACTAAGCAAGCCACAGGCTTGGAAGCCAGGGAGAGTGAGACCTCCGATCACCTTGACATCCTTTGCTGCTGGTGCAGCTCCCTGAAGAACTCTGTGGGTCTGTGTCAGACTTTGTCCCTCTCTTTGATCACTCTCATGGCTGTCTCTTACCCAGACTCCATGGCAGGGTGTCCTAAGTCTCCTTGTTTTCAAGCCTCAGAGTTTCAGAAAAATAGACCCTCTCTCAAGATGGTGCCTTACCAACACCCTCCAAGATAAAGGGAGTGACAGATTATTTTCTTCACCAAGGCTAGCTCTCTACACTGGAGTAGTCACTGCCTCACAGATCCCATATTGAGTGAGTTTAAGGCCTGCAGGAGTTGTGGACTTATCTTGTGGTTAGAGCTATCAGATTTTCTGTACCTTGGGGTCCCCCCATCTTGAGAGATGGGAACAGGCTTGGAACTGTTAGCAAACAGTTTCTGTATTTCAGTTTCTCTCTGCTTTTCTGTCATCCTTCACCTCTTTCATGATTCCTGATGTTCTTCCTCTCTTCAGAATTAAGTCATTCCTGGGTTACTTGACTCTTCTCATTCATGGAGTCAAAATGTAGATGCTTCTAATCACCATCTTGTCCAACCTCTTATGTTTTAATTTTTTTTTAGGAATTACCATATCATTTTCTACAGTGGCTATACCATTTTACATTCCAATCAACAATCCACAAGTGTTCTAATTTCTCTGCATTCCCACCAATGGTTGGCATTTTCTCTTTTGTTGTTGATAGTGGCCATTCTTATGGGCATGAGGTGCAATTGCACTGTGGTTTTGAATTTGTAATTCTTAGTGATGTTGAGCATATGTCCACATGCTGACTGCCATTTTTATATCTCAAAGAAATGTCTAGTCAAGTCCTTTGCTCAGTTTTTAAGCATGCTTTTGTTCTTCTTTTGTTGCTGAGTTGCTGGAATACTTTATATGGTCTGGATATTAATCCTTTATCAGCTATATGATTTACAATACTTTTTTCCCATTCTGTAGGTTGCCTTTTCACTCTGCTGGATTTGTTTGTTTGTTCTTTGCCATGTTGGGCATCAAAACACACTCACACTTATAAATACTAGGCAAGAATTCTATGCCTGAACTACAGCCCCAGCCCCATGGTTGTACTCTTGAATGTTGTTAGCCTCAAGCTCCTGGGTGCAGGTTGTGTGGAAGGAAGGGCTGGTCAGGATTAAGGATGGGGATGCAGGGCTTAGGATGAAAGGCTGGAAGAAGATTTACCAAGCCAATGGCCCCTGAAAACAAGCAGGAGTATCAGTACTTATTTCTGACAAAGTAGACATCAAACCTACATTGATCAAATGAGATAAAGAGGACATTCCATACTAATAACAGGGGAAATAGACCAAAAGGAAATAATAATTATCAATCTATATGCACCCAATGTCAACGCACCCAACTTCATCAAACATACCCTGAAAGACCTAAAAGCATATATTAACTCCAACACAGTGGTTGTGGGAGACTTTAACACCCCATTATCATCAATAGGTAGATCATCCAAACAAAAAATCAATAAGGAAATTCAAGATCTAAAATATACAATAGACCAAATGGACCTACTTGATGTCAATAGAACATTTCACCCAACTTCTACACAATATATATTCTTCTCAGCAGCCCATGGAACCTTCTCCAAAATAGATCATATCCTAGGGCACAAAGCAAGCTTCAGCAAATATAAGAAAATAGAAATTATACCGTGCATACTATCTGATCACAATTCAATAAAACTAGAACTCAACAACAAAAGTAAAGACAAAAAACATGCAAACAGCTGGAAACTGAATAACTCATTACTTAATGAACAATGGGTCATTGATGAAATAAAAGAGGAAATTAAAAAGCTCCTGGAAGTCAATGAAAATGAAAACACAACCTACTGGAACCTATGGGACACAACAAAGGCAGTCCTGAGAGGAAAGTTTATAGCCATGAGTGCACATATTAAAAAGACTGAAAGATCCCAAATCAATGACCTAATGATACATCTCAAACTCCTAGAAAAACAAGAACAAGCAAATCCCAAAACAAATAGAAGGAGAGAAATAATAAAAATAAGAGCTGAAATCAATGAAATAGAAACCAAAAAAACCATACAAAGAATTAATGAAACAAAAAGTTGGTTCTTTGAAAAAATAAACAAGATTGACAGACCCCTGGCAAACTTGACTAAAATGAGGAGAGAAAAAACCCAAATTAGTAGAATCAGGAATGCAAAAGGGGAGATAACAACAAACACCATGGAAGTCCAGGAAATCATCAGAGACTACTTCGAAAACCTATATTCAAATAAATTTGAAAATCTTAAAGAAATGGACAGATTTCTAGATACATATGATCATCCAAAACTGAACCAAGAGGAAATTAATCACCTGAATAGATCTATAACACAAAATGAAATTGAAGCAGCAATCAAGAGTCTCCCCAAAAAGAAAAGTCCGGGACCTGATGGATTCTCTGCTGAATTCTATCAGACCTTTAAAGAAGAACTGATGCCAACCCTCCTTAAACTGTTCCATGAAATAGAAAGGGAAGGAAAACTGCCTAACACATTTTATGAAGCCAGCATTACACTTATCCCAAAACCAGGCAAAGACACCTCCAAAAAGGATAACTATAGGCCAATTTCCTTAATGAACATTGATCCAAAAATCCTCAACAAAATAATGGCAAACCGAATTCAGCAACACATCAAAAAGATCATTCACCATGACCAAGTAGGCTTCATCCCAGGAATGCAGGGGTGGTTCAACATACGAAAATCAATAAAAGTAATAAACCACATTAACAGAAGCAAAGACAAAAACCACTTGATCATCTCAATAGATGCAGAAAAAGCCTTTGATAAGATCCAACATCATTTCATGATAAAAGCTCTAAGAAAACTAGGAATAGAAGGAAAGTACCTCAACATTATAAAAGCTATATATGACAAACCTGCAGCCAGCATTATACTTAACGGAGAAAAACTGAAACCATTCCCTCTAAAATCAGGAACTAGACAAGGATGCCCACTATCTCCACTCCTATTCAACATAGTACTAGAATTCCTAGCCAGAGCAATTAGGCAAGAAGAAGGAATAAAAGGAATAGAAATAGGTAAAGAAACTGTCGAAATATCCCTATTTGCAGATGACATGATCCTATACCTTAAAGACCCAAAAAACTCTACTCAGAAGCTCCTAGACACCATCTGTAGCTACAGCAAGGTAGCAGGATATAAAATCAACATAGAAAAATCATTAGCATTTCTATATACTAATAATGAACAAACTGAAAAAGAATATATGAAAACAATTCCATTTACAATAGCCTCAAAAAAAATCAAATACCTAGGTGTAAACCTAACAAAAGATGTGAACGACCTCTATAAGGAAAACTATACACTTCTGAAGAAAGAGATTGAGGAAGACTATAGAAAGTGGAGAGATCTCCCATGCTCATGGATTGGTAGAATCAACGTAGTAAAAATGTCAATACTCCCAAAAGTAATCTACATGTTTAATGCAATTCCCATCAAAATTCCAATGACATTCATTAAAGAGATTGAAAAATCTATCATTAAATTTATATGGAAACACAAGAGGCCACGAATAGCCAAGGCAATACGCAGTCAAAAGAACAGTGCTGGAGGTATCACGATACCTGACTTCAAAATATATTACAAAGCAATAACGATAAAAACAGCATGGTACTGGCACAAAACAGACATGAAGACCAGTGGAACAGAATAGAGGACCCAGCTATGAAGCCACACAACTATAACCAACTTGTCTTTGACAAAGGTGCTAAAAATATACAATGGAGAAAAAGCAGCCTCTTCAACAAAAACTGCTGGGAAAACTGGTTAGCAGTCTGCAAAAAACTGAAATTAGATCCATGTATATCACCCTATATCAATATTAACTCAAAATGGATCAAGGATCTTAATACCAGACCCCAAACTCTAAAGTTGATACAGGAAAGAGTAGGAAATACTCTGGAGTTAGTAGGTATAGGTAAGAACTTTCTCAATGGAACCCCTGCAGCACAACAACTAAGAGATAGCATAGATAAATGGGACCTCATAAAACTAAAAAGCTTCTGCTCGTCAAAAGAAATGGTCTCTAAACTGAAGAGAACACCCACACAGTGGGAGAAAATATTTGCCAGCTACACATCAGACAAAGGACTGATAACCAGAATATATAGGGAACTTAAAAAACTAAATTCTCCCAAAACTAATGAACCAATAAAGAAATGGGCAAGTGAACTAAACAGAACTTTCTCAAAAGAAGAAATTCAACTGGCCAAAAAACACATGAAAAAATGCTCACCATCTCTAGCAATAAAGGAAACGCAAATTAAAACCACACTAAGATTCCACCTCACCCCTGTTAGAATAGCCATCATTAACACCACCACCAACAACAGGTGTTGGCGAGGATGCGGGGGAAAAAGGAACCCTCTTACACTGCTGGTGAGAATGTAAACTACTACAACCACTCTGGAAAAAATTTGGAGGCTACTTAAAAAGCTAAACATTGATCTACCATTTGATCCAGCAATACCACTCTTGGGGATATACCCAAAAGACTGTGACACAGGTTACTCCAGAGGCATCTGCACACCTATGTTTATTGTGGCACTATTCACAATAGACAAGTTATGGAAACAGCCAAGATGCCTCACCACTGACGAATGGATTAAGAAAATGTGGTATCTATACACAATGGAATTTAATGCAGCCATGAAGAAGAATGAAATGTCATTCGCTGGTAAATGGATGGAATTGGAGAACATCATTCTGAGTGAGGTTAGCCTGGCCCAAAAGACCAAAAATCGTATGTTCTCCCTCATATGCGGACATTAGACCAAGGGCAAACACAACAAGGGGATTGCACTATGAGCACATGATAAAAGCGAGTGCACACAAGGAAGGTATGAGGATAGGTAAGACACCTAAAAAACTTGATAGCATTTATTGTCCTCAGTGCAGAGAAACTAAAGCCGATACCTTAAAAGCAACTGAGGCCAATAGGAGAAGGGGACCAGGAACTAGAGAAAAGGTGAGATCAAAAAGAATTAACCTAGAAGGTAACACCCATGCACAGGAAATCAATGTGAGTCAACGCCCTGTATAGCTATCCTTATCTCAACTAGCAAAAACCCTTGTTCCTTCCTATTATTGCTTATACTCTCTCTTCAACAAAATTAGGGATAAGGGCAAAATAGTTTCTGCTGGGTATCGAGGGGGTTTGGGGGAGAAGGAGAGGGCTGAGTGGGTGGTAAGGGAGGGGGTGGGGGCAGGGGGGAGAAATGACCCAAGTATTGTATGCACATATGAATAATAAAAAAAATAGTTGCTTGGGGAAGCTTCGTGATAATACCAAAAAAAAAAAAAAAAAGATGGGGATGCAGGAAAACCATTTCAATGGAGAAGACTGTGATTTTGGGTCTGATGACTATCTAAACTAAGGTAGAAACAGAAGACATGGAAATGGATGAGGCATAACCATTTTGAGCTGGGCTCCTGGGAAGCAAGATCTGGGCAGAGCCTGGATCATGGCTGATGAGGAGCTTGTGCTATTTCTAGCATCATTGGGGATCCTGGACAAGCAGGACTCATAACCCTCCTGTTGTTCATTAGAATGAGAGACATACAACTGGCCTTCTTTCATGTTAATTGGGACATCAAGTTTGTGCAGGTTGTGAGAGAATCTGTGTGTGTGGAAAGTTTTAAGATCTCCAGTTTGGTAGAAAGGCTGAGGGAACTGAACCTGGTGGTACATGCTTATAATCTCAGGAGGTTAAGAAAGAGAGAGAGAGAGAGAGAGAGAGAGAGAGAAAGAGAGACAGACTGAGAAGCACCTAAGGTAAGAAAATATAGAAAATAAATATTACCTATGTTTAAATATTGGTTCACAGCTTGGCATCCTTCAACCTGTACACATCCATACTATTCACACCACATCTCACACACACACACACATACACACACACCCCACATCACAACATAATACCACACACACATACCACATACACTCACACCACACATACCATATTACCCATATGCACATTGTAAACACATCTATTAAACCCAACTGAGATTGTATCAAGTCTACTTTATATACTGTGCTTGCACGTAAAAGCTTTTAAGGATATTAAATATCATTCTGTAGTATCCTTTTAAGTAACTCCACAGGATTTCAGAATATGAATGTACTGTAATTTATTTAACCAGTACTCCATTTTGAACATTATATTTCTGAGTTTTTCTTTTTCTGAAATATGTTTCTGAATATTCTTATCTCTAAATACTTAAGACATCCCTGATTATTTTCTTAGAATTATTTCATCCACATGGTTTGGCTGATTTACATTTCTTTTAGCAGAGTGTGAGACTGTCAGTTTCTCAATACTCTTACACCTCTAGTTCATTCTACAGGAAGTTTTTCCAATTTTATGGGTGAAAAATGGTGTAGAGTTGTTATGTGTGGAATTGTGTTTCCTTAAAATTTGTGTGTTGTAGCTCTAGTCCTCAATATGACTGTATTTGGAGGTGGAGCCTTTGAGGAAGAACTAAGGGCTAACCTAGTGCTCTTTGTCTGTCTGTCTGTCTCTCACTGAGGACACAGTGAACCACTGTACGCAAGTCACGAAGACGTACCACCAGAACCCAGCCATGATGTCACCTTGATCTTGGACTTCCAGTCTCTAGAACTGTGTGGAATGAGCATCTGGTATTTTAGCAGGTCCATCTGTGGAATTTGTTATGACAGCCTGAGCTGGCTGATACATTCTTTTTTTAGATTTACATATCTTTGTCTGCTAGTTCTACTTTCTTTGTTTTTTCCTACCTTGCTTGGTTTATTTATTTATGATTGTGTTGCTGTGTGAATGTCCTAAGCTCAGTACTATGGGGAGGTGATGGGCCCTTTAATATCTGGGGCCTAGTGGGAGGTCTTCTGGTCACTGGCCTTTGAAGAGGATTGTGGGACCCCAGCCCTTTCTTCTTCCTCTCTTTTTTGGATCAGCCCTGAGATGAACAACTTTGCTCTACCATATGCTTCCATCAAGCTATACTACCTCTCCACAGGCCCAAAACAGAACCAACTGATCATGGACTAAAACCCCCAGAGTTCTGAGCCAATCATAAACCTTTTTTCTTTACAAGAAAGAGTTAGTTATCTCAGGTATTTGTTATAATGATGAAAAGCTGATCAACACACCATGTAAGCAATGTGTTCGCACTGTGGAATAGGGGTGGATATCTTTGGGAGGTGGTTATTCAGCTGACTCTGGGAAGTATGGGAGGTAGGTGGAGTGGGGAAGTGAATGGAATCCTTGGACATTCTGGAATCCAGTCCAGTCCCAGAAAGAGACGGGACCTCTGTCCAAGGCAAGAATTTACTCCTCTCCTTTTACCTAACTGTAAGATGATAATATTGCCAAGATCTCAGCATGAATGGGAGAATGAAAGAGACCAAATCTCAGAGGGCATCAAGCCAGCACACAGCCCAGGCAGCTTGCTCCATAACTGCTTCTCAAACCTGCATGGAATATCATATGAGAGAGCTCATATGAAAGGGGCACATGAAAATGGCAAATTCCAGGCAAGTCCAAGTTGTGGTGAACTGGGAAAGCCTGCTTGGAAAAGAGAAGCCTTGATTTAGGATTTTCAAGAAGGTATTTGTTTAAAACAGAATTTTCACTTAGCTGAAATGCAGTGGGTTCGCAAAGATCAAGTGAATGATTTTATTTTAGAAAACTCATTAAAACTGTGTTTAAAGTATGCATTTCAGGTTGTACTCCAGTCTGGTAACTCTGTGGGTGGCCAGCATTCCTGCAGGGAGAAGCCACACGGAAGCCTGGCACTGTGCCACCTTCTTCACTGGACACCTTGTTGAACATAACTGAAAACTGTCTTCATTCCCTATGGGCAATGGCCTTGATGGAGGAGTCACCCGCCTGTAGGGCAATGGATAGAATCTCAGGCCATGCTTTGGTCCTGCAGCTGGGCAGTTGCCTCTTCTCTCTGGCCAGATGCTCGCATCTGTAAGCCACTGGGTGCAGGAGGAGGATGGAACAGAAGAAGATCCGATACCTGTTATCTGGGTCTCCCTTGTTCTGTCCTTATTCTTTGAGATGCCCTCTGATAGCAATTTGGTACCAGTGATAGTGTCTAGAAATCATGTTTTAGGCAGAACGATAGAGAGGGTCACATCAATGTTTTTCAGGGATATGAAGGGAGAAAAAGATGAATAGTCAGCCCACAGTGGATTTGGGTGACAGTGATAAGCTTCCGTGTGGGACTGTACTGGTGGACCCACATTACTACACATTTGTCCAAGTCCACAGAATGTGCAGCACCAAGAGTGCACCCTAATGGAAACTGTGACCTTGGGATAATTATGATGTGTTAAGGTAGGTTTATCAATTGTAACAAATGTCCTGTTCAATGTGGGATGTTGATAATGGCAGAAACTATGGGAGGGGCACAGAGCACATGAGAAATTTCTACATCATCTCTCTCATTTTTGCTGTAAAATCCTGGTTTCTAAGTACTATCATAAGCTCAAAAAAGTCACGTTTTCTCCTTTGAGATTTAAGAATGAACACACAAAAGTACTTGTGTTCTTATGCATACAGGTAGGCACATACACACAGGCACCTGCATACACACCTACATGCACACTTGCACACTCACATATGTGTGTACCCACACTCATGCTGTCACACATACTGGCAATACCAGATCTGTGCATCAGAGATTCTGACTGACATGATTGGAGCTGGGCCTGGGTATTATTATTATTATTATTTAACGGAACACACACACACACCCCTCAAAACCGTGAACACAATTTCATAGCAGACACTGCATCAAATCAGGACTGCAAGCATCATTTCACATCGTTCACAGATGTTTTTGAGAATTGATTGACAGGGAAGCATTCTACTGGCTGAGTTACAGAAAGAAAGTTACAGAAAGAAATCTGATTTTGGTGGTGGCAGATTCCCAGAAGCCCACTTGATTGCATGTGTGTTGAGATTTTTGGTCAATTGAGTTCATACTGGTAGGATTTATTGCCACTTAGGATATAGAACATGACTGTGCCCATACCTTCCCTAGGTCCCCACCTCCTACTCTGTCCCTGTGTCCATCCTTCAGTGGGTCATCTGGGGGGAGTACTAGGGAGTGAGAGGCAGGGGAGGGAATCAGGCTGCAACAGGTTTGCTGGGTCCCTTTGCTGGTAGCTTCTGCTGCTATCAGGGAGGTCTTCTCTGTAAGAAGACCTTCCTCCTTGAAAGGGAGCCCAAGGTGGTCACAGATATACTGTGACCACCCCCAGGACACTGTCCCTTGGTGTCTCAGGTCATATTTCTGCATAATCTTTTTATTGAACCCTCCTCCAGTTACCCCGGAAGAAGATGGTTCATCCACTTTCTGCTAGGACTCTAACCAATATGATTGACTGAAATGAAGGATGTGGGTGGCTTCGTCTCTGAGACTCACTGTTGGCTGTGCTTCCCAGAAGATTCCTCATGCAGGATGAAAACACTGCCTATGGTGCTGGGGTGTGGCAGGGAGTTGAGATGGTCAGTGTGTTGAACTTGGGGAGGATGGTTAAATAGCATGGGGAGCGCAGATGTTCTGAAGTACATGGCTGGAGCTAACAAAAATCCAAAAAACATGGTGGCCAAGGGGAAAATCAGAGGGTGAACACACAGAACCATTTATATGATTGAACATGTGTGCACACGTAAACACACACACACACAAATCACTACAATAGAGCAAGCACAACTAAGCCTAAGCCACACCCCTTAGGGGCCTGAGGTGGGCAAGGAAGGAAACAGAGGCAAGTAGCTCTGAAAGGGACAGCAGCATGAAACAAGAGAATTTTCCTTGGAGTGATGCTAATTATATCCCTTACAATGAAGAGTATAAAAAACTCAACTCACTTTACTGGAGGCTCAAAACATGCATTTTATAATGCTAGGTTCTCTTTTGAAGTAGTCTATCAATCATAAAATACCTGTATGATTTTCTTACAAAATGCCTCTTCCAGTATATTTATTGTCTTTGTGTTTTGCAAAAAGCTTGATGTTTGCTCAAAGAACCTGGAATTAATTCCTCTACTCTGTGTTATGGCAAAACATGTGTTACCATGGTTTCTTAAACAAAATTTCAATTAGCAGATGGAGCTACTGAGAGGAAAGTGTCTTATTGGTATAAAAATTTGGAGCAGAATTAAAGCTAAAATAAACACATTTCAAAAAGTCTTACCATTTAGAATTACAATGAATTTTGCCAACAGTATGGTCTAATTATTGTGTTAAACATTCCTAATTGATATATATCTCATAAGAATTAGCAAATTTCACTACTGATGTTTAGTTTACAATATGATTTATTTTAATCAGTAATATTTTTAAACTTAGAGAATGTTGGATAGACGTAGATGAAATGCAGGAACTTATTTAAAATTCACTGTGTATGATTATAAATTATTGAAACATTTTGCAAATGTTGAAATGAATCAATGGGGACAATCTAAATCATCACTATATTTTAAATTATCTTTGTAGAGTATTTCCAACAGTCAGAAATTACAAGATGAGATCTAAAAGTCATGGTTTGTTATCACTTAAATTTTGTTCTCCCCAGAGTAATAAAATTTTGGCCTGGCATATGGCTATTCAGAGGAAAGACTACATTTCTTAGCCTCCCTTACAGCTACATGTGGTCATGTGGCTAAGGCCACAATGGAGGTCAGTGTATTTTGCCTTCTTGAAGCCTTCCTTAAGCTCGGGTAACCTCCACCTTTGGCTGTCTTCTTTATTCAGTTCTCCTCTGGTTTCTTGGATGTGGATGTGCATATCTTCAAGCATCTTGGCCTGCTTTCTGTGTGAGAAAGATCAGCTTCTACCTAGAGCAAGTAGAAACTATCTGGAGTTTGCTTGCCATTTACAGAGGAGCCTAACTCTAACTGGTATATCTAACAAGTCCTTGCAGAAAAATTCAATTAATACAACAGTTCTCAGTGTTGATGGTGAAACTCAAGTGCCTGGTGTTCTGGAAATACCCATTCCCAGTATGAGAACTGGCCTCAAGGTGCTGTGAGATCCAGGAGAGGCAGAGAGATCCAGGCTTGTATGGAGTGAAATTTATTGGGTCCCTACTGACAGATGCATGTGTTGGGCAGTAATGAAACAGGTGATTCCCTGTGATTTAGGTCAAAGGCTTATAAAACAGTCAGGACAAAAGTGACTTCATCCAAGCTGCAATGTACCTGGTTTATCTTAAGCTAGTATCAAAGACATCAGGCACATTCTTGGCATTAATGTTGCCAGGGTCCAGTGGTAAAGCTCCACATACCACTCTAATGGTTTTGTTTATTGATAGGATTTGGAAAACTGTACAGGGAAAATAGACCAGGGTTACTGCCAGGCAATCATGGTGGTTATGAGGCAAGATGTGTATTGTCAGGTCAAGCTGACTTCCTACACCTGTTTACCATATGTGCTGTTCTCCTGCCATCTGAGACACCCGTGCAGCATGGATTGAAGAATTGGGTAGGAAGCAGCCAGACCATGGTTTAGGCAGTTGTGTTCAGGGTCAGAATTGGTGAATGAGATGAATCTACATCATAATGTCTCCACTTGGAAAGGGAATCTCTGTATTTGATGTATCTCTTTGACATCCTTCTTCTTCTGTTACTGCAGCAGGCTTCACACATTCTGAATCAAAGGTACAGTCCTCTTCCTTGACAGTCCTCTTCAGTGCCCTCCTGCTCATACAAAGGTGGCCACTCATCTGGTGCATGGCCAGAGAACCAGTGCCACCCTTGACCTGCCTCAGTTGCAAGTTCCACGTGTTTCATCATGACTCCCCTGGCCTATTCCCTTCTCACATTTCTAGGTCCAGGGTACCACGAACCACTAATCTGGGTACTTGCCTTCTGCCAACTCCTTGCACACTCTCCTGTCCATCTCTGACCTGTCTTCATATAGTGTACAGTGACCATGTCCCTCCCTTTCAAAAACATTTAGAGGCTTCCACTTGCCATCATGGTCCAGGCCCTTCATTGTCCAAGATGGATTGTCCTGCTGGCCTCTCTGGGATCACTTGGCTCTACTCTTTGTTCTCCTCTACTCTTCAGCAAACTGGTCTTTTTCAGTTCTCCCTACACCCCAGGTTGCTCCTGCTGCAGGACCTTTGCACATGCTGCTCCATCTTCAAGAATGCTCCTCCCCACCTTCTTAGATGTCAGGTCTCAACCCCACATCACTTCCTCAGGGAGCCTTCCCAATCTCTCCAAATGAGGTATAGTCACACTGTTAACAGGTTTTCAGAGAGGAGAACTGGTTAATTTTGAATGTCAACTCTCTCTCTCTCTCTCTCTCTCTCTCTCTCTCTCTCACACACACACACACACACACACACACACACACACACACACACCTATCCCTCCCTCTCTCCTGGCATGGCACATTTTCTGTTGTTGCTGCTTTTGGACATCAGATTCTGAGTTCTGCTGCCATTGGTCCTCAAGAGGCTATCAGACCTCCAGGCTTGGGCTGCATCTTTGGCCTCCTTGGTTCTGAGGTTTTCAGCTTCTTGGACTAAACTGCTGTCAGCTTCCCTGTCATCTAGCCTGCAGATGTCCAGCATGGGACTTTTCAGCCTCTGTGATTGTGGAAGTCAATCTGCTAAGTCACCTCTTAAATAAATATATATTCTAGTCATTCTGCTTGTCTGAGAACCCTGGCTAGTTCAGGCTTTGCTAGTGTTTACTCATCGTTTTATTCCTGGCACTTAGTACAGAGCCAGCTACTTAATTGGTGCTGAGTAAGATATTCAAAGAATATTTGTATTCCTATAAATATTCATATTTGTACTTTCAGGGAGATAGATAAGAAGTGATGTAGACTAATTGCAGTTTCAGCTTTAACTATACCAAGTTGTTACACTTTGTGGAAACATATTTTGCATGTCTAATTGGTATATATCTATGTATTCTAATATCTACATATTCTTCTTCTTTTTTTTTTTGGCAGAACCAGGGTTTTTGAACTCAGGGCTTCACACTTACACAGCAAATGCTCTACCACTTGAACCACACCTCCAGCCCCATATTCTTATTATACAGAACTCTATGTCAGAATTCTACCACACAGAGCTATTGGGAGGAGGCATCGGAAATGTGGGTTATCATTGAATGCAACTTTAAAATTACTTTTCCCCAGTCCCCATTTTGGTAGCACAGAGGTTGTTGTAATTACTAATCTCCGTAGTGCCTTACAATGCTGTCCTAGTGAGAGACAGCTCCCTGGTGACCAAGTATCCCAAAGACCAGGGAGTGGTTCACTTCTCCTTTGATTTCTAGTGTCAACATGGTGCTGACCCCACATCAGGTAGACAGCAAATATTTTTTAATCAGTTGAATGATTGAAAAAATGAGGCTTTACATCCATTCTATCTATCTATCTATCTATCTATCTATCTATCTATCTATCTATCTATCTATCATTACTATCTTCAAAATAGATCCCAAAGTAAAAGAGTAGCAGAACCACAGTGATACCATGGAAAAGGAGATAACCTTTTGCTCCTTCTTCAACTGAATTCCCTTCCTGACTCTACCTTCCTCTCTGGTCACCCCCTTGCCTCACATTTCTTCCTACCTTTACCCTAAAAAGTCCATAGGAAACATCCTTGTGAGCACATTTCCATGTTTCCCCTCATGTTCTCTTGTAAACCCAATGCAATCTGCCACAGCCCTCTTACCTAGGTCACCAAAGATTATTCACAGTCCCCACTGTGGAGATCCATGCTTGATTCTTATCTAACAAGGCACCATTTGACAGAGTAATCACTGTCTTCTCCCGTTTTCCTCCTTGCCTCTCCCCAAACCTTAGCTTCTAGAATTCCCTCAAACTCAAGGTTTGGATTATGTTCTTTTTCTGTCCACATTCATAACTTGGTCTATGGCTTTAAAGACCATGGATTCAGTGAACACTTCTGAATGCTCATCCTATCCTTTACTTCTTTATTCTAGGTTCTTGTATGCAAAGGATGCATGTCATATGTGAGCAACTCATAGAATTTCCACAAACTGAAACTCCCACGTAGTCAGCACCAGGTGAAGAGCTAAGATTCAACCAGCCCCCACAAAGACCCCCTTTTCAGTTGTCAGCCCTGCCCTCAAATTGACATTCATCTTACAACATGTCCCCCTGATTATGATGTTTTCCATGGGGGTGGGATGGGTTGGAGATTTCTGTTGATGAAGTGTGCTATGGAAGTCAGACTTTCATTAGGAACGCTATTGTTTTGCAGACACCATTTTCCCTTCTTTTATTCTAAAAACAGGAAGCAAATTTAGAATAGGTCTAATCTAGAAGAATAAGGAATGTAACTCAATAGCATGAATGGTATAAAATAGCTTCCAAATGAGGAAAATTCAAAGCAACATTTAAGAGAGGTACTAGTCACAGAACGTGAAAATTAAAGCAACATTTTCTTTTTCCTGGTGGAAGATGTCAAAACCAAATTGTTTTTTGAGTTTTTGTTGCTACATTATAAGGAAGGAAGTGATTTGATGTATTTTGGATTACATTTTGGGGCACCTTTTGTAGTTCTACTTAAGCACAAAGAACACAGGCACATGAGCTGTCTATTCATTTTCTTCGGCATTGGGATAGCTGACTCTGATGGCTAGCTGGACCACTCTTCGCACAATGGCTTTGTGGTCTTGGAGAAAACATTGTGAGTGATCTCAACACAATAAAGTTTCTTGCACATCAGGAGCACTTTTGGCTCCTTGACTTTGTGAACCAGGAACTTCTGGAAGCCACTGAGCAGCATGTGCTTTGTTTTCTTCTTCCCATAACCAGTGTTGGGTATCAAGAGCTGGCCCTCGAATCTTCTTCACATCTCTGGGTTTTGCCATATTCTTAATTTTGACATATCAGTCTGGCTAGAGCTAGATTTACTTTTTGGTCCTCTTTTTGATAATCTTGGGCTTCTCAAGGAGTTTGAGGGCAGCCATGATGCTGAATAGGAGATGGCAGTCACCTCTCTAGGCACAGCTGAGGTTGACACTTGAACTACATTCTCAGAGGGAGTTTGGGGTATGTTATAATGCAGAGACTGTGGTGTGTGTACAGGTTCCTTCTAGAGAGACCCATCCTCTGTGCTGATATGGCTTTGGGGCAGGTTTTTATGGATAACTTTGGATTTTGCTGATTGGCTGTCTCATTTTGTGGGCAATGTTGATTGGTTGTCTCTTTTTATGGGCATTGTTGATTGGTTATTTCTTTCTTAGCTCATGATTTCTGGCAGAGGGTTATGGGGCAGCCTACAGGAACACAGTGGGGTCTAATTGAGTACTGGAATAAAACTGTATGGAAGCCTGGTCCAGGGGGCTGCAGGGCACTGAGCCATAAGAAGTTATCACCTGGAACCCTTGCTGTAACATAATCAGTATTTTTATGAACTGGAGATAAGAGGATACAAACTTAGTGAGACTATTAATGATGTAAGATCCAATAAGGAGAAGTTATAGGGAAACTAAGAGTCCCAAGAAGGAAGGAACCAGGAAAGCCATGATCAGGTATTTTCTCATGAGAACATGTTCTCTGAGAGCCCTAGTTGGTTAATTTATGAATGTTAGTTTAAACATGTCCTGACTTATTAACCCCAAAGCAGCAGTCTTCCACAGCATAACACAGGTTCCCCCTTGGACAGCAGTAAGCATCTCTAAGGCCCTTCTGTTTTGTTGGATCATGGTTTCTAGAGCATCAATTTGTCCCTATAAATCAGTGAGGGTTTGGACTGTGGTGTCTAGACCATTATTACTAGCTACCTCTAGTGATAGGTTTTTGTTGACCAGGGAGGGAGAAATAATCCCTCCTACTCCTGTCCCTATGTCTGATATAATTTTAAGGCTATTAGCAGAGGTATGAGTTAGATAGCCCTCCTGTTTCTAAGAGGTTGTGAATATCCATACAGGGAGGGGAGTCTGGGTTTCTTCTGGAGCTATAGAAATAATGGGTGATAAAAAGGCAAGGGCATATGTTCCTGGCTAGTTGGAAGGCAGACAGGCATGAGCTTTAATTAGCATCAGGTAGCCATGCTTATCAACTGTTTCATTGTAATCTCTCAGCTTTAGTTACTTTTGAAAGTGACTCCATTTGAAATCTGAAAACCTTCCTTCTTGTCTGAATATTTTTCTCTGAACTTTTCATGTCTGGACAGTTTTGTTTTTTGTTTTTCCTAGAGATATTTACTGACTACCCACCCTGTGGTTAGTGACTTTAATGATCACTTGTCATCATGGTAGTTGGTGCCAATAAGACCTTTTGGGCCAAATTTAAGCCATGAAGATGTTTAGAAAAAGTGGCTCTTAGACTGGGTTTACCTGGAGTCTATTTTTAAGCCTAATTTTGTCTGCTCTGTAGGTGATGTCCTAGCATCTCAGAAGTGCTGCTTAGGTTGCTATTGTTAGAAGTTGCACTTCTGTAGAATGTCCACAGAGAAGAGTTACAAAATTTTACAAAAACAATACTTAAAAGTCTAATTATTTTGGTAAATAAGTAACTTGCTAGAGTCATCCCCTATAAGCCCAACTGCAAATGCTCCTGCAGTGATAAAAGAATAGTGCTAGCTAAAATTTTGAAAAACAGCTTAGCAATCAACAAGAGTCTAGTTATTTTTTATTGTATACAGCACTTTAGTGTAATAACTATTATCAACAGCATTAAGCCGATGCAGTCAAGCTGCCCTTACTTTAAAACATCACAAACATTTTTGATTTGGAGGACCCTAACTTGGTAAGTGTTTTCCTAAGCTTTGCATTTTAGAATACTTATATATTTTCAGACCATATATATATTTATCAGTTACAATTACAGTATCAATTAGAATTATAGCTACAGATATCATATTACATATTTAGTTTTTACCTTTGGAGAAAAATTTTGAGTCTTTGTAAGAATTGTAAGACCATAAAGCAATATTTTTTAAGGTAAGATTTTCCTTGAAACAACAAAAATTGAGTCTTTTTTGACAGAATTGTGAATAGTCATGGACATATGTACAGGGACAAAAAACTTGGGGGAACATTGCTAAAACAAGGTAAGGAACAACACCCTCTGCAGCTTATAAATCATGTTACAGTAACAGACACTACCCTCATAACAACTGTTATCTTGTTATAATGTGGGCATCAGCTGTTAATCTAGAAAGCTAATAATGGTTTGGATAGAATAGAAAATTATACAATCATAGAATATCCAAAACAGGTAAGAACTAAAGTATGAATGATGAAATAATTATTAATTAAAAATTCTGTGATAATAAATTGATCATAGTGTGTAAGTAGTATTATCCTTGAGGAAAAAATCAAGTATTTCTGTAATTAATGATATGCAGGATTTAATCATGTTCCCATATCAATAAAAATATATTCTTGTTGCTAGGTAAGATAATAGATATACATCAGTGACAAAAATTAAACCTCTAACTGGGCACAGATAGCTCATGCCTGGAATTTTAGCTATGTGGGAGGCTGAGATCAGGAGGACTGCAGTTCTAGGCTAGCCCAGGCAAAAAAAGTTTGTAATACCTATCTCAATAGAAAAAAGCTGTGCATGGTGGTGCACACTTGTCATCCCAGAAATGGTGGGAAGCCTAAAAAAGGAGGATTGCAGTCCAGGAAAAAAGCAAGACCCAATTTCAAAAATAACAAGAGAAAAAAGGAATGGAGGCATGGTTCAAGCAGTAGAGTACCTGTGTAGCAAGTGTGAAGCCCTGAATTCAGCTTGGGTACTGCAAAAAAATAAATGAATGAATAAATAAATAAATGAAACTTTAGATCTTCTTCAGGTGAGGGAACAGTGCCAGTGATCCCAAATAACTTTATTTTTTTAATGTATAATTATATCTCATATATGAAATAATACTCATTTAATTAAGATAAATAGATGGAGATCAGGTTTTAAATAGCAGGCCTGTCCAAATGGCAGGTTATTTTTATCTGGATGGTACTTATTACAATCAAATGCCAAAAGTTTTATTGGCCATTTTTGTAGATAGAAGGTTCAGATGCAATATATTTTGGATAAAAGAGAGTGTTAGGTGGTCATTTTATGTTTATTAAATTTACATATTTTTAACTCTGCAGATATTTGTGCATCATGAATATGAAGTTGACATAAAGCGCTACATATTTTTAGCTGCAGACCTAGATAGAGGACACTAAATGTATTAGAATCACTGAAAATAATAGTTGTTTGTTTAACCAGTTATAAGGTGGTCATTTTATTTTTTAAAAGTGTTTATTCATTTATTCCTATGTGTATACATTGTTTGGGCCATTTGTCCCCCCTGCCAAGGTTTTAAAGACTTTGACACAAACAGATACTAAAATGACTTCTGATTCAGTTTAAGCTCAGTTTTCTAAGTAGTCAAAAATTCTGATAAAATCAACAGAAAACACAAGCAATTTTCTTGATAAAGCATAAAAGTTTTCCTTGAAGCTAGTTTTTTTTTTAAATGTTACTGAGAACTGAACAATATCCTTAAAACAGTCTTGTTGTTAAAGACATAGAGAATTAAGTTTTAGTTCTATATCAGTACATTAAATTTTGTCCTTAGAAAATTCTTTAAAATTACTTAAAATCATAGCCTATTTATAATTGTAGCCAATTTAATCACACATCACACATAAACTTCTCATAAGTATGAGAGAGAGAGGGGGAGACAAAAAGAAAAGAGAGACCTATTTGTACCCTTTGTAACTTTTTGAGCTTTTTGGTCTTTGTTCTGTCCTGTTTATTCCATTTTTGGAACAATCCTTTATTTCAAAGCCTACTTTACAAAATCCTTCCTCATCTAAAAGCACTTTCCTTTCCCCTTAACTTTTTTCCTCCAAAATATATTTTATACATTTTTATATCTCTTCCTATTTATTTTTTTTATTTGCAAAGATTTTGAGCTTAGACAAGATTGATATTTTAAAATAAAATAAAGTACTCTTAGTAGCCTTATATTTCAATGAAGATCCAGGAAGAAAAGCAATATTAAACTGTTTCTCTATGAAATAACAATTTACAAAAATACATTTGTTACTAGCCTTCTATATTGTAAAAGAGTTGAATCCAAATTTTATGTATGCAGAATGAAACAGATTGAGATGTTTTGCTTAAATAACCAAACTTTAAGATTCCTTTTGTAATTCCCAAGTTAGGCAGCCAGAGCATCCATTTCAGTTTTAAAATGGCACTTTTTCTCCTTTAGTTTTGAGTCTGAGAGTTATTTTGAAATGTCTGCATTTTAGTTAGGCCTGGTTGAGATAAACTACTGATTGCTTTTAGAAGAGGCAACAGCTTTTACATATTGACTTTGTAATAGCAGTTTAAGAACCATTCTAAAGACACACACACACACACACACACACACACACACACACACACACACACACACACACACACACAAAGGGTTTAATTTAGGCATACCAAAACCTCCTGGGCAGTGGTGGCTCACACCTAGCTACTTAGAGACAGAGATCAGGATGATCATGGTTTGAAGCCAGCCTGGGCAAACAGTTCACAAGACCCTATCTCAAAAATACCCACCAAAAAAAAGGAGTGGTTCAAGGTGAAGGCCCTGAGTTCAAGTACTGCCAAAAAAAAATGAAAGAAAAAAAAATCCTGTAAATTGGTGGTAATAACTAGCAAGTTCTTTTCTGGAATTCCAGAGGCATATAAAAGTTTTGCTCAATGTTTGATAGACTAATGCACAAACATAACACATAAACAATTAAGTTAATTTAGACTACTCTCAGATATAACTTTTAGCCACAGGTTAATTATAATTCTCCCTAGCAGGTAATAAGATGAACTCAGGGTTTTTATTCTTATGTAAATCACAAATCTCTTTAAACCTCATAGGTTTCTTGGACTTTTTAAAAAATATCTGTTCCTGACTCATCACATGAAGGATCCTAGGTCAGGACCCTCACCCTTTATTACTTGCCTTCTCCTGAGGGCAAAAGGGAATAGCAGGCCAAGAGGAACATGTGGTGGGTAGGAGCATAGTGCAACTCAGCCCAGCCTCAACAAAGACTCTGTGCCTTCCATCCTAGTGCCATCATGATGTTCTAGCACCATTATGGTGGAGGTGGTGGCTGCAGAGTTGGGCCACTGGAGGAGGTGTGGCAGTGGTGGTATGCTGGTGGTGCTGCTAGTAGCATTTCTCTTCTCCCTTCCTCCCCGGGAGTCCTGGAGAGTTCCATGTGGACAACTTGACTTGCTGACTAGGTGGCTAGTCTGACCTAGGGGCAGGAGCATTGTTGCTTCTCATTGTTCCTGGTGGGCCCCACACAATTTTTCCAAAGGGCTTTCAGATAGAATAGAAAACCATGTTATATAAGACATGCGAACACAAAACAAAGACAAAATGAACAAGCAAATGGGAATTTTTTTCTCTGTTTGGGCTCCCAAAGGCCATTTCTGAGAGTCTGATAGCAAGGCAAGACAAATGGGAGACTTGAGAACTGCCTTCCTGGATGTAAAAACAGCAGCACACACACAAAAAATGAGGAGGGTAATCAAGCCATTCTAGGTGAAGGCTTTCCTTCAGGGCAAAAGTCTGTCCAGAAGGTTAGAGCAGTGAGGACACAGAGCAGGAGGTTCCAGAGGAAATAAAACAAGGAGTGGTACCAGGCATTGTGGCTCAAGTCTGTCATCCTAGCTACTTGGGAGGCAGAGATGGGTAGGATTGTAGTTTGAAGAAGCCTCAAGACCTCACAAGATCCCATCTCAACCAATGGGTGGGTATGGTCATGGGCACCTGTCCTCCCAGCTGTTAATGAACAGGACAATTGTGGTCCAGGCTGGCCTGGGCATAAAATGAGACCCTATGTCAAAAATAACCAATGCAAAGAGGACTGAGGAGCGTGGCTCAAGTGTAAAGTGCCTGCCTAGCAAGTGTGAGGCCCTGAGTTTGACCTCCCAGTATTACCAAAAAGCAAAAGGAAAAAGGAGGGGGATTTACTTCCTCTGAAAACCTCTCAGAGAGTCAGGAGATGATCCATTGGACCTATGTGAGTTTTAAATGTGGAGAATGTCTCCATGGGAACAGACAATGAGCTATTTTCTGACTAGTGACACAGACAAACTAGTCCTGTAAGGTTGATGGGAGAAACCACAATAACAGTGCTAGAAGGAGGGGTGAGAAAGATTAGAGGACTAGATAGAGTGGTGGGTGGACTAGAAGAGGGATAACTAGAATGTCCTAAGCCTTTGGAGGCTCTGGGGAACGGCCAGACACATTCTGGCATCCCTCCTGCAAGTCTGGATCCTGTGAGAAGACATGAAGACCTGGATCTAGGAGACCTAGAACCACTTGGAGGAATTACAGTAGGAAAGTTTCAATTGGAGGGTGGTGTTATAATTGAGGACACTATTTTCAGTCCAGTTCTGCTGGGCAAGCAGCTTTTAGACTGGCCAGGCCATATTATAAAGCATGAAGTCCAGGAGTGAGTCAGGCGGGATCCAGGTGATTTGACCTTGTAGAGAGGGGGGTTTCCCTAAGTCTTGCTGTGGTATCCCACCAGGAGAGAAGAGGCCCAAGATGTCCATGGAAGACTGACACGTGACTTCTGCTAGGAACATCACACCTAGTCAGAAGGACCTCTGGAGACCAAGTGTGACCCTCAGAAATGAGGGGACACAACATCAGGGTGATCAGTCTGGACCAGAGAAAAGGAAGGGAAAAGGGATGACTCACAACTGGCTCCAGACCATCTCTAATGGGGAAAGATGGCATTTCTGAGGAAGGTTAGGAGGGATTTGAAAGTGAAAGTAGAGGAGGAAAAGCGTTACCCACAGCATACATGGATTCCCCAAGCCACCTGATTGCTGCCTGCTGTGCTGTGTGTTGGGACATGGAAAAGAAAGGACAGACAGGCTCTTCACCCTTATGGACAGTAGAGATGTAAAAAAGGAAAGATAAAGTCCCCATATGGGCCACCAAAATGTGGATTTTGGAGCGGGGGTTGGTGAAAGGACTTACTAACAGGAGAGAGTAGGAGAAGTCAAGGCTTATGGGCACTGTTAAGGTAGACAGCAGGGGTTGGACAACCAAGAGAGTGCTTCTGCCATCCCTATGTGGGGTTGGATGCAGGCTTTTATGGGATATTTTTGGATTTTGCTGATTGTCTCTTTTCTTGTGGACCTTGCTGATTGGTTGTATCTTCCTCACTCAGATTATGGTTTGAATTTCTGGCAGGTAGGAACATTTTGTGTGCTAGGTTTCTATTTCCTCATTCCAGCATTTGGTGTGCTCCACCCTTGCTTTCTCCTCTCACAGGGTTACTGGTATTTTGTTCCTGCCATGTCTTCTTAAAGGTGTGAGAGACTTTCCTTCACAGAAGATGGCTGTAAAGTGACTGCAGGAGAGAATGGCTTGGAGCAAAGGAAACAGATACAAAATGGAGGCTGGGATACCAAGCTTATATCATGCTTTCAGTTAATTCATGGGCCCAAGTAAGCAGTCAGCGATTTTCAGCAAAAGCAGCTTTTACATATCTATTATGTGACTGCAAGGGGGGAATGAAATTACTGTTTTTTGTCACCTTAAGATAAAATTAATTTCAAGAAATTAATACATATAAGAAATACGTAGTTCACACATCTACTTTAAGAATGAGCAATGGCTAAACATAATTGTATAACTTTAAGGATATTTTCATCAGGTTGTGTTATTTCTAGAGTATCTATACAGATTACTGTTCATAATACATGTGTTTATAGGATTCCACTATGAGAAATTTCCATACACCTTTAAAAGAATTTTTTATAACTGACAACTTTCTTATATTATTCATATTCCCAGACTTTCATCCATGTGTATTCTCACATGTGCACCAACTAAAGACTTTTAAGGATCTCTTCTAATCAAGGTTTCTTGCCATATTGTGTTCCATTATATCTGGGAATTGAACTGAGGTGACTAGAAGTGTCACATTGATTTTATTCTCTCCATAGTGTATTCTCATGTTTGCCAGGAAGGTTGTCATACTGAAGCCTTCCTATATTCTAGAGTTAGGAATTCTCTTTAGTGTGAGCTTTTGTATATTTTCTAACAGAACTGGAAGTAGTGAAGGCTTTCCCACACTGATATAAGGTCTCTCTCCACTGTGATTCATAGAACTGAAGGTGTTAGCTGCATGGTAGTCTGTGATCAGAAGACTTCCAAATTCTTTGTGTCCTCCAAGAAAGAATCCATGGCAGGACACGTAAATGGAGTTTATTAAAAGTTAGGGGCCCAGGTGGATTATGGAGACCAAGAAGTGCTTCTCTTCTCCAGGTGCTTTTAAAGCCTATGCTACAGGAAGGGAGGAACCAGGTGATTCCCATCCAATAATCAATGAGTGGGGAGGGGCATGGGCATGCCATTACCTGGGCTCCATTGACCTTTGAGCCAGGGAGAGGAGCTGGGCGGACCACCATATACACCTGTGTTAATTCTCACATGCCCCACCCTGAAGGAATTATTTATTGTAATTAAAATGAGGCTCTTAAGGTGAGTCAGGGAGGAGTCTCAGGGCCAAACTTTCCCTAATTCTAACCCGCCTCAAATGGAACCATGAATGAAGGCTTTATCACATGGGTTACATATATAGGGCTTCTTGCCAGTATGATTTACTTTATGTGAACAGAACAATAATGAGTGAAGATTTTCCCACATAAATAATAGAGTTTCTTCCCACTGTGAATTCATTCACATTTTTGAAAGGAGCTGGAACAGCCAAAGGCTTTACCACATACCTTGCATTTATAAGATGCACCTCTGCTGTGTGTTATTGTGTATCTTTAAATGTCTCCAAGAGTCAAGATTGACCTCCATTGTTTACACTCATGGAGTTTCTCTCTGGTGTGAGTTCTTACATACTTCAGAAAGCATTGGGGATAACCAAAGGCTTTCCCATACTCCTTACATTTATATGGCTTCTGTCTGTATTCCTGATATTCATACAGTTTGTGTTCAGTATGAACTGATAGGCATAATTAGAGATGAGTGATCAGTGAGGAATCTCCACACTCATGGCTTTCTCTCAGGAGCATATTTCTTGTTTTCAAAACAGGATCTAGAATCCAGCTTAAGATTATTCCACACTGATTCCCTTCTTTATGTTCACAGACTCTCACTACCATGTGACATCTTAGATTCCCTTGGAATTTTTGAAGATCTGGTCTTTTTTTTTTTTTTTTTCTGTAGTGGCCAGGGGCCTGACAGTTTCCTACATCACATCTCTATAAAATTTCTCTTATAAAGGAGCCAGCAAAGCCTAATCCTCTAAGGTGAAGTTCTTAGTCATACTCTCAAAAGTTGCTACCTCCATTTCTGACTTCTGGGGAATCCTGGAATCTTTCCCTGGGCCCCTGTGGTGGGTGGAGGTCACGGAGGGGTGGAAGCTCACCCAGTTGACCTATCTGTCGGCAATTGAGATGGGGTCCTGAGTATGGCCCTGAAATCACTTTAAAGCCCATCTATTTGCCCTCACCCCATGACATTAATCCATTCATGAGGGTGGTCTCCGTACACTATTGCGTTGCTAACAAAGCTTTCAACACACAAACTTTGGGAAACACATTCAAACCACGTCAGTCATGTGCCTGTTTGCCTTCTCATAAGCTTTGGCACATCTAACCCTTGGGCGCAGGAGAGTGAATCTATGCAGACACAGCTCCGAGCTCCTTTGAGAGGCCGTCAGCCACCCATTTTGCCCCTGTTCACCTGCTGGGGGGAGGTGTTAGGTCCATTCTTGTGTTGAAGTCTTCAAACTTGTGCTCCCATGATGAAATAGTTCCTTCAGCTACTGTGCAGTGACATAACTATGTAGCTCTATAGGTATGTGTGTGTTATTAAAGATTAGCAGCGAGCCAAAACTGTACAAAATGACAGAAGTCAAAGCTTCCAACTAATGTTTTAAGACTGGAAATTGCTTCCTCCAAGTAACTTATTTTGTGAGTGTTTTATACCTCTCAACATGGAGTTCCCCTGATAATTTCATCTCTTCCCTAGAGTACAACAGGAAGTCTATGCCTCTGTGGAGAGGGTTTAATGTATTTAGGTTTCCATTATTTGGTATTCAGCATTTTTACGTTCCTTGTTTTAATTTCCTAAAAAGTTTTGTGGCTGGCTGGATTAGGTGGCACAGCAGATGAGTTAAGGGTTGGTGGAAGCTTCTTCTTGGACTTCCTGGTCTTGACTTTTCAGAATAGAGAGGGACCAAGCAAGGGAAGGGCTTCTTTATCCGATGCTCAGCCTGTGTCATGTGTGTGCCTAGTCCTCTACTCCTACCTCATACCATTAACTTAAAATGCGATCCATCTTTTAGTGATTACAACAGAACCTACATATTTGAGGTTATTAATGTTCAAAGTAGGCATTAGGAAAACTGCATTTTTTATCTTAATGATTTTTGTGATTTATGAAAACATTTGCAGAACCAGCTAATTTCTTTTTATCCTCCTTCCTTTCCCCCCTCCCTGTTTCTCTTCTTTCCTCACTTATTGAACAATTACTAGGTGTTGGGCAAAGGGCATAAAATGAACAATAATATCTTTTGTGTCATCTTGACTAGGCTGTGATTCCTAGTTATGGTGTCAACCATTAGTCTAGATTGCCACTGTAAAGGTATTTTAATAGATTAATATTTAAGTCAGTGGGCTTTGAGTAAAGCAGGTTACCCTCTATAATGTGAGTGGGCTTCATCCAGTCAGTTGAAGGTTTAGGAAAAAGACTGACCTCCCCTAGTGAGGCAGGCTAGAAATTAGGGAAAGTTCAGAACTTTAAAAAGGCAAAGTTCAGAACTTTAAAAAACTGGATAGCCTAATTTAGAGCTCTTTGGGTTAGGCCCCCTCCCTCCCTCCCTCCCTCTGAGTCCAGAGAGCTCCTTTTTAATTGCAAATTCTTTGTTAAACTAGAAAGAGTGGAAATTTCCTCCTGCATTGACTTAGAATACCTGAAAATTAGCATAAGTGCATGCATGAGTTCACCAAGATTTCCTGCCCCCCTCCAAAGGCCACAGGACATGGGGAGTGACGCGTTTTCTCCTCACCTCTAAGTTAAGGATGGTATAAAAATGTCTTAAAACAAAAATCTCGTTCCTGCATTCAGAAGACCACACCTGGCAGAGACCACACCTGTAATCCCTTCCCCTTTTATCTATAATAAACTTCCTTATTTCCCTTACTATGTTCTATTTGGATTCTTCCTTGCCAGAGCACAAGAACCAAAATCTTCTGATCAGAATTTTCAGTGACTTCAACACTAGGAGGAGAGAATTCTGCTTCCAGATGGCCTTTTGACTCCAGCTGCAGCATTATCTGTTCCCTGTGTCACCAGCCTGTCCTGCAGAGTTTGGATTTTCTAGCCCTCCACAATTATATGAGCCAATTTCTTAAGATAAATCTTCCTGGGCTAGCATGGTGGTACATACCTGTAATCCCAGCTATTCTGCAGGTGGAGATCAGGAGGATCAAGGTTCAAGGTAAGAGGATCACAGGCCAAGGACAACCCTGGGCAAAAGGGCAAGACCCTATCTGAAAAAATATCTAAAAGGACTAAAGGGCTGGGAGCATGGCTCCAGTGGTAGATATATGAGGTGGAAGGCCTTTGATCTGCTTTTCTGGAGAACTCTAATACAAAGAATAAGACAAGTTCCATCAAGAAGCATTTGGTGGCCTGGGGAGGTAGCTCAGTGGCAGAGCACTTGCTTAGTATGTGTTAGTTACTGTGTTTGAACACACACACACACACACACACACACACACAAAGGCATCAGGTGGCAACCTACCTTTAGTCTAGCTTGACTTGGGCACATAGTGGACACATGTGCAGAGCGCCATGGGGCCCATGTTTAGAAGTAGCATGGGCCCCATGCTGACTTTGTAGGGGATCAGGCTTTTAGATGAAGGCAGTGATTCAGGCTGGGTCTTGACTTGGTGCTTATATCATGTAAGATCAGTGGTGTGGCCTATACCTGGAGAGACATAGTGAATGAGGGCTGAGGGGGTCCAGGAGTCTGGGGGTGCAGTCCTGCTTCACACACATAATGGGGAGAGGAAAGGTGGAGTCCTGCCTTAAGAGTTATCTAAGCCATCCATCCTGACCTCACATCTGTTGCCTTTTGCAAATGAGTTGGTGTTAGCTGATGTGAACCCAGGATATTGGACAGTGTGCAGAGTTCTTGGGAGGCCCAGTAGTCTGTGGCCCCCTGCTACACAGTGCAAATGGCACAGCTGGGAGAATCACCCAACAGCACCAAGGCCCTGCCTGGGGCAGACCCTGAACACTTGCTCCCAGTCTTACTGAGGCAGGCTAGAGTTAGGGAAAATTTGAGACTGAGGCTCCTCCCTGATACACCTTAACAGCTCCTTTGTAATTACAATAAGTTAAAAAGAATGGGAACTTCCTCCCTCATGGGTGTCTGAGAATTAACACAGGTTTATAGGGTTGTCTGCCCAGTTCCTCCCCCTGGTTCTAAGGTCATCAGAGCCCTTGCCTGGCTTGGGAAGCACCCATGCCCTGCCCCATTCCTGGAGTATTGAATGGTTCCTCCCTTCCCGTAGATTAGCATAAGTTTTAAAAGCACCTGGAGAAGAGAAGCACGCTCTCTCCCAGCTTCCGACTTCCACCTGGGCCCCACCATGCTCCCTTTGTATTCTCTTCTCTACCTTTTAATAAACTCCATTTACACTCAAGTGTCTGCCATGGAGTCTTCCACATGGGACAAAGAATCTGGAAGCCTTTCTGTCACAGACTGCACCAGTGCCTTTAACATTACCTTCCTGGACATGCCAGCTCTGTCTTGATCACATCAACATATCTCCTCTAGAGTCTTGCTGGCCGTTTATGGGGAAGCCCTGCCACAGGGGTGTGGAAAGGGCTGCTGAGAGAGGCTGTCCACAGGATGATCACACAGGCTCCCTGGTGCTGTCCCAATGTGATCCAATGCCAAAACTGGGGTGGTACTGGGGTTTAAACCTAGGAGTTTGTGCTTACCACGCAGGCACTCTGTTGCTTCAGCTATGCTTCCAGCCCCCTCACCCCTCTTTTACATCACACCCAATACATAACCCTTGTGAATGCTGCTCGGCTTAGGAGGAGTTGTCTTTGCAAGAATAAATCCCTTAAGTTGCCCTTGGAAAATAGGTTAAAATTGATGTTGCATTGTGCACTCTCAGCGTCCTCTAGCCTGGGGTCACTGCCGAGTGCTTCAAGAAGCCTTCCAGAGCAACTGCCGGCGATTCTTATTAGAGATTAAGCTTCCTGATGTTAAGTGCTGCGTGAAATGTTGTGGGCCAGTGTCGAGGGTTCTTGCCTTCACAGGCCAGAAAACTGGCTTGTGACAGCTGATTGATTTGTGAGCCAAGGCCGGTACACAAAGTAGGATTTATAAGAAAGAAAGGAAAGGCTACAGCTAGAGCAGTGCAGTGGAGCCTGGAAACCAGTGGCTCCCTGCTCAGGTGAAGGCTGGGGCTTTTCATGGACACTTTAACTCTGGGTTAGGGTAAGGGTTACGTGGGTTCTTTCCATTGGCTGTGGATTCATGCGTGCATGCAGACTCTCTTCAACGAGCTGGGTTGTTTCTCCCTTATTGGGGGAAACAACCTTGAGAGCATTCTATTTATCAGCCCTGTGGCAGATTTATGGACCATGTATTTCCTCCTCAGGGAGCAGGAATGCAGATTTTTAACTCCTCTTGAGGGTGCAGGGCTCATAGTGCTCTCCATGGGAGATGGGATACTGACTCACTCATCTGTCCTTTAGGTCCCCAGACCCAACACTGCCAAATACAGCAGAGACATCTGCTATTAAAGCACAGAAGATTTTTGTTCTAATTCCAAGTCACTTTACCTCCATTGATGGTAAATTCCCATTTTCTTCATAATATAAAAAGTTAATACTACATAGTTGTAGTGATTCAGTTACTACTAAGGGTTGTTCCTATGAATGCATATGAGTTCACCTGGCTTTATGTCTAGATGCTCCAGGATTCACTTAGTTTATGAAAAGCCTTTGACACTTATGTGCCACCATGTTAAGTACAATTTCAACACCATAGATTTTGTGTCCCCCTTGATAGATGTCTGCCTGAAGACCTTCCTTCTGGAAATGAATCCCCAATTCCTTGATATGCCAAGGAATTCGGGATGGGGGTGTCAGTCACATGCCTCAATCCAGGTACAACCTGTGGCCTCAGCTGGTCATACTGAGGTCCTTTTTTATGCAAGTATTTCTTGTTTTCATACAAGATTGCACCTTTGCAGTGAAGAGATACTGTAGGCTATTTCTCATTGTATTGTGGGTGAGTCACTAGAGTGGTCCTGGAGAAAAATGTCCTGAGGAACGGAGCAAGCAATTTGCAGGAGGCTTCTGAGAAACCAGGAAGACAGGGAGAGTGATCCAGGACAGCTCCAGGGAAAATGGCATCTTTCTTGGGGACCTGGAGCCTAAACACTATGTCTGGGTGACAGCTTGGATCCTAAGTGGCAAAGCCCAAGTTTGGGGGAGTAAGGAGGTGGGGTATGGGGTGGGGTTATTAATCTGGTTTAGATAAGGCAGTTCTAAGGGCTCAGAGCAAGGAACAGGTTCCAGCGCTGGTGAGCCAGTTGCACTGAAACTAACCTTTCAAAAGTGCACTCTGCAGATTCAGTGTTGGACTTTGTATTTCATCAAACTGTTTGAATGAGTCTAATTTGTGTTGTTAT
The DNA here is from genome assembly GCF_047511655.1 of Castor canadensis. Classification (NCBI taxonomy): domain Eukaryota; kingdom Metazoa; phylum Chordata; class Mammalia; order Rodentia; family Castoridae; genus Castor; species Castor canadensis. The sequence continues at coordinate 105,849,944 of NC_133398.1, forward strand.
AACAAAATACCTTGAGACTAAATACTTTATAGAGAAAAGAGGTTTAATTAGCTTACAGTTCTGGAGGTTCAAGAACATGGTGCCAGTGTCCTAATGAGGGCCCTCTTGGCTGTGTCACAATGTGGAGAAGCAGAAAGGAAACTGGTGGTATGTTGAAAAGGAATGTGAGCAAGAAAACAGACTGGAGAGGGGACAGATTCCCTCTCTTAATAACAACCTGCTCCGGCCAGAACTAGTTCACTCCCACAAGACATTAGGAACTCCACCCCCATTAATGAGGACCAGGGTTCCAACACATGAATCCCTGGGGGACAAACCACATCCAAACACCATTCTGGGGGTTTTTTTTGTTGTTGTTTGTTTTTAACTTTACTAGAGATTGAACCCAGGGCTTTGTGGTTGCCTACCACTTGAGCCATGCCCAAGTCCCTTTTCTTTTGTTTTTTGCTTTTAAGTTGGATTTTACTAACTGCTTGGGTTGGCCTCAAGCTCTATCCTTCCTTTGCCTCCTGAATAGCTGAGATTATAGGAATGCACCACCATTCCCAGCTGTACCTTTCTTTTCAAGAAAGCCAAATTCTGTCTTGAGAGAATTAAAGTGAAAAGGTTGAGATAACCAATGGTGTGTGTGTGTGTGTGTGTGTGTGTGTGTGTGTGTGTGTGTGTGGTGGGGGTGGGGGTGGGGGTGAGTGGTGGTGATCAGAAATTCAAGGAAAAACCCAAGAGGGAAAAAAACCTTACGGGTATTGTCCATCCATCCTCTCTGGCTTGTCCTTTCCCCTATAGCCCCTACTCTATACCTTTGGGAATTTCAAACTCCCAAAGTAAGGGATGCTTTTTCTCAGTCTCCACCCACTTAGTTTTTGACACAGTATGCTATGCATTGCTCTCTCTCAAGTGCTGACTGTATTTCAGGTGTTCAAACTTAATGGAATTTGTGGCTACACAGCATCCTATGACAGCACTGGATTGGTGCAAAGGTCACTGACAAGTGAGCACATAAAACTCCTGTTTCCATGGAAGGAAAAGTTTGATGGCGGAGTTTGCATTTTTAGACTCTCCGCTTATGGGCAATCCAGAGGAAAGACACCAAATATGAATAAGAAGTTACGGTGGGAGATAGATTTCCACAAACTTCATGGGTGACAGTCTCGTCCTTCTGTCCTTTCCAGTCATTGTCCATTGAAAATTCTGCTGTACCAGGAGAGAGGGCTGCTAAGTACATCCTAGCATCTCTGAACTAGGTACATCCCTGGCATGAAGGAACTACTGTGATTTGGGGGAATTTTATTTTGTTTTATATTTGCAGTTCCTGTGACGCAACATTTGAATAAATGAACCAACCATATTGGAGCTGTGAAGAGGGGGCAGGAGGTGCAGAAGTCAGAGCATGCATGGTGGTGCCATTTTCCTAGCTTTCCCTCCCCAGCCTCTCTTTCTCCGCCCCAGCTCATCTTCAGAAATAAAGAAAAGGCTGATCTTGATTCAAGCCTTGGAGTGAGGGATGGGGGAGGGGGTGCGTGGGCTCTTTGATAAGCCTTGCTAGATGACCTGCTAAGGAGATGACAGGAGGGACCTCGCTGTGTCACAGTTCTGACTGTCTCCTGTGGCTGTAGCATTTCCTGGTGTTTTAGGGTTTCTGTGGTTTCAGACGACAGGAAGCGCTCTGTCTTTGGGGCTGGGGTTTGGACCTGCGCCTTGCATTTCCCCATGCTTTCCCCCGCCCCCGGGTTGCCGGGGAGGATTTCACAGCGACAAGCAGTCACGACTCGGCAGATGAGCCCCACGCAGGCCCGGCTTGGGTTTCCATAGCAACCCAAGGCAAACCACGCCTGAGGTGGAGAGTGAGGGGCCAAGTGACACACGTGCCACGAAGTGGCAAAGCCTCGTTAAGCGTGGATGGATGAGTTTATGTCACTGAAATTAAAATCTCTTCAACCCTCGTGCTAATGAGAACTTGGAAAGGATAACGCTGGAGTCGTTCATACAGAGCCTGCTTTGTGTGGGGACACGCGTGGCGACATTTCAAGCAGACGATGGTGACCTAATGGGGGAAAAGAAGTCAAATCTTCCCGCTGAAATATGGTCTTAATTGGTTGCCATGGGTGGTGTGTGTTAGCAACGGTTAGAAGAAGCAGCACAGACGTAGAAAATGAGCTTTGAAAAAATATTGCTGTCTTTATCAAATGTAATTAGATATGCTAAAACCAACGTACATTATGTAATTTACAGATCTAATGCAAGACTAAACAGTTCACATGTCTTACAAGTGATTTGACTGTTTTGCATTCTCAAGGTTTTTTTTGTTAATGAGGAGGTTGGTAAGACCATATTCAACAATGATTTTAAAATAGATTGGTTTTGAGCATGTGTTTAAAAATGTTCATTACACGTTAAACTGTTAGAATGTAGGGCCGAAAATAGCTTTTTGGATTATTTGTAATTTCAAAAAAAATTTCATTTTAATCCTGAAGTTAGTTCGTAGGTTTGGTAAATTTAAATAAGTATAATTTGCATAAAATTCAATCTGTGTAAGGAGAATGTCAATATTCTATTCAGATGTGAGGTTTAATTTACTTTTGCAAGTACCCTTGCCTGGCACATTAATGTATGTACAGACTCAAACTCTATTCAATGGGAAATTTCATTTTTTTCCTCTTAACTTTTATGAACTTTTTTTTCTTTGCTCATTCACAATATGAGAGGGTTCAAAAATTCTTCATAGTACAAAAATCTTTCAAATAAGACCATAGACCATCTCCTAAAAATGTGGATAAAAACACTTTAATGTCTTTAGGTATATTTGGAAACAATTTTAAGTTTGAATGCCAAACTCTAAATAGTCTCTCAAAATTTGTGGACTCTAATTTTCTGGTTCTAGCCTTAGCCTAGATGTTCTAGGCTAAGCAGGTTTGTCCTGCTTCTTTGCACCTCCTGTGTGTACAGAGACCTTTTCCTTACGATAATCAGGGCACGATTAAAAATAGAGCCACAAAAAAAGTCAGATTAAACCTGGGTGACTATTACCTTGGGCTAGTGGAGTGGCTCAAGCAGTAAGAGTGCCTGCCTAGCAAGCATGAAGGCCTAAATTCAAACCCCAGCACTGCCAAAGAAAAACAAAAACACACAAATAAAACTGTGTGTTGCACATGTTCATAAAATACACCCAACAAGGAGAACTGCTGCCAAATAACAAAAATATACCTTTATTTCACTTTTCTGTTGTCTTACTTATTTATTCATTCACTCATTTTGGCAGTACTAAGAATTGACCTCAGGGACTCACATCTCTCACTTGAACCACACTGCCAGTCCTCTGTTGGCGCTTTAAAAATTTACTGAACATGGGATCTTTTTCTGATCTTGACCATGATTAGCTGGGGTGAATCCAAGCTGTTCTTTCTGGTTGTCTATATTCTATGGTGTGGATGCACCACAGTACCACACACTGAAAAACTTTTGGTAGTTTCCTGTTTTAGGTTATTGCAGATGAAGCTGTGCCCCTGCTCTCCTCAGATTCTGGTAACTGTAGCATGAAGGGTACAAAGTTAGTTATTCAGGAGAAATATGTCTGGTGGTCTGTTGCATAGTAGGATGCTGTGGGTAGCAATAATGCATTGTATATTTCAGAACAACTAGAAGATTCTGTATGTTCTCATCACAAGGAAGTGATACGTGTTGGAGGTGAAGGACATGCTAATTACCCTGATTTGATCATTCCACAGTATTAAAACATCATGTGACCCCCACAACTGTGTATAATTTTGAATCAATTAAAAACAAAATAAAATGTAAAAACAATTGATCTTCAAATATAAGAAACAAAAGTGAGCCACTGAACATGTTTGTACAAGTTTCTACATAAAAATAAGTTGTTATTTCTCTGGGATAAATTTCCAAGAGTACAACTGCTGGGTTCCATAGTTAGTCCATTTTCAATTTTGAAAGGAGCTGACAAGTTACTTTCCAGAGTGGCTGAACTATTACAGTATTTGTGTGTTTTCTTTGTGATGTTAGCTCAGCTTTTGTTTGTCATGTTCTCATAAGATCGTTTGATTTTTATAGTGTTGACTTTTTGAGAGTTCCATATATTCTTAATACAAGTCCTTTGTTGGACATGTGATTTACAAATAACTCCCCACTCCTGTTAAGAAGGCCTTTTGCAGAGAAAATTTTAAATTTTGATGAGGTCAAATTTATTGATTTTTCTAGATTTAAGAAGTCTTTGCTTAGTTTTAGTACTATAGACTTTTTCCTTTTTCTTAAGACATTTTATATTTATGTTCATGATTGCTTATAAGATGGTTTCTTTTGATCAGATGTGAGGTTTAGCTGTTTTTTCTGTCCATGGATGTTCAATTACTCAAGGGTCATTTGCTAAAAAGTCTTCATCAAATTGCTTTTGCTTCTTTGTATGGATCTACATTTAATGTCTATATTCTGTCTGTTCATCTGTATGTCTGCCCCTCCTCTAGTGTCACTCTGTCTTGTAACTGTAGAGGAAGGCTTAACATCAGGAAGGGTGATGTCTGTCACTCCATTCTTTCTCAAAATTGTTTTGGTTAATCTAACATCTTTCCATTCAAATATAAATAAGATTGTCTGTATATACAAAAACCCTTCTTGATAGAAATTGTGTTGGACCTATAGGTCAATTTAGGGACAATAGACATCTTTTCTGTGATGAGTCTGTTGATTCAGGAGCAATCGTATATTTCTGCAAAACTTAGGTCTTTCTTAATTTCTTTCATTACCATATTGTCATTTTAGAGAACTGTACATAGTTTTGTTATATTTATACTGTGATACTGTGAAATATATATTTGGTCTTTACCCTATTTGGGGGCATAAAATCCTAAAATTCCTGGAATCTGAGAAAGGAGAGTGTCTTATGTATACTACTGAGTTCATTGGTAGCTGGTCTTCTCCAGGTAGCTTCAGGATTGGTGCTGGTCACTGGAAAAACCAACACAGGAGTAGAGGGCTGGCACCACCCCCAGTCTCTGGGAAGGGAAGAAAGAATGAGGGTTAAGTTGGCCAATGGTTTAATCAGTCATGCTTTTGTAATGAAGACTTCAGAGAACCCCAAAAAGATGAGGATTAGAGAGCTTTCAGATGGTTGAACAGGAGGAGGTTCAATCTCTCCTGTGCAGGGTGGTGTACCTGGTGAAGCTCCTTGCTCCTCCTTTTCTGCCTCCCCCTCTGTGTCCCTCCATCTGAATCCCTGTAATATTCTTTATAATAAGCTGTAAACATAAGTATTTCCCTGAGTCCTGTGAGCCATCCTAGCAAATTCCTGGGGAGGGAACTAGATAGGTTCAGAACTGAATCAAATCAGAAGGCGCCCAGCTTATGTCCATGGAAGAACTGATTGCTTAATGTGTGGGGATTTCCCCACACATCTCATGTCAAAAACCTGTGATGAGAATATAGTGGGAGAAAGTGAGTTTGGTTTTTCCTGTATCCTCAGATGACTTAAGTGTTTCTTTTTAGGGGGAGGAATTATAAATGGCATTGCATTCTTATTTAGGGTTTGTACTTGTATGCTGTACAGATGTAGAAATACAAGTGATTTGTGTGTGTTGGTCTTGTATCTAGGTATTTTGGTAATTTATTGGAGTTTCTTTATAAAGAATCATGTCATCTGAAAATAGAGACCATTTTATTTCTTCCTTTTCAATATGGGGATTACATCTTTTTCTAGCCTTTTACTTTCAAGGTACCTTAGGTCAATAATTTGAAATGAGTTTCTTACAGACAGCCTAAAATTACCTTGATTTCTAATCCACTCTGTCAATCTCTATAGTTTAATTATATCAATTATTATTTATATATACACCAATTATTGTTTACTAACTACCAGTTAATATTTGAGTAATTTACATTTGAATTATAGACTTACATGTACCTTTTGTTTGTTTGTTTTCTGTATATTCCTTATGTTTCTCATTTCTCTCTCTCTGTCTTTCTCTCTTTTTTCCCCTGTGGATTACTGGAAATTTTTAGTACCATATTGATTTGTTTATTTAAATGAAAATGTTTGAGTATGTCACTTAGTACAATTTGCTTAGTGATGGCTGTAGGTACCTTATCCCAGTCCACAGTTAGTGATAGCTTCCTAATGCAAAGTGAGGTCAAGAGTTCTTAGTTCCACTGAGGTCCATTTGCCCCATCACTTTCTAAGCATAATCATCTTAAGTATGTCCCCTACACACACTGAGCACCATGTTGGAAGATGTGACAAATTTTACTTTTGGTCCTTTTGTTGCCCTTTTTTCATTTCTCAAGGTCCCAGTGTGCTTCTGTGGTCATTTTCTTTTTGTTTGGAAAGATTTCTTACCTACTTTAAAAAGAGGTCTGCTAACAACAAACTATCTTAGTTTTCCTTAATCTGAGACTGTCTTTACTTTCCCTTCATTCGCAAAGGATAGTTTTACAAGATATCAGATACACAGTTGATAATTCTTTTCTTTCAAAACTTGAAAAACATTGCTTATCTCCTACTGGCCTCTATGGTGTCTATGGAAACTCTGCTATCACTCAAATTTGTACTTCTCTATGGCAATGTGTCATTTTTCTCTGACTATTGTGGAGATTGTTTTTCCCCTTTGTCTTTAATTTTGAAAAGTTTATGATGTGTTTGGTGTGGGCCTTTTTAAATTTATCAAATTTGGCTTTTGCTTAGCTTTCTTTTCTGTTTTTTTTTTTTTTTTTGTAATACTGGCATTTGAACTCAGGGCTTCGCACTTGCAAAGCAGGCACTCTTCCACTTGAGTCATACCTCGGGCTCTTGCTTAGTTTCTTGAACTGTAGGTATCTGTCTTTTGCTAAATTCAGGAAGACATCAGCCATTATTTCTTTGAATACTTTTTCACATTCTTTCCTTCTTTAAAATTCCAATAACATGAATGCTAGAATTTTTGTCTTTGCCTCTGTCTACTTTATCTCTGCTGTTCAGGTTGAGTAAATTCTGTTAATCTGTCTTCATGTTCATTGATTTTATCATGTTATCTCCACACTACTACTGAGCCCAAACAGTGAGTTTAGAGAATATTCAATTGTATAATGCCCATATGATTCTTTTTGTAGCTCTTACTTCTTTGCTGAGATTTTTATTTTTAAAATTAGTTTCAAGATTTGCAACTGTTATTGTTGCTTTTGAGATGTCAGATAATTACGATTATATGATTCTTATGTTGTCTCTTTCTTGATCCTGATCAAGCCCTCTCTTTCAGTGGACAGTTGTCCTGTTTAAGTTTAGAAAATTTTTGTGGCTATAGTTTCAATAGCAGTTTTGTTTTCAGAACTTTGCAGTGCTATTCTTGTTTGGTTCATCTTTTGGTGCTGCTGGACTCTGACACAATTCCTGCTCTTGTCACCTTCATGGGAAGAAGCCTCCTCTATGGGTATTGCTAGGCCACTTTCTGGAGTAGAGTAGAAGTCCCTAGGCCTTGATCTCCTTCTGCCACTAGTTGGTTGGAGGGTCAGGAAATGCTGGCTCCACTGGCTCAGCAGGTGGATTGTCCCAACAGCTTGTGCCCTGGCTGTGGAAGAGGCCTGGGTCACTCACTGGGGCTTTGAAGCTACCTCTGGGTACAGAAAAGCCAAACAATGCTACAAGGGTCCCTTGTAAGTTGTTGCTAGGTCTCTGCTGGGCTGCTCCTTTTCGGGGGGAGGGAAGGAGGCAAAAAGAAAGGGAGGAAGGGAGGGAAAAAGAGAGAGAGAGAGAGAGAGAGAGAGAGAAAGGTCTTTGTTGTTGAGTTTATTTTATTTTTGGTTTTGTCTTTGAATTTTTTTTTGTCTATGCTCATTGTTCCAGGCATCAGGCTTCTCTAGCACCCAGTCTGCAATATATGGGGATGAAAAGACAGTCCAGAGACCTGACCATGGTGTCACTCCTCAAGTCCTGGGGTCCACAGAGAATTGCTTTCCTTATTCTTGCTTTTAGTGTCCTTTTATGATATCTATTAAATTATTTCCAGACTTTTGGGTTATTTTTGGAAGAGAGGTGCAGGAAGAAGTGAGTCAACAATATCTTCTGAAGGCAGAAGTCTGCAATTGGTATTTTTAAAACCTGGATTGTTAATCTGAACAATATGCATCCCACTGAGTTGGGTTTCTTTCCAGGCAAAATGATCTTTAGAGAACAGTAGATTTGTCTGGATAGCATGTACAGCCAATCCCTGGTTTTCAAGTAGGCAAGAGGTGCAGATATGTGGTTAAGTCTGGAGCCCCCAGGAAGTCCCTCCTGGTGGGATACATGGTGTGGCTTATGGAAGCTGGTGTCCTCTGTATTCTAACACTGTTGAAAGAAGGAAGAAGGTGGTAATACATACATACATGTTCCCCATTTTCTTTACTTTTGAACATTTTCCTTCATTACTTGTAGTTTTGATTTTTATGGAAACAGCCCCTGTGTTGAGAGGTCAGATTTCCATGATTTTCACTAGTTGGAAAGGCGGGGAACTAAATTAATTGGACTCATACTTGTGAGAAGTTCTGAGCCAGTTCAACCAGGCAGTGTAGATCAGAAGGGAATCCACTGCACTGAAGGAGGGAAAGAGATCTTGTAAGTGAACAAGAAATGACTGTCCATCGACGCAGATCATGGGCAATGGGTCAGTAGACTTTAGAGAAGAGTGGAGGGAAGAGCAGGTGACCCCGCAGGGGCAGAGGATCATACTGCTGTGGTCATAGGCATCAGAGTCCAGGGCTGCCCTGAGTGTACACCTGCCAGGTTCCCCTTCTGTCTGTTCCAGTTGGGATGTTAGGATCTGAAAAGCTACAGCAGATGAAATAGTGACCCATGCCTGAATCTGAGTGGGCTTTCAGAAAAGGGCCCAGGAAGCAGCATTCCAGGAAAATACTGATTTGATGTGGGAAGACCTGAGGAGACAGAATGGAGGCTGGGGGAACCTGCTAGGCTCCTCTGACTCAGCTACACTGGTGTAGACACAGACTGGGTTTGTGAAGCCACCTTACCTGCTTCAATACATGCTGCATGGACAGAAGTGAGAGGGAGGAGAAATATGGACTCCAAACCATTCTGTGAGACAAGACCATAGTCCTCATTTGTGGGTTTTTTTTTTTTTGATGGGTCTGGGGTTTGAACTCAGGGCTTTGCACTTGCGAAATAGGCTCTCTACTGCTTGAGCTATACCCCCAGTCCATTTGCTGTGGTTGTTTTGGAGATGGGGGTCTAGTGAACTATTTGCCCAAGCAAATAGTTCACTAGACCCCCATCCTCCCGATCTCAGCCCCCCAAGTAGCTAGGATTATGGGTGTGAGCCACTGGCATCCAGCCACATTCCTTATCTGTGGATGAGGCTCAGTTGAGGCAGGTCATCACCCATGGCTGCCTGCCTGGTCAGTGGTACACAAGGGTTCCTTCCATAGCTCTGCACCTGCCCTCTTTTGGAGAACAGTGACTGGGGGAAGAGAAACAGAGAGGAATCCTACACCTAAATCCTGAGTGTCTTCATTCTATTTAGTAAAGGCAGAACTGAGGCCTCCATTCTGAGCATGTGTTTGCAAATACAGAGCAGGTGATGGATTTCTTGGATGCATGGATTAAAGGCAAGGGAGGAGGTAGAGGGTGCTGATGGTACCATACTGACAGGATTCCTCTGAGGGCGACTGGAATGATGTCTGTGTATGCGTTCTAAAGTGTATGTCAGTAACTTCACAAAATACTTAAAGAAAGAACCTATGGGTGCTGTATCAGAAGAAAGTTAATTCTGTAGTGTACTCGAGGAAGATGTGCATCCTCGAAGACAAAGGACAAGGTAGAATCCGTTTCTTTATGCTTGAAACATTTTCTCCCATTATGTAGCTTTTTGGGGAGTAAATGAATAAAATGGGCTTGTTTTCTCCACTGAAATGTGATAAGTCAATGATGACTTCATAGCTGTGAGGTTCCCAGAAACTACTGAAGATGCCATGTGTCCAGTTAGTGTGACAATATGGCCTGTACTCACCAAGGAGATCATCCTAGAGAGGGCTGGCAGGGCCTAAGGTCACTTTTGGGGGGATGCTGAATTGCTTTTTGCTAGTCTCTAATAGTCCTGCTCAAACATGTAGTTTGTGTGGCATCGGCCCATCCCTGGGCAATCAGAAAACCTGACTTTTGGCTTCAGTGATTGGCTTGGGGTTTACCTGTCACTCGTATAAGACAATCATTGTCTTCCCTGGGAGTTTAGCTCAGAAAATTGTACACTCTTTCTGGTGGGTGGATGACCTGAGAGGACCCATGAGTCAGGAGCCAAATGGGTATTTTGCTTCCATGTGTAGAAGACCTGCCTAAGAAAGAGGTCAAGAAAAGCAAAGCAAGGGGAGAGAGAGAGAGAGAGAGAGAGAGAGAGAGAGAGAGAGAGAGAGAGAGAGAGAGAATAGTGATAATCATTTGAACAACTCGATCCAGCCATGCCTGATGCTTACTTAATATACCCCACAACTTTGGATTTCCTAGTCACAGAAATTAACACATTACTTTAAAAGAAAGTTTATTTGAATTGGGTTTCTGTCACTTATAGCTGAACGAGACCTTGATGAATACTGTTAGTGTAAAATACAGCTATTGTGCTAGAGTGGGCTGGAATTCTCAGCTGGGATGTTCCTAAATGGATCGCATTCCCAGACTAAACCCAAATGAACCTTTCCTAAAGTCCCCTTAGCAACTTAGTTTGCTAACTACAACCATGAAAACTGATCATTAGCTAACAGCAAGAGGGAAGCTGTCTTACTAGTAGACTGCTATGGACTTAATTGTGCTCCCCAAAATTCATATGCAGAAACCCTACCCCCCATGTGATGGGATTAGGAAGCAAGACCTTTGGGAGGTAGTTAGATTTAGATGAGGTCATGAGAGTGGGACCCCATGATAGAATTAGTGTCCTTGTAGGAAGAGACCAGAGAGCTGACTGTCTGGATTTCCCTCCCTTACTTGCACGGCAAGCATGAGGCCATCTGCAAGCTCAGAAGAGGGACCTCACCAGAACCTGACCACACTGGACCTTGATCATGGACTTCCATCCTTCAGAACCATGAGAAGTAGATATCTGTTGTTTACCTCCTCCCACTCCTGTCCCCCAGTATGTGGTATCTTGAAACAGCAGCCCAAGCTGGCCAATACACAGGAGTTAGAGAAAGCCTAGGAGTGGTAACTGCTTCTTAAGTTCCTGATGTCAGATGGAAGCAGTGGGGTATGCCTGTGATCCCAGCTACTTGGGAGGCATAAATAGGAGGATCACTGAATAGGCCAGCATGGACATAAACAGGAGACCAGTTGGAAAAGTAACTAAAGCAAAAAGGCTGGAGGCGTGGCTCAAGTGGTAGAGTGCCCGCCTAGCAAGTGCAAGGTCCTGAGTTCAAAAACCAAGTACCACACACACACACACACACACACACAAAACTTCCTGATGTGCAAAATTGTTCTCTTGGGGAAACAGAACAGGTCAGAGGGAAGGCTTCCTCCAGGGGATACTAGGCTTTAGTGTGGGGGCATGAGCCACTCCTTACACATGTTTCTTATGGAGACATCTCCCCAGGGGACAGAGACAATAAATGACTTCTGTCCAGTTGGGATGGAGTAAGGGTTGGTAGACTTTCTTTCTGTCAAGGGGCAGGTAGTAAATATTTTAGGTCTATGGGCCAGGCTCTGTTATGATCACTTAACTCTGCCACTGTCATGTGGACAGTATGCAGATGACATGGGAACAAATGGCTGTGGCTGTACACCTATCCAGCTTTGTTTGTTAATTTGAATGTCATGTGATTTTCATTTGTCATTAAAAGGTATTCATTTGCTCCAACCATTTAAAAATGTGAAAACCATTGGATCATAGTCAAGTTCATGACATCTTTGGGATGCCTTCTCTTAGTTTTGGTCATTTTCTCCAAGTTGCTAGCTCCTGTTAGTTTCTTAATCATTTTTCATTGAGAGGACTTCCTCAGACATCTTGTGGCATGTGGTTGTAGCTCACATTGAAGAGAGAGGCATTGATAAGGCAGTTGGTAGCTCTATGGCTTGTCCTAGGTGTGGAAGTTGTACTAGTTGTCATGTGGAGACATTGACACTTCCCAGTGTCAGCATCTTTGTTAGGTAGCTTTCTGTTACTATAAGAAAATACCTGAGGTAATCAGCTTATAAAGAGAAGGACTTTTTTTTTCTCTGGTAGTGGGGTTTGAACTCAGGGTTTCCCATGCTAGAAGACCTAGAAGGCTTATTTTGGCTCATGGTTTCATTCAGTGGGTTGGTTTAGCTCTGTTGCTTTTGGGCCGGTCGTGAGGCAGCATCATGGTGGGAGCAGATTGAGGCAGACTCAGAAAGTCCCACTTGGCTTGAGCACACATGATAATCTGGGAAGATAACTCTGATTTCCTTCCTAGAGTCTGGCCCATCTGAAAGCTGGGTATTTGGTCTGTACATGCAGGGGATATGTTTTGACAGAGTCTTTCTCCACAACCCTGTCCTCTCCCCTCACCCTGTCTGTATTAATTCAGAAGCAGGAACTCCAGAAAATGACATAGCGGTGTATATATGTTCACTGAGATTAAAAATAGTAAAATTTACAGGGTTGCAAGTGTCAAGATTATAGTTAGAAGCTGCTTGCCTTTTCTGGAAAATGGCAGTGGACCCTTCCTCTGCCAAGTCACTCATACCACACAGCCCCAATGTCAGTAGAGTCCTTCATAAGACTGGAAATAACTGATGCGTGGGTTATTTTTTGGACATATATACTTGTCATTTAGTATATAGGCCCTTTCCTAGACTAGACTTCCACAGTGGCCCCATATAGTAGTATTTTTAGCTATTGTGGCACACACATCAAAGTATATGGACACAGGTTTATATGCTTTTATTATTTTGTCTACCCCTACCACAGTTAAAGTAGCAGAGATTGCTCCTTGGATCCACCACAACCGAGTAAAGCCAGCCTCTCTCGAGGGGGAGTGCATCCCTGATCTGGCTTCACCATGCAAGATCATCCTCTGGAACATCCACTCCCTTCCTTGGAAGGACCCCACTTCCCATGAAACAACAGAGGACCATGGATGGTGGGACAACTGACTCTGGTTGCTAACTCTTGTATGGTTAATGAGGCCTCCCAGCACTGTGAAAACCTTGGACATCTAGCCATTGCTCCTGAGGGTGGTAGGTGGGGTTGAAGCAAATGTGTTGATTACCATAGGAGCACATTGAATAGGTGGTATGGTTGTGGGTTCATGACCCGATAACAGTGCCCAAACATGACTAATAGGTATGAAAAAAGCAAAGTCCTGGTGACAACACTTGCTGCCTGAGTAGTATTCATACATAGGTCACAGTTTGAGATCTGGGGTTTCCCAAGCAAGGGACTGATTGAATTAAACAAAAGGAAAACATGGGAAAGACCCATCCCTGGAGGGGGGAAGAAGATGACTCCTCAACTTTCCATCGTGCATAGACTAGTCAGCTTCTGTGGTGACTAGAGCAGGGCTGTCATCCTGCCATCCATGGTCCTCTGCTGTTTCTTGGGAAGTGGGGTCCTGCTAAGGAAGGGCGTGGACATTCTGGAGGATGATCTTGCATGGCAAAGCTGGATCAGGGATGCACTCCCACTAGAGAGAAGCTGGCTTTACTCGGTTGTGGTGGATCCAAGGATCAATCTCTGCTACTTTAACTGTGGTAGGGGTAGACAAAATAATAAGAAAAGGGACCCTCCAATGAGGCTTTAACAGATGGACATTCCATTCCTTTACCAAGATGGCATCCCCTGGCCTGGAAGTGTGCATGGGAGTTGTCAGACTGACAGGAAGTCTCTCCTAGACTCAGTCATTGAACTCTGGAAGAGTCAACCCAAGGGCCTGCGTCTGTTGCCTCAGGGTGAGATTCTCCTGTATGCCCTTGCTTAAGAGGAGGTGGGTATCCATAAAGGACTTCAAAGGGTGACAGCCCTGTCTGCTTCATGGGACTAGACCTAATCCTTAATAATGTTATGGGTAGTAGTTAATCTCATTGCAGATGGGTCATCTCCTGACATAATTTTCCCAACTGTAATTTTAGAGTCCTATTTATACATTTCACTTTTCCTGAACTCTAGGGGTGGTAGGCCATATGAAACTTCCAGGCAGTTTCCAAACCCTTAGCCATCAGCTGAACTACCTCAGCCACAAAGGCTGGCCTATTATCTGTCCCAATACAGGTATTCAACTAGGGGATGATTTCCTTTAGCAGACATCTGGCCACCTCCCAGGCCTTTTTAGTCCACATGGGGAAGTCTTCCACCCATTCTGAGAGGGTACAAACACCAACAGATATTTGCATTCTTGAGCTCATGGCATTTCAGTGAAGTCCACAATCAAGTTTTTAAGAGGTGTTCCACCAATGCTCTGCACCTGGGGAGGCACCCTTGGCCCTTGCTTGGGGTTGTTTTTGGCACACAGGCTACATCTTTCACATACTGCCTTACTCATGCTGGAGAGTTTGGGGACATAAAAGTGCTGGGCCAGGGTGGCCTCAAGGGTTATTCACCCTGAATGAGCTCCTTCGTGGAATCGGTTGACAAATGTAGGAGCCAGTGACCAGGTTTGGCAATGTGGCCACTGGTAAACTCCCATCATTTGTCTGGTAGAAAATTTTTCTCCTCAGTCTTAAACCAAACCTGCTCTTGTGGTATGAATAATGGATCCCAATTAGCTAAGGGAGATAGGAACAAGGCAACCATCAGGACAGTTGGGACTGGTCCTCTTATGAGGGCTGCTTTTTTGGCTTCCCTGTCAGCTTTTGCTGACAATTGTTGCATCTCTCTTTTGGTGCAGTGTATAACTGTCATCCATTTAGGGACCCATACAGCATCTAGCAGTTTGAGGATTTCCTGCCCATACTTGATACGTCTTCCTCCTGAGTTAATGAGTCCCCTCTCTTTATATAAGGCCCTAGGGACATAAATGGTTGTGAAGGCATATTTGGAGTCAGTGTAGAGGTTTTTCCATACTTCTGCAGTGAGCTGGAGTGCCTGTGTGAGGGCAACAAGTTCAGCCTTTTGGGCAGAAGTTCCAGCCGGTAGCAGGTGGGCCTCAGTGACTGAAACCAGAGTCACCACTGCACACCTGGCACAGTATGTGCCATCCTGGACAAAGCTGCTACCATCTGTGAAATATTCAATGTCCAGATGGCCAATAGGCTGATCAGTTAGATCTGGCTGGCTTGAGAATACCTCATCCATAACCTTTAAGCAGTCATGCTCCAGGGATCCCAAGTCAATCAGCAACAGCATGGCCAGATTTGGAGTCTTAACAACCTCCAGCTAGATGTGTGGGTTTTCACATAGCATGCTCTGGTATTTGAGCATCTCAGGGTTGGACGACCCATAATTTTCCTTATACTCTGTGAGTGTCAGGATGGAATGGGGAACTTGCACAGTGAGTTCTTGCCCTAGGGTAAGATCATCTGCTTCTGTTACCAATGCCACGGTGGCTGCTAGGGCATGCAGGCAAGGCGGCCAGCCCCGGGAACCAGAATCAAGTTGTTTTGACGAGTAAGCCACCAGATAGTGCCAGGAGCCTAGAAGCTGAGTCAGGATCCCAAACGCTGTTCCTTTTTGCTCATGGACATACAAGGAAAAGGGCTTAATCATATCCAGCAGGCCCAGAGCAGGGGCATTTGTGAGTGTCTTCTTGATTTCTTTAAAGGCCTTCTCTTGTTCTCTTCCCCATACTAAAGGTTCCCATTCTCCTCACTATGTGGCTTCATTGAGTGGTTTGGCAAAGACGGAGTAGTTATGGATCCAGATTCAGTAGAAACCTGCAGTTCCCAAAACCTCTCTAATTTGTTGGCAGGTCTTAGGGGCTGGGATGGAACAGACAGCCTGTTTCCTCTCAGAGCTGAGTCTGCATTGCCCTTGGGACAGGTGAAAGCTGAGGTATTTGACAGTGTTTTGGCAAATTTGGGCCTTTTTCCTAGAGGGACTTTCTATACTGCCTCCCATAAAAGAGGAAGGAGAAGGCGAGTCCCTTATATTCAGCCCTCCTGAGTCGGTCCAACCAGCAGAAGGTCATCTATATACTGGAGGAGTGTGCAGCTGTGCTGGTCAGCTAAGGCCTAGAGGTTGGCTGCCAAGCCAGTTCTGAAAATAGTGTGTGAATTTTTGAAACCTTGTGGCAATCAAGTCCAGGCTAGTTGCCCCTTTCCCCAGTATTGGGATTTTCCCATTGGAAGGCAAAAACAGGCTGGCTCTGTGGGGCCATGTGGATGCAGAAAAATACATCCTTAAGATGTAGGCAGGTACAAGACTTTGCCTCAGCTGGGACAAGACTTAAAAGCATGTATGGATTTGGGACTATGGGGTGCAAAGTGACAGTTGCTGAGTTTACTGCCCAGAGGTCCTGAAATCCTCAGTCCTCAGTTTCTGGACTGATAATAAGAGGGTGTTCCAGGATGACTGACAAAGTTGGAGGATCCCATACTTTAGGAGTCTGTCAAAGTGTTTTTGAATTGTGACCTGGGTCTGGCGTTGGATGAAGTATTGATTTTGGCTGACAGGGATGGCTCTCAACTTTAGTTCCACCACTACTGGGGGTACACTTTGGGCTAGACCTGGGGGGTTATCTTCAGCCCATACACCTGGAATCTTGAAGGGAAGCTCAGGAATCTCGAGAGGTCTTCCCTCGGGCATAGGGCCACCATTTATCTTCTTTTATAACTGTGAGGATTAGAGTCTTTGTTTTAAGTCTTCTCAACTTTAAGGCTGCTGCACCATTTGAATAAAAAGTTATCTGTTCCCTCAGCTTGCACAATAAGTCCCTGCCCATCAGGCCTGCAGAGCAATCAGGGAGATAAAGGAATTCATGCCTTACTTTATGACTCCCAAGATTGCAACATCTGGACACTAAGAAGGGATGGCAGGACCAGTTCCCTGTAGCCTTGATAACAGTTGTATGCTTTTTGGAAAGAGGACCCACTGGTTGGGTCACAATTGAATTTTCTGCATTCAGTTCCACCATGAGATCAATGGGATGGCCCCCTATTTTCATTTGGACCATTGGCTCCAGGGAACCCAGTAGAACAGAACCCAGTCTGTCCTCCCAGGGGCTGGCTCCCCTGCAGGTGGGCTGATATTTTCCCCTTGACTACCTGGCCTCTGCCTCTGGTCTAGGGGGCCCTTTAGGTGTCCCTGGCCCACTGGGGACATTCATTCTTTCAATGCCCTTCCTGACGACAGTAGGCACATTGATTTTGTCCTAGTTTCTTCCTAGGGTGGGGGCATTGGTTGCCGTCCACGGTAATTGCCTCTGCCTCTGCCTGGATTAGCTCTCCAGAGCCTGCCTGCCTGTTTTTCAAGGGTGGCTGCAAGAAGATCCACTTTCCTTTTCATCTTCCTGTCGGCCTCCTGTTTAGCCTCCTGATCTTAATTGAAAAAAACCTGTGGCCACCTTCAAGAGCTGGCTGGTGTTTATTCCAGTGAATTCCTCAAGTTTTTAAATTTTTGCCTTATGTCCCCCTGGGCCTGGGCAACAAAAGTGGCATTAATCTGGTTTTCAGTGGCTTCTAGGTCAAAGGGGGTGTACAGACAGAAGGCCTCATACAAATGCTCATAAAACTAACTGGGACTCTCATCTGGCCCTGAGAGGACCTCTGATGTTTTCCTCATGTTCATGGCCTTTTCCCCTCCTTCTTCATGCCTCCTAATAACACCTTCTGATATTGTTTAAGTGGCTGGTTGTCTCAGTCCATCATTGGACCCCAACAGTGGTCTTCCTCAGGGAAATGAACTTGAGTTGCGTGGGCATTTAGAGTGCCCTCAGGGGCATGATCTTTTATCCACTTTAAAGCTGTCAATGTTATATGGCATCACTCTTCAGTATTGAATAGAGTCAGAAGAAACTGTCGACAATCTGTCCAGGTGGGTTTATGAGTCTGGATGATAGATTGCATCAAATCAATCAGAGCCTGAGGCTTTTCTGTGAGGGAGGGGATATGATGTTTCCAGTTTAGGAGGTCTGTGATGGTAAAGGGCTGGTAGACATATATCTGTCCTCTTTATATTTGACTGTTCTGGTCATAATACACTGGATCTTGGACCCCCCTCAGGGGCATCTGCAGGGCAGGGAGGGCCTGAGGAGAGGATGGGTCCTTGTGGAGACTGGGTAGATGCTCATGACTGAATGGGGAATGTGGAGTGAGCACTGGTGGACTTGGAGAAGGTATAGGGTCCATAAGACTCAGGGAGGTCAGAGGAGTTGAGGCCCTAGAGGCTTGTGAGTCAGATTTTACAGGTGTGACTGTCCCTTGAGCTTCCCAATCCAATGTTGGAGGTGGGGGTGTGGAACTGGTAGCAGAGGTGGATAGAGTGGGACATAAGGCAGTGGTAGTTCTTTGGGCTCCCTGGCAAGTATAGGCTCCTTTATTTCCTCTCTCCCACTTGGAAGTTGTGGCCACCCTAGCCACCATGATCCTATTGGCATCTTCTAGACAAGACTTTAGCTATGTGGGCCAGCTGAGGACAGCATCTTGCCAGCAGTCAATATAGAGAAACTGATCTGGATATCCAGGCTTCCCCTCAATTACCCCATAAACTTCATTAACCACAGTTTTATCTAATGACCCTTCTGGGGGCCACCCTACAGCAAAAGCAGACCAATCTACTTCACAAAGAGCTTTAAGCTTGTTAGGAGTTAACTCCATAGTCTCTATTATATGCCTTTTTAAAGTTTTTAACCATACACTCAAAGGGAGTATTTTTACTCTGATTTCCACCCACCTCCTCCTGTTACCAGACATCAAGATAGACACAGAGGGGTAGGGGTTTTAGAGGAAAAGTAAAGGGAGGGTCCTCTTCTCTGACACACAAGGCAGAACAACATGCACCTCTTATCGGTGACCTGGACATAGTTGCCTGGTCAGCAACTACACCTACACAGAGTCCTCACTTATTTCATCTGACTCCAGCTGCTCCTCTCATGGCGATTTAGGTGTCTCAGCCATAGTGACAGACAGAGGCCCCGTTAGGGCTCACCCTAGACCAAATGAGTTTGCCACGGACCCATGGATCAGGACTCCACACTCACTTCATAGCCAAGTTACGTCTCATTCAAGCATGTTCACAAGAAAGTATCCAACATTTTTGCCCTGCACCCAGCACCTGGAAGTCACGGTTTTGCTTTTGCTCAAAGTTACTTGGGTGACCCCAGGAGTTGATCAAGCTCCCCGTCTGCCACTTAGAGGCAGGCCTAATATTTGAACCCTGGCTCTTACCAGTCTGACAGGCAGCTCTCCCCCACTGGTTCTTGCTCCTCACTGGGTTACATTGTGTGTCAGAGGCCCTCACCCTGACTTGCTGGGAGGATGAGTCCCGCCTCAATCAAACTGTCCATTGGCGCCCGGCAGGACCACTTCCCTGGTGGTCCAGGGGATACACCTTGGTGACAAAGGAGGTGAAAAACCACTGTCTCCGAAATCCTGGACAATTCCCCAGAAATGTATCAGGATTCTCGAACAGAGACACAGGACATCAAGGAAATGCAGCAGGAAGCAATGTTTTATTGTGCTGGCACAGACTCACAGACTTGAGTCCATAGGCTGAGCCCTGAGAACAAAGGGGGCTTATCTTATATACCCTTGTAAGGAGATTACAGAAGCAAAAAATAAAGTTTAACCCATATGTGGTTGCATGCAACTCTATTGGTTACTTTACCTCCCCCTGAGTGCTACGTGACCTTCTTCATGTTTAGCTTCTTTAAGTTGTATTTCTCTGCCGTAGCATCCCTTCCCCCTGCTACATCATCAGAATGCAGACTTGCCTGCTTGTGGCCCTCCTCCCTGCTACAGTGGAGGCTTAGAGGCAGGGCCAGCATGGTGTTTAAGGGTCTTGAGTGTTCAAGGCAGCCAAGACCAGTTAGCCAACTCCTGACTCAACACTCTCCTTGAATTGGGCTGTGTTGGTTAAGGTCTGTGTAAGATTTTCCTTTTTTTGGTCAAGGACAATGTCCTTTGGTACTGCCAGGAAGTTCCTTTCCCCCTTTTTCATCATGTGGAGTCAGAAGCTGAAGAAACTGGAATGGGCCACTTAAATTATCAATAACAAAATTTATCCCCAGCAAATAAAACAGTCAATAAAAGTTGGCTTGGTGGAAGATTCTGGATTCCAATCAGGATTTCTGATGAAATGTTACAATCTGCTTGCCAGAATATGATGTTAGAGACATTGAAAGGAAGACTTCAAAAATATTTTGATTTGCTTCATTTGGGGCTTTCTAAACATTTACTATTTTAAAATCTTTCCGATTAATGATTCAAAATGCTGTTTATTTCTGACAACTTATGTTTGGCGTATCCTTGCCATTTATAAATGTTCAACAAAACCAGTCTCATGTGGCATTTTAGCAATGTTTGTAATTGTTATTATTGATTGACCATATGATTTTAATGTGGAGGGTGGAAAGCTCATAAAAGAAAGGTTGATGCAACAGCCAGAGTATAAAAGCTCAGAGGATAACTGGGGAAGTTCTGTCCCCTTTCCCCCTCCCTACAGGCCAGATCTGTATAACAGTTTTGGTGAATTCAATGTAAGTAGATGGAGGAAAAGCACCCTAAATTAAATCTGAATATGCCAGCCAACCTGGCCTCTCAGGCTAACACCATCTCCAGGCTGCAGATAGCACACTGATGTACTTACGGGAGTCCCCCCTTAGCAACAGAGTTGCCATGGAAACACATTGTGACTCCCTGAGAGGAAGCAAGCAAGAGCAGGCATGGGGAGTTTACAGGAATTTCTCATTGAAATAATTACAGTCATTCTCAGTGTGTTTAAGAAATTATTTTTTCAAAGTGTGTTCTTGACAGTCTTGCATCTGAAGAGTTTAGCTCAAAGTCTTATTATTTTACATCCAAATCATATTGTATTTTTTGGACAGCATGTTTGGAAGCATTTGGTGGACAGTTTTTTTCCAGGATGCAGGGAGTTATGTGCATTTAAATATTTATCCAGATATGAAAATCCTGCAGAGGGGACAGGTTATGTATATGTGAGAGAGAAAGGCTGCATGTGACAACCATTATATAGTGGGTTCATCAAAACTTTGACAGAATTTGTGCTTTTGTTCAAATACTATGTATAATGAGCATCTTTTTTTGTTTTTTGGTTGAATCCCTTAATCCAAACATAGATAGATCCTATTGGTGCTGTAACTTCTGAATGTCTAGTCATTTAGGAAATTCTTGGGCCCTCATGAGAGATTTTGTTTATATTTAGAAAACACTGGGTGCTTGTCTGAATCAGAACTAAGAGTAAAAAAAAAAAATGACAATTTAGTGAATTGTTCCTAATTGTTTGTAGAACTTGATTATTATTTAAAAAGCAGCCTTTTATTCCAGTAAAAAATGGAGATGTCTTCCTGGTAGAACCTTTTGCAATTATGTAAAAATATAAAGAAAAATAACAGGATTCTCAAGAAATCTCAGCTATGTTAAGGTTTGGGCATCTCTCCCTAATGTCCTTGGTTTGGGCTTCTGTGTCATTCTTTGGGTGTTGTGCCTTCTGTAGGGTTCTTTAAGCTCCATTCTCATTAGGAGGACTGCGGTTTGGTTTCTGTCTTTCCCTAAGCATTTCCACTTGGAGGTCTTGGGAGCTCAGACCCAACCCTTGATCTTCTGGCCTGGGTAGATCCTTCTTCCAATGTATTCCTCTTGGTGAATGTAGTAGCTGTCCGCATAGGCACTCATGCTAGAGGTCTGGATGGCTTCCTTTTGGTGGAAGTCATCTGATATGAGTAGATTTGGATCTGTAAACAAATGGAGGTTAGAGCATTCTACAGGGAGGTGAGGGTGGTAGTAGCCCATGAAGAGGGTGTTTGTGGTTTCCATTTCACAGGGTAGACCATGCTGCCTCCTGCTCTGGCTGGTAGCCCCTGGGTTGCAGGTACCTTCCAGCTCACCCTTGGTGACTCCTAGTGGACTCAGCTCACACTTGCCAAGAACTCAGCAAATGGAAACAGGGCTTCAGTCTTTTTCTGTTTTTTAAAATATCACTGTCCTTTGCCCTGAAATTCTTCTTGAAGAAAGAGCAGAAATCAGTAATCCTCAGTTTAAATTTAAAGCTAGTCATATGGTCATGTTTTTAAAACAAATTATCATACATTAGTAGCATAAGGGGGGTTCATTATGATAATTCCAAAGATGTGTATAGGGTAACTTAAACAAGTTCACCCCCTCTATTAAATTCCTTTAACCCTCCCTCCTCCCCATGGCTATGGTTTGAATTCAGTTTGTCCTCTCTAAAACTCATTTTTTAATTTAATACTTATTATGAGCTATCAAGAGGTGGGGCTGGAGG
Source organism: Castor canadensis (assembly GCF_047511655.1). Taxonomy (NCBI): domain Eukaryota; kingdom Metazoa; phylum Chordata; class Mammalia; order Rodentia; family Castoridae; genus Castor; species Castor canadensis. The sequence goes on from NC_133398.1 coordinate 105,872,254, forward strand.
TGTGGCTCAAGTGGTAAAGTGCTTGCCTAATAAGCACAAGGCCCTGAGTTCAAAGCCTAGTTCTGCCAAAAAAAGAAAAAAAAAAGAGGAGAGACTTGGTGAAACCTTTAAGAGGTGATTAGGAATCTGCCTATATGAATGCATTAATTATATGCTTAATAGATTAATGAACAAATGGGCTAATGGGTCTTCTTGAGAGCAAGCCTGCTATAAAAGTAATTTTTAAAAACGAGTGCTCTCTGTCTCATGCCATATGATGCACTGCACTACTCAGAATCTTGTTAGCAAGAAGGTCATCACCAGGAGTAGACTTGGACCTCAACCTCCAGAACTGTGAGCAATAAGTTACCTCTTATTTTCTTTTTTCATTTATTTTATTAAGCAGGTGATCTACCACTGAGCTGTACCATAGCCCTTTATAAAGTTACCCAGGCTCAGCTATCTTGTTATAACAATGCAAATCAGACAAACAAACACCATATATAAAAATTAACCTAAAATGAATCAAATACCTAAACACAAGATATAAAATTCTTAGAAGAAAGCATAGGAGGAAAATTGTATGGCATCAGATTTCGTAGTTCTACCCTGTATATAAAACCAAACACACAGGCAACAAAAGAAAAGAAAGATAAAATAGATTCCATTTACAGCAAAAACTTTGGTTCATCAAAGGACACAACTCAGCAAAAGGGCAACCCACAGAGAGGGAGGAAATATTTGTATATGACATGTCTGATAAGACATTAATATCTATCTTATATAAGAAAACTCCTACAACCCAATGACAACAAAAGCAGACATTTTCCCAAAGATTTACAAATGGCCCAGAAGAATATGAGACACTGTTCAGTACTATACATCCTTAGAGAACTATAGGTCAAAAACCACAACAAGAATCCTCCTCACAAACCCATTAGGATGGTTATTATAAAATAATGAATCTTCAGAACATACCAAGTATTGATAAGGACGTTAAGAAATTGGAACTCTTCTTGGGAATATAAAATGGTGCAGCCATTATGAAAAACATGGCAGTTCCCTCAAAAGTTAAACAGAATTACCACATGATCCAGTAATTCCATTTCTTAGCATATGCTCCAAAGAACTGAAAGCAGGGATTGAACAAAATATTTGTGTACCCATGTTCATAGCAGCATTATTCGTCGTTGCCATAAGCCATGGGTTATCCAAGTGTCCATCAACAGATGAATGCATATACAAAATGATCAGAATGTGCGTTCTTCATCACGTGAGACAGCCATGTTGCTTATTTATCGAAGGAGAACATTTTGACTCAACTAACCCCACACTGGTTTTCTTAATTCTCTCTGTAAATTACCCAGTTAGGGTTCTGACCTCTTTGTCTCAGTCCTGGTCAGTAACTTGGTGTTGGTTTTTTCTTTTTTTTTTTGGTAGTACTGGGGGGTTGAACTCAGGGCATCATGTTTGCTAGGCACATCTCCAGCCCAGTTCCTAGATTATGGGCTGTGTGTGGAAACGGTGCAGCTCACTCCCACAGGGAGCCTGGCATGCTTAGGAAGACCAGTAATGGCACTGCAGGGGGTAAGGGGTTTGCAAAGGGTTTTCATAGAACACAGGGGGCTTTAGAGGGCTACAACTGTGCTGGTGAGGCAAGGTGAGGCCCAGCATGAGTCTCAAGAGGACAGGAAATGAAGGTCATGAGATTCAAGGCTAACCAAACCTATGACCTAAATGTTGAGGAAAAGATGTTGGCTGGAAAACCCCCCAGGAAGAGTTAAAGGTCTCCATAACATCTTGGTTAAGGGAAACTTCTAGCAGTATGATGAACCATCTAGTCACACGACATGTATGTTAGTCAGCATTCTGCCTTGTAACAAAATACCTGAGATAATAAACTGTAGTTAGAAAAGTTTGTTTTGGCTCACAGTTTTAGAGATTCTAGCCCATGATTGGTTGATCCCGTTGCTTTGTGCCTGTGTTGAAGCAGCACATGGCAGAGTAAAGGTGCTTGTCTCATGGCCAAAAAAGCAAAAAAGAGATAGAGAGGAAGAGGAAGGGATTTGATTCCCACTGTCTCTTTTTTTTTTTGTTTTCTTTTTTTGTTGTACTTGTACTTGGACTCAGGGCCGACACCTTGAACCACTCTAGCAGCCCTTTTTTGTGAAGGGTTTTTTCAAGATAAGGTCTTGTGAACTGTTTCCCTGGGTTAGCTTTGAACCATCCTCCTCCTGATCTCTGCCTCCTGAGTAGCTAGGATTACAGGTGTGAGCCACGGACGCCCAGCCCCACTGTCTCTTTCAAGGGTGCACCTCCAATAACCTAAGGACTTCCCTCTAGGCTCCATGTCTTAAAGGTTCCACCATGTCCAATAGCACCAAGCTGGAGACAAAGCTTTCAACACATGGGCCTTTGGGAGATAATTAATATCCAAACCACAGCAACTAGGTTATAGCACTAGGAAGTAGGACGAAGAATACACTGAAACAGAAGGATACCTTGGAGCCTGTTCTTTGCCATTGCCCACAGGGATGATGAGGGACTGATGAGTGGGTAGGTAAAATAAGCTCATCGCATCTCACTAGCATATGTAGCTCCTGGCCCATAGACCAAGGCCCAGAGCCGAGTCACAGTACATTCTCCAAGTCAGAACCTCCTTGGGTAGCCTCTTTTAGAATTGTTGGCTTTGCTGGCTGGGCTCAGTCTTCCTGCGCCATGCTGCCCCCACCTCCCACCCTAAGTCCTACCTTTCCAAATGTAGAGAAGAATTGGAAGACTAGATTACTAGGAAGTGTATCCTTTACCTAGTTTCCTGGTTATTTACATTCTGCAATGTTTACATGCTCTCTCTCTCATGAGTTGAGACTGTGTTGAACCGTTTGAAAACACGCACGGACATTATGCCACTTCACCTCTAACTCCCTAGAATGTGTTCCTAAGAACACAGGGTGTGTCCTTCTCAGAAGGTCCACCACATCTGTTTGATTCAGGATCAGTAAGTTCTTCTAGCTTTTGGCTAAAGATGTGCCCACTGGGTTTCTCCATTGTAAAAGAAACCTTCAACATTCTCCATGTTTAAGAAATCCTATTTGTCATATAACTTTCCTTTGGAAAAGTTTTTTTAGTGCTAATTTCATACATTAAATTTGACTAAACAGAAATGGACTATGGCGCTATAACATCTACCATTAAGGTGCTTAAAAAGAGAAAAAGCTCCAAATTTGTACATTCTATCCACGGTGACACCAAGGTTTTATACTAAAAAATACTTCATTTTTCCACATAGCAAATATTCTTAGAGCTTCTACCACATGTAACACAGTACACTAATGGACAAGGTGAGCGGACCTTCCATTCAATGGAAAGGGAAAAATTCATGTAACAGCCAGCTTAACACAATGTGCTAGTTGGTAAGAACCAAGAAATCATATAGCACAAAGTGAGTACAGTAAGCCCACCTTTCCTGTGAATTTCTATGTGCAGTTTTGAGCAAGTGTGGTCAAAAAATGATGAATAAGTAAAATCAAAAGAAATTTAAAAAACGGAACTTTTAAATCCTGCATACATTCCGCAGCTCAGTTGATAGGGAAAGGGTCTCAGTCAGTCCCGTGTTATCCTCAGTTGTGTTTAAATCATTGTGTGAACTGCTGGGTGTTTCCCTGCCCCAAAAGCACGTGGTGTTCAAAAAGCAATGTAAAAGCTAATATACCAAATTAAAGTGATAAAGTGAAAAATTTCTTGAAACACAGTTGTCCTTAACCGAGTTGGGCAGCAGTATGAGAAAATAAATCAAGCATCCCCAGTACTGAGCTGAACCCTACACTTCCTGAGCGTGCAGGGTTTGTCCTCAGTGGTGGTCTCATTCAAGCCATATACCTCTGGGTACCAACCAAAGGGCTACTCTAATTACTTTGCCTGAGAGACAGGGTTGGAAGGTCAGTTGAGGGCTTTGCAGAATTGTTCTGGGAGAGTAGAAGACAGGGTGTCTCTCAGTTTGGGTTGCTATAGAAAAATACTGTAATTTGGGTGGGTTATAAACAACAGAAATTTATTTCTCACAGAACTGGAGGCTGTCCAAGACTTGGTGCTGGCAGACCCTGTGTGTGCTGAGAGCCTGCTTCCTGTTTCCGGCTTCCGTCTTTCTTCTCACTGTATCCTCATATGGAGGAAAGGGTGAGGGAGCTCTTAGGCTGTTTACAAACACACTAAATCCCATTCATGAGGGCTTCAGTTAATGCTAGTGACTTCTCCTGGTTTTCATTCCTAGAGGGCCAGGGCCAGAAATGCCCTAGATATTACAGGTGCAGGAGGAGAGTAATGGCCTTCTAGGTGCATGATGCTGTTCCCAATGAGGGTGTCAGCAGTGTTAGAAACAGAACCAACCAGCAAAGTGCAGCTGAAGGTCGTCATTTCTAAGCTGTGTATTGTATTACTTTTAAAATTTAAAAGAACAGAAAATCCAAGTACAATAGGGTTCCCAGGAGCAGGTAGACAATGAAGACAATGGGAGACATTGGAAAAGGGCACAAAGTAACAGTTATGTAGGATGAGTGTCTTGAGACAGAATTTACATCACATGGGTGACTATAGTTAGCCATAATGTATTGTATACTTGGAATTTGGTGAAAGAGAAGATATTAAGTTTACAGGCACCACACACATGCAAAAGACAGCTGTGTAAAGTGATGTATATATTTCTTTCTCCTTTTATAGTTTTTATGTTTATTCACATGTATATACATTGTTTAGGCCACCTCCCCACTTCCATCTCCCACTTCTAGGCAGAACCTGTTCTGCCACCTTCTTTTCCAATCGTTAAAGAGAAAAACCTAAGAGATAATAAGAAAGTCATATTATTTTTGCTAGTTTGGGATAAAAATAGCTATACAGAGAGATTCCTAGCATTGCTTCCATGCACTTGTGTATTAAAACCCACATTGGTTCATCTCTGCCAGACCTCTTCACTACTTCTGGTCCCTTTCCCATACTGGCCTCTGCTGTTTTAAGATTACTTTATTTAATCCTCAAAAAGGGAGCACATCAACCACTTTCAAGTTTTAGGTTTCCTTTTCTTTACCTATTTCTCCCATGTGTGTTCTCCCCTTAGTGTGTGACCCAGGTCCAATAATATTACTGCATTTGTTTTGGGCCTATAATCCTCATATGAGGGACAACATATGATTTTTGGTCTTCTGAGCCTGGCTAACTTTGCTTAAGGTGATGTTCTCCACTTCCATCCATTTACTTGTGAATGACAAGATTTCATTCTTCTTTGTGGCTGAATATAAATACCACATTTTCTTGATCCATTCAAGCAGTTTCCATAACTTGGCTATTGTGAATAACACTGCAATAAACATGGGTGTGCAGGTGCCTTTGTAATAACTTGAGTCACATTCCTTTGGGTATATCCTTAGGAGTGGTATTGCTGGATCTTATGGGAGATCTATGTTTAGTTTTTTAAGCAGCCTCCATATTGTTTTCCAGAGTGGTTGTACTAGCTTACATTCCCACCAGCAGTGTATGAGGGCTCCTTTTTCCCTGCATCCAGGTGATGGATATATTAATTGGCTTGACTGTGGTCCAGTTTTGTCTGTATCAAATCATCACACTACATACCTGAAATATATACAATTTACAGGGCTGGTGGAGTGGCTCAAGCAGTAGAGCACCTGTCTTGTAAGTGTGAGGCCCTGAGTTCAAACCCAGTGCCACCAAATATGTGTGTGTGTGTATGTACATACATATGCATCTATACAACATACAATTTTTATCTAAAAACTAAATATAAAAAAGAATACTGCCAACAACTCTAAGAAATAGTGAATCTCTTTGAAGTTATAGTACTAATTTCATCAGAGCGGAAGAATTTCACTCAGTCTCTTCACTTAATTCTGGGGAAATTGCTTTTATTATATTAGTGTTATTCTTGTTGGGTTTGCTGCCATGGTGGGACTTGAACCCGGATCCTGAAGCATGGGAGGCACATGCTCTGCCACTGAGCTACAGTGTTGGCCTCTTCACTCAATTTTGATACCTCATTCCCACATGAACATGCAAAAAATGGGAAAGTTCTGATGGACATCTTTGAACTAATTAGGAAAATTTGAATATGTACTATGTGTTAGTTCATTGTCTATTGCTATAACATCATACCTGAGGCTAGCACTTTATAAATAAAAGTTTACATAGTTCACAGTTCTGGAGAATGAAAGTCTGAGATTGGGTAGCCCATGCTTTTGGCCTCTTTGAGGGTCTTGGGGCTACACTGTAATGTGGTTGGTGGCATCAATAATCAAAGCTGAATGTACAGAGGAGAGAGAGAGAGAGAGGAAGAAAGAAGAAGAAGAAAGAAGAAGGAAGAAAAGAAAGAAAGAAAGAAAGAAAGAAAGAAGGAGGAAGGAGGAAGAAGAAAGAAGAAAGAAGAAAGAAGAAGAAGAAGGAGGAGGAGGAGGAGGAGGAAGAAGAGGAAGAGGAAGAGGGAAGAAGAAGAAGAAGAAGAAGAAGAAGAAGAAGAAGAAGAAGAAGAAGAAGAAGAAGAAGAAGAAGAAGAAGAAGAAGAAGAAGAAGAAGAAGAAGAAGAAGAGGAAGAGGAGGAGGAGGAGGAGGAGGAGGAGGAGGAGGAGGAGGAGGAGGAGAAGAAGAAGAAGAAGAAAACCTGAGAAAGATAAACTTACTTTTTATAACAATCCACTTTTGTGGTAACAAGTCCAGTGCCATCAGACCTAACCCATTCCCATAAGATGGACATTAATACCTTACAAAGGAGGACCCCCCGTTACCCAATTACCTCCATACTAGGCCCTACCTCTTAAAGGCATCACCACTTCCTGAAATCGTTACTTTGGGACAAAACTTCCAAGCTTCTGAGCCTTTGGGGGACAAATTATACCCAGGCCACAGCAGACTAGTTCCTAGAGATCATTGAGAAGTTTAAAAAATTATTGCCTGTAACAATAGTCTGGATGGTTGCTTGAATCAATATTTTTATCAGTCACAGATTTATTTTTGAAGTGCTTATGAGTGAACTCACACCATATATGAGACTTGCTTGAAAATGTTGCAGCAAAGAACAACACAAAACAAAACAAAACCAAGGTTGAGATGGATATAATAAAATGGATTGAGCCTGGTGCTGGTGTATAACACCTCTAATCCTAGTTACTCGGGAAGCAGAGATCAGGAGGATCATGGTTCAAAGCCAGCCTGGGCAAATAGTCCCGAAGACCCTATCTGAAAAAAAAAAAAAAAAGAAAAGAAAAAACCATCATAAGAAAGGGCTGGTAGAGTGGGTCAAGTGGTAAAAGTGCCTGCCTAAAAAGTGTGAGGCCCTGAGTTCAAATCCAAAACTGGATTTTCAAAATATTGATATGTGAGAACACTTAGTGATAGGACCGTGAGAGCCCATTATGCTATCCTCTGCATTTTTGTGGTCTGAAAAACTTCATAATAGAAATTTAATAAGTAAAGTTTAAAGATCAATTAAAACATTAAAAACCCCAGCAAAGAATCTAACTTGCTGAGTTTTTATTTTGCTATCATTTTGATATAGATGTGCTTTGATGCTTCATACGTAAGCAGAGGATGTCTGAATCTTAGTAATTTATCAAAGGTAAAAATGTGATATACCTCTTATACCATGGACTTGCTCATCATACCATTCAGAGAAAAAGTCTTGTGATCATTTGTTCTGTGGGCTGTGGTTAAGTCAGGTGAGCATGGACCTCCACTCTTCTGGAGTACAAATACCAAAGCCATCTCTCCAGATTTGTGCTCCTGTGTTCACAATGTAGACCCTAACACAATCACTGTGTTTCCCCAAAATTCTAACTCTGGGGTGCAGTTCTCCATGTAGTGTTAAGAAAAGGCTTAAGACAACTATTTTTTCATATAAAGCACATTCAGGTGTGAGGACTGTCAAGAAACCACACCCTGAACTCAGGTTAACTAGAAATGAAAATGCATTAGTTCTTTCTTTGTGGCAGTAAGACTGAGAATGATTTTCTCAAGAACCAAAAATATGATGTGAAGGGTCAAAGCCCAGAGGAAATGGTGCACTGAGTTTCTATAGGGAGGATCAGACTCTCCTCTGGTAAAACATACAGTGAAGCCTCATCTTGTCCACACCCCAGGGCCACCATGATCCCAGCTGGTCACTCACATCACACATCATCTTGGCAGAGGCCCTGTTAGCCATAGGAAGTCCAGCCATATCCAGCTCAAGGATTCTGGAGACTCCCACAGCCTTTATTCCATTGGCTGTCTCCTAGCAACATGCTCACCACCGTCCCCAAATCCAAACATGGACAGACAGAGGTTCAAGGTAGACAGGAAATCTGCCACAAGAGCCTCCCAAGAAGTCCAGGCATTCTTGTCCCACTACACATGGGCCCAAGAAATGAGAGGAGCACAGCATCGATGATGGAGCCCAAAGTCTACACAAAAGCCAGTAGCATAGCAAATGTGTTCTCAGCATCACTCAAGGAAGGAGCAAAGGGTTAGAACAACTCTAGTAAATGAACCAATTCTCAGCCTTAGAAAGCAGGTAGAAATAAGCATCCAAAGGCCCAAGAAGCACTGATCTATATAATATTATAGTTCATGCAAATTTTCCTACCAATTTTAAGTATTGCTCCATTTATTTTTCTGGATGCAAATTATTACTCCTAAATTTTCCCTGATAGTGAGAAAACAGGAAGCATTCAGGAGAAAGCTGGTTCCAACTCACAAGTACCACTTGTTAAATTTTCAGGTATTTTGTAAGGCTTATATTAAACCATTATTAGTTTAGTATTTGACATGGTGGAGCATTTTACAGCACAGAAATTGGTATACATTTCAGACCAGGGTTTGTTTGTTTTTTAGAGAACTGGTTGTGACACATGTCCCAGGACCCCACTGCTTGTCTGACACTGCCACGTGGACTTGTACCATTTCTTCACTTTTCCAAACTTTACTTTTCTCTGTTTATAATATGAGAACCACTGTTCCATCTCCCTCAAACTATTTTCTTCTTAAATAAGAACAGTGAATGCAAAGTACTTTGCAAATTACCAAGCAGTGGACAATCACTGCATTTGTTTTAACCCTCACACCTAGTCCTTAAGATGTACAAAAATGTCTTTTAATGTTAATATCTGTCTCAGTCCATTTCTTCCCTCCTTCCCTCCCTTCCTTTCTTCTTTCTTTCTTTCTGGCAGTACTGGGGTTTGAACTCTTTCCCTTGTACTTGCTAGGCAGTGTTCTACCATGCCTCCTCCCCCCAGCTCTTTTTGCTTTAATTAGTTTTTAGACAGGACCTCCTTTATTGGCCTGGCCATCCTTAGACCAGGATCCTCCTACCTCTGCCTCCTGCATAGCTGGGACCACATGCACACACCATCACACATGGCTTATTTGTTGAGATGGGGGGAGTCTCACTAACTTTTTGCTTGAGCTGGCCTTGAACCATGATCCTCCCCATCTCTACCTTCTAAGTAATTGGGATTCTAGGTGTGGGCCACCATGCCTGGTCCTTTGCCCATTTTCTATTCTATTAACACAATACCCCAGACTGGGTAAGTTATAAAGAAATAATGTTTATTTGGGCTCAGTTCTGGTCCAAGGTGGAGGGACCACATCTGGGATGGCCTTGTTTCCTCTCTCTCTGTCATATCTCTCTCCTTTATGTCTCTCTTACTCTCTCTCTCCTTATAAAAGTCACCAGAATTGAATCATGGGGACTTCCCCTGGTGGTCTTACCTAACCTTAATCACTTCTTAAAGACCCCCCCCACCTCTGAACATCATAGTTGGATTAATATTTTTCCTTTTTTTTTTTTTGAGACAGGGTCTCACTATGTAGTCCAGGCTGGCTTGAACTTGCAATCCTCCTACCTCAGTTTCCTGAGTGCTAGGATTACAGGTGTGCAATACCACACCTGGCTAAATTTTCTTGATGGTTCAGTGTAGATAAGTTGTGTGTTTTTAGAAATTTATTAGTTCCATCTAGTTTATCAAATTTGTTGGCATATAGCTGTACATAGTATTTTCTTAGAATCCTGTTTATTTGTGTAAAGTTGGTTGTAATGTCTTCCATTTCTTTTCTAGTTTAATTTTAGTTCTGTTTTTTCTTCATATAGCCAAAATTTTGTCTATTTTATTGATATTTTTGCAGAACTAACCTTTAAAAAATCTATTTTTCTATTTCCTACTTTATTTAATGTGTTCTAGTCTTTATTAATAATTTTCTGCTAACTTTGAGTATCGTTCTTTTCCTCCTTTTCTAGTTCCTTAGAGGTATAAATTTAGATTGCTGGTTTGTGAACATTCTTCTTTTAATGAATCATTTACAGCTAAAAATTTCCCTCTTCACACAGTTTTTGCCCCATTCCATGAATCTTGGAATATTGTTTTCATTTCCCTTTCGTCTTAAAACAATTTATCTCCCATGTAATTTCTTCTTCGACCCATTGGTTAAGAACATATAAAGAAATCTTGATTCCTCTATATTGGTGGATTTCCCAGTGTTCCATCTGTGATTGATTTCTAATTTCATTTCAATATAATTGGAAAAGATGCTTTGGATTATTTTTGAATTATTTCAGTGTTCTAAAATTTGTTAAGTTTTTTTGTGGTCTGACTTATTGCCTATTCTGGAGAATGTGCACTTGAGAAAAATGTGTATTTTTCCTGCTGTTGGGTGGAATGTTCTGAATTTGTCTGTTAAGTCCAATTAAGTCTATGGTGTTCAAATCCTCTCTTTCCTTGTTGATCTGCTGTCTGATTCTATGATTGCTGAAAGTCAGATAGTAAAGTCTCCTACTGTGATTGCATTACAGTCTGCTTCTCCTTCAATTCTGTCAATGTTTGCTTCATTTAATTGGGAGGTTTGGTGTTTGGTCCATATATGTTTATAATTATTGTATCTTTCTGGTGAATTGACTCTTCTATCATTTAAAGTTTTTCTTTGTCTTTCTTTCTTTTCTTTTCTTTTTTTTGTACTGGGGTTGAACTTAGGGCCTACACCTTGAGATACTCTACCAGCATTTTTTTATGATTTTTTTTCAAGATAGGGCCTCGTGAACTATTTCCCTGGGCTAGGTTCGAACCTCAATCCTCCTCCTCTCTGCCTCCTCATTAGATAGGATTATAAGTAGGAACCATTGGTGCCTGACTTTTCTTTGACTCTTATAATAGATTTTTTACCTAAGATTTATTTTTGTCTGATTTAGTATAGCTACACCTGCTTTCTTTTGGTTGGTATTTGGATGGAATTTCTTTTTCTTCCTTTTACTTTCAACCTAAGCCTTCCTTAGATTTAAAGCAAGTCTCTTTTAAACAGCATACATTTGACAGAATATTTTTAAATGCATAAAATAAAAGTCATAGTATTACAAGGGGAGCTAAATTATATAGAAATTCGATAATCAATATTTAAAACATATTTATGTCATATATTTATATAGCTACTTATTTATTAATTCATAAGATATCCAGATACAGTGTTTGTAGTTACTATTCTTATAATTTTGGAGTAGCAAGAAACATAAATGATATTTTAAAATGTATTAGAAACTGTACTGTGATATTTACCTACAGTGTTTTTTGTCTTCATCCACACTGTACTGAAATGTTAAATCCAAGTTAACCAAAACTTATTTCTCCCCACTGGAATTTCATTGACCCCAGGCTAAGAACCCTGCTTTCCTAGAATATCCCTTCATAAGGATTGATGCTCAAAATAGCATTAAATGGAAGAATTAGGAGATGAAGCAAAATGATATTATTTACTTGGAAAAATATAGACAGAGATTGAAGGTGTGGACTGAATGTTATTGCTGGTTTAGTTTTCTTTTTCTTGTATGTCTGAATTGTGAGCCCATTTAAATGCCTCATAGCCCTGTCTTTCTCATTCTACAACACAGGATAATTTGCTTCCATTTCTCTTCTCACCAGGGTATGGGGCCATGTTGTTCTTCAGCATGGTAGGTGGTATTCCTTCATGGTGAAAGTTCTGGACCTTTCTGAAGTCGGTTCCAGACTTATTCCTCATCCATTTATTGACCCAACTATTCACTGGGCTGGTCTTTCCTGAGAAGTGAATAAGTGTGTGACGTGCTGGGCAGATCTGGTTTCTGAAGATACGCAGGTGCTTGTGGTGACCCAATTAGTAGACGGGTGCTGTGGGATGCCAACCATTGCCTCCTCCCTGTGAGGACAGTGTGGCTCCACTCTGCTAAACCCATTTTGTGGCCATGTGACTTAGCCTGATTGGTGAAATGTGAGCAACAGTGATTCATTCATGTCATGTCCTAGTGGAAACTTGGCAGGGCTGCACAAGCATTGCCAGCACTTTTCCTTCTGCATGGGATTGTGTGCACAGGGTCCCAGATGGAGACTGGTCTGTCTGCTGAGTCCCTAAAAATAGACAATGGGGAATGGACCCCATCTGACAAGAGATGGGTGTGTGGAAAGGGCAGTAAATAAGCCACAGAGATGTTGTGGTCTTTTGTTATCATATTATAACCTAGTTTGTCCTGATAATACCAAACCAGTTAACAGTACCATTATAGACAGTGTGAAAGCTAGACACTTCCAAGAAATGGTTGTTTCCTCCTGGGTCACACTTCTAGAACAAGTGTCTGATTCAGAGAGGGAAATACAAGGCAAAGTAACCTGTAACCACAACTAAATATAAAATGGCAGCCTGCAGTCTCTAGATATGGAAGTGTTCCTGTATGGCATTAAAGATTATTATATAATCTTCATTTATGGTATTACAGATTACTATAACCTTAGATTATTATAGGTCACTCATGTATTATTATATAATTCACACATAGCACCTCTGATACCCAGTGTGCTTGGAAGGGAGCTCTCAGGAGAAGTTTAGGGCAACCATACCCCTCTAAAATCTACCCTACCTCCTTAAACATATTATTCTTTGTAGGTTTGATAAAAATCCACCAAGAAAGCCAAATCAAACTAGTGAAACAGGTAAGTCTGAGAGAGCTGCATAAAATCATCCAACTTTTTAAACAATTTTTTTAAAAACAACATTCTATGGAAGGAAAACTGGACACCAGTTTTTATCAATTATTGTGTGAATTATTTCCCCCAGATTTGCACCTCTGTGACTATCACTCCACATTTGTGGACTCCAACACCCTCCCTAGATGGGAATCAACAATCCCACCTTTGAAAAAGAAGTAGAGAGGTACTCTAAGAAGGATCTTTTACTGAAGAATTTAATGTCATGGACATAACTCCTTCAGAGAAACCTTAAAGTAGAGTACTACACTCCAGTTTTAAAACTGACAACATTTTTCTAAAGCTTCAGATCATTGATTTTTATCATATCTTCTCCATCTCACTCCATCCCATTCCAAGCAGCTGTGTGTGAGCAAGCTGTATGTCAGCTGACCTGATGTATCATCTTGTATGAGTAACAAATGGTTTCAAGGGCAACCTTTAATAGTACTGGGAGCATCAGCATGCAAATGGTTTTATACAAAGTGATGTCTTACTTTCTATATTTTAAATTAAAAATAGAATTTCTATGCAGGAGGTTATGGGAGGGTCATAGTTCATTGGCAGGATTCTACCTGGAAGAACAAGCTGGGTGTGGTGGTGCACACCTGTAATCCCAGCTATAAGGTAGGCAGAAGCAGGAGGATCACAGTCTAAGGCCAGCCCCAGGGAAAAAAAGTGAGACCCTGCCTGAAAAATAACTAAAGCAAAAAGTGCTGGGGCCTGGCTCAAGAGGTAGAGTGCCTGCCTAGCAAGTTGAGTTCAAACTCCAGTACTTCCCTACCTCAAAGAAATAGGATTTCCAAGTACTTTTTCTTAAAATGGACTCTTTTCTAGGAATAATTTACATCAAGTACAATTTGATAATTTTTAGTAAGTTTATAGGGCTGTACACCAATCAGCACAATACAGTTCTAAAATCTTTCTGAGGCAGGATAAATGGGGCTATAAGATGACATGAAAATCATAAAAAAAAAGTCAAAGTATATTGAGAAAAGCCAAAGTCAGGAACTGAAGCAGAAAACCAGTAGAGCAGCAGGGAATTGAATGTGTACACCTGCACTCCCTCCATCGCCCTCCCTTTCTTTAAATGCTAAGAGGGCTAAGAATAGAAGGTAATCATCTGACCAGAAAGAAATACCTGAAGAGGTCATACCCATCGTTTCCAAGTTTTGGGTAATAATAAACCCATCCTAACCCTTTATCTCCACATTTGAGTAATAGGAAAGCCACTCAAGGTCTCCATTTGGGTAATAGCATTAAAACAGGAATTTAGCAAAAGGATTAAAGGTTGCCAGATGACATGACCACTTATCTAGGAAAATTAAATCTCGACACCCAAGCTTGGTCTAGAAGATATAAATACATCTGGGGTAAGGACCTCATTTTTAGCCTCTTGCTTCACTTCCCCTTCTCCTTCTCCCACTGTACCATCCTGCTTTGCTAAATAAATCTTTGCTTGCCTTCTATCTTGTGAGTTTTCTTTTTTTTTTGTGAAATCCCTCAAAATGCTTTTAGTTGTAGATATGAACAGTGACTAGGGATCTGAGTCAAAGATTTCCTCCTTTCTTATTGGAGATCTTCCTCATCCCTGTCTCTTTTCTGGTGACAATTCTACCATGCCATAAAATTCCTTTGTGTCCATTTGTAGTCTGTCCCTATCCTGGACTTGTGTGTACATTTCACACAGATGGAGTCCGCTGATGGGCTATTGTATCTTTTTCTTAGCATATTTTTTTTTCCTCATCTAAATTGTAGCATGTATTAATAGTTTGTTCCTTTTTACTGCCAAGTAGTATTCCATCAACCAATTGACAGACAATTGGGTTGTTTCCACTCTTGGGCTATTTTGAAAAATGATGCTATGAACATTTTGGCACAGATTTTTTGTGGATATCATGGGCGGATTCCCAGGAGTGGAATTGTTGGGTAGATGAGTCAATCTATGTTTAACCTTTTTTTTTTTTTTTCCCTCCTGGGGATCAAACCCAGGGCCTTGTACATAGTAGGTAAGTGTAACAGGAACTTAAACTGCTTTTTTCTGAAAAGCACTGACTTCTTACTTGGGCTCATGAATTAACTAAAAGCAGGAAAGCTTGGCATCCCTGTCTCTATTTTGTATCTGTGTTCTTTGCACTGAGCTGTTCTCTAGGCAGTCACTGTGCAATCATTTTGGAATCCAGGAAGGACAGGACTGATCTATAACATCTTTACAAGGAGGGATGGGGAAAATGGCTCCCAAAGAAGGGAAGAGCAGAGCCTCCTCAGGACAGGCCACCTGCCAGGCAACAATGAGGTGGCTGCTATGACAGAGATAATGACTGCTCTGGAACCCCTCCTAAGCCAGACTGAGATAATGGTCAACCAGGACATACTTATGCCTGGGACTGTTTAGCTATGCCTATCTTTTGCCTCCTGCCCTAATTCTTTTTTTAAAAATTTAATCCTAAAGCTCATGTTGTACCCTGAAGATGGCTAAAGATGGGCCAAAGTGTTTCCTTTGCCTCTTCTGGTGGCTGCCTGTGTCATGTAATAAATCTCCTTTCCCCGTCTTTTCCCATCTCTTTTTTGGCATGTTGGGGTGAGTGGATAGACCTAATAAGAGGAGTTTGGGGCCTAAAGCTCCAGCTTCATAAGCAGCAGTCTACCACTGAGCTACACCCCAACCCTATTTTTAACCCCTTAAGAAACTTAGAAGTTTTTCCAGAGTGGCTGCACAGTTTTGCATTCCCATTGGGTTAGGTTTTTCCATGAGTGAGCTGGATGCTCTCTTGCCCTAGCAAATGTTAACACTGATGTCCTCTCTGCCCTGGGGATGGAGGACCTTCGACATGCCCAGGGAGCAGGGTCCTAACATCTGATCACCTGCAGACAGAACCAGCAGTGTGAACTGCTACCAGGAAACAGCCATTAGTTTGGGCAGATTCACCATGAAGACATAGAAATTTTACCCAATAGGTCGATTCTCTTAGATACCTAGAAATATATTTGTAGGCAGCTGGTAGGACCACAGATACAGGACTGTCAAAATCAGAACCTTAAGGAAAAAAATTGTGGTAAGTTTTTTATTATAACACTTGATCTGTAAACTGTTATCCTACCCTAATCTTGTACTGCCTAGGTCACCTAGCTGAATTTCTATCCCCCCTTCCTCCATCTTGTCTATCTTTGAGGATCTGATGCCTCTTCAGGTGAGCTGGCCAAAACTGGTTGGTTCTAAGAGGGCAGTCAGAGTGACCAGGAGACAACCTCTAACTTCAGTACAATGCCATTTGCATGCTTAATGACTACATCTCCTACAGTGCCGTGACAGCTGACAGTAGCCATGGCGATGACTAGAAAGAACCATACAAGGAGTGAAAAGAATTCCCAGAAAAATCCCTGCCCAGTCCCAGAAAAGACATGAATATTCCTCCCCTTCATTAGCCTCCCCCTCCCCCTCATTTCTGTTGCCCTATATTTAAAACATCCCCACCATCAACATGAAAAGAAGTTGATGGAGGAATCTATCTCTCCCTTCTCTTATTGTTGGCCAAACTTTCATTTTCTCTCAATCGGCACTCAGGCTTGTCACAATTCTGTGAGTGGAAAGGGACCTAATTTGGGGTCCAAAACTGGTAATGGCTGGAGGAAGCTGTAGCTTCCAGCCTTTCAGATTTCTACTTCTTTATCTGGAAGCTGCTTCTCCCTGCTCCTCTCTGTGTCCCTGCCTCCAGCCTTCCCGCGTGGAATGGTCTCCTTGTCCCCAGGTCCTCAAGGGACTCCTGCATGCTAGGCAAGTGCCCTACTACTGAGCACCACCTGGATGCCTTTTTAGTGGGGTAGGCCCCTGGTGAGCGCCTCCAGACTGGATGTGGGGCTCCTGTTGTGGGAATCTGTGGCACCTCACTGGCCACCTCTTCACCTTCCTTTCCTCTTTCTTTTTTCTTCTGCAGTTCCTGTGATCTGCGTGATGGACTTCTCACCTATTTTGTTTCCACTGCTTTACATTTTTTGCTTTGCTTTCTAGTTTTTCTCAACTTTGGCATCCACCCCGGTATGGGATGAATTATTTCTATCAGCTTAAATTTTCCAAAGATTTCTTTTTATTTCCCTAACATTCTTTTTTGTGTCCCTCCTCCCTCCCTCCCTCTTTCCCTCCCTCCCTCTTTCCCTCCCTCCCTTTTGAGCCAGTCTGTCACTATGTGGCCCAGTCTGGTCTTGAATTCCTAGGCTCGAGTGATCCTGCCTCAACCTCCTGAGTAGCTGGGACTACAGGTGTGTGACACTGTGTCTGGTTTCAAGTTGCTCTTCTCTCTCCATTTTGGTCTCCGATTTCATGTTGGAAGTTTTCTCAGAAGAGCTCCTGCACTCTGGCTGTCCAATGACATTGGACATTGGAGATGCTTGTCTATGGTAGACCTCATGTGGAGATCTGTTAGGCCCTGTCACTTCCCGAGAGAAGGACCCAACAGTGTCCAGTGTGGAAGGACCAGGATGTCTTCAGTATGTGCTCATTGTAATACCTTTGCGAACCCCGTTTGCCAGTGATGCTTGCATCCTTACCTGTACAGGGTGTCTCCCCGCACAGATGTCTCATCCTACCGCCTACTAGGTGAAAGTATCCCGTTTTCTGATGGGCAGGCAAGAAGATACAGCCTGGATGTATAGAGTGGGAAGAGGATCCAAGGATTAGACTACTTTTAAAGCAGAATTGTAAGTGTGCCTCCTCAATGAAGCCACCTCCTCTTTGCACACTCTTCCTGGTACCTGGCATGGCTAACTGGAAGTCACAGCTCAACCTGGAGCCAGAGGGGCAGAATCTGAGTTTGAGGCTCCACCTCAACTAGCCTGAGAACTTAATCTCTTCATGCCTCAGTTTCTCCATCTGTAAAACAGAAGTAATGATAGTAGCTACACCATTAGGATGAAAGCATATCCAAAGTGTGTACAAGAGGACCTGGCTATTACTATGATTTTGAGGGGCTCCTGTTTTAAAATCCTGGCTTTCTTGATTAGGACACTCTCCAGGAAGTTCTAGGAAGGTGGGGCTGGGATCTCTGTAGTAGACAGATTTATATTCAAGGGTTCTCCTGAGTTCTAGCAAGACACAATGTCGGCAGCTTTGCCAGGATTTTGTTTTGCTAGCTCTGTCAAGGTTGGTCATTTTGCCAATCCCCAGATTCTGGGCAGGCTGACTGTCTACAGTGTGTTTTGCCCTGTGCTTGGAATGTGTGCAGGAACTGAATTTCCGGTGTGGGATGGCTGACTTGCACCATGGCTGAATGGTCAGCAGGCCTTGTCTATGTGGAAAGCAACTGAGTCAAACCCTGTGTGGGACCAGTGGTCTGTGTACGACAAGCCCATCAGGGGACTCAGAAGTCCTCTCAGGTTGGAGAACCACTGTTGCTAGCTTGTTGTGGGAAACACAAAGGCTTGGCATTCTGAGGTCGGGAAGGCCTCTGGGGAAGGTCCTTGTGGCCTAAGGTACTTGGTACTGACTCTCTGTATGAAAGAGGAGTAGCATACATTATATGTACACATTTTACCAACACAAGACTTTTGCACACTTACACATAATTATGTATGAAGCATAACACATAATACCTCCATATGAAAGTAGCAGTACAAATGATGTATGTAAATATTATATATAAATATAGATTGTATAAATATATTAGTATCCAGTTCATACATCATAACTCATATCCACATTAAAGATAAATAACACATGTAATATGCATATGTGTATTATACCAACATGTCTTATACATATGTTAGTATCTATAATTATGTACCAATCATAAGATATTATACATCCATATGAAAGAAAAAGAATATACAATTTATACAATTATACAAATATTGGCTAAGTATATTAGTATCTGCAATTATGCATAAATTATAACATGTCCACATGAAGGAGAAATTGAAGTATATAGAAATTATGTCAGTATAGGTATTATGCATATAGTCATGTATATAACTATTTATCAGTCATAACATACTTTTTCTATATGAAAGAGAAGTAATACATATAATTAATACAACTTTATGCCAATATAAGTATTAGTGTATGCATATTATATAGGTATATTCGTACATATTATTATGTGTAAATTATAATGTATACTATGCAACATATAAATATATAGCAATGTAATGTGTTTTATATATAATGTAATATACATAATATGTGCTTACTATTTATCAAAAAGTTAAAATGATAAACATTCAACAATGATAGGGAAAACCCATATGGTGTCTAGTATAGAAATAGTCTAATTAAAAGTAGCTAAAACAAGCTGATGGAGTGGCTCAAGCAGTAGAGCACCTGCCTAGCAAGTGTGAGGCTCTGAGTTCAAACTCCACCAAAAAAAAGTAGCTAAACTAGCTGGATGGTGTAGTGGTACACACTTGTAATTTCAGCACTTGGGAGGCTGAGGCAGGAGGATAGTAAATTCCAGGTCTGCCTGTGATACATAGTAAGAACCTGTCTCATAAAACAAAACAAACAAAAAGTAGCTAAACCATCACTGTGACTTCAGAACTAAGAATCTGAGGTTCCCAGTAGGGCCCCCTTTTGCTGGGAAAATGGAGGGGAAGGACTGCAAAGTTAAGTCCACAGAGAATTGTGCCCGCTGAGTCTGGCAGATCTCAGCACTGTATCTTGGGAGCCAATCAGTCAGAATGCAGGCAGAAGTCTGAAATTACTTCACCAATCACAATTGTAGCCATTTTGATAATTATTCAATATAAGGTATGATTCAATGTTGGCAGTTATGAAAACAGCAAAAATAACAAAAACCAGTTGCTGAGGTTACAGGCAAGTTAATAGGCCCCTGATGATTATTGCTGACACTGAGCTGTGCCAGCAACCATGCAGTGGTTGCAAGGTCATTGGGGGTGTGCCCCGGAAGGGTATTGTGAGGCCCTTCCCCTTCCTCTTTCTCTTTTGCTTCCTGGCTATGAGGTGAGTAGGTTGTTTCACCATGTGCTCCCTGCCTTTGCCACAGCACAGGTATCAGAGGCCATAAGCAATAACTTCATTCCATCTTGAACTGGAACCTCCAAATTTTAAGTCTAAATGAACCTTTTCTCTTTGTAAGTTAGGTATCTAAGGTGATTTTTTGCTCATTTTGGGGGTTTGAACTCATGACCTGTGCTTGCTAGGCAGGTGCTCTACTACTTGAATCATAACCCTAGTCCTTTAGTTATTTTTCAGGTAGGGTCTTATGTTTTTGTTCTGGCAGCCACAGACCTCGATCTTCCTACCCATGTCTCCACATGGCAGGGATCATAGGCATGAACCACCATGACCAGCTTACTGATTGAGATGGGGGTCTTGCTAACTTTTGGCCCAGGCTGGCCTTGAGCATTACTGTGCCAGTCTCTGCTAGAAGAGCAAACACCCATGGCTTTTTTTTTTCTCTCTCCACAGCCCAGGCTGGCCTAGACCTCATCCTGCCTCTACCTCCCAAGTGATAGGATTATAGGCCTGCACTGCCACTCCCAACTATTTCAAGTATGTTGTTATAGTGATAGAAAGCTGACTGACACAACCTCCCTAATCATGAGTTACAGATATTTTCATTCCCTTGTGATTATACTGAGAGGTATTCAGTGGCTACAAAGCAAGAGTTCTCATTATGGCAGTGTTTATAGTATTGATACATTAGAAACAACGGAAGTGTCCAGTGATGGAGGAGGCTGCAGGGAATTCCACTCCACAGAATATAATGATCCAGCCATGAAACATATTTGTGGAGATTATGTTATAAACTGAGAAGTCTTAAAATATATATTTTAGAAGAAAAATGTGGAACATGAAATTGTTTGTACTTTATAGTCAAAAGATTATGTAGATTCTGAAGGGAATAGAGAATTCTCACTGAAAGTGTTTAAACTATTTCTAAGCACACAGTAGCTTCCTGGCTATATCACAGAGTGCAAATCTTTGTAGTTCAAGCTCTCACCTTTCTCTGAGGGACTGTTCCAGGGATCTTCCTATTTGAGAAAATGATTATTTTCCTAGGATGCTGTGCTTGATGGCCTCTTTGTTTCCAAAGTGTGTTAAAGCCTTCCTCTGCTTTCCTATCTCCCGTAAGTAGGACAGCATATTGAGGACTGCCCAGGGCTTACTTTGTCCCCTTTCTGTATGTGAAGTAGGCAGTGACTTGTCCATCTCCCTCCAGTGATAATGAAATGACCTCATGCTGAGTCTGATGCTCTTGTGCGCTGCCTGGTCACCATGGCAACAGTGTGATGCGGTGATAGTCTCCCTCTATGAAAGTGAGATCCGAGCAGTGGCAGGGCTCGAATGGAGACTCCACTTACCCTTGTAGGATTGTCTTTGTGGGGGTTGTTGGGGTCAGGATGGCTTTAGTGGGAATTCCTGCTCTGCCACCTGCTAGCTTTGTTGTCCTGGCAAGTCCCTTAGCCTCTCTGGGCCTCAATGTAAAATGAGGGATAACAGGGCTGATGTGATAGAATCATGAGGATCAGATGAGCTCATGTCTCTGAAAAAGTGTGGCCCCACCTGTCACTCAGTGGGTGGGGAACTGAGCTTCTCAAGTGGAGGGACAATACTTTGAATGTGAGAAATAAAGAAACAGCACCTGGGAAAAGGATGAGGCTGGCTAAGCCAGCCTTTCTGACCCTTCCTTGGAGCTGACCAGGGTACAAGGCCTACTTCTCAGGACACAGACTCAGGTCCAGGTTTGGAGTCCTAAGGGACTCACTCTCCTTGGTGCTGAGATGCCAGGTCCCACTGATGGGTGGCCTGTGTCACAGTATTTTTACACCAAAGATGCTCCACACCAAGTTGTGCCAATCAGTATATGGTCACCTGAGGTCCCTGCAGAGACCAGACCTGTCACCTGGACCTTGGGACCTATAGTTTGGATATGACTTGGGTCCCCCCAAAGGTTCATGTGTTGAGAACTTTGTCCCCAGAGTGGCAGGGTTTTTTCTCTTTTTTTTTTTTGTAGACATATATTAATCGTGCAAAGTGGTTTCAATGTGATGTTTCCACGCAGGCATATAATGAACTTTGATAAAATCCACCTCCATTATTCTCTTTCTCATCCACCCCCCCCCATTTAAAACAATTTGTAATGGATTTCATTCTCCTATTTTCATACATGTGTATGAAGTACTTTGATCATATTCACCAGGGTGGCAGTTTTGGAAGGTGATGGTACCTTTAAGACATGGGTTCTATCTGAAGTCCTTAGGTCCTTGCAGATGCTGCCCTTAGAAGGGTTTGTGGAACCCCAGCTTTCTCTGCTTCTGGTTTGAGATAGATGCACTTGCTTGCTCCCACACATGCTCTGCCAGCTGCCATTCAACATGGGACTCTCACTGAAACTGAGCTGATGCAAGTGCCATGTTGCTGAGCCTCCAAACCTGTGAGCTAAATACACCTGTCTTCCTTGCCTTCATAAATAGCCTGTGTCAAGCAGTTTGTATAGCGATGCGGTACGGGACTTGTACAAGACTTCTCCCTCCACCATCCACTTGAGGTGTGGCTTTCATTTCTCCCTGTCTAAACAGCCTGTAGTGCTTGGCCATCCCACCGTCTTCCCGCGAGATTGTGGGGAAGGAGCTCCCTTCTGTCCCCAGCCCCCTCCCCGAGGACCTCGATTTCTGGCTTTAACAAAACCGGGACTCCACAACCCTCCCTAGCATTCTATGAGGACATTCCCTCTCCCAGCCTGTCCCTCAGGAGGCACCATTAGGGGCCTTCGTCTGCCCCATCTGTCCATATATCTTAATATGCATCCCTAGGCTGCAGTCTCCCTAGGGACTCAAGAGCTCTGAGCCTGACTGAGCCTGGCCCTTCAGTGGCCACGTCCCCCACTTTCCTCTCCCACAGCCCATTCCTGACTCCTGCTAGCCCGTGTGCTCTACACCCTCCCTTCTCTGCCATCATTTCCAAATGAACCCTCCAAAACAACTCCCTCCCTGTCTTCCAGCTCATACCGAGGCAGACCAACACCTACAGAGAAAACCATACCCCTGCCCTGGGACATGACAGGGTCATAGCTGGCCCTTTATAACACACTTTCCTCTCTTGACCCGTTGACAGCATCCTTTACTCCCCTCAAGCAGATTCAAACGTTCATTCTTAAATTCTATACTTAAGTGGACCCTATCACTTTTAAAGTACAACCTTGCTTTGGGGTTACAGAGAAAATCAAGTGAAACATCCAAATCAAGCATGTTTTTGAGCTCCTATCACAGCCACAGACCATTTATCTACCAGTATATCTACTCATGGTGCTGGCTCCCCAGTACCCCCAGCCTTTCCTAGCCAGCTCTGCCTGGGGGCTACTCCCCCATAACCCCATCACCTAGCTCTCTGCACTTCTGGCTTCCTGTGGATTTCCTCATTCCCTGGTCTCCCACTGGGAGGCACCAACAGGAGACCAGGGAGTGGGGAAAGAGAGGCTCAGTATTTCTTCCCTATTCCCTCCTCTTTATCAGTCAGTCATTTTTGTCTTCTTAAGCTACAGCTCACCCTGTCAGCTTCTCTAAAATTCCAACTAGAATTCCACTGGCCACAGTGTGACCCAGTTTCCTTTCTTTCTCTCAACCCTGTAGGCAGACATGGCTTCTGGTTCATATGAATCCTTGATATACTACCATCCTTCTAAGTGATTTTAACCCCATCTCTAGAAGAGTGCTTTTCATGAAAGTCTCTACATTTGAACCATGGGGAGGTGGAAGCTCCTGTGTCCTACATGTACCCTGAAGGGTCTGCTTATCAATTTTGGCCCCTTCCCAAGGGTAAGGTGTTCCATTTCCTGCACAAAAAGCAAGAGCTCTACCTGTGTTTTTTACTCTCTCTCTTTCCCATATCTTAATCTCTCCCATTCTGTTCTGCTTTCTTAAAAATATGCTACCTCTTCTGTCCCTGGCTGTGTTCTCTCAGCTCTACTTCTATCTGTTGTATTGTGTCTTATCTTACCTTTCATTCCTTTCCTTCTTCTGTAAAGTATGATCTTTTCACTCATTTTTGTCTCTCATTCAGTTGGCACCATTCTCCTTCCTATGATGTCTGATGATGGATAATCACCACCTGCAAAAGAGAGGTCTCAGCAGACACCTTATACAACTTCTCTGAAGCAGGGTGATTCATAGTAATGACTATGGCTTCAGAGTCAGACCACTTTGCCAGCTCCTAAGCTAGCGTGGTCCTGGCACATTTCATGACTCCTGGGACCTTTGGCTTCCCTTTGGGCAAAATGGAATGTAAGCTATGTATAACTGGTGAGCATTGCTCGCATGTGGGGACACTTCATCAAGGTGGTTACTGTAGTCATGACTTCATTTGTTAACCACAGTAATTATTGTTGAAAACTATTCTTCCACGGCATCCATCAAACTGGGTTTCCATTTTATTCTCCAAATTCTGACGTTTTTGTTGTTATTTTGAGAGAGGGTCTTACTATAGAGACTTGGCTGGGCTAAAACTTGAGATCCTCTTGTCTCTTCCTCTTGAGTGCTGGGATTCCAGGCATGTGCCACCATGCCTGACATTTGTCCACTTTTTCGTAGTGCCCATCTGGAAATTCTGGCATTTTTAAGTTTCAACCTCCAACCTTGGCTGCTCATCAGCACTGGTTGTCTCTACATAAGAGGCTCCACCACTCACATGCATTTCACACCTAGCCTTCACCTCTGACCTGCCTAACTCATCACCCTAATGGACTGGACCCCACTCAACCTGATCATCCCTGGAAGAATTGTGGACTTCTCTCTATACTTCTCTCAGTAGGAGACTCTAGGCTGTGGCATTACCAAATTTGGATTACCAGGCTGGGGCCAGAAGTTTCTGGATCTTGTCAGAGAAAGAATTCAAAGATGGACAAAGAGGAGACTTAAGCTGGAGCTGATTTACTAATGCAAAACCAAGCCAAAGTATGCCTCCAGGTGGGAGGATGAGCAGGCTCAAGAAGGAGCCAAGACCTCAAACTTTTATTGGGGTGGGGGGCAGTGGACGTGGGGGTGGTCATTAATTTCCAGAGCCTTGGTTATGTGTCATCGCTCTCCCACATGTTAGGTGGGAGAGTTCTTGGCCTTGGATGGTGAGACTGGGTTATCATTTTCCATCTGCTGTGGAGTCAGTAAGACCTGTTGTACACCACAACTTGTTCTATAAAATCAGCACCCAGGACACAATTTCTTATCAACATCCAAGCCCCTGTTCTCAGCCATCAAGTTTCTTCACTCCCTGCCTAACTCCTTTATGTTTGGGGGTGCTGGGAATAAGCAACCTCTACTGTCAGCTCCATCTGAGAGGCTCAGAAGCTGGGTGTTTTCTTCTATTTTGTTAGAGCCTCATAGTCTGTTTTCTATTGCTAATAACACCATCCCACAGATGAGGTGAGTTATTTTTAAAAAGGTGCTTATTTTGGCTTATGGTTCTGATCCAAGGTCATGGGATTGTATGTGGCAATAGTCTTCTTGCTGGCAGAATCCTGAGGTGGCTCAGGGCATAACATGGTGAGGAGCTTGTGTGCGTGTGTGTGTGTGTGTGTGTGTGTGTGTGTGTGTCCTCTTTTGGCAGTACTGGGGTTTGAACTCAGGGCTTCTTGCTTGTTAGGCAGGTGTTCTACCACTTGAGCCATATCCCCAGCCTCCCCAATCCCTTCTTATAAAGCAACCAAGATTCAATCAGGGGGCTCCACCCTGATGACCTTGTCTAATCCTAATACCTCCAAAGGCCTGGTTTCTAAACACCATAGTCATATTAAATTTCCATCCTCTTAATTCCTCACAATGAGGATTGGATTCCAACATGGGTTTTCAGAGAGAAAAAAACTATATTCAAACCATAGTACAGACTATGAAAATTTCATCTAACTTTGTCATTACCTAACCTTTCATCCATCTGTCCTTTTATCCATCTCTAGGTTGTTGCAGGCTGATAAGCCAGATATGTGGGCTTTAGGGAATAGGGCCTAAAATAAGTGTTCACGACTCTCCTGGAAGAGCAAAGGGCTCTCCTGTGAGTGAGGGGCTTGGCAGCTCCATTCTGATGCTGAGCCACCATTGGGCTTTTTTTCCCTCTATAAAATGTTCACTCCATCCTCCTGGTAGGTTTTACTGCACTATTGTGGTTTTGGAATATTAATCACCCTCTTTGATTATACTTCATTTCATATTTCGTAAATTTATACTGGTATTCATATTTTTAAATGACCCATTTCCTTCCATTAGCTTCATCGTAATAAAAGAACTCAAAGTCTCCTGTTGGTTAAGGGGTTAACTGTGTGGTTTTAGGAGTTTTCCACCCTGGAGAGTCAGCCTGCATAGGTGTTCTCTATTCCTTTATTAGAAAAGAATCTAGGGCCAAGAGCCTAGGCTTTGAATGTGCATTCAGTGTACATTCATAATAAAAGCTGAACCAAATGGCACATTCCTGGCTTCTCCTTGATGTAGATGAAAGGGTGAATGAAAGTTTGGGGCACAGCTCACCTCCAGGAGAGTGGTCCTGTTCTCACTCAGACCTGACCCGTTGATCTTGAATTTCCTTTTAAAACTATTTTTTCCTCTTTCCATAGCAGCTGTCCTCTTCTTTCCAGCATCTTTGTGATCAAGCTGGGTGGATTTTTTTTCTCTTCTTTTTTTTCCCACACTGCCGTTGGATAAAAGATCCCGCCCTTGATTGAAATGGAATCTTCCACTATTGAGCGAGCCTTTGTTGAATGAGTCATCCGCATGGTCGCTCATTGGCTGAGGCCGCTGGAGCCCAGGGGATTGCCTGGCACCGGCTGCAAGGCCCGGCTTCATTCACAGAAACGCTGGCTCGCTCGCTAGCCCTTTCATTCACACAAACAGCATTTCATTCACATTTTGCTGTTTTTGTCTGCTTCTAATGAAGATCATGGTTTGAGAATGATGGAGTTGTTCTGCTTTAGGTCTGAGGGGGATTCTGATAACCATCAAAATCGTCTATGGCTTGTGCATTTGCTGTTGCTATGCAAGCTAGGGGAAGGGAAAAAATGATTGTTGGGTGGCTGTTTGGCTAGGGCTGCGGCGCAGGAGGAGAGCGGTGGGGACGCGTTTCCTGCGCGGGGGACGTCTCAGCTTCTCTGCGCTCCTGCGTTCTAGGAGCCGGCTTCACTCGTGCGCCCGCCATGAGTGGCGCTTATTAAACCCACTCCACAGAGCTCTGTGCAAAACTCGGGACCTCATGTACCACCCAGGTTCAGTTCTGGGCGTGAGAAGACTCAGGGTGACCTGATAGTGTGCTAGAGGTGAATTCATTTGCTTGCACATAAGTTGCTGGGAAACTTTGATAGTGAGTGTTTCACTGTGGGTAGGTTATTTTAATGCATGAGGCCGACTGGTAGAGACCACCGAGGAAGGGATCAGGGGGTGTCAATGTCTCGAGCAGATCTTTTGGAGGTGGAGGGGCGCTCCCAATGCTCTGTTCTCCTGATTGCGGGGAAGAAGGCCTGTGTGTTTCATTTCAAGCTTGAGCCTGACTCCTGAAATCAACGCATTTTTCCTCAGGATTTGAAATGCAATGACAGCAGGTGCATTTTTTTCCCTTTCTGACTGCAGGGCTGTAAGCAGCACCTGAAGGGACATTGAAATGTATTGGTAGCATTTCTTAGGCATTTTTCCAGAGCTGGAACACATTCAGTTGGAATTAAACCTAAAACTCAGCCCCCTTTTTGGAATAGGTTTCTGGAGCCTGTTGCCACTCATCAAAAAAGCACTCTTCTTTTTTTTAAAATAGATTTTCAACTTAACCCTGGCTGAGAGACTGCTGTAAATTAGCAGAGCCCTTGAACGGCAGAAGTTCATACGCAGGCTTGTGGAAGGTGGTTGTTGCTTTTTTTTTTTTTTTTTTTTTTTTTTTTGAGGAACTGCATTGCCACAAAGACACTCGTCATGGCTGCTCTGTTGATTTGAAAAACAAAACAAAACAAACAACAAAAACCAAAAACCAAAAAAACTAACCAGAATATTGGTATGTTATGTTCACCTGGGGATGCATATTCCTTTTTTTTCCTATTTAAAAATTATGGCTGCTTTCCAAGTAGGAATTCATGAGGATTCGCTGAAGACTTATTCTTAAAAAGCCTTCGTCACATTTTAACGCATCGCTGTCAGACACTTTTAGGGCTCACCCAGATGAGCTGAGGGAAGAGGAAAAGCTAGCATGGAATAAGGGGTTTCTGAAAGTTCATTTGATCATTTGAAGGAACTGAATTTACCTTTGACACAAATTAGAAAAGGGGGGGATGGGGAGATGCAAATCAAAGGTTGGAAGGAAATATATGGGAAGGTAGAAAAAGGCAATTTGAGAATTGATTGGCTCCAGTTGCTGTCAGAGGGTGGATGTCGGGTTTTTTTTTTTTTTTTCTTCTTCTTTTTTCCTTTTTTTTTTTTTTTTCCTGATACAGGAAGTGATTTGCAGTGCTCACCGAGCCTTTGTTGAGAAGGGTCTCCTCTCAGAGTGAGTCATGCTTTTGCTGTGTGCAGCCCAAGCAGCTGGGCGCTCGCTCCATCAGAGGCAGCTATGACTTTTGGAAAGCAAGCGTTCAGCCCCAAGCAGCGGGCTCCGGGGCGGGGGCTGCCGGGCCGCGGCCGTGCTGGCTTTTAATGGTAGGAGGGCTTGGTCCTGTGACTCCGCGCTCCGTCTCCAGAAGGCTGTCCTGGGACCCCCGCTCTTCGTCCCGCTCCGGGGCCCGCGGCTCATCTGCTATGCGCGGCAGCCCGCGCCGGGGCCGGCACCAGCAGCGCCCGGGCGGATGCGGCGAGCCCACGGAGGGGCATGCTTCCACGCACCAAGTACAACCGCTTCAGGAATGACTCGGTGACATCGGTCGATGACCTTCTCCATAGCCTGTCGGTGAGCGGCGGCGGCGGCAAGGTCTCGGCGGCGCGCGCGACCCCGGCGGCGGCCCCCTACCTGGTGTCCGGCGAGGCGCTGCACAAGGCGCCCGACGATGGGCCCGGCAGCCTGGGCCACCTGCTTCACAAGGTGTCCCACCTGAAACTCTCCAGCTCGGGCCTCCGCGGCCTGTCGTCGGCCGCCCGGGAGCGGGCGGGCGCGCGGCTCTCGGGCAGCTGCAGCGCGCCCAGCCTGGCCGCCCCGGACGGTAGCGCGCCCCCCGCGCCCCGCGCCCCGGCCGAGAGCATGAGCGCAGCCAGGAAGGGCCGGCCGGGCGACGAGCCGCTGCCCAGGCCCCCGCGGGGGGCGCCGCACGCCAGCGATCAGGTGCTGGGGCCGGGAGTCACCTATGTCGTCAAGGTGGGTACAGGCGCTGGCCGCCCTGGCGGGGATCCCGGGTCGGGGTGCCGGGCCAGCTCCCTTCTCTGAAGGAAGGTGTGGGAAACAATCCCTGAGTGTCACGTGAGAGGCCAGGAGACGCGCACTCCTTAGCAATCAGCTGGATTGGCAGCGGTGAAGAGCGAAGTACAAATGTCTTTCCCGCATCCTTTGGGAAAGGGTTGAACAATCGCGTGACCTCCCGCTGTCCTGCTTTCTCCTGGGTTCCACCCTTTTGGCATGCCTTTGCCATCTGGTTTCACCAGATGTCTGGCCAGTGCCCCTTTCGCCATGGGGCGCCCATCCCTGGGACCCGGGTCCGGCCTAGCTAGCGTTTATGAAGCACACTTGTTAGACCCGAGCAGCCCCCTCGGGGCTGCAGGAATGTCACTACTTCTACTTTGTCCTCCCCTGGTGGTGGTAGTGGTGGGGCAATTTCTTTTTCCCCACTGCAAAAATCCCTGGCTCCTGGCAGGGCAGGGCAGGCCAAAAGCTGTCTTGCTTCTTTACCAGACAGGTTCTACTTTCTTCCTAGCAAGGTTTTCTTAGGTGTTTGTCTTTCATTTCATAAAGAATGGTTTTGGTTTACAGTAGCGAGAGGAGAATTTAGGACTATTTTCCAGTGACTGTAGTCTTCCACTTTAATGGACACAGAGGGGCCAAGGTTGCTGCACCCAGTGCCACAGGCTGGAAAAGGAGTTTTTCTTGCAACACAAAGAATGATAAAATCATAATGCAGTTAGTAGAATTCCTCCCTTATGCAAGCGTGCCATGATATTTAAGGAGCAGAGTTCAACTGATCTGCCAAGTGCTTATTTCCCCGTACCTGTCGGGCTCCAGCCAGCCATGGCCTCCATAGCTGGACATGCTTCCCCTAGAGAAGCCGGGATAGTCCAGGTGGCATTATTTCAGTCTTGCCACCCAAGGCATGGCTTTTCATTGAAAATGACATGAGACACAAACTCTCCTCCCGCCTGTGTTAGTAACACTGAGGAACCTGGAGGTTGCCTGCTCTGTAAATACTTGCTGAGATCAATTTAAAAATTCAGCAGAGGAATCTGCAGGGAAAGTGTAGTCTCTTGGCAATCCTGTAACCAAATTTCCAAAGAATTTTCTGGGTTATCTTTAACTGTGGAAAAAGTGCTTATAAATAAAGTGACCACTGGTGTAAAAATAGAGTCCTGTCACCCTTTGAGTCTGCACTTCAATTTGACCTGCTTCTTAGCTTCTGAATATGGATCATGATATTTTACCAAAAAGGATTAGCATAAAATATGCACATTTCATTGAGTTTATCTTAAAGGAAAATGAATATTCTTCTTGTATTGCTAGTTTAAATTACATATCTAGGGGCCAAAACCAAAAAACAAAACCAAACAAAAGACCCCGAAGCCTTTGAGACAAAATATGATCCTAGTGTATATCAAATACTTCTAGAGTGCTAGGATTATATTGCTATTTTTTTAAAGCCTACACTTAAAATAGACAAACAGATCTTGGCCAAGATCTCAAACTATTTCCTTTAAAAAGTCACTTTGCTTAGGGCTTCAGTTTTGCTTTAGAAAGAAGGCAGATATTCAGTACCAAAGGTCAGATGTGGGAAAATACTGTCGAATGTACTAAAATAAGTCTGCTCTGCTTAAACATTCTGTCCTTACAGGCTTTGTGAGTTGCGCCCCCCCACCGCCCCCCAGCCCCAGCATCAGAAGTGGTGTTTGAGAGTGGAGGGTTGGCTGACTCTGCTCAGAGCCTATCTGCCTATCTGTATCCTGGGGGCTGCAGTGACCAAGGGGACACACAGCGTGATTAATTAGTGCTCTGTGCTGTTGGTGGTTTACCTCTTATTTATCAGCATCTGTGAACAGTGATGTCACGTGAACATAAATCAGGTGTGATTTTTCTCCCGGCTTTCCTGGAGAAGTTTGAAATCACGCAGCAAGAAATCAGGCACTAAAGGCCAATTTCATTTCACGTGTGCATGTTTGGTTCACATGATCATGTGGGTCTCTGTTGGTGCACATGTGCAAACTTCCACATTGCCCATGTTCAGTTTAAAACCACAAAATTATTTTATTGAAACATCATGAAACTGAAAAAAGCCTTAATTTCATGTTATTTACTGATTTGAGAGTAGTTCTATTGGTATTCTTGCTTTAAAAGATCTCTGGTAGATAGAAATGGGTAATCTGTCATAATAACGGATATCAGTTATAACATCTGAAGGTTTAGAATTTGGTAAAGGACTCTTTGATGTAAAATTTTTCTCTAAATTAAAGAAAGCCACAGATGTTTTCCAGTTTCCTGGAAAATTTGTGTAGTGGGTCATTATAGATTTTCTCTTCTCATAGAAATGTCTACTCATAGGTGATATCAAGATATTGCAGACCAGAAGGATAATTCACAACCATTTCAATATCATCTACTTGCTTGGGAAGTAGATATAAAATACTGAAGTCTGGGAGGTTTTGATTATTTAGGAAGCATCAAACCATTTCAGCAGCAGCTCCTAGTATTAATTAATCAAGGCTCAAAAATTTAAACCGAGGCAGGAGCGGGTAGCTCACACCTATAATCCTAGCTACTCAGGAGGTAGAGATCAGGAGAATTGCAGTTCAAAGCCAGCCTGGGCAAATAGTTCCCTAGATCCTATCTCGAAAATCCCTTCACAAGAATAGGGCTGGCGGAGTGGCTCACCATGAAGGCCCCGAGTTCAAGCCCTGGTACCACACATGCACAAAAAACATAAACAAAACATCTGGAAAAAGCTTCTGGACAACAACAGAATTCAAAGCTCACAGCAAGTTTAATGTGTCCTTCTTGCCACCACTGAGCTTGCTGTCACATACCAGCAGATAACACACCCAGCCAGGCCTCCCTGACAGCAGCTTTGTATTCTCCTAAACATTCCTGACACTTGTTTTTTCACTTGTGGAAATGTAGGAGAGAAGGAACAAGAAAGCATGTCCTGGATAGACAGGAAAGAAAAATCCAACATCAAAACAATGAATATTGGGCTGGTGGTGCGGCTCAAGTGGTAGAGTGCCTAGGAAGTGCAAGTGAGTATCGATTATGGTGCTTTCTGCCTTTAAATTTTATTGCCCTGAAGTCAGAGCTGGCTGGGACCCTGCTCATCTGTGGCTGCTGTTGGTACTTAGCAGGTTCAAAGGCATTAGGGAAGAAAGTTAGACAAGCTAGTCCATGGGAAGAGAAAGTTCCTAAAGAGCTTCTGGGTTGATGCAGAAGAGCTGTCTGAAGACAAGCCTTCTGAAGGTAAGCCTTGACATTCAGGATGAGGCTGGAGCAGGGAGGTGTCAACCTTTGGCCTGAAGGACATCCCCACAAAGAGGCTCCTCCTTAGAACACATTGCAGTCCTAAAAAAGGCTAAGGGGATCTGGGAGTATAGCTCAGTAGTAGAGCATATGCTTAGCATGCTCAAGGGCCTACATTCCAATCCAACCCCCCCAAAAAAAGATAGGACAGACCCAGTGCCCCAAAATCAGGACATCTAATTTATTCATTTTTTATATTAATTTTTAGGTGGTTCTTTCTCCTCTATTTTTTATTGTTTATACATTTATTCATATGTGTATACATTGTTTGGGCCACCTCTCTCCCCTGTCCCCCCAATCTCCCTCACCTGCCTCACTTCCAGGCAGAACCTGTTCCACCCTCTTCTTCTCTGATTTTGTTGAAGAGAAAATATAAGAGATAATAAGAAAGACATAGCATTTTTGATAGTTTGAGATAAAGATAGCTATACAGAGAGATTCCTAGCATTGCTTCCATGCACAAGTATATTATAACCCACGTTGGTTCACCTCTAACTGACCTCTTCACTACTTCCTGGTCACCTTCCCATAGTGACCTCTGCTATTTTAAGGTTACTATATTCGCTCCTCTACAGTGGCCACATCAATCACTTTCAAGTTTTAGGTTTCCTTCCCTTTCCTTATTCCTCCTGTACGTGTTCTCCCCTTAGTGTGTGACCCATGTCCAATAATATTACTGCATTTGTTTTAGGTCTATAATCTGCATATAAGGGAGAACATGCAATTTCTGGCCTTCTGAGCCTGTCTAATTTTGTTTCAGATGATGTTCTCCAGTTCCATCCATTTACTTGTGAATGACAAAATTTCATTCTACATGCGGCT
This sequence comes from Castor canadensis, assembly GCF_047511655.1. Classification (NCBI taxonomy): domain Eukaryota; kingdom Metazoa; phylum Chordata; class Mammalia; order Rodentia; family Castoridae; genus Castor; species Castor canadensis. The sequence continues at coordinate 105,905,671 of NC_133398.1, forward strand.
GAGTAAAAGTCCATTGTGTATAGATACCACATTTTCTTAATCCATTCATCGGTAGTGGGGCATCTTGGCTGTTTCCATAACTTGGCTATTGTGAATAGTGCTGCAATAAACATGGGTGTGCAGGTGCCTCTAGAGTAACCTGTGTCACATTCCTTTGGTTATATCCCCAAGAGTGGGATTGCTGGATCATATGGCAGATCACTGTTTAGATTTTTAAGAAGTCTCCAAATTTTTTTCCAGAGTGGTTGCTCTAGCTTGCATTCCCACCAGGAGTGTAGGAGGGTTCCTTTTTCCCCCACATCCTCACCAACACCTGTTATTGGTGGTGTTTTTGATAATAGCTACTCTCACAGGAGTGAGGTGGAATCTTAGTGTGGTTTTGATTTGCATTTCCTTTATGGCCAGGGATGGTGAGCATTTTTTCATGTGGTTTTTGGCCATTTGGACTTCTTCCTTTGAAAAATTCTGTTTAGTTCAGTTGCCCATTTCTTTATTGGTTCATTGATTTTGGGGGAGTTTAGTTTTTTTAGTTCCCTATATATTCTGGTTATCAGTCCTTTGTCTGATGTGTAGCTGGCAAATATTTTCTCCCACTCTGTGGGTGGTCTCTTCAGTTTAGAGACCATTTCTTTTGTTGTACAGAAGCCTTTTAATTTCATGTAGTCCCATTTAGGACATCTAATTTAAACCAAGTATTTAGCTATGTGAGAGGCTGAAATCAGGAGGATCATGGTTCCAGGCCAGCTGGGATGAAAAAGTTTGTGAGACCTCAACAGAACAAATCTGGGTGTGGTAGTGTGTGCTTGTCATCCCAGCCAGGGCAGGAGGCTAAAAAGAGGAGGATTACAGTCCAGGCCAGCATGGGCAAAAGGCAAGATCCTATCTCCAAAATAATCATAACAACTAGCACTAGAGGTGTGTCTCCAGCTGTAGAGTGCCTGCCTAGCAGGAGCAAAGACCTGAGTTCAAACCCCAATAACATCAAATAAACAGACAAATTAACAAAATCAAGAGTTTAAGAGCTCAGAACTTTAACACAGTGGCCAGCATTTTCTGAGCATATTGGTTATGCCATTAATAAATTCTGGTGATGTCTCCATCGAACATACAGGCCTCAGTGGAATGTTCCTCTTTACTGAAGGTGAAAATGATGAATTACTTATAGGAGTTTTGAACAATCAAAAAAGGAGTGAATTATTATGCTGGACTATTTTTCTTTTGGAACAAAGCCTTATCTTTATAAGAACTCTTAAAAAGTTACTTTATTTTTCTCACTTATTAATCTTCTGATATTTGAGGTGATATAAATCACCTGTTTTATTAAGGTTCTATTGATCATTATAGGTAGGGTTTATAAGTTGCATTTATTCGAAAATTTATTTTTAATATTTTTTACTTGGCTCAATATCTAAAACGATTTTTTTCTTAGAGCTCTCTTCTTTTGGTAATTGTGAGCAAAGATACAAAACAGCTATTATCAAAGACATTTAAAGAATATCCATGATGAATAGGAGAAGGGGACCAGGAACTAGAGAAAAGGTTAGTTCAAGAAGAATTAATTTAGAAGGTAACACACATGCACAGGAAAGCAATGCAAGTCAACTCCCTATATGGCTATCCTTATCTCAACTAGCAAAAACCCTTGTTCCTTCCTATTATTGCTTATACTCTCTCTACAACAAAATTAGAAATAAGGGCAAAATAGTTTCTGCCGGGTAGCGAGGGGGTGGCAGAGAGAGAGGGAGGGGGCGGAGGGGTAAGGGAGGGGGTGGGGGGAAGGGGGGAGAAATGACCCAAACATTGTATGCACATATAAATAAAAGAAAAATAAATAAATAAAATGGCAAATTAAAAATTAAAAAAAAGAATATCCATGATGTATTTATTGTTACAGAGGAATTGATTGAATTTTCTGTTAGTTCTAAATTAAATTTTTTCCTTCATGTGGAGTTGAACTTCAAAAGTTGATTTTTCCCCGTTAAGTTGTTTGAAAGCCTCATATGTGGGTGACTTACATATAAATATTGTCCAAATGGTTTGAAAAAGAGTTTAAGAAACTGTCTTGATACTAACGATAAAGCTACTAACATGAATTGGGAAGTATGTCATCTCTTTTTCTGTGATACAAGCATAGCTGCGTTAAATGCACACTGCACATTTACGCACATGCACACACCACATACTACACACTCATACCAATACACATCACATACATAAACCTCCCACCCACCACACTCTGCATACTCACCTGCGAATGTACCCTTTTACTCCCTCCACAACCCCCAGCTAACGGACTTGTGATGACTTTGGATGGGGCTGTTTTCTTTGTAATTAGAGAAAAGCAGATGTCATTTTTCCAGAAATACCCAAATGATCTCATCCATTTCCATTATATTCATGTTTAAGAACAAAATCATTCTGAAGATAAGCTACTAGTGAAACTCTGGTTCTATAAAGAGCAGGCTTTTGTTCTTTTGCCTCCCACCACATTTTACTTTTGATGACTGTAGAATAAATATCCTGTAAGTGGGTGCCAGGAAGTCTGGGGTGCCAACATGGAAACTGGCTGAAGGGACTGGCTGTCCAGCTGAGGCTCTGGCTTGGGTGATGGTGCACCCAGCTCAGACCTGGCCTGTGAACGGCAGGACACCAGGTTCCAGCTCAGGGCGGGCTTGCGTGTCAGCCCACCTATCAGAACGCGGGGAGTTGGGGCACAGTTGTGTTCGATAGCTGGGGGTGGCCTTGGTGGAAATGGTAGCATTGTGACGGGGTGGCTCCTTGTCTCCCATATACAACATAATCGGAAAATCTGGACCACAGAAATGAAGCATGTGATTAGAGCTGTGCTCTCCTGAGTGACTGCCTGCTGGAACACTGTGGCCAGGACCAGACCCCATGGTGCCAGCTGGCCCAGTCAGGACGGTGGGGCTAAGAGGACAGCCCTGGGAGGAGCCAGCACATTCATGACAATACCCAAGAGAAAACCTCATGGAGTCAGTGAATTCATAATAAGATCAGTATAGACAAAAGGAAAGAAATGGCCAGTTGGTTGTATTTCCTGGATAAAAGACAAGAGGAAGACGTCTCGTATTTTACCACATAATATCTACAATGTATGCTGGATAAGGAATATCTTTAAAGGGAGGCATTGAGCATTGGAACTACCTATTGTGGGTGGATGCTCACCATAATCTGTGTGTGTGTGTGTATGTGTGTGTGTAACTGCTCCTAGGCTAGATATGATCATAGTGTGTGTGTAACTGAAATTAGGATGGCTGTGACTATTCCTGCAAGGAATTCCAGCAAAACCTGGAAGCCATAGGAAAGGAATTTTTTTCATTTGTTTTGTTTTCATTTTAGACAGGGTCTCACTATGTCTCCAACTTGAGATCCTCCTGACTGAGTCTGCTGGGATTATATGCATGCTGAGCTCAGAAAAGGAATTTTGAGGAGTTGTTTTGAGCAGGTGCCTCATGTGTCCATTAGAGCTTCCAGGTTTCTGACACCCTGATAGTCATCTGAATATATCTGAAACCCCTCAAAGCCAAACTTTCTGAAAAAAAAGTTCAAGCCATGCCAGGACACTGTGCAGGTCAGCTTTCTGTCACTGTGACAAAATACCTGAGGTAAACAACTTAAAAGGAAGAAATATTTGTTTAGGCTCATGGGTTTAGAGCTTTCAGTCCATGGTCACTTGGCTCTGTTGTTTCTGAGCCTGTGATGAAGCAGAGAATTATGGCAGAAAGGCATGGTAGAAGAAGGCTGCTCACTTCATGGAGGCCGGAAAGCAGAGCAAGGGAAAGAGGAAGGGGCCGGGACCAAATGTACCCTTCAAGAGCACCCTGCCAGTGACTCACCTCCTCCATCTAGGCCCTACCTCCTAAAGTCTCTACCACCTCCATGAAGCTCTGAATCCATCAGTGGATTAATGCAATTAATCCATTTAAACAAATTAACCAGAAGGTCAGAGCCCTTCTGATCTAAAGGTCCCACTTCTGATCACTGTGACATTAGGGGCCAAGCCTTCAACATATGAGCTCCCAGGGGATACTTCAGATTCATACCATAACAGATATCACCTGAAATGTGTCATTGTCCCAAAATGGACAGCCATTTTGGGTGATGTTGGTGGCATCAGGGCATTCCACAACTCCCAAGCACATGCACATTTCTATGGCTGAAGAGAGTAGTATAGCCCCTCTCCTGGTGTAGGAGACCCTCTTGCCTCCTCTCACTCTAGTGCTACACTCTGGCTTGATGGGTACACACTGGCCCATGGTAAACACTCATATAGTTCCTGCTTGGACTACTGGGCTGCCCTAAACAGATCCCAAAGAGCCTCTCTGATCCTTGGGATTGGAAACATCTCTTTTGTCTTCCTCTCCATCCCTATCTTTCAATTTGGGCCCTTCTGGTCTTCTGCAGCTGACGGCCCCTAGAGATTGCTAAGCAGAAGAGGCACTTAAGAGCAGATAGTGGGAGAAATAGGGCCCTGATCCCATTTGTCCTGCCATCCTTGACCCTAGAGGAGGTGTGTGTGTGCATGTGTGTGTGTGTGTGTGTGTAGGAACAGACACTTATCACAGAACTAAATTATTTCTGTAGGACAGGGAAATCACATCTGGTTATGATGAGGGAAAATGTAAACAACAATGTCCACTTCAGGAGGAGGAGACTCACCTTCAGATCCCCCTAGATCTCTAGAGAAACTTCATGGGTCCTAAACCATCTCATACTTCCCCAACCCTTTCATACCAGTTCCCTACCATCTCACACCAATTTCTTCCATCTCACACCAATCCCCACCATCTCACACCCATTCCTACTATTTCACACCTACTCTTGACATCCCACACCTATCCCCAACATCTCACACCTGTTCTCACCATCTCTCACCTGTTCCCACCATCTCACACTGTTCCACACCTTCTCTTTCTGGAAGACCTGTGTGTCTTGTGAGGTTACTTATAACCTTGTGACTTGCCTTGTGAATGGTTCTTCAATAAAATGTAAACATTTATTATGGGAACTTTAAAAGATACATGCCACATATATAACATATGAACATAACAAATGGAGAGATGATAGACAGTTGCCCCTCTTATCTTTGCTTTCTAGTTTCAGTTACCTGCAGTCCACCTTGGTTTGAAAATGTGAATATTTGTCTTGACTCTTTCAAGAGAAAGATCACATTCACATAACTTTTATTATGGTATACTATTATAATTATTCTTTATTATTTGTAGATATTGTTAATCTATGACTATGCCTAGTTTATAAATTTTATCATTGATTTGCATGAATAGCAGTACACATAGCATGTGTAAGGTTTCAGGAATCCATTAAGGCTCTTGAAGTTATCCCCCAATGGATTAGGGGTAACAACTGTAATTAGTCCCAGCTACCTGTCACCAACCCCTGGCTTCTACAAGTATCAGCTCATGGCCATCTCCACATCCTCCTCCCTGAATTATTTGGGAGTCATTTCTAGACTTCCAGGTTTTACTACGGCTCCTCCATGGTAATTTGGGCCTCTTTTCCCTGGAGTCCACATGGTCCATCTGTGACCTGGTGCTCAGAGTTCTGAGGGAGGAGTCCTGCCAGCACGTGGCCAGCTTCTTTCAGAAGTGAACTCACAGGAAGTGTTGGTGCTGATCTGGAAATGAGCAGGGTTGAGCGGGCGCTCTATTGCAGTGCTCAGGAGTGCTTCAGGTCTTGACTGATCATTTGCAGTCTTGGACCTACAAGTGGCCTCAAATATGGTCAAGCATGTTTACTATCCCAAGTGTGCTCAGATGGCCTTGTCTTGAACTCCATGATCCCCAAAGCAGTGCTATGAGGAAGTGGGCAGACCCAGGTGATGGAGGTGGGAGCCAAACCATCTGCCCTCCTTTTCTTAGTGTCTGGTAGGACCTCCTCTAGCAAATAGACAGTCTTGGAAATGGGTGCGCTTCCAAATGGTTCTATTGGTCAGGGTTCATCAGAGAAAAATCAGATGGGCTCTTATAATATAAGAGGTGGATTACAAGGAATTGACTTACACAAGCTTGTAGACAGGCTGGTTCTGAGGTCTGCAGGGTAGACCAGCTGGAGGTGCAAGAGAAATGGTGGGGTGCTCTCCATTCCTGATGCTGGTGGACTTGAGATGCGGGAGGAACTGATGTTTCAGTTTGAGATTAAAAGCAGGTAAACCCCCAAATCCCACAACAAGGCAGCAAGGCAGGAGGAGTTCCCTCTTGTTCTGGGAAGGTTCAGACTTTTTATTATATTCAGGTCTATTGATTGGACAAGGTCCACCTACATTAGGGAGGGCTGTGTGTTCACTCAGTCTGATAATTCAAATGTTCATTTTGTCCAAAGCTGCCCTCACAGACACACCCAAATAGTGTTTAACCAAATATCTGAGCACCCAGTGGCCCATTCAAATACACACCCATCCCCTGTTGTAGTCTTATCTGGAGTGGCCACCTGTGACCTGAAGCATGTAGATAGGTTCATCCTCCCTGAGGTGTAGGATGGGAGATAACAATGGGACATCAGCTGGAAGGATCGCTGGTTTGTTACTGTTCCTATGGGAATTGGTTAGAGAAACCGCTAGAATATTCCTCAAACACTTGTTGAGGTTTTACTGTGAATGGACACAGAACTACAGACAAACTAGGTCCTCTGCTCATAAGGTGCTACGGTTTGGATCTGGAATGTCCTTAAGGCCCTGTGATTGTCTTGGCCATAAGACTGTGGCACTGCTGGGAAGTGGTGGAGCCTTTAGGAGATAAGGCCTAGTAGAAGGAAGTGAAGTCACTGGGGATGTGCCCTTAAAGGGGATTATTGTGATACCTGCCCCTTCCTTTCTCTCCTTTTGCTTCCTGGCTGCCCTGAGGTGAGCTGCTTGGTCCTGCCACCTGCTCCCACCATGATGTGCTACCTCACCAGAGGCCCACAGTACTGGGGCCAAGTGACCATGATGGAACTGTGAACCAAAATGAACATTTCCTTCATGTAAGTTGATTATCTTAAGTATTTTGTCACCACAACAGAGCTGTAAGTAGGTCTTCATAGGAATAGTGGTAAGGGTCCTTGACTGCTTGGTGTGGTGGCTCAGATGGCTACCTGCACCTGGAGAAACCCAAATGTCCTGCTCAGGTCACCCCGGGAAGAGGGGCAAATTTAGCAGCAGCACTTGCAGCCACCATGTGTGGTAACAGGACAGAATCTTCTCAGGTACCCTGGAGGGAGGCATGCTTCTGTGTTCAGGTATTGACTATTCATAAAAATAACAATTTATAGATCCAATTTCCTCCACTTAAGATTTGCTCTTATGGATTTTTCGAAAATATTTTGATGCATGTTTTTATTTGGCATTGACCAAATTGGAAAAAAAAAACACACATGGTAAATAAGTCCTGTCAAAAAATGGAACTAGCCAGCGATCAGGCTCTTTCTGAAAGCTTAGCTGTAAATGGAAAGTCAGTGGTGAGATGGGCAAGGGGCTTGAGCAGCCTATGACCCTGAGCCCCTCCTGCTCTAGATTCTGAGACACTTACTCTTATCCTCTGACTGTCCACCTTCGGATGCTTGGCAGCCCTTGACACATTCTGCCTGCCCACCCCTCCCTAGGGCCAAGGGTTCCAAGGTCTCCTCTGGTGTTCAGGATGGAGAAACTGCTTTGAAAAAATCTGCTATGTGGGAGGAGGTGATGACTGCCCTATCCAAAGAACTAAGCTGTGATTTTTTTTCCCTTGGAAGCCACAACTCCTGTAATAGATTGTTTGCACGATGACTTATTAACTGAGGTGGGAGAAGAAAATAATACTCCCCAAAAGATGGCCAGATGGGAGAATTCTGCTGTCACCACGTGGAACACAGATGGTTACCCTTCATTGCATTACTCTCTCCCTCTGGCTGCCTCTGTTTACCATCTCGATTAGGACCCCTGGGCAGGGTGTGCTGGCAGGAGGTTAACAGCTGGACAACGAATCATGATTTGTAGTGTTCTGGTGTTGGTGGTGATCAGCCACTACTTTGCAGTGGTAGTTTGCAGAGTTGTACAGACACCTGGGACAAGGTCAAGGTGAAGACGGTAGTGTAATGTGGCACAATAATTGGGAAGTGCTAGGTGTTTCATATGAATTACCTTTGTTTTTCTGCTTGTTATATAAGTGTACTGGCATCCTCCTTTGATCTCTTCTACACTAAACAGACTTCCCTTCTTCTTGCCTCCCCTTTAAGCCTCCAGCTTTCCTTTTGGAATCCCTCCTTCCACACTTCACCTCTCTTCTTATTCACATCCCCATGCAGTGATGGGCTTCTCCTGGTCCATGAACAGTGTTCTGGAAAAGTCTCAGTAGGGTCTTTCAGTGTGGAACCTACAGCCCCTTTTCCAGCTGGACTGCCCTCCCTGCAGCCCTGACACCAGTGACCCACAGCCTCATTCAAAGGCCTCTGCCTTGAAGTTGAGTTCCTAGGCAGCCCTGTTGTCTTCTCAATTTTGCTTTGGATTGTGTTTGAGCAGTTTTCTCCTCTCCATCCACCCATTCATCACTATATCTATCCTCCATGGATTTATGAATCAGTTCTTCAATTCAATGGAGATTTATTGAGCCTCCATTCAGGGGATGCTGTGCTAGGAGCAGGGAATAAAGTGGTGGATTGGACTGACTTCCTGCCCTTTCGGTGCTGATGGGGAAGGCAGGAGGGGAAGTACCAGAGGCTTTGCTGGTCATGGCGATGTGTAAATCAAGGGAGGCTGTCCTGGGAGATGATATAGAAATAGAGCCCTGAACATTGGGTGGAAGGTGGTGGAGTACATATGCATTGGTGCTCATGCATGAGCACATTTGGGGCCATTGGAGGGGGTGGAGATAGAGGCAGAGAGTGGCCCTGTAGCTGGAGTGTGTGGATCTGGGGCAGGCAAAGTAGCCCAGGCCAGACTTATAGCCCTCTGGACCTTGGCAAAGGTAGAGGAAGGTCACTGGCTTTCTGTCTTTTGCTTGGAGAGCCAGTTGGACAGGTAGGAATAAACATAGAGGCAATTAAGAGATAATCAGGAGAGATGATGACAGCTGTTCTGTGGACCTCTTAAGGTGGCATGTCTCAAATTGAATTTACAACCTTTCCCTACTGCATCTGTGTTGCCATTCGCCTACTCCCGCAAGTCCGAGACCTCTGAGTCATCCTAGCATTTCCTCTCCCCAAGCTCATTACGTCTGCTCAGTCACTACACTCTCATTCCCACCTCAAGAGTATTTCACATTTTCCTGATTCCCTTTCATCCTGATTCATGACCTCACCATTCCTTGCCTTGATTATTGAAATAAACTACTGGTCTTGGCGGACGAATGCTTTGGGAGAGAGTCTTCTTATTAGAGAAGACCCTTTGATCATCTCCCTGAAATGTTTCAAACAATAGACAAATCTGTGGGGTGAAAAGTGAGTTTCCCCTCATCACTCGCTAATTTTATTCCTGTCAGAGGCAATCTGTAACATCTATTTGCTGTTTACATTTCCAGGGTCTCCTCCATTATACACACTGTACACACACACACACACACACACAGTCATACCTTTTTCTTTTACTTTCTTTCCTCCTTCCTTCCTGTTACCCAATGCAAAAACATTCTACATATGTTGTTCTGTGAATTCTCTTTTCACTAAATATATCTTGGAGAACTTTTAATATTAGTTCCTATAATTCTGATCTATTCTTTTGAATATTCACTAAATATTCAAATTATGGTTGGAGGCTGGAGTGCAGCTCAAGTGGTAAAGTATCTGCCCAGCAAGTGTAAGGCCCTGGGTTCAATGCTCAATACTGCAAAAAAAGAAAAAAATATATACATATGCATACATTTATACAACATATATGTGTATATACATACATATGAGAAACAATTACAGTTGGATTAAATTTATTCCAACAATTTCCTCAACAAACATGTAGATAGTTCATAATTTCTCACAATAATACAAATATATTCTTCTAAATTCATCTTTCCACTTAGGGAAATATTTTTTCCTCTGTACACAATAAGTTTTAGCTAACAGCAATCCTTTCCTGTTCTTATTGCCTTGGCTAGGGCTTCAGGTACAAAGACCAGTTATATTGGTGAAGGTTACCTTCTTTTCTTTTTTCTTTTTTGGCTGTACTGGTATTGAACTCAGGGTTTTGCACTTGCTATAGGTGCTCTACCACTTGAGACAATGCTCTTAGCCCCCTTTTTTCTTTTTCTTTTTTGGACAGGGTCTCATAGTTTTGCTCATGGCTGCCCTTGCATTATAGTCCTTCTACCCATGCCTCTTGCATAGTTGGACTGACAGGTGTGTACCACCAAACTCAGCTTATTAGTTGAAATGGGGGTTCACATTATTTGCCTGGGCTGGCTTCAAACTGTCATCCTCCCAGTTTCCCCTTCCTTTTTTTCTTTTCTTTTCTTTCTTTCTTTTTTTTTTTGAGACAGGTTCTTGTCCTGTGTCCCAGGCTGCTTTTGGATCCTGATCTTTCTGCTACTGTGCCCAGCTAAGGTTATCCTCTTGCTCCTGATTAAAAAGTGACTCCATCTGTACTCCACTGTAAAAGAGAACAATTGCTATTAGATACATTATTCAAGTTAGGAAAAATTTCCCTATGATCCTAGTTTTTGATTTAAAAAAATTCTGAAATTATTCCTGGATTTTATCCAGGGCTTCCCTTCCCCTTCCTCCAGCATCTAGTAAAATAAATATGTATATTTTTTACCTTTTTTCTCTTAATGTGATGAATCACTTATCTTTCTCAAATCCATGTCTGTCATCTCATCCTCCTAATTAAAATAAAAGCTCTCTGTTTTTTCTTTGCTTACAGAATTCAATCCAAATTCCTTATTATGAGTAGAAGCACTTTCAGTTTAGTATAGAGAGCCTCATCTCTTGTCTTCTGCCCCTTTACTATTCAAAACACATGGAACAACTTGGTTTTTACCAAACTAGTTGCATCTCTGGGCTCAAACTCTTCCCCCTCTGGGCCTCTTCTCTCTATCCCAACTTGACCTGAACAATTCCTTCAGGGCTTACCCCTCTCTCCCGCTTCTCTCATATAGGCAATTAGTGGCTTACTGCTCCAGGTTCCATGCTTTAGGTTTTTCTTTATAGTCACCAGTCCAATCCATTTCAGATGAGAATCTGCTAGATACCTAACACCTGTGCCCCTGAGAATCCCAGTTCAATTAAATGGTCTATCAAGGAAATCATAATCTAGAGAAGACTTACACACGTGTGATATAAAGTCATGAATTATATGACATATTATGGTGCTAATGTTTGTGTTGCCCAAAGTTCATATATTGAAGTGCTAGTATTAGAAGGTGGGACTTTCAGAGGTAATTAGTTGTGAGGGCATAAGGGAGATTAGTGCCATCATGAAAGGACTCCAGAGGGCTCCCTTACTTCTTTCTATCACATGAACACAGTTATCTACACTTGGAGGTGAGCCCTCACCAGACACTGGATCTGCCAGCACCTTGACCCTGGACTTCCAGCCTCTGTAACTGTGAGAAGTAAGCATTTGTTGTTTAAGCACCATTCTATGGTACATATACTATAAGGCCATGGATGGTGGGAAAGGTGGTCAGCCAGTTGCTTTAGTCTTCTTTTGAAGATCTGAGATTGGGCAATTTATAAGGGAAAGAAGTTAATTTTGGCTCACAGTCTGGAGGCTGAAAAGCCCATGTTTGGTGGCCTCATCTGGTGAAGGCCTTGTGCTGCTTCAACTCATGGCAGGAAGTAGCAGGCCAAGCCAGCCACACAGGGGTCCTTTTTCACAGCCCACTCATGGCAGGTGATCCAGGTCTGTGAGAGCGGGAACTCACTCCCTTGCTAGGTGGCATTAATCCACTCCTGAGGGCTCTGCACCTGATTTACATACCTCTCAACAGTGTGACATCAGCAATCAAACTCCAAATGAGTTTCAGAGGGGATAAGCCATATTCAATCCACAGCAACCAGCACTTCCCAAGACTTCCCTGGGTAAAGAGGCTGTGACATACATGTAATATGTGAAGAGGAGACTAGAGGTGATAGCAGGTCTTTGGGGAATGTGATAGATCAAAAGTGATTGGTGACAAAGTTGAGCTAAGGTTTATTTAGTCTGTAGGGGGTTAAGAACATATTTTGAATGCTGTTGTCTTTGTAAATTTTTTTATCATTGTTCCTTCTGTGAATTGGTATGCCCACCCAAAGTCTTTACAGGCTGTTCCATGGATGGGAGCATAATTAACAGACCCATGAATTCCAGATCCCCTGTCTTTCCACTTTAAAGCTAACCACAGGAGGGTTTCATTAAGAGACTCTGCTTTAATGAGGGCCACAAGAGACCATTATTAAGTTAAAACACTGCATAGCCCGTATGTTTCCAAACAAAAAACCAAATTGCTCAGTGCTTCCTTGTGCACCCACCTGTAATTAGAGCACATGGATTCATGAAAAAGAAAGGAACTGAGTGGATCAACAAGTACTTTTTGAGGGCTCAATTATGCATCTTGCCCTGTAGAAACTATGGTAGGTGGTGAAAGGAGTGCAGAGCTATATTCTAAGAACTTATGATCCAGAAGAACAGGAAAAGCTGTCCCATTTTAATAAGCAAAAAAATTCTGTGTTCCAGAAGGTGCTAATTACATGATAAAGGTCAGGGGTGGGCTGCAGTTCTCAGGAAAGGTGCAGAAGGCAGGGTTTATTCTGGGTCCTAAAAGACAACCTGGATCTGAGGAAGTGGAGGAGTCAAGGGTATCCAGGCAGGAGAACTAGGTGACACTTTGAAGGTGAGTACAGTGTTTGTGGAGGGGACAGGAAAGACTTTCTACTGCATACAGGCCATAGCCAGAGAGAAGCCTGACACTAGATATCAGTTGTCACTTGCTGGCAACATGGGCTGCAGCCTCTTAGAGTAGGAATGCACTGTAGCTGGGCTGGAGTCCTTGGGAAGCTTGGCCCTGCTCGAATTCCTTCAATGGCTGGAATTGAGTAGAGTGGCCAGTGCATTGCTGGTCATTGTGCCCTGCACTTGATGATCTCCCTGTGTCTGGCCTCTGGACAGACTGAGTTCCTTCTTCACCGGACGGCAGTCCTTGAGGAAGCTGATGGTATGTTTTCCCTCAGCCTTCTCTTCTCAAGGTAAACATTTCTTCCTCCATCAACAGTCATGACCCTGCTCTACCTGGGATCTTCTGAGCTCTTTACATGCTGATCTGTGAAATAAATTTAAGAGAACCTACTCATAATAAAGAATATGGTGGGATTATGCTTTTGGCCAAGGTTGATTATATTCTATTTTTAGAGTTTTGTCCAGTCTGAAGAATAATTCTGGCTTTTAGCTCAAATGTCTGCACAAATGAGAGATAGCTTCATCTTTATCGAAGGTACTGTGACTTTCTTTTCAAGGAAGGATCACAGAATGTTCTTTATGGATTATTTACTATAGTCTACAAGAACAGCTATTGGTGATTTCTGCAGTCCAACCTTTTTTGTCCATTTTTTCTTGAGACAGGGTCATGCTATGTAACACAGTCTGGTCTGGAACTCATGATCCTCCTGCCTCAGCCTCCCAAGTACTGGGATTATAGTCATATGCCATGCCTGGATCAAAGTCACACTTTCTTTGATCAAACAGTGCAATATAAACTCACTTCCACTACTCTTTCTTACCTCCTATCTCCTAAGAAGAACCACTCCACAACTGTGAGTTTCTAACCAGAGGAATCATCAGTGGGAATTCTGTCACCAAGCAAACGAAGAGAATGTCCCACTGTAGAATAGAATAAGTTCTGATGCATTTACACAATGGAGTAATATGTAGCTGTTTAACAAAGATCATTAGAATCCTGGAGTGAGTTTTTTTCTTGCTCCCTTGTTCTCCTGACCTAACAGGGCTAACTGGGGTGATGGGAGATGCAGAAAGGACAAAGGATAGGCAGACAGACAGACATGCATAAAGTTGGGGCCAGGTGTGCTGGGTGCTTGGATGGAGACTCACAACAGCCTTGTTGGTTCTTTTCTCTAATAACTCTTCTTTTACTCTGCTTCTTTTCTCAATCTTTATTCCTTAAGGCGTTGCTTCTAAAGTCTTTCTTGAAAACCTTGCTTCTAAAGTCTTCTTTTCTGTTCTCTAAAGTCTCTTTCCTTAGACTCACTCTGTCCCATGTTTTCTCTTAGCTTTTCTTTAGCATAATCTCTCTTAGAGTCTTTGCCTTCAGACTTGCACTGTCCCATGTTCTTTCTTTAGCTTTCTTAAAGTCTTGGTGCTCAGACTTGCAAACAACAGCAGCCATGTTAAAAACTGCATTAGCATAACTCTTAAAGTCTTGGTCCTTAGACTTGCACTGTTCCATGTTCTCTTTAGCTTTTTTTCAGCTTAGCTTTTCTAAAGCCTATGTATAAAGTTCTCAGTAGAGAAAACTGCCCTGGTGGAGACACACCAGCCAGCATGAGTGACAGCCAATCAAAATCCCCCATCCAAAAGCCTCCCATCCTTCTTCAGAGAGTCTTTTATATCCAGTGGTAAACAAGGAGGTGGAGCAAAAATTCTCTGGGAGGGGAGTGACACTGTAACAAGAGAAACCTGCTTCCTACTTTTATGAACTTAAACAACTTAGGAAAAGCAGCTGTGCTACATCTTGCCCTCTGCTCTCTTCTGTGCCTGGGGCCCTGCCAAACTCAGCCTGTAGATTATTGGGCACAGCTGTGCTTATGTCAAATTCTCATAGACTTCTCATAATCCACAGTTCACATTAGAGATGATTTGAAAAGATTTTCACAAGGCCATGTTGAGTGAGAAGAGCACTGCAACAAAACATATGGAGTATGAACCTATTCTTGTACCACAACAATGACAGAAATGTATGCATAGATCCAGTGTTCTAGTTGGAGACTTCAACATCCCATTCTAAGCAGTTGGCAGGCAGAAAATCAGTAAAGATATACAAAACCTGAACGATAGAATCAACAAATAGGATCTCATGACGTGTAGAACATCCCATGAAAACACATCAAGATAAGCACTATTTTTATATGGCCATGAAATATTTACCAAGCTATGCCCTATCTTTGACCATAGAATACATCTAATCAAATTTAAAAGAATTAAATTTAAATTTAAATACAGTATAGGTGCCCTGATTGTAATGGAATTAAATTTAAAAATGGAATTAAACTAGAAATTAATAATAGACAACCAGAAAATCTTTCAACCCTTGGGAATTAAATATGTCTATAAATAATTCGTGGTACAAAAGAGAATCTTCCAAGGAAATAAAAAATGCAGAGTTGAATGAAAATGAAATTGCAACATGTCAACATTTGTAGGATATAGCTAAAACAGTGCTTACAGGGAAAACAATAGTTCTAGATGCTTTAATCAGAAGAGAGAAAATTTGCCAGGCATGGTGGTACATGTCTGTAATCCCAGCACTTAGGAGGTGGAGGCAGGAGGATTGTGAGTTTGAGGCCTGTCTTGGTTACATAGCGACAACCTATCTCAAAAAAATAGCAAAGATAAAATTAGAAAGTAATGACATTAAAAATGGGAATCCATGGGGAATAATCAATGAAACCAATATTTGGCTCTATAGTAAACTATTAAAGTGATAAACCTAGCAAGACTGACAAAGATAAAAAGAAATAAGACACAAATCATTTATAAAAGGAAGGAAACAACGTATCTCAACAGATCCCACAGTCATTAAAATGATAATAAAGGGATACTATAAACATTTTTATGTTCATAAATTCAAAAACTTGGATGAAATGTTTAAAATCATAAAGTACTCAAAATCAGCCAAGATGAAAGAGACAGCCTTAACAAATAAATAACCATTAAAGATATTGAACTTGCAAGTAAAACGCTCTCCAATTAGAAGCCCCCAGACCCAGTTGGTTTCCCTGGAGAATTTAACTAAACATTTGTAGAATTAACACATCTTTTACTTCATCTCTTCTGGCAAATAGAAGAGGGAACACTTCTGATTAATTTTATGAAAGTAGTATTACCCTATAGGCAAAACCAGACAAGACAGTACTGAATGGAAAAATAAAAACATGTTAAAGAGTCCCCAAATAGATTCAGACAGATATAGCCAGCTGATATTTGACAATTGCAAAAGCAATTCAATGGAGGAAGGCTAGTGTCTTCAGCAAGTGGATGGGAGCAACTGGACATTCATAGGGAAAAAATAAATCATGACCTGAATGTTATGCCTCAAACAAAAGTTAACTCAAAATGAATCTCAGACATAAGTGCAAAATATAAGTTATAAAACTAGAAATTAAACAGAAGAAGAAATCTTTGGGATTTAGGGCTAAGCAAAGTCCTTTGACTTGACACCAAGGTATAGTCCATTCAAGGAAATGATGAATTGGGTCCCATCAAAAAATTTAAAAAATATGTTCTGTAAAAATATCTTCTGTTAGGTGAATGAAAAGAAAAGTTACAAATGAGTGAAAGTATTTTGCCAGTCACAGGTCCCATGGAACAGTACTATCTAGAGTCTATAAAAACTCAAATACTCAGTAATAAAAATAGCACTAAACAATATTAAGCAGTCTGAAACTATAAAAGAGCAGGCAATAAGTAATAAACAATAAAAACAGAAATAAAAAATCCAATTAGGAAATGGACAAAGACATGCAAGCTATTTCACCAAGGGCAAATCAACATGAAAATATGTTACCATTGTTAACCATGGGGTACATGCAAATTAATGCCACAATGAGATGTCATTCCATGCCTATCAGAAAGGTTACAATTAAAGAATAACAGCAGTAAATGCTAGCAAGGCTGTGGAGAAAGCAAATCAAGCATTATTGATGAGAATATAAAAAGCCACAGCCAGTATGGAAACAGCATGGCATTGAAACTTTGGGTTCAATGATGCCCTACAACAAAGTAATTGGCAATGTTTTAGTTTCCTGTTGTTGATCTGACTTACCATATAGCTGCTAAGAACAACACACGTTTACTATCCTATAGTTCTAAAGGTGGAAAATCTGAAATGCATCTTAAGGGCCAAAGTCAAGCTGTCTGTAGGGCTCATTTCTTCTGCAGGCTGTAGAGGAAAATCTGTGTCTCATCTTTTTCATCTTCTAAGGCTAAGGCTGCAAGCACTCTTTGCCTTGTGGCCACATTGCTCCAACCTCTGCTTCTATGGTCACCTTGTCCTTTTCTTATCTGTAGGCAAGATTTTCTCTGACTCTCTCTTATAAGAACACGTGTGATTACATTTAGGGTCCAGCCTGATCTTCCAGAACAACCACTCCATTTCAAGATCCTTAACTTCATCACATCAATAAATTCCCCTTGGCCACTTAAAATCACACTGAAGGTTCCAGAGATTAGGACTTTAATATCATCCAGGCATTACTTATAAATCATCATCCATCATTATAGGCATTCATACAAAACTAAAAATGCAACTATGATATGAACAGAAATTATACTCTTGGAGATTTAGCTCAGAGAAATGATACTTTATGTTCATACAAAACCCGTACATGGGTGTTCACAGCAGCTTTATTCATAATAGCTCCAAACTGGAAATAACCCAGATGTCCTTCAACGAGTAAATGTTTAAACAAACTGTTGATACATCCATATTGTGGGTTAGTCCCAGCAATTAAAAAAATGAACTATTGAAACATAGAACGATCTGTATGATTCTCCACAGATTTATACTGAAAAAAGGCAGCCATACTGATTTCATACTGTATTACATACCATATTACATCATATATTTACCTTTTTTGGAAATGATGAAATTATAGAAATGTAGACAAGATTAACGGTTGTTAGAGATTGAACATGGGAGATTCAGGGAGAAGGTGGTATGGTTGAAAAGGACAGTGTGAGGAATCCTTGTGGTGACAGAACTGGTCTGTATCGTAAATGTGTCCACATTGGTATCCTGGTGATATTGTAATATAATTTTGCAAGATGTTACTGTTGGGAAAAACTGGGTTGAAAGGACAAGGGATTTCTCTGTATTATTTTTCACTACTTCATGTAAGTCTACAATTATCTCAAAATTCAAAGGTTAATTTAGAAAGTATATGTGTATATGGATACCTACATGTGTGCAGGGTTCTAGGAGCATGGAGAAAAATAGAGCAACAAGCTATAACTATTTTTTACTGCATTAAAATTGGTGTGCTGTAGCTTACAACTTTTATTATCTCTCTCTCAATTTCTGCTAATCAGGAATTAGGAATTGGCTCAGTTCTAGCTCAGGGTACTTCATGAGGTCATTAGGTCAGCTGCATTTGAAGGCTTACCTGGAGCTGAAGCTCACAGGGCAGTGGCACTGGCTATATGCAGGAGGTCTCTCTTTCTAGGTGGGTTTCTCCACAGTGCCACTTGAGTGTCTTTGTGACATGGTAGATGGCTTCTCCCAAAGTGACTAGTGATCAGGCAGTGACATCTTTCATGACCTATCTTTGGAAGTCACACAAGTCACTTCCCCAATATTCTTTTGGTCACACTGGGCAGGCCTGTTCTGTAGGAGAGGTGAATCCATAAAGGTATAACTACCAGGAAACCTCAGATATGCACATGTTATTTTCATGAGTAGATTCATGGGCTTTAGCCTAGAAAGAACCAGACAAAAACCTTGATAAGAATAAGAATCGGTCGCATGAGAAAAGATAGAATTTAAAAGCTTACTGGAAACAATTCTCCTCTACAAAGAGGTAGATGGTAGATGGGGTGGGCTGGCACAAGGGTTAATTTCCTGTGCAGCTATGACAGGTGGACCCTCAGGTGCCAAATCGAGTTCCCCAGAGCTGGGTTGACAATAGAGATTTACGAGGGAAAAAACCCAAGTTAAGGGAAGTATGTGTGAAGGTGACCTGGTGGAGGGCAGGTAGATGATTTGGAAACCAGATGTGGTTGAGGGTTGAGCTGAGGCCAGAGATAGCAGCCGGTGTCTCTTCTCCAACTTGGCTCTATAAGATGGCCCTCTTAGGATCAGTGGCACCTCAGAATAGGTTCCACATATTGGCTGGTGACCTCAAGACTGTGCTGACACTCATGTAGAAGATGTAGCCTAAAGCAGACCCATGAGGTCTGGGTGACACACCATCCTGTGAGATGGGACTAGAATGGGGATGTGGCCCAGTCTTCAGAGACAGTTGACTCTGTTCTCCATCACTCCATCTAGATCCTGGTGAATTGTCAACTCTTAGGAGCAAGGAGAAAGAATAAGGCTGTGAGCTTAAGGACCAGTGTTTTATTGTACAACACAAGCCAGGCTTCAGATGGGGTCTAATACAATGACCCAGGCATCAGTATGGAGATGGAAGTCCAAGGCCAAGAGGGTCCACAGGAAAGACAAAGAAGGCTGCCCCCTCCATCCAGAAACAGGGCTGACACTGGCTGGTACCTCAGCTACGACTCCATAGAGAGTTGCTCTGCTGACTGTACAGGGGCCTTGTTGGCCAATGATCGTTTTTGGTTGGAGAGGGTAAAGAAACCCTGTGCTCAAGGGAAGAGAGAATGAATTTACTAAGACTAATCAGCCAGATTCATGTCAGAGTGAGGACGAGAATGGTAAATGGAAAAGCCCTAGAATAAAACCGGCTGTTTGGCTTTACCTTCCTCACACATTAGCTAAAATATGGCTTTTGTTTGGGACTACTTCTTTTCTTTGTGATTTGGAATATTTCTTCACTCTTCTCTTTTGACTTTGAATATCAGATGTGGTCTATTGCATTGCTGTGATTTTCAGATGGAATCCAGCACAGTGGTTTACTTTTAACCAAACCCCAGCCATCCTTCCTCTCTGTGACTCAGCTTCCTTGTCGTAATGAGATGGATGGCACACACCACCAGCTTGCATTCACAAAAGCTTCCAGTTCTTTTGATGAACACTTACACAGCATTTGTGTTACCACAATTTTCTCTGTGAGGTAAAAGATGAAAAGAGTTTTGACGCTGAGGAAATGTAGATATAGGGTTAGGATATAGCCAAACAGCTAGTTTTTCCCTGAACCCACTGTTTGGATGGGAGTTGGACAAAGTCTGGCAAAGGAGGCAGGAACACTGAAAGTGAGTCAGTGAGTTGGCACCTCTTTCCATACCCAGCCCTTTATTCCTGCAAGGCTGTCCTGGGCATCCCCTTTTTATATGCCTCTGTGCTTGGCTGCACTCAAATACATTCTAGCCACGAAGGAGCCAGACCTCCTCAACCACAGGTACTGGGGCCCTCTCAACATGTGACCAACTTCTCTTTGCTCTAATCTTTCATGTCCCCAGGCTGGTGGCTTGTAGTACGGAGATATATCTGAGTCTCGAGTCTCAAGTCCCTTATCTATAAAATGAGGTCCAGCACTATCTTTAGAGGATCCTCAGAAGGCATGAGGGAAAGAAGGTCTGTAAAAGGGACTTGGCAGAGTGTCTGGCAAGTGACAGAGGCTCCTGAGTGTTCACTTCTGAGCCATCCAGATTCCTATTGTTCAATTCAGAGCTCACCTCTCCAAAACTCCATGAGTCAGGCCAGCCTCTGCCTTTAGTCAAAGAGGTTGATTATTCATGTTTGCTTAATTCAAGAGAGAGTACTTTTATGTCATGAGATTGTGACTCCAGCCATTTGTCAGCTTAGCCTCCTAACTCATGTTGAAACCTGGGCTGCACAGCATGCTGGTGCTGATGCCACCGAGGTGGACAGGAGGTTGAGGCCTCATGGGGGGAATACTGTAAGTAGTTAATGCTCTTCCTGGTCCAGAATATGGATTCTAGGTTCACAGCTTCTGCAATTGAGTTTTGGGGCCACAGCAGTAAAAGGCAGGCCTGTAGGGAGAGCAAAGGACAATGATAACCCTCTAGAGTTTGCAGCACAGTGAACACTGGCACTGTGGCCAGGGTGGGTGTTGTCTGTGTGGCTGCAGCTTTCCATGTTGGTAGGCAAGTTGATGGCATTGGTGAAGAGCTTGCTGGCAGCCACTACCTTATACACAGGACTTCAGACAACACTCATCATACTACCAAGTTATTCTGTGTGGAGTTCAATTGTTTGTTTGTATTTTCCAAATTTTTCTATAATTTCAAGGAGTCTCTTAAAAGAAATGATTTTTTTCAAAAGTTTTCTTTATTGACATATACAGTAGACCAGGCAACCTTAAGCTTTCAGCTCAATGAGTACAATATATACACACAACACACCACACAAACACAACAGATGAGGGTCTAAAGCATTTTTCTGCCCCCCAAAGTTTCTTTTATGCCTTCCAGAATATTCTGACTATTCTGCCACCATTGATTAGTTTATGGTGATGATCTTTTCAAACAAAAAACACTAACAATATTGGTCATATTGGTATAGTTAAGCATGGAACTGACTGTGGATAGTAACTTTTAGATAAATTCAAGGTTGTTATTTAGAGGAAATTTTATAAGTATATAAATATATGACTTTGATGATACAAAATCCCATATAAAATATATTAGAAAAATTAATCAGTGAACGCTAACCTGAAATTTAAAAAAATTTTTAAATGATTATGCTGTTTCCAATATTTTTCAACATAAAAAATAGATTATTTTGTCATTCATTCATTTATTCAGCAAATTACATTGAATTTATATTAATGGCAGACCCTGTAACAGGTACTGGGAATATAACTGGAGATTAAGAACAGGAGAGGCCCCTGCCCTTGTGACGCTTACACCCTGGTGAAGAAGTCAGAAAACAATCAAGTAATGAAGTGAACTAATCAAGTAGAAATTTAAATAATTAAGTAGCTAATCAATTAATTTAGAAAATGCAGAAATGCTCTGAGTAGACAAAATAGTCTTTAAAAAGAAATACAAATCAACTTCCTGATTTCAACACAGCGTGCTGGTGGGATAAGGATGGACATATAGATCAATAGAATGGAATTTAGTGTCCAAAATAGACCCATATGTCTATGATGAATTGATTTTTGACTTGTGCATGAAGACCATTCAATGCAAAATTGTCTTTTCATATGCTGGAACACCTAAGATGTTCGCATGGAAAAGAAGGAAGTTGGACCTTTTCCCACGTCATATACAAAAACTGACTCTCAATGTACCAAAGACCTGAATATAAGAGAAAACTCCATAAAACTCATAGAAGAATATAAGAGAATAAATCTGTATAGAATACAGAAGAATAAATCTTTGTGACCTTGCATTAGGCAATGGTTTCTTAGATACAATACCAAAAGCACAAATGACATTCTTTGTGGTACTGGGATTTGAACTCAGGGCTTGCTAGACAGGCTCTAACACTTGAGCCACTCTGCCAGCTCTTTTTTTATGGTGGGTATTTTTAAGATAGTGTCTCACAAACTATTTTCCTACGCTGGCCTCGAACTGCAATTCTCTTGATCTCTGCCTCCTGAGTAGCGAGGATTATAGGTGTGAGCCACCACTAGCTTACAAACGACATTCTTCAGATAAATTTAATTTCATTGAACTTAAAAACTATGAACTAAGAATTTAGCTCAGTTGGTGTAGCACTTGCCTATCATAAGTCAGTCCCTGGGTTTGATCTCCAGCACTAAAGAAAAAACTTTGAAAACTGAAAAGAATGAAGCCAAAAACTTCTTTGCTTCAAACAACAATACCAAGACAATTTTTGAAAAGAAAAACCAAAGAATGGGAGAAAATCTGTGTAAATATCATGTAAGAGACTAGCATATAGAACATATAGAGAACTCTGAATACTCAATAATAAAAAGAAAACTGATTAAAAAATGGACAAAGGATTTGAAAAGGCTTTTCTCCCAAAAGACAGGCAGATGGCTAATGAGTCTGTGAAGAGGTGTTCAGTATCGTTCACAGTTAGGGCAACACTAATCAAAACCCTAATGAAATGCTGCTTTATATCCTCTGGGATAGCATTGTCCTAAAGGTGGACCATGACAAGTGTTGGTGAGGATGTGGAGGAACTGGGACCCTCCCACATTGCTGTAGGGAATGGTAACATGTGCGGCTGTACTGAAAACAGTCTGGTGGAACCCCAGGTTGTTAGAGCTCCTATGGAAGCCAGCAATTCCATTGTTAGCTGTTTACCCAAGAGAACTGAAAATGTATGTTGACATAAAAATGTGTACTCAAATGCTCACCACAGCATAATTTACAAGAGCCAAAATGTAGAAACATCCAAGTGCTCATCAGCTGCTGGTGGATGAACAGAACGTGGTGTTTCTTGGGTCTATGTGTTGGGATTGTATTCAGCAGTCTGATATGCATAACAATACTGATGAACCTTGCAATGTTGTGCTACATGAAAGAAGCCAGTCACGAAAATTCACTTATTACACAATTCCATTTATATCGAACAGGAGTAATGGACAAATTTGTGGAAACAAGGAGTAGATTAGTGATTGCCAGGAGCTGGGATGGGGGGAGGATGGGCAGTGATTGCTAATGCGTCTGAGATTTCTTTTTTGGGTTGGTGAATAGGTTCCGGAATTAAATAGTGATGGTTGTTCAACATTATTCAACTTTAAAAGTGTGAGTTTTTACATTTGTGAGTTATATGTTGTTTTAATTAGTTTTGTATTGCTGCAACAGAATGCCTGAGACTGGATTATATAGAAAGAAAAGAAATTTATTTCTCACAGTTTTGGAGGCTGGGGGGGTGCATTTTGTGAGGGTCTTCTTGCTGCATTATAACATGTCAGGGGACATCATATGGTGAGAGAGAGGGAGTGTGCAAACTCAACTTTCTCTTCCTCTTCTTAAAAAGTCACTAATGCCACTAAGAGAACCCCACCCTCCTGAGAACTCTAACCCTAATTACCTCCCAAAGGTCCTATCAATCTGCACATTCAGGGATTAAGGGTTTTGTTTTGTTTTGTTTTGTGTTTTGGTGGGACTGGAGTTTGAGCTCAGGGCTTTGCACTTGCAAAAGTGCAAATAACCCATTTTTCTCTGGTTATTTTGGAGATTGGTCTCTTGAAGTATTTGCCTGGGCTGGCCTTGAACTGCAACCCTCCCAATCTCAGATTCCCAAGTAGCTAAAATTACAGGTATGAGGCACTAGTGCCCAGCTAGGGATTAAGCTTTCAACACATAAACTCCTGAAAGACACATGTAACCTATGACATGTTTCAATAAATTGCAAAAAGTACAATTGTTGTTAAGTACAATGAATCAGGTGTGGATGGGGACCTGGCCTTATCAAGGCTCTAAGGTCTGAAGTGTAGTAATTAGCTAGATGAAAAGAAGAGGAAAGATATTCCCAGATCAAATAATCCCATAGATTAGCTGAAAGAGGCTCAGCATTGAAAGTTGCATTAAATCTCATTTCCGAAACAATAAGGTATATTGCAAAAATGTGATATATAAATAATGAAATAAAAATAAACCACCCGCAATCACATCCTGCAGAGCTGGCAAAGGAGAAGAAAGAAGCCTTCACACACTGTGAGTAGATGTGTAAATTGATACAAGTTTTATGAAAAGTTTCTTAGTCCATTTGTGCTGCTAGAACAAAATGCCTGAGATTGAATGATATATAAACAAATAGAAATTTATCGCTCACAGTTCTGGAGGTCGGGAAGTCCAAGATCAAGGCACCAGGAAATTCAGGGTCCATTCCTCATAGATGGTGCCTTCTTGCTGTGTTCTCACATGATGGGAGATGCAAAGAAGCTTACTGAAGGACTGTGAAACTCAGCCCAGACTGGCTGATCTTGCCTTGGCCTCCTGAGTACTGGGATTATAGGCATGGATAACTACGACTTGTTTGCTGGGTTTGGATTTTTTTTGTAATTTAAATAAGGGTACTAATCCTATTCATGAGAACTGTCCTGCCATAATTTAATCACTTCCCAAATGTCTCAGGGCTGGTAGAGTGGCTCAATTGATAGAACACTTGCCTAGCAAGCATGAGGTTCTGAGTTCAAAACCCAGTACCACAAAAAAAAATAACCAAACCAAATGTCTCACCTTCTAATGGTATTAGATTTCAACATAAGAATTTTGGGTAGACACAGACATTCAGATCATAGCAAAAAGCTATGAAAGTACCACAGCAATGCATCATGGTTGAATAAAAATATTCAATGTCTAGGATACAATATATATAATTTGCTCTGATTATGCTCTGAGTAAGGCCACCTGTCTAAATCCATGTCCTCTTGTGCAATTCTCACTGTTACCCATTCTATAGATGAGGAAACAGAGACTCAAGAAGATGAAGTGATTTGCTGAAGTTCACACACATGAAGCAAATCTTTAATCTAGGGCTATATGATTCCAAAGTCCACTCTCCTCTTGCTGTGTAGCAGGATACAAAAATACATGCAAGTTTTATAGGGCTTTGTCATTTGCCAGCTCAGGGGAAGTGACATATGCTTTTCATGGAAAGTCTCACACTTTAAAAAGAACAGAAGACAGAAAGAGTGAAATCTGACATCAGTGGCTTTTTCTTCACTTTTCTGAGTGCTGAGCATACAAAAGCATTTACTAAATGGCAAGTGGTATAATTGTGATAAACTCAGTGTAAAGGTGCACCTTAGTTAATGTTTACACCTAGATATTAGATAATTATCTCATAGAATATACATTCATCTTGATGTTATAATTAATCATTGGGAAACTCCAAGCCTGTGATTCAACATGGAAAATGTCAACTTATTGATCTTTTAGGAAATGCATCCATAGTTCCAATTTAATGTATTGTACTCATTTTCAGGACACTACTCTAGAAAGGAAGGGCTAGGTACCTGCATAAATTGAGACAAAATGTTGGAATTTATAATAGTAGTGCTATAGGCTATGGGTTTTTTTTTTGGTTTTTTCCTTCCTTCCTTCCCTCCCTCCCTTCCTTTCTTCCTCCCCCCCACCCCCCTGGAGGATTGAACCCAGAGCTTCCTGCATACTAGGTGTGGTAGCCAACATCTCATCACTATGACAACATAGGTGAGATTTGCAACTTAAGGAAGGAAAGATTTATTTGGCTCATGGTTTCAGTCCATGGTCAGCTGGCTCCATTCCTTTTAGGTTGGTGGCAAGGGCACAGAAGAAACACCATGGCGGAAGGGCACAGAAGAGGAAAGCTGCTCACATCATGGTAGCCAGAAAGGAGGGAGGGAGGGAAAGAGGGAGGAAGGAAGCAGGGGAGGAAGGGAAGGAGGGAGAGGCTCTCCAGTGACCTATTTCCTCCAACTAGGCTCTACCTCCTAATACATCATTCAGCTATGAACTCATCAATGGGTTAGCCCACTGATAAAGTTGGCACCCTCAGGATCCATTCACCTCTCAGTAACACCACTAGCTGGGGACCAAGCCTTCAAGACATGAGTCTTGAAGACATTTCATTTCCAAACCCTAACATTAGGCAAGTGCTGTACCACTGAGCTATACCCATTGCCCTATTTTTCCTTAACTTTTTACTTTGAAATAATTAAGATTCACAGAAAATTACAAATACAAAGCCCATTTTACTCCTTTGTTGAGATCAGCACCCATCTTGTCCCTCATTGTTCTTTAATTGCAGCATACACACTCTAAGTCATTCAATTGGATTAATGTAGTTTAGAGGGAAGTCCATATATCAATAGTGATATGCCTAAATTCCAGAATAATTTTAGGGAAACACAGTCAGAGAATGTTCAAGTATGGTATTTATCATAAACCAATACAAATTGGTCTAATAAGTGAAATAGAAAGTTGATGAAAAATTATAATTCATGAGCTCCCTGCATTAGCAAATGAAGTGCTATAGCTGTCTTGTCCTTATCACAGGGGCATTGGCAAAAATATCTTTAACTTCATTAGCTTTTGGTGAATATGTTCAACAAACATTTATTTTGTACCCATTATTGTGAGGTCTTAGGAATACACAGAGGATAAATCATAGCTGGGCAGATTCTGAGTGACTAATTTGTAAATGGGAGCTGGAACCTATGCCAGGTGTCTGGAGACATGGCACAGCATTTTGGAGGAAAGCTAGGGTGTCAGAGTGTCAGCAGGAGGGAGGAGGTGACAATGCCAGAAAGCTTGAAGGCTTCTCTAGCCCGAGTTTTGGCAGCATCAATTTCTTACATTCGCAGTGCCAAGCATTATGGTATGATAAGGATGGAAAAGGGTATCATACAAGCAGGCAAAGAGGTCAGTGTTAATGGAATGCAAAGAGTTCTCTTGTGAGATAGGAAGGTTATTAGTTGGGGGCTTAGGAGGATTTTGTCGGCATATTTGATGTGGATCATTAGGGATCATAGGATGGAATCTTTGAAATGGAGAAGGAAGAGAGGATTCCAGGAAGGAGGAATCACATATGCAGAGACAAGATGTGTGAAGGGACAGGAAAGGGATGACAAATTTTGTTTGGCAGTAATATGGGCAGGCAGTTGGCACAAGAAAAGCAAAAGCTAGGTGAAGTCTAGACTGATGACTTACTCATGTTTGTGACCTACTTTCCTGACCAGAATGCATCCTCAGTAAGTGAAGGACTTTATGTATACACACACACACACACACACTTGCCAATTTCCTACCCAATGTCAAGATAAGCATCTGACAGATTGAGGCTAAGTCATCAGTTATTGAAGAATGAGTGGTTGAAGAGCCTTACTATAGTTTTGATCTGGGATGTCCCTCAATGGTCCATGTGTTAGAAACTGGGTCCCCAGCTTGGTGCTATTGGGAGGGAGGTGATAGAACCTTTAAGAGGTGGGACTTAGTAGGAGGTCTCCCTCTCTCTCTGATTTGTATTAATTCTTACTTGAATACAGTCTATTAAGTTGTCTCGGAGATAGTTTTGAATCTATGAATATCTAAAAATGTTATCTACCTTCCCCTTACTCCTGCAGTAGAGTTTAGCTAGGTGTTGGAGTCTAGGTTCAAAAATTATTTTCTCTCAGAATTTGGAAGATGCTGCTGTATTTCTTCTGTGCCTGAATATGCTTATGAATAGTCAGTTGTTCTTCACTCATTCTTTATTTTTTAAATTAATATATATATGTTTAAAATGTGATAAAATACACGTAATAGAAAAGTTACCATAAGTCTTTTTTGTGGAATGTGTTCAGCAGCATAAAGTACATTCATAAGGTGTGTCTTATGTCTTCTTTTTTCTTAAGTAGTTTTGGCCCTTATCTTGGATGCTGTTATAATTTTCTCTTTATCATTGTTGTACTGACATTACCCCAAAACACCAAAGGTTTTTGTTCATCATTTATTTATTTTTTAACTTTGTTGAGTATTTTTTAAACTTTGTTTAGTATTCAGTGCAACTTATCAAATGAGGACTTGGGTTTTCAGTTCAGGAAGAGTTGTACTTATTATTACTCTCCTATGTGTTCTTCCTTTTTTTTTTTTTCTTTTCAAACTAGGGTTTGAACTCAGAGACTCATGCTTGCTAGGCAGGTGCTCTACCACTTGAGCCACTCTGCCAGCCTATGTTTTTACTTCTGCACCTTATGTTTGATGAACGTCAGAATATCTGGATATGTCCTTCACATCTCCTCAATTTCCTTTTACCCGTCGCTAATTGTTGTCCACTTTTGCTCCCCTAGGGTTTGTGTCCTCTTTTTTCTGTGTAGTAATAACATGCTTTGTGATTGGCACACCAACTTTAGGGACTGTCTTAATCATTCTAAGTCACTGCAGTCACATCCTCCTTGTAAATGATTGATTCAGGAACCAGGATGAAGGTGACTAGCACAAGCCATCCTCTTAGCAATCCTCTGGGGCTTCTTGATACTCTCTGGACTTCAACATCAGTCTTCTATAGGATGCAGTGTTCGTGATTTCCTTTTTCAGTTTTATTTTCAGAGGCAAAACAGCAATATAATCCAGGTCCTGGACTACTTAGTTTTTCTTGAAATAGCTCAGACAAGGCCCAGTATGATACTGGAGTGTTGTTCCCAAGTTTGTGTCCCAGTGTAGTTGATGATTGAAAAAACCAGGGGCTAAGAGTTAAAGCAAGCACAAAGTTTCTTGAAAGGATAGTAATGCTATCCTTTCAAGATGGTGGGACTTAGGGAAAGAGCTAAGCCAAACAATGGCTGAAGTCTAGGAGATGATAGAAGACACTAGCTGGCTTCGTCCAACTATTCTACCTTGAAATTATATTTGTGATTGGTTGGCATTGAGTCAGCTTCTTGCTGAACTCGGCCACCTATCTGTTCCTCTCCTTATTGAACAGAACATTTCTAGATAGTCTGGTCATCTTGTCCTGGCCTTGGGACCCACATCTTGTAACTATATTTTGTTATTTTGGTTAGAGCCTTGTTATTTCTGTGTGAAATCTGTTGTTTCCCACATCCCTTTTATTCTGCTTCTAAAATGCTTCTCTCATCCAAAATAGAGTCACCTCTATCATTGCTCTTCTTACAAAAGGATACATCCTGCCAGGCCTGTGTGGTATAGAGAAGGATGGTAACCCTATGGCCTGTGAAGCAAATTCTGTCTACATTTTCACCAGATATCACTATCTCAGGAAAGCCCATCATTGAGACAAAGGGGACTTAATAAAATAGGTCTTTTTCAGGGTAGGTGTCAGTGGAAGAGGGATAGGCATAAAGAAATGGTGAATGTATTTTGTTTTCATGTATGAACACAGAAAAATGAAACCTGATGAAATTGTTCCAAGAAGAGGAGAAGGGGATGAGAGAGAATGATGGAGGGGGTAAATTTAACTAAGATATTTATTAGCACATATGTAAATATCACATTGTATCCCCATGTACAACTATTATATACTAATAAAAATTTTTAAAAATTACTAAGCAATACATACTTAACAACTTTGGAAATATAGAAAGCATGGTTTTAGAGTTTTCAAGATGAACTGGTTTTATATTTAGAAATCCAATAAACATATCATAAAATATTTTTCTAAAATGTTCAGGAAAC
Organism: Castor canadensis; assembly: GCF_047511655.1. NCBI lineage: Eukaryota > Metazoa > Chordata > Mammalia > Rodentia > Castoridae > Castor > Castor canadensis. Next base: position 105,935,522 of record NC_133398.1, read on the forward strand.
AAATCTCACTTAGTCCCACCAGAGCGAGGTAGCCCTGGTCAACAGATACTTGAGGTCCAGTTAGAGCCCCACATGTGGCGGTCTAGGTTGAAATCCTAGCACTCCAATGACATTTGAAGGTCAGCATTCTACCTCTCAAAGGCACTGGTTCTCAAAGAGTACCATTTGACCATATCATTAGCATCGCCACCTCCCCCAGACCTACTGAGTCAAAAGCCCTTGGTGGTGCCCATCAGATTGAGTTTAACAAGCCCTCCAGGGAATCCTAATGCAGGCTTAAGTTTGAGAACCATGGTGCTGAGCATCAGTTTCTTGTATTTACCCTTAGTGATGTAATAATTTATAATAAGTAATAAATAGATACACTCCTATTGTAAAGAGTTAACACTGTAAGACACAGATAGTATCAAAAAGCAAAAGCCCTTCCTCACACAATGCATCAGAGCTTTTCTCAGTGGCCCACACAGTTTCTAGTTGGGTGCCTGTGCACACATCTCTTTGAGACCTCCTCTACTATTTTCAGGTTCATAAACTTTCAAGATGTACTTCATTTTTGTTTAGGTAAGATCCTTTATGGATGGATCCTCATTGTAAAAACTCATGGTCATGGTTTTGAAAGTCAAACACTAGGTCTCAAGAGACCATACTGCCACCTCAGGGACCCTTCTATAGTTTGGATGTGTTTTAAGTGAGTCCCGCAAAGGTTCATGAGTTGGGAGCTTGGTCCTCAATGACTGGACCTCAAAGGTCCAGTGTTGGTTGTGAGACCTTTAAGAGGTGGGGCCCAGTAGGGGGAATCCTTAGGTCAATTGGGGGTATGACTTTAGAAGAGTTATGGAACCCTATTCTCTCTTTGGCTTCCTGTTTTGAGATGTGATCTCTTCTTCCCATAAGTGCTTCCACCATTAGCATCTTCCATGAGGTGACATAGTCAAGGGAAGGCCCTCACCAGAACATGCACCATGCTGTTTGGGTCTCCAAAACTACAGTTTTGTAAACCATGAGCTAAATAAACATCTTTCTCTCTGTCTCTTAAATTAGCCTGCCTCAAGTATTTCATTAACATATTGAAAAATGAGCTAATACAACCTTAAGGAGGGGCAGGAGGCTGACAGGGTCTAGAAGTCCCAAAGGCCTAAGGGTTCAGTGGTCCCTCCCATTCCCTGAAGTGTGAGGAACATATTTATAATTGGAGTGTTGCATTGCAGTTTACAGAGCACATCTATACACTAACCCTGCAGATGCCTGTGTGCTTTGGGTTCTTGGAGGTCCCAAGTAATAGGAAAAAGTAGGATCAACCTTGAACCTAAAGTATCAGTTTCTAGGCAGTCAAAGCCACCTCTGACCTTCCAACTTTCCTGCAACTCATGAACATGATGAAACTGTCTGTTGTCCTTAGACTCTGTTCCCTGTCCCTAACTTCCCAGGTCCCAGAGGAGCTTCTGCAATTCTGGGTCCAACAATGAGTTCGCCAAACCCCTGAACTCTCTGGGACCCCTGGATGGAAGAACAAATCTGCTATCACCCTTGCCCTCAGGCCACTCATGGTTCCAGTTGACTTGTGTCTCCCAGGTCTTCATAGACCTCAGAGATGGCAGTTCATGGCTTTCCAGGGAGAGGCTGGAGCTCTGAGTCTGCAGACAGCGACAGAGCTATGACTCATCTTTCCCAACTCTTGTTTGGCTTCCTGCCCTTTCCTTGCATTTACAGCCTGCTCAGACTCACAGTTGCAGAGGAAGAAACTCTTACAAAATAATGGCTTTTGTCTGGGCTATTGGCTGTTGTCATTCTTTTCTTCTGTGTGGAAGGAGCAACTGTTTCTCATTTATTTCCCTCTTGTTCCTGATGAATTGAGTTTTCTTTTAGGGTCTTTGTAAATTGCAGCTCCTTTTCTGATGGCCCTCATTTCTTGCCTACACACTCCCATTGTTTCTTTGAATTCTTTAGCAGCTAGCTCCTGTTTATTCTGTCATTGACATTCTCCTTTCAGTTGTGGAAACTCTGTCTCCACCCCACAGTTTTTGCTTTTAATGTGTTTCATTCAGAAAGCCAATTTTATTCTGTGCCCTTGAGTTATCATTTTTAATAACAGCTTTATTTCTCCATATTCCATTTATTTCCCAATGAAAACTTTGAAAACATGAGTGAAATTATTATTTTTTAGTATCATGAACTTGAGTTCTTACAAAGTCCAAGTCCCACCATTGTATCATCAATTTCCTAAAACTTGGGAATTTTTTAATACCTTAACTGGGAACTTCACGTCCAGGACTTACTTAGAAAACAGGAGCAACCAAAGGCACAATATTCGAGAATCTTCAAGGTCATCTTGAGCCTGAAGGAATAAAACACAATGAGATTTAGGCTAAGTGTGATCTGTAGCTGAGCCCTTAGCCATGTGCATAAAGGTGCCCCTGAGAACCCATCTAGAGTGGACAGATAATAAGAGTCATGATATCTCAAGCCATGTGGTGTACGGGGAATTCTGTGAGATTCTTGATATTTACAACAAATGTTGGAAGCCGCTATCATCTTCCATCTTTTCATTTAAGGACACTAAAGCTCAAGGAGAATTAATTAAAAAAAGAAGACACCTAAAAAAACTAAAGGCAAAACTATTTACTGGAAGAACCAAGATCTGAACATCTGTAACTGAACATAGCTCTCATTAGACAAAGAAAGCTTAGAAAGTTAATTTGGTCTACATGTAGGCAAATCTCAAATGTGGCCATTTTAAAACCATAAGGGGAGTATGCAGGAATTTGCACTTCTAGAAAGTTCCCAAGCACTACTGATGCTGCTGGCCAGTTTCAGACTTAGGGCTTCATGGTTTCCCCTCCTGGATTTCCCAGCAGTTTCTCTTTAATCCTGGAGTGGCACATTTGGTTTGCTGTTCCCTGTGATAGCTTTCCTAAGGGTGAAGAGGGAATGCGAAGTCCTTGGAGGACAAGATGAGGCTGATTTCATTCCCCTCCAGCATCTCACAGGTGGAGACGTGTTTTATTAATTGAGAAGATGAACAATGTAGGAGTTGTTTTACATGTAATTAGCAAGTGAATGCTAATATTATTAATAGCTAGAATTTATGATTGTTTATTTCAAAGTATTTTTAAAACTTTTACAAAATAATGGGTTTCATTAATACATACGTATACACAATGTACTTCAATCATATTTACCTCTCCCCCATTGCCCTCTCTTGTCTTCCTCCCATCCTGCTGTGTTATCAGTGCATAAGCCGTCTCTGATCAGAAGATTTCCAAATTCTCTGTGTACCAAGTGGAAGCATCCAGGAAGGACATAGGGGTGCAATGGAGTTTATTACAAGTTAGGGAAGGGAATTACAAAAGAGCACAGTGGGGCCAGGTAGAAGCTGAAAGCAGAGAGAGACTTTCTCTTTTCCAGGTGCTTTTAAAATTTATTCTAACCTATGGGAAGGGAAGAACCTGGTGATTTCTAACCACCAATAGTGGATGTGTGGGAAGGGGAATGGGCGATCCTGGACCAGGTGAAGGTGGTTTGCGTTGTCCTTGAGGCAGGACAGGAATAACCTGCACACATTTGCAATTGAAAAGAAGGCTCAGAGAAAGAGAAGAATGTACACCCTGAAATGTAATATTAAATCATATATGTTCCAAGAGTCCTGAACTTTCCCTAAGTCTACCCTGCCTCAGCTGGTCCTTCTTCCTTAATAGTTCCCCTTTTATAGTCATGTCTTTTTATTCATTTTTTAGATATAAATTCCACATGTAAGAGAAAATGTAATGTTTTTATTTCTAAATCCCATCCATTTTCCTGCAAATGACATAATTTCATTCTTGTTAATGCTGATGAGCATCTAGACTGATTTCCACAGCGTGGCTACTCTGAGTAGTGCTGCAAGGAACAAGGGAGTTCAAGTATCGCGATTGTATGTTGACTTTGATTCCTTTAGGAATGCTATCAGAACCAGAATTATGTGGTAGTTCTATTTTCAGTGTTTTGAGGATCCTCCATACTGATTTCCATAGTGGCTGGACTAGTTTAAATTCTAACCAACAGTGTATAAGAGTTCCCCACCTCTGCCCCACATCCTTGCCTCCTCCTCCTCCTCCTTCTTTCTTCTTTCTTCTTCTTCTTTTCTTTTCTTCTTCTTTCTTTTCTTTGCCATTCTGACTAGAATATCGAGATGGAATTTCAGTGTTGTTTTGATTTGCATATCTTTATGGATAAGGGTATTGAATATTGTTTTCATGTATTTATGGCCATTGTACTTCTTTGAGAACTGTCCGATTCATTTATCCATTTATTAATTTGATTTTTCTTTTGGTATTTAATATTTTGGTTTCTTTTATTATTTTCCCTGGATATTAATTCTTTATCTGATGAATAACTGACAAAGATTTTCTCCCATTCTGTAGGTTTTCTTTTGATTTTGGTAATTGTTTCCTTTGCTGTGCAGAAGCTTATTAATTTGATGCGATAGCATTTGTCAATTTTTGCTCTTGCTCCTTGAGCTATTGGAATCCTATTCAGAAAGTCATTGCCTAAACCTATATCATGAAGGTTCTCTCCTATGTTTTCCTGTAGTAGTTTTATGTATGTATGTATGTATGTATCTATCTATCTGTGGGACTGGGATTTGAACTTAGGGCATTGTGCTTGCAAAGCAGGTGCTTTACTACTTGAGCCACTCCAGTCCTCCTGTAGCAGTTTTAAGTGTTAGGTCTTATATGAGGGTCTTTCATCCACTTTGAATTGACTTTTGTGTAGGGTGAGAGCTAGGGATATAATTTTAGTCTTCTACATGTGAATATCCAATTTTCCCAGCACCAGGTGTTAAGGAGACTATCTTTTCCTCTATTGTATATATTTTTTTGGTGCCTTGTTGAAATTCAGGTTGCTGTCACTGCATTTATTTATTTCTGGATCCTCTATTCCAACTGGTCTACATGTCTGTTTTTGTGCCAATGTCATGTTATTTCTGTTACTATAGCTCTGTAGTGTAGCTTCAAGTCAGGTATTACAATACCTGCAATATTGCTCTTTTTGTTCAGAATTGCTTTGACTATTTAGGTTTTTTGTGCTTTCATCTGAAGTTTAGGAATTTTTTTTCTATTTCAGTAAAGAATGACATTGGAATATTGGTGGGGATTATATCGAATCTGTAGAGCACTTTCAGTAGCCATTTTCACAATATTTAATGTGATCCATGAATGTAGAATCTTCTAGTGTCTTCATTTACTTTCTTTAGTGTTCCATAGTTTTTATTGTACAGACCTTCTCTCTCTTTTGTTTAGTTTGACTAAGGATTTGTTAATCTTGCTTAAACTTTCAAAGGATCAGCTCTTTATTTCATTGATTCTTTGTATTAGTCTTTCAATCTTCATCTTATTAATTTCAGTCCTGACTTTTATTTTTTATTTCCACCTAGCTATTTTGGGTTTGGCATGTTCAATCAGATTGCTCTGATTTTTTAATATATGCACTTATAGCCATAAGCTTCCCTTTTATCTGGTAAGTTGTTTTTTAAAATAGTCATCTGATTCTAGGAATTTTTTAATTTTTTTTCCCTAATTTTTATAATAACCTCACTGATTATCCAAAAGTGTATTATTCAATCTCTATGTGTTTGTTTTTTTCTTTTGCTATTGATGTCTAATTTTATTCCATTATGATCTTATAAGATACAATAAATTATTTCCATTTTTTTTTATTTAAGACTTGCTCTGTGGCCTAAAATGTGATTTATTTTGGAGAAAATTCTATGAGCTGCTGAGTAGAATGTGCATTCTGCTACTGTTGGATGGAATATTCTGTAGATGTGTGTTAAGTCCATTTGATAGGTGGTGCAGTTTAACTCTGAACTTTTTGTGTTGATTTTTTTGCCTGGATGATTAACACATTGATGAGAGCAGGGTATTGAAGTGACCCACTATTTTTGAATCTGGAACTATCTGTCCCTTCATGCCCAGTAGTGTTTGGTTTATGAAATGGGTGCACCAATGTTTGGTGTAGGTAAATTTATAATTGTTGCATCTTCTTGATGAATTATTCTCTATATTAGTAGATAATGACCTTTATTTCTTCTAATTTTTGCTCTGTCATCTTGTTTGATATGAGTATAGCTATTTGCTTTCTTGCACCTTTTAGTTGGAGAGTTAAGATCATTTATAGTTAGGGTTATTATTGTGACATATTTTCTGATTCCCATAATTTTTTTCTGGTTGATTCAGTACTATTTTTCTTTTTTTTCTTCCTTCTTCATCTTGAGGGTTTGCTGGTTTACTGAGTTGATCATGTTTTATTTCTAATTCTCCTTTGTTTCTGTTTCTCTTAGGAACTTTATTCTTTCCTGAACTTTCATCTTTCTTCTTCTTTTGTATGTAGAATTCTTTCCAGTATTTTCTGCATTGCTGGCTTTGTGCTCATGAATACCTTTAGTTTTTGCTTATCTTGGAAAGTCTATTTCTCCATTGATTTTAAAGGATAACTGCTGGGTATAGTAATCTTGGTTGGCAGTTATCTACTTTAGGGCTTGAAATACATTATTTCATGCTTTCCTGACTTTTAAGGTCTCTGCTGAGAGATCTGATATAATTCTGATGGTTTTAACTTTGAAAGTAAGTTGGTATTTTTCTCTTGCACCTTTCAGTATTCTGTCTTTGTTCTGGAATCTTGGCATTTTTACTATAATATGAAATGGATAAATTCTTTTTTGTGTGGTACTGGGAGTTGAACTCAGGGCCTCATGTTTGCTAGGCAGGCACTCTACCTCTTGAACCACTTTCTGCATTGGTTACTTTTGAAATAGGCTCTTACTTTGTGCACAGGCCAGTCTGGACTGTGATACTCCTATTCGTGCTTCCCCATGTAGCTAAGGATGATGGGTGTGCACCAGCACGTCCAGCCTTTGATTGAGATGGGGTCACAAACTTTTTGCCTGGCTTGGCATCAAACTGCAATCCTTCTGATCTCAGCCTCCCAACTTGCGAGGATTGAAGGTGTGAGCCACTGACCCCCTTGACAAGTTCTTTTTCTGGTCATATCTATTTGGGGTTCTAGTTGCCTCCTGTTCTTGGATGCCATATCATTTCCTACATTTGGGAAATTTTCTGCTGTAATTTCATTGAATAGATTTTCTATGCCTTAAGTTTGTATCTCAGCTTCTTTGCATCTCCATAGATTCTTAGGTTCAGTCTATTTGTCATGTCCCAGAGTTCTTGGAAGTTATATTTATACTCGTGATCTTTTTTTTTTTCTTTATTGTTGTCTTAATGTAGTATTTCCTTGACCCTGTATTGAATCCTTGGTATTTTTCTTCTTTTGGTGATTCTTCACTCTTTTTTATTTTATTTATTGAGGTTTTTTTTTCTGTTTCCAACATTTATGTTTTTTCCCCCAGAATATCAACATCCTTGTTGAATTTCTCATCCATGTTGCTGACTTTCTCATCAAAGTCTGGAATTGAATTTCTTGCCTCATTCATCTGTTTGTTTATAATCCTCTTTGAGGTCACTGATCATTTTTAAAAGTAAATTTTTTAACTTACCTGGCATTTCAGCCATTTCAGTGTCTTTGGGCTTAGTTATTGGGGAGTCATGAGCTTTGCTTTTTCATATTTCTTGTGTTTCTGCATTGTGATTTGCAGAATCTCAGATCTGCAAATGTCTGTTGCAATCTTAGATCTGCAAATGTTGTAGATGTCTCAGCTTTTTATACTTTTTTTAATTTGAGTCATCTTAGTAGAGAGTCTTCTCTTGGAATCAATTACTCAAAGGAAAGAAAGCAGGCAGCAGTAAAAACAATGGTTCAAAAATACATCAGCTATTTAAATTTAGTACTAAACAAATGGAAACATCATCTACACACCCAAGAAAGTTAGAAAAGAAAGGTACTAAGCTGATGGCTTACACCTGTAATCCTAGCTACTTAGGAGGCTGAGATCGGGAGGATCATGGTTCCAGACCAGCCCAGGCCAAAAAGTTTTGAGACACCATCTCAAGGGAAAACTCTAGGCATGGTGGCATGTACCTGTCATCTCAGTGGTGGTGGGAAGCCTAAAATAGTAAGATGGTAGTCCAGGCAGGCCTAGGCAAAAAGCAAGACCCTGTCTCCAAAATAACCAGAGCAAAAAAAGGGCTGAGGCCTTGGCTCAAATGGTAAAACTCCTGCCTAATAAGCACAAAGCCCTGAGTTCAAACTCCAGTACCAAAAGTAAAAATAAAACAAAACAAACCACCCAACTGGAATACTTATAGGATACATGCTTTAAAAAGTTATCAAAGCTAGAGGTATTAATAATTGAGTAATAAAAAGAAAGGATGGAGAAGGGAAAAAAAGAGAGGCGAAATAAGACAGGAAAGAGAAAAAATATATGGTGTTAAGGTACAGGAAATAATTGAATAATGTCTTTCTGCAGTTTACTTTGTGGGTGGACAGCTTTTGTTTTCTTTGTGAGCTCCAAATAAGTTAGATCAAAAAAGTGTGTCTGCAGGCTGCTTTCCTTCTCTGTGGGCTGAGCCCTGCCTGTCCTGTCTTCCCTGCTGGGTTGAATTCCTGTCATTGTTTTCCCATTTGCAGGACCTGCTCTCAGACTCCTCCCACAGCTCCCACAACTGAGGATCCCCCAGGTTGGAATCTCCTAGCACCAGAGGTGCACTGTCTGTCCTGGTTTAGTGTGGGGACATATCCAAGCAGCAGCTGCTATCCCTCAACCTCTCTGGCCCTCTGGAAATACAGAAAGCAGTCCAATCAAAGCAATTTGTACTGGCTGGGCAAGGCCCCAGTACACTGATCCTGAGTGCCCTAGCCTCACCTTCCATTTTAGCACCCTGGCTCATATTCACAGACCGTGCGTTTCTCTCCTCTTACCAGAGTTTGGAGTTCATGATGCAGCTCCAGTGTTTTTGTCCTTGGGTCTGCTGTCAGGTCCACACTGATTCTTGGGGTAGTTGCTCCCTTAGCCAGTGTGTGTGTATAGGGTCATCTTTGGGGCTTGGTAATCTAAACTGCAGAGTCTTCTGATATCCTCATTTGAGAGGTTTGACTAAAACCTCTCATGTGATGACTCTCCAGAAAGCAAGCTGAAGTGCTAGGGGCCCTTTCATTGCTGTCTGCTTGCTGCATGGTATCTTTTTTTTTTCTTTCAGCAATATGGGGGCTGAACTCAGTACCTGCTTGCCAGGCAGGTGCTCTACCACTTTAGTCACTCTGCCAGCCCTTTTCTTGCATTGGTTATTTTTGAGATAGGGCTTTGCTTATGCCCTGGCTAGCATGGTTTACACTCCTCTTATTTGTGCTTCTTGGCATACCTGAGGATGAAGGTACAAGTCATGCCAGCCATTTGTTGAGATGGGGTCTTGTGATTTTTTTTCCTCCTGGGCTAGTTTCAAACTGCATTCCTCCTGATTCGGCCTCCATGTAGCTAGGATTATAGGCTTGAGCCACTTTTTACCCAGTGCTGTCACAGGCGCTGGTGCAGACTTCCGAATTCTTTGTGTCCCAAGAGAAGAATCCTTGGCAGGACACGTGGGTCTAAATGGAGTTTATTAAAAGTTAGGGAAGGGAAATACAAAAGGGAGCATGGTGGGGCCCAGGTGGAATCTGCAGGCCATGAGTGCATGCTTCCTTTTCCCATGTACTTTTAAAGCCTATGCTAACCTATGGGAAGGGCAGAACCAGGTGATTCCCATCAATGAGTGGGGCGGGGCATGGGCAGTTCCCAGCCAGGTGGGGGTGGTCCCTGAGCCAAAGCTGAGATGTAATATTTTTCTATGAGTCCTCAACTTTCCCTAATTTAGCCTGCCCCAGTACCAGAAGCTTAAAAGATAAATTACTCAGTATACTAACAAAATGTTCAAGTTATGATAGACTTTTATTCAGGGTTAGCATAGATGACATTCCCATTATGGATTATGCTTGAAAATAAAAGTCCTGGGCACATCAAATCCAAATAAATGTTGGAAAGTGTTCCTAATAGTCACTGTGGGTAAAGAAATCACCAGGATTAAGTATTTATAAAATCTCCTGACTGCCTCTGTCTGGGAAGTTTGGTGGGGGAGCAGAAGGATTAATGCCTTCTACCTTTGGTTGTACAGGTCTGGGAAGCTGGACTTTACTCTGTCTGTCCTAGACAGCACATGCTCTAAACATTACCAGCAACACTTCCAGGACCATAATCACTGGCCTGATTGGGATCTCCTACTTGCCTCTGGCCAATGACTGGGGCCACCAGAATGGAGCTCAGTCACTGACCCTCACTAACTACCACCAGCCAATTCACCCATTGGAGATTGTCTGTGGAAGAGGCCAGCTGCCCTCCATGCCTCCTCCTCACTCCTCTGTGGCTTTGTCCGAATGAGATGACCCTTCAGAGGCTCAATGAGGAGGGAGGTCCATATCCTTTGTAAGTTGAGTCACCAGATATCTGTTGGTCATATTTTGACCATACCAAGGAGGTCAAACTTTATGAAGCATGGTCTTTTTTTTTTTGGTGGAAAAAAGTTTTAGCTTTCTGTTAGTTTGAAAATGGACAAGTAATAAGTGAACACATCCTTGTCACAATATATTTAAACAAGTGTTCACAGATAAAATGCCTTCTTTCCTCCATTCCTATTTACCCTTGCCTCTACTCCATACCTTGACAGAATGTGCTATAACTTCCTATCCTTTCTTTATCTTCATGTCCCTAAAGGAGGATTCAGAGAACCATGTCCCGTCATGTTACGCTCTTGAGTGGTCCCTTCTCCTGAGTGTCAGCTAACCCAGTGACTTGCTTTAACTAATAGAATATGGATGGTTTGGTGGCATTTCTTGGAGGCTACAAGTATGCATCATTTAAAAAGTAGCTGCTTTGGGTCTCGTGCTTTGGATGCCCTCTGTTTAACCATATATTTATTAATAAACATTTGAGGAGAGACTTCACAATCTTACTTTATAAAGGCAACAAAGCAATATTTTTACATATACAGTTTCATATGCTTATTATACATGAGTAGAATTACACACACATATGAAATTAATGGATCAAAATGTAAGCACATTTTTCATATCTGTATTTACTTCCAAATAGTCTTTCCAAAGAGTTTTCACCAAATTACATTTACTCCAAGAATATGCAGTATGGCCTCTTTTCTTGTGTCCTCCTCAAATTTGACTTCTTTGCTTGATGAAAAATTTCATCTCCTTCAGTGTTAATTTTTATTTCTCTGATCACTAATCTTTACAGATGTGTGTTAGTCAATTGTCTTTCTTGTTCTGTGACTTTCTTATTTATATTCTTTGTCTTTTTCTATTGAGTTGATGGGCATACTTAATGACTCCTAAGTTCTTTGAGAACCCTGGATATTAACTTTTGTTAAATCTATTACATTTTCTCAGAATTTTACTTGACTTTCTATGTTATTTATATCATTCAAATTATCCTCACAAAAGTTAGGGATTTTCATGAGTTCACTTATGGCCTTTGAGTTTTTGGTCTTGTAATAAAAATATTTTAATTTTTCTGTACTGCTTTTTAATTATGCTTCTTTAACCCTTTTAGGCTTTATTTGGGTAGGGTAAGGTAGGCGTGTTGGAAAGCATGTGCAACTTCTACACCACAGTGTGCATCACATGCCTTACAGCACCATGCACAGCAGCCCTGGTCCAAGCTGTCTCCAGATACTCTTTTTCTAGTGTGCATCTAATCACATCATCACGTTTATTGACTGGTTCATCTTTTCTTCAGTGATTCCTACTATACCCATGTATATGCTTATAAACATGCTTTTCCCCAGGGCCCTATTATGGTTGCTTGTATGATTTGCTTATTCCCATTGTCAATATCACAAATCATATAATTTCCACCCGTTCCCTTTCATCTTAAATCTTCTCCAGAAATTTCTTTGTGTTCTTAAGGATCTTCTTTCATTCTATAAGCTTTAGATTTCCCCAGTTCTGGGGAGAAACAGGCCTGTTGGGACTTTAATTATCATCATAGTAAAACTGTAGATTCATTTGTATATGCTGGAGGGGGAGAGGCTTGGCATGCTTTTATGTTAAGTCCTCCAGTCCAGAACTGTGGCATATTTTCCACATACACAGGTGTTATGATTTAGATATGGTCTGAGTGTGTCCCTCAAAAGCTCATGTCCTGGAAGCTTGGTCCCCAGTGTAGCCATGTTGAAGTGGTGGAACCTTTAGAAATAAGGCCTAGGAGGAGGTAATTAGGTTGTTGGGGACACCGTCTGCCCTAAGAATGGATTGATGATGATCTTACAGAGAAAGTTCGTTCTCACGAGTGGGCCATTAAAAGGTGAGACCTCCTCATGCCTCAGTCCATTTTGCATGCAGCTCTCTCCAGTGTTGTGACACAGCCAGGGGTCTTCACCAGAACCGACACTATGCTGTTTGGATCCTCTAACAAACAGAATCATGAGCCAAAGCCACATCTTGTCTTTGCACGTTACCCAGCAACATGTGCTCTGTTGTAAAGTGCAAAGTGGACTATGGCAGTAGGTTTTCTTTTATTCATTCATTCTTCCTTAAGGTTTTTTTCACTTTGGGCTTACATATTGATTAAATGTATGTTTTTTTCATGTCAACCATACATTCTCCTCCCCATTATATTCTTGTTTTCTTTTGTGAGCATTTGCTTGATGTTTTACCTCCTTAGTATTTTCTTTGTGACTTTATTTAATATACACACATTTTTAAATCATTGTGAAAGGCTTTGACCTTTAATTAGCATTCATGATTATTCATTCATGAATTATTGTGATTACTAAGGTGTTTGTATCTATCACTGATGTTTATATTTTGCTTGCCTTTCATTTGTATATTTTCTATTTTTATGCCTTATTTTTTACCAATGGGGCAATTTTTGTATGTTTCTTCCTTTTGCTTTCTTGATGGTTTGGAAAGTAATCATTCTTTTCTTATTTTTTTATAGTGGCTTATAATTTTTCACAAACATGTAAACCCATTTTTCTAGAATTAGTTTGTTCTGGACTCTCCTCTGTGAAGCACTGTACTTCTTTGAACACTTTCTCTTTATCTGTTCTCTAACATCCGTGCTGATGTCTTCCAAGATTTTAGTTCCTGATCATGGTTTTAAAAATACGTATTTGAACTTCTGTATAATTATGCAAGCCTAAGGTGTATTGGTGACCTTTGTTGATTTTTGTCTCATCATTGTTTCTTAGAGCCCACATCCTCCTCTCTGTTGTAGTCATTATATTTCTGGAATATTTCTTTCAGAGAGTGTCTGTGGGTGGTTAACTTTCTAAATCCTTGCTTTTCCCTCCCACTTGAATGCTGGCTTGGGCGGAAAGAAGATTCCTGTCTCAATACTTTCTGCTTCAGATTTTTGACTATGTGACTTGCCTTCCTCTGCTTGGTATTTGTTGTGATTTGGATGTAAAATGTCCCCTACAGACTCACGTGTTAGAAGCTTGGTCCCCAGCTGGTGGCGCTATTTTAAAGGTGCTAGAAACATTAGGTGGTGGGTCCTAGCTGGAGGAAATGAGTTCCTGGTGGTGTGGCCTGGAAGTTCATACCTGGCTCCCAGTTCGTCTTCACCTTCTGCTTCCTGTTTGCCATGGGGCGAACAGCCTCCTCTGCCACATGCCCCCACCACTGTGATGCTTTGCCCAAGTACATGTGGCCTAGTGACCCTGGGGCTGAAGCTAATAGAAATCTTTCCTCCTTGAAGTTGTTTCTGTTAGCTTTTTGGTGGCAGTGATGCACAAGTAACTAACACAGTGTTGAAAGAAAACTTTAATATTACTCTAAGTTTTCTTCCTTTTTAGTTATCTTTTTTCCCCCCTCACTCATATAATGCCTTTTTAAAAGAAAATTTAAAATAAACAACTAAAATTGCACACACTTATGCGCTACTATGTGATATTTTGATACATGTGTACATTGTGTAATGTTCAAATCAAGATACACATATGTATTTCCTCAAACATTTATCATTTCTTAGTGGTAAAAATGTGAAAAATTCTTCCAGCTTCTTAAAAATACATAGTACATTATCATTACTGATAGTCATCCTACTGTGAAATATCAGACCAGATTTATTCTAAATATAATTTAGTACCCATTGACCAACCACCCATCAATCCTCTCTCCCCACAACTTCCCCCAGTCTTCGGCAACTACTTTGTTCAGGTTTTAGCTTCTCCAAATTGAGGTGAGCACTCAGATATGTGACATGGAGGATAAATAGTATGCATGTTCCCCCCAAAATGAAAACTAGATCTACCATGATGTCTTGCTAGATTATTCTTGGATATATACTCAAAGATATGTAAGTTAGCATACCATAGGGATACACACATGACCATTCTACTGCAGCTATATTCGTGATGGCCAAGTATGGAATCAGCCTAGATGCTTACATCCATCTCTATAGCTCTATCTATCTGTCTGTCTATCTGTCTGTCTATCTATCTGTCTATCTATCTATCTGTCACCTATCAGTCTCTCTATCTGTCTATCTATCATCATAGCATTAAAGTTTTCTTTCCACACTGTGTTCATTACTTTTGTATCACTGACACCGGAAGAATGGAATTATGTTTGCAGGAAAATGGATGGAACTAGAGATCACAACATTAAGTGTAATAAACCAGACTCAGAAAGAAATACTTCATGTTCTCTCTCACGTGTGGTATTTAGATCTTGAAAACAGGGACATGAATATAAAAGGAGGCCTACTTGGGATGGGGCCCAGTGGGAGATGGAAGGGGGGAAGAGAGGGTGGGAATAGCTCATAGTACATTGTATGCACATATGAAAAGGTCGTAATAAAACCCATTTTAAAAGTTTGTGCTCAGAGTCTCAGGCACCAGAATGAAGCAGGAGGCAGGATGCAAGAACCTAGTGATTTATGCCCCCACCCCTGCAGTGCCTCCAGTCCCTCCAGACGCCCTAGTGCCCCCAGTACCTCCAGGTTCCGGGGCAAGGCACAGCGGGATGGCAGCGTTCACAGTAAAGAGCAGCAGTCCAGGTGGAGACACTATTGGAGAAGAATGAGAAGTTTTCCCTACAAAGATCGGTGACCCTGGCAGAAAGGCTACCTGAAGGAGCACCAAATGCAGGCGTGGTTCAAGAACTGTGGGGGCTAGAATCTATCAGCAACATCTCCAGGAAGAACTATAACGATCCCCTGGTCTGAGAGGCCAGGGAGCCCTTGCTGCCCTCACCTGTCTTGGAGTTGGTGCTGGGCCCACCAGTCCCTGCTCCTGCCAGTATGGATCCAGTCTTCCCCGGGACCCAGGTTTCTGCTACATCCCTCTATCCAGTCCTCTAGGTATCTTCCCACCTTCTCAGCCTCAGTCAGGCTTTGTGGGGTGTCCAGGAGCGTGTTCTGCCTGCTGTAGCTGTGGCTCGCCCCTTCTCCGTATCCCTCACTCTGGGCTTCTCCACAGACACTGAATTATCTTGACTTCAAGTTGCTCCTCTCACCCCTGGACCTCTTTGAGGAACTCTTGGTCTTTGCCAGGACATCAGGGGACCAAGACAGAGGTAGGATTGAAGACAAGGGCAAGTCAGGCCCTGGACATTTCTGAACTTTTGAGACAAGGCTGGCCTGGATCTTGGGATCCTTTTGCCTCTTCCTTACCAGTACTAGGATTACAGATGTGTGCCATCATGCCAGGCAAAACTTTCATGTGTTTTTGCCGTTTAGGGGTTTGAAACCAGTGTCTTGGTCATGCCGGGCAAGTCCCCTGTGGGCCATGTCCCCAGCCCAGGGCTGGGAGGCTTTATAACACTTGTGTCCTCCTTGTGTTTTGTGTGGTATGTGTGTGGTGTGTGTGCTGTATATGTGGTGTGTGTGTGTGTGTGTGTGTGTGTGTGCGTGGTGCGTGTGTGTGTGTGGTGTGTGCTGTATGTGTGGTATGTATGTGGTGTGTGTGTGGTGTGTGGTGTGTGTGTGTTGTCCCGTCCTGCAGGACACATCAGCGTGGGTAGCAAACCTAGAAGGGGAAGAATGAAGGGACAAGAGACACGAAGGAGACAGCAAGACAGGAGTTCTGATCAAGCTGCAAAATTTTATTGTTCACACAGGGGTATTTATGTGCTGAGGGAGTGAGGGGTATGAGGAGGTGCAGGCTGGTTGGCTGGTTCTGCTATAGGACTTCTGATAGGGTGCACGTTCGCGCCGGCGGCAAGGTAAACTCCAGGAAGAGAAGCAGGGACGGCGCCATCTTGTGCTGGAGATGGAGAAGTTGGGACAAACAACCGCAAAATGTTCCAGGGCAAGGTCAAGACAGAATGGCTCACAAAGGGAGCCTTGTCTCCGACAGTGTGTGTGTGTGTAGTGTGTGGTGTGTGTGTGGTGTGTGGTGTGTGGTGTGTGGTGTGTGGTGTGTGTGTGTGTGTGTGTGTGGTGTCTGTGTGTGTGGTGTGTGTGTGTGTGTGTGGTGTGTGTGTGTGGTGTGTGTGTGTGTGTGTGGTGTGTGTGTGTGGTGTGTGTGTGTGTGGTGTGTGTGTGTGTGTGGTGTGTGTGTATGGTGTGTGTGTGGTGTGTGTGGTGTGTGGTGTGGGTGTGTGTGTGTATGGTGTGTGTGTGGTGTGTGGTGTGTGTGTGTTATGTGTATGGTGTGTGTGTGGTGTGTGGTGTGTGTGTGTTATGTGTATGGTGTGTGGCGTGTGTGTGTGTGGTGTGTATGGTGTGTGTATGGTGTGTGTGTGTGGTGTGTGTGTGTGTGTGGTGTGTTGTGTGGTGTGTGAGTGTGTGTGCACCAGGCAAGAGCTCTATTCCTGAGCTACAGCTTCAGCTCCGTCATGTGGTTTAATGCTTGTTTCCCTGATGACTGAGAAGTTGGGCATTCTCACATGGGCATCAGGAATTCTTGATTAGTGTGTTTGTTTGTTGACTTTGTACAAACATTTGTGATTTCTTAAAAGAAGTTTTTTTGGCAATTAAAAATTTGCAAGAAAATTAAAAATGGGGACTTGGGGGAGGGGATAAGAAAGAGTAACAGAGGTGAGGAATATGATGAAAGCACCTTATATGCATGTATGGAAATATCACAATGAAACCCCTCACTTTGTATACTTAATATGTGTTAATAAAAAATAGTGGGGCTAGGCGCCAGTGGCTCACGTCTGTAATCCTAGCTACTAAGGAGGCAGAGGACATGGTTCAAAGCCAGACCTAGCAAATAGTTCACGAGACCCTATCTTGAAAAAACCCACCACAAAAGGGCTGGTGGAGTGACTCAAGATGTAGGCCCTGAGTTCAAACCCCAGTACCACAAAAAAGTGGGTTTCTTGGCCAGGCATGGTGGGGTGCGCCTGTAATTCCAGCTACTTGGGAGGTGTGGGTAGGAGAATTGTAGATCCCAGGCCAAGGGGTGACAGGGGAGGGAGTGGGAAAAAGCAGGAGATCCTATCAAAAGAAAACTAAAGCCTAAAGGACTAAGGGGACAAAAATAAATAAATAAATAAATAAAATAAAAGTGTGGTTCTTTACAATAGTTTCTTACATGTATATATGGTATCTTGATCATGTTTATCCTTTAAATTACCCACACTTGTCCTCCCTCCCTTCTCTTCCTCTTCCCTAATAGTTCCCATAATAGGCACATCGTATTTTCTTGTCTTTTTTTTGCTCTTTTTGATTCCATCTATGAGAGAAAACATACAGTATGTATTTTCTGAGTCTGGCTTATTTCATTAAACATGATGATCTCCAGTTCATCCATTTCCATTCAAATGATAGGATTTCATTCTCTAAGTGGCTGAATAATATTCCATTGTGTACATATGCCACATTTTCTCTATCCATCCATCCATCCATCGATGGGCCCCAGGCTGATTCTATAACTTGGCTATTGTGAGTAGTGCTGCAGTCAGCCCAGACTTGCAAATATCTCTGTGGACTAATTGCACTTTTATCTGCATTTCCCTGATGATTATTGATGTTGAACATTTTTTCCTGTAGCCATTGGCTGTTATTTGTATGTCTTCTTTTGAGAAAGTTCTATTTAAGTCTATTTCCCATATTAAAATCAGATCATTTATTTCTATTGAGTTATTTTAATTTCTTATATATTCTGGATATTACCCCTTATCAGATATATAGTTTGAAAATATTTTCACCCATTATGTGGGGTATCTCTTCACTTTCTTTTTCTGGGCAGCTTTTTAGTTTGATGTAATTTTGTTCATATATTTCTGCTTTTGTTTCCTGGGCTTTTGGTGTCTTATCCCCAAAATCCTTGACCTGAACAATGTCATGAAGTATTTGACCTGTTTTCTTGTAGGCATTTTGCAGTTTCAGGTCTTTCATTTCAGCCTTAAATCCATTTTGGGTTGTTTTTATATATGGTAGGAGTTAGGCCTCTAGTTTCATCTTTTAAGATGTGGATGTGTTTTCCCAGCACAACTTATGGAAGAGACTGTCCTTTCTCCAGTGCATGCTCTTAGTGCCTTTGTTGAAGGTCAGTTGGTGACAGAGGTATGAGTTTACTTCAATGTTCTCTATTTTGTTGCATTGGTCTATGTGTCTATTTTTACACTAATCCCATGCTGTTTTGATTACTAGCTTTGTAGTAGATTTTGAAGCCAGGTAATGTGATGCCTACAGCTTTGTTCTTTTTACACAAGGTCACCTTGACCATTGGCTTTTATTTTCCGTCTCATACAAATTATAGATTTTTATTTTTATCTCTGAAGAATATCATTGGTATTTTGATAGGGTATGCATTGAATCTGTAGATCACTGGTGTGAACTTTTTAATCACTATTCTTATCAGTGAACAAGGGATGTCTTTTCATTTTTACATGTTCTCTTCAATTTCTTTCTATTTTATGCTTTTCGTTTAAGAGGTCTTTCACATCTTTGGTTAAATTTATTCCTCAGTATTTATTATGTGTAAGTATTGAAAACAAGACTGCTTTCTTTGGTAGTTGATGTGTAGAAATGTTACTGATAATTGTATATTGATTTTGTATCTTGAAAATTCGCTGGATTTACTTACTAGGTCTAACACTGTATGTGTGTTTGTGTGTGTGTATGTGTGTATGTCTGTGTGTGGGGGGGGGAAGGGGGTCTTTGAGATTTTCTCTGTATAAAATCACGTCCTCTGCAACTAGTAACAATTTGACTTCCTCTTTTCCAACTTGGATGCCCTATATTTCTTTGCCTGATTGCTCCAGGTGAGACTGCCAATACTAGGACTGTTGAATAAAAGTAGTGACAGTGGGCATCCTTGTCCTGTCCCAAATCTGTTCCTTCTTTCCTTCCTTCTTTCCTCCTTCCCTCCCTCCCTTCCTTCCTCCCTCCCTTCTCCCCTCCCTCCTTTCCTTCCTTCCTGTTTGTCATCTCTTTTTTTCATGGTACTTGGGGTTGAACTTAAGATCTTATTCTTGCTAGTCAGTGTTATACTAGTTGAGCCATTCTGCCACCCTTGTTGTGTTGGTTATTTTTGAGATAAGGGGTCACTTTATGCCCAGGCTGGCCTGGACCCTGGTCCTCCTATTTTTACTTCTGCACACACAAAGCTAGAATGATCAACGCAGGTCACCGTGCCAAGCCATTGGTTGAGATTGGGTCCTGCAAACTCTTTGCCCCAGCTGGCCTGGAACTGTGTTCCTATCAATCTCCATCTCCCAAGTAGCTAGGATTATAGGTATGAGTCACCACACCCACCCTGTTGCAGATCTCAGCGAGAAAGCTTCAGCTTTTCCCCATGCTTTGAGAATGTTTCTTGATCTTTTTGTCCTGTAACTAAGCAATCATGTATCCATGAGTGGTTCTTGTTTTGCACATTTCTTCTAGAAGAGAAATGTGAACCTTCTTTTCTTTCTCTAACAGTAAAAATTTACTTTATTCATTCTTATATATTTCCCTCCCTCTATTTTTTTCTTTTTCTGGAATTCCTCTGAGGCAGATGGATTTAAATGCCAAGATTTTGCACTTTCCTTTCTATCTCAGTCTCTCTGGGCTTCCCTGTCCAGTTTTCCTAACACTTTGGCTCTTGAGCCTAGTGACTAAGTTTTCTATTTATATCCTGAATCAATCATTTTCTCTGTAAGTAAAAATCAGGCAGGCATTGAATGAAAAAGCCAAACCCTCATTCCTAGCAGTGACCAAAATATTTTTAAAAATTGGAATACTGTGAAAATGTAGTATATAAGTTGCCATCATAATCCAAAAAGGTTTTGCATAAAATGATTTTAAAGATCTTATGGAAAAATACATGAGGTAGGAATTGACAAATGAAGTATAATGGAATAGAGATGGGGTAAATTTCCATACGGAAATCAGAATTCATCATACCACACAATAGTAATCATCTCAGGAAGAAATGGGGGATCACTAAATAAGTGGTGCTGATATAAATAACAGTCCCTCTGGAGGCTCAAACCTTATACCTCATTCCTCCAAGTAGGTGGAATAGCTAAATGAAACATTTAAATAAACTAAGAATAAATAAATAAGCCAGTGTTTTAAAAATAAATTTCAGGAGTGCATGTGCAAAAACTTGGGGTCGGGAAAATGTTAAGCAAGGCAGGATACTCAGAAGCCATATAGAAAATGATCAAAGCATGTGATTGTAGTAATTCCTGCAGTAATTGTTTTTTATTAGATAAAATATAGATATGATCAAAAGAAAAATGATTGAATAAGGTTAATGTTCCAGGATACAGCTCAGTGGTAGAGTGCTGTCTCTCAAGTTTAATTCTCACAAAAAATTAAAAATAAAGATCTTTTAAAAAGAGATTAACATTCCATTAATCTGTAAGAAAAAGAACCTAACAAAAAACTGGGCAAAAGATAAGAATAGTTAATAGAAAAAAATACAAATGGTCAATAAACAAGCGAGAATATAACCAAATTAGATATGAAGGGAATGCAAATTAAAACAAAATGAGACACTAGTGCCCTTTATTGGCAATAATTCACAAAAAAGTTTGATGCTATTGAAGTGCCCATCAACTACTGAATGGATAAAGAAAAAGTGGTACAACACACACTGGAACAGTAGTCAGCTTAAAAAAGAATGAAATCCTGTTACTTGTGGCAGCATGGATGGAACTGGAGATCATTGTGTTAATTAAATAAGCCAGGCACAGAAAGACAGGTACTGCATCATGTCATTCATGTATGGAGCCTAATGACATTGCTTTCCTAGAACTTGAGAGTAGAATTGTGGTTTCTAGACAAAGTGCTGGACAGAGCAATAAGGTACTGTGTGTTTCAGAAAGATAGAAGAAAGGATTTTTAACATTTTCACCATAAGGTGATGATGCATGCTAGAGGACATAAATATATTTAACCTGATTTAAGCATTACACAATGTGCACATGCATTAAAAATTACAGAGTTTCCTATTTTTTAGCTTCCATTTTTTATTTACTATGCTTAATGTAAATTGAAATAACTCGATATTAGTACCAGAACAGTGCTTAGAATTCTTTTTGTAAAGTTTTTTAAATTGTATTTTTGAATTAGGATACATTAATAACACAAGGGGATTTCATTGTGACCCTTGAACAAGTTCACTCCTCCATTATATGCCCATTTTTCTTCTTCCCCCCCTTTTCAAACAGTGCATGGTGTTTCATTATGCTGTCTTCATATGTACATGTGCAGTGTACATCTATCCTCTTCACCCTCATTGTCTTCTCCTTCCCCTCCTCTTCTGCTGACCCTCACAGACAGTCCCTCTTTCACATTCATGTTCCACCATCATCATCATCAACACCATGATTATCACATTAGATCTCCGTTCCACAAATCAGTGAGAATGTGGTATTTGGCTTTTTAGGCTTGGCTTTTTTCAGCATGATGATCTATATTTCCATCTCTTTTCTTGTAAATGGCATAATTTCACACTTAATGGCTGAGTTATTTATATATATACATAATATTTTCTTTATCCTTTTATCAGTTGTTGGGCACCACAGCTGATTCCACAGTTTGACTATTGTGAAGAGAAGTGCATAACATGAGTGTGCAGTATCTCTTTTATATATTGATTTATATTCTTTTGAATATATACCCAAGAGTAGTAGGGAAGGGTCATGAGGTAAAGTCTTTTGTGAGGAAACTCCATACTGATTTCCATAGTGGTTGCTCCAGTTTACATTCCCACTAAGAATGTAAGAAGGTTCCTTTTCCTCCACATCCTCACCAGCATTTGTTATTTGTTTTCTCAATGGCCCTTCTGACTGGAGTGAGATGGAATTTCAGTGTAGCTTTGATTTGTATTTCCTTTATGGCTAAGATGTTGAATATTTCTTCATGTGTTTATAAGCCATTTGTATTTCTTCTGAGAAGTATCTGTTCAATTCATTTTCCCTTTTATTAATTGGATTATTGTTCTTTTGCTTTTAGGCTTTTAAAAAAGTTATTTGTATATTCTGGATATTAATTCCTTATCCATTTAATAGCTGGTAAAGATATTCTCCCATTCTGTGGATTGTTTCTTGATTCTGGTAACTGTTTCTTTTGGTGTACAGAAACTTTTAAATTTGATGCAGTCTCATTTGTTCATTTTTGTTCTTATATCCTAAGCAATTGGAGTCCTATTCTGAAAATAATGAACTATGCCTAGATCTTCCAGAGTTTTGCTATAGTTTCAAAGTTTTAGGTTTTACATTGAGATCTTTGACCCATATGGAGTTGATTTTTGTATAGGATGAGAGATAGGGATCTAGTTTCAGTCTTCTGCATGTAGATAACCAGTTTCCCAGCACCATTTGAAGACAAATGTATATTGTGTATATATTTTTTGGCTTCTTTGTCAAAGATCAGGTGGCAGTAAGTGTGTGATTTTATTTCTGGGTCTTCTAGTTTGCTCTGTTGATCTTCATGTCTGTTTTTGTGCCAGTGCCATTCTGTTTTTGTTACTATGGCTAGGTAGTATAATTTGAAGTCTGGTATTGTGATACCGCCACTGGTACTCTTTTTTGCTCAGAATTACTTTTGTTTTTCAGGAACTTTTATTCTTCCATATGAAGGAGGTCTTTCATTTCCTTGGTTAAGTTTATACCTAGGTTCCTTTCTTTTCTTTCTTTTTTTTTTTTTGAGGATATTGTGAATGAAACTGTTTTCCTGATTTCTTTCTCATCCTGTTCATTGTTGGTTTATAGAAAAGTCATTGATTTTTGTATGTTCATCAGATATAGGAGTTTATTTGATAGAATCTTTCATGTCTTCTAAGTATAGGATCATGTTATTTGCAAATAGGGAGAATTTGACTTCTTACTTCCTTATTTGACTTCTAATTTGTGTTTTGATTTTTTTTTCCTTTGGCAGTACTGGGGTTTGAACTCAGGGTCTTATGCTTACTAGGCAGGTGCTCTACCACTTGAGCTACTGCACCAGTCCCTTATTTGACTTCTTACTCCCTTTATTTCTTTCTTTTGCCTTATTGCTCTGACTAGGAATTCCAGTACTATATTGAAAAGAGTAGGAAGAGTGGATGTCCTTGTCTTCTTCCTGATTTTGGAGGAAATGATCTCAATTTTTCCCTACTTAGTATGATGTTGGCTGTAAGTTTCTTATATACAGCCTTTGTTATGTTGAGGTACCTTTCTTCTATCCCTAGTTTCTTCAGAACTTTTATCATGAAAGGATGTTGAATTCGTCAAAGGTTTTTTCTGCATCAATTGAGATGATCATGTGATATTTGTCCTTGATTCTGTTTGTATGTTGTATTACGTTTCTTGATTTGCATATATTGAGTCATCCTGGCATCCTTGCAATGAAACCAATTTGAACATGGTGTATTGTCTTTTTAATGTGTTGAGAATTTGGTTTGCAAGTATTTATTGAGAATTTTTGTATCTATAGTCATTAAAGAAATTGTTCTACAATTTTCTCTTTTTTTTGTTCTGCCCTTGTCCAGTTTTGGAATGAGTATAATACTGGCTTAATAGAATGAGCTTGGTAGTGTTCCTTCCCTTTCTATTTCATGGAAACGTTTGAGAAGTATTGGTCTTAGTTCTTCTTTAAAGTTCTGGTTGAATTTGGAAGTGAATCCATTGGGTCCTGAATTTTCCTTATTGGGAGACTATTACTGCTTCAATCTTATTGTGCTATAGATCTACTTAAATGTTTTATACCCTCTTGGTTCAATTTTGGTAGGGCAAGTGCATCTAAAAATTTATCCATTTCTTCTAGATTTTCCAGTTTGTGTGAATGTAGGTTTTTCAAGGTATTCCTTCAGGATCCTCTGGATTTTATTGGTATTTATTATAATGACCCCTTTTTATTACTAATTTTATTAATTTGAATCTTTCCTCTTTTCTTTTAGCCAGATTGGCTGAGGGTTTATTAATCTTTTATCTTTTCAAAGATCCAACTTTTTGTTTCTTTGATTCTTTGTAGTCTGCTTTGGTTTCTATGTCACTAATTTTTACTCTAAACTTTATTATAATTTCTCTCCATCTGCTTATTCAAGGTATAGCTTGTTCTTGTTTTTCAAGAAGCTTGAGGTACATCATTAGACTATTTATTTGAGATCTCTTTTTTTTTAAGTTAAGGCACTTTTAGAACTGCCTTTACTGTATCCCAGAGGTTCTGAAATAATGTTTTCATTTTCATTAGATTCTAAGAATTTTTGGATTTCCCCCCTTATTTCTTTAATGAACAACATTGTGTTGTTCGGTGTAAATGTGTTTAAATATTTTCTGTAAGTGTTTTTTTTTTTTGGCTATTGAGTTCTAATTTTATTCTGTTTTGGTCTAATAGGATACAGGGAGTTGTTTCAATTTTTTTTAAATTGGCTGAGACTTGCTTTGTGTATTAAGGTCTATTTTGGAGAAAGTTCCATGGGCTGCTGAAAAGAATGTGCAGCTTGTGTATGAAATACTCTGTAGATGTCTGTTTAGTCCATTTGGTCTACATTTAATTCGGAAGTTTCTTTGTTCATTTTTTGTCTAGATGACCTATCTATTGGTGATAGTGTAGTACTGAAGTCTCACATTATCATTGTATAGAAGTCTATCCATGATTTTCAGTTCAGTAGTGTTTGTTTTATGAAGTTGGGTGCACTGATTTGACACATATATGTTAACAATTGTTATTTCCTCTTAATAGATTCTTCCCTTTATTAATATGAAGTGACCTTCTTGGACTACTTTATCAGATATGAGTATAGCTATTCATGCCTGCTTTTGGGATCCATTTGCTGTACCTTATTAACATGTACTATTTTATACTTTTATGTATCCATTAATAAATAAATTAATAAATTTTAAAATATTTATTCTTACAGTATTATGAAGGATGAAGAAGACATATGTGTTGCTATAAGCCCTCAAGAGTATAACTTGCCTCTGTGACATTGGTACTGGTACTCACATACTCGAAATGTAGCGTTGGTGATAACCACATAACTCTGAGAAAGTAGTCCTGTGTATACATAAAACTGCAAAGGGAGTGGTTGTTACAGTTTATACAATTCTGTAACCACATAACTCTTCAATGTGCATCATGGCAGTCACATGAATCTTCCACACTGGTTGTGATTTTAGCATAAATCATTCCCAAACTCTGTGATGTTGATTCTGGTCACCCTGTGATGCTGGTTGTATTCTTTTAGCTCTGTTACACCTTATGTAGTGATCGTGTAACTATGACACTGATCTGTGGCTTAGATGTACCTTGTGCCTCCTGGGTTCATGTGGTGGAAACTTGGTCTCTAGTATAAGGATGTTGAGGAACTTTCAGAAATGGAGCCTTTTGAGGGGTCATCAAGACATTTGGGGGATCAAGAGATTAAAGTAGTTCTCACAAGAGGATTCTTATAAAAGAGCAAGACTGGCCCCTCTCCAGCCTCTCTCTAGCTTCCTGTGTCATCATGTGCTCTCTCCCTCACATGCTCCCATGGGGATGCTGTCCGCCATGTGTCAACCCAACCAAGAAGCTCTCACCAGAGACTGAATCAATAGGGCCACCCACTCTTGGACTTTCATCCTCTGAAACTGTGAGCTAAATAAATTTCTAGTTTTAAAAAATGATCCAGCCTCAGGAATTTCATTACAGTAACAAGAAATGGACTAAAACAGTTGGTCATGATGTAATTCACACGAACCTGCCATCGTGGTGGGGGTAGTCATTTCACGACGCTGCAGGGTTAGGTGCAGAATTTTGACAATACCGTGGCAGTTGCACATATAACTTCACTGTGTTGGTACTGTGTGCACATAATAATGTGCTGGTGATCGTGGTCACACCGTTCTGTGAGGGCTCCAGTGCAGACAGACCTCTGTCCTCTTATGTAACAGTGATATTGTCCTGGTGTCCACATGTTTCTGCGGCATTGTTGACAGTATTCAGAGCACCCTGTGATGGATGGGTATAGGGGACATGCTGCAACCCCAGCACCTGGAGGTAGAGGCAGGGGGATGGTGAGTCTAAGGTCAACCTGGGCTAATAGTGAGACCCCGTCTCAAAAGACAAAACAAACAACTCTCCCAAACAACAACAACAGCAACAAAAACCAAACAGATGCCCTGTGACACTGTTGGAGGAATTGACATAGTATCGTCATGGTGGTGGTGGTGTTCACATAATTCAGTGACACTGTCCAGTGGTCACATTGCTATGACCTTGGAGACAAAAGGTCTCTGTTGACCTTTGTATCTGTAGACTCCACGATGGTGCATTCATGTAACTCTATGGTGTGGGTGGTGCTCACATAACTGTGACGTTGGCTATGTGTACAGGACACCACACTTCTGCAAAGTTTGCCATGGTGTTCACATAACTTGGCAGCACCTGTATGGGACTGACATCACTGTACTGGTGGCACTGTTCACCTAGCATGGCAACAGTGCTATGCACACCTGTGTGATGTTGTGGTGGATGATACTCACATGGCTTTGCTGGAGATACTCACGCAACTTAGTGATACTGATTGTGACACGTCACACTGTGAAATTGGTCGTGTATGTGATATTTGTATATTTCTGTGGTATTTGTGGTAATGTTCACATAACACTGTGATATCGTACACGATATCTACCAAAGAATTATCTCTGATGGTGATTATGTTCCTTTAACTACAACAGTGACATCTGTATTTATGTAAATCTGTGACATTGGCAGTGCAACACTGCGGGCAGTAGGCACATAACTTTGTGACATTATTCGTGGTATTCACAGAACTGTGAAGCTGATGGAAGAGGTATTCATGTCCTCTGAGATTTTGGTCATGGTATTCGCCTGTCTCTGAGATGGTGCTGTTTGTGGTATACACACAACTCTGCATCTATGATGGTTGCATTAATGCAACTCTAGTGTTATTCTCACTCTGTGAGAGCATTCATGGTTGACTTAGCACTGTGAGAGTGGTGGATGTGACACTTAAATAGCTATATTTAATAGTAATGGCAGTCATATGTTCACATGACCCTGAAACACTGGTGGAGGTTAATTCACATATTCTGTGGCTTTTGTTGTGGTGTTCACATAATCCTCTGTGTTTTTCATCGTATTGACATCCTTGTGGAACATTTGTGGTGCTACTCATGTATCTGCTGATGATGGTGATGGTGTTATTCATGAAACTCTGCCTTGGTTATGGTATTTCTGTAACTCTGTTATGAGTGACAGTGGATTTGTCACTAACGTGACACTGCAGGTGATGGTGGTGGTGTTCATGTAGGTCTGCGACAGGTCAGAATATTCACATAACTTAGATGTACTGGTTGTTGTGGTTCTTACAGAGCTCTGCAACCAACAGTGCTGGTGATATTTGCATACCTCTGTGGCTGTAGTCACGGTATTAACGTATGTGTACATGGCACTCACACAACTCTGTGGTGGGCTGTGCTGTTCACATAAGTCTGTGACATTGGTCATGAGTTTCACATAGCTCTGCAATGTGGGTGTGCTATTTGCATAATTCTGTGACTTTGATGCTGGTGTTTATTATGACACTGGCCCTGTTATTTGCAGAAACTAGTGGTGTTACGTGTTGTAATCACACTCTGCGTGACGTATCTCTGTGGCATTGGCCATGGAAGTCACATGCCTGGGGTGGTGGTGGTGGTATTCAAATAACTGTGATATTGTGGTGGTGCAATGGTGGGAGGAGTAGTCACACTTTAGGGCTGTAGAGAATTAGACTCAGAGAAGTGTGACTTTAAAGTCATATAACAAGAGATGGCAGAGCCAGGCTCAAGTTCAGGTTTTTTAATAACTCAAATATAGACTGTTTTATAACATACTGTGAGGTTGGCTTGCTAAGTCTAAACTGAAAGGCATTTGTGTAAGCCATCTGTACTTTCAAACTCCCCAAGGGCTTAAGAACATAAATGCTGTATCTAGTATTTAGTTAGGCCCATATATCTACATATGCATTTTCATGTATGAAACTGATCAAAATTTAGCTGTACGTTGAAATATATAAATTTGAACTCAAAATAATTTATGGCAAATAATGGAGAAGAGGACTTTCTGGTAAACCAAAGTAACCCATAATTTATTCATATACTCAAAATATGTTTATTAGACAATGGAGTTTAACATTCATGAGACCATTGGTCATGCATTTTTTTCATTCCTTCTTTAACATTTTATGAAGCTTTGGAGGTCTTGTACAAAGCTAGATATTGGTGGTGGTGCAACGGTGGGGGGAATAGTCATAATATTGGGTGCCTGTGGCTCACACTTGTAACCCTAGCTTCTTGGAAGGCTGAGATTGGGAGGACTGAAGTTTCAGGACAGCCCAGGCAAAAGAAAATTGTGAGACCCCATCTCAGTGGAGAAAAATGTTGGGTGTGTTGACATGCACCTGTCGTCCTGAAGATTGTGGAAAGTTTAAAATAGAGGATCACAGTATAGGCCAGCTAGTCTGTGACAAAACCTAAGAACCTATCTGAAAAATAACCAGGGAATTAAGGGCTGTTGGGCATGGCTCGAGTGGTAGAACACCTGAGTAGCAAGCACAGGCTCTGAGTTACAGAGCTTTGTACCACAAAAAAAAAAAAAAAAAAAAAAGCTTAGAATTATGATATTGGGACCAGGGTGGTAGTTTCATTGCAAATATGTGGTTAAATAACATTTAGTTAAGCATTTAAGATTTTACAGTGCATAAATTATACTTCAACAAAAGCTTTGAAAAAGGTACATCAAAAAAAATGACAATACTAGTATGTTTTAGAAAATTCAAGTGTAAACTGGTTGTGATGGTGCATACCTGTAATCCCAGCACTTGGGAGCTGAGGCAGGAGGATCAAGAGTTCAAGGCCAGCCTGGGTTACATAGCAAGACCTCTCTCAAAAAGAGGTCAACTGTAGTGCCAATCCTAAACACTTAGGATGTGAGGATATGAGATATGAGTTTTTTTATGGATATGAGTGTGAGTACAAATACACACACATATACATTTATTCTCTGCTACTAACAAAATTCTAAACTTCTTAAGGGCCACCAGAATTAAGCACTGTTTTTATGAAATTTTACAGCTTAGTATCCTTTCTAGTAGGGTTTATACCATCAGAAAAATACCAATTTAGATCATCTCATAGGGCAGAATGAGGACAAAGTCTATGAAAGAAAGTGTTTCTGTAGCCAAGGAGTTCGTGTTGCTTTGGCAGTTGTGGAATTGCTTCATTGAACAATTACTTCAGAAAATACCTCTTTTGTACCTGATTCAAACCATTGTGCTGTGTGTCTTTGAGTTAGCAAGCTAGAATGTAAAGATGGCGCTTTGGGAGCGATCTTTGTGCTGGGATTGCAGCTCAGTGGTTGAGCACTTGCCAAGAAAGCAATTGTCTGCAGTAACGTACACGTTTCAGTCCTGTTCTGAGCGCTGTATAGTGCCTCTGCCTCCTCACTGAAGAAGCTCGTGGTCCAGAGCTGACGCTTCTCTTCTCCTAAAGCGACTCAAGACACATGGGGAGACTCTACCAACACTGCTGATCTATGCTAGGGAAGGAGTCCATCCCACATATTTGTAGAAAATGGTTTATGAAACTTCCAGAGCACTTAAAATCATTCATTCACCATACGCATGAAGAGGCACACAGGTGCACTGGAGTAGGAAGAACACTTGCCAGTGCGAGGGTGGCGGGGGGAGGTGATGAGAACCGTATGCACCTGTTTACGTACTTCTGCGTGGAAGCTGTTGCTTTAAAGAAATGAGAGTCGATTTTTACTGATTTCCTTTACAGATGCTGGAATTTGTGAGGTAGTTTCATGCCATTTAAATCCTTCCAATGTTTTTATTGAGATACGCTATTGGCTATGTACATACAACCTGCCAGGTAACATGGGATGTATACTTTGCCCAGCTTTCCAGTGTTGGGGAGAAAGATGTACATGAAAATGAATGGGAGGCACTTAAAGGACACAGACCAAATCTTGCCCCACTAGGGTGGTGATGGGTGGGGCAAGAGAATAAGCAAATAATTCTACTTTTCCCTTTGATGAAGATTTAATTCTTGGGGATCTCTGGTGTAGAACCCAAGCGCACAAAAGCAATAATAATATTGCAGAAGAAAGCTGGTGGGACAGACATTGGTGGGTTTGGACATTGGATGTCTTTGTCCAGCATTGTTCCATTTAGACTTGTGAAACAGTGAAGCAGCATAATGGAGCAGGTGGGACACTGTACGTCGACTTAGGACACTTGGTGCTGAATTCTGATTGCACCAGAATTGCCTTTTGTTTTACTAGACTTTTGAAAGCCATGTTTGCTTGTCTCTATGGTGCTTTCTGTCCCTTGGGTCATCTTTATCATGTGACGTGTTTCTTACCATAGTTAATTGCTGGAGAGCACTCAAAGGAAAGAATTTGACAAATCAACCTCTGAAGGAAGCCCTTTGCATCCGCTAGGAGACTGCTCCACAAATGTCTTGTGCATGTGGCACAGTGTGGAGCTTTTAAGGTCTCAGTTGTAATTAAGGGTGTAATCATAGTGTACTGATGTGCCGATGATATTCTTGGAATATTGTAGGGAAATTTAATGTTATGATTAAGCTATATGTTGGAGACACTAGGAAAATTTATTTCCAAAGGCACTCCAGCCATGCCTTTTATTTTAGAAATCCATTTTTATAAGCAAATAATCCCTACTTCTCTGTTTTAATGCATTTTGGATATAGTTTAAAAGTTACATCCAGATAGAATTTGGAGGCTCTGACAGCTGTACCATGTGTCTTTTTCAGGGTAGGTTTATATGCTGTTCCTAGCATCTGAGTTTAAATTTATTTTGGCCCTTTCATAAACACTGAGCATGGATTATTGGTTTCCTACTTAAAACATGACTTTAAAAATTACCTGCTGAACTTGCCATTGCTTAGGTGCTTAGTGCAGCTGTCAAATGATCCTACACCTAGGTCCAAGTGGCTTGGTGACTCATTCACTCCAATCACTGCCTGCTTGGTTGAGATGGGCTGGCTGGAGGGCCCAGCTCTGCCAGTTTACCTGTAAAATTGAGAATGACATTGATGGCATGTCTAGTCAGAAAAGTACCAGAATACATCCAGCTCAGTGGCTCTGAGGAACCAAACAGTTTCTGTAGCACAGTGCCTGGCAAAGAGGAAGTGCTGATGAGGTTTGCTAAGTCTCATTGCTACCTTGTGTTCAGCACAGTGGATACAGGACCCCAAACAAGTGTCCACAAGCAGCAGGGCAATCAAGGTAGTGATGATGGCAGCCCTTTGTAGCCATTGCTTCCCCAGGACCAGCTTGCACATGGAGACCACAGGAGAACCCAGCATTGTGTAAGGGTGCCCCATGGACAGAGATGTACTTCTGAGGTACAAGTAGATTCTGCAGAAGAAAATCACTTCCCGAAGGGTCACCATACCTAGCAGAGAACAAATCCTCTGAGCTGTCTCCTAAAAGTAGCTCTTGTCAAATATAGTTACAGAATGTGGCATATAATGTATCCCCTGCCTTCCATCTTTGTAGACTCAAAATATATATTGAATATTAAAGACTATATAGAAACCTTGCTATAGGGGCCAATGAAACTTAGCTGTTTTAATGTTTTCCAAACTTGCTCAACTGGCTGGCGGGTCCCCCTTACTTCCCTCCCCAACATTTGTGTCATATTTCAGCCTGCTGTGCAGCCCCCAAAGACCTGGAGGGAAGGAACTTGGGCTGGTGTCACCCTATGGGAGAGGAGTCCCCAAGTGAGGAGGACCCCGGCTCCCTAGAAGGAGGTCAGTCAGAGAACTCTTCTTTTATCTGAGTGGGGCCATTGGATTTCCATAGTGGCTACCACAGCTACAGAGGCTGGGCATCATCCTGGCCTTGAACGGGATTTCAGAGAACTGCATGGCGCACCTCATGGATACCTTCCTGAGAATTCTTCTGTGACCCTCTCATCTCACACTGTAGGAAATGGGTGCTGAATTTCCTGCATGATGGCACTTGCCACATCATATAGCAAAGGCTCCAGGGAGGAGAATGTGCTCTGGAGTCTAAGCATGTGCAGTGCTCATGGAGTGGTCCTGCTCCCCTGGCCTGCAGAGCCCCTAGGGCTTGGAATCTCTGCTCAGGTTAGCCCTGCCTGGTTAAGCCCTGGACAGAGTCAAAAAGCCCCCATGTCCTTTGTCACTAGGCCATTGCAGCCTGACCTCCTCTTACCTTTACTTTGATTTCCTCATCTGTTTTTATTTTATGTATTATGTTAAACTCTGTCTATCATTGGAAGCTCCTTTAAGGCAGTTTTAGAACATGGAAGACTATGAATACATACACAATTAAATCTGGGGCACTCAGTGAGGTGGCCCTTCTCCAACAAAATTGCAAACATGCCTGTCTGTCTTCAACAAGAAATGCAAATGCATGACATGGATTTTTGGTTATAAATGATCCCAGATGACTTCCTGCACTGCTTGGATGCATGGGGTGGCTGTCCAGTTTGCTTCCACTCATGGTCAAGTGGACACAAGCACTCAGCAATGTGTGAAGTTGCTATACCTCCAAGGTGAGCAGCAGATAGATTCAGAACACATTGTCCAGGGCTGCACATAACCTGCTATTTCCAAACTGTAAGAGAGAATAACAGAATCTGTTTTTAAGTTCTTCCCTTATTTTAGTGGATCCAAAGACCCTTGTTTGACCTGGACTTATGCATGGGGCCACCAACCCAGCCCCTCGGATGGGCTTCATGTGTGGCACTGCACTTTGTATAAACAAATGTGAGGATTCTGCTTCAAATGGGAGGGTTCTGGAAATCTTCAGGAGTATGCATGAAATCACCATAGTCTAAAAGCCAGAATCACACGTCCTTGTTCAGTGTGTGCTCTGGGACCTTTGGAGACTTTCTCAGGGGTGTTGGAGTACATGTGCTGAAGTTCAGAGGGCTGTCACTACTCTTGGCATCCCCATAGTACTAAAGTCACAAGGTGGAGGCACAAGTGGACATACAGACCAGCCACCGCAAATGAGTGGGCTGTAGGCTGTGCAGGGCAACTTTTCTGCTTAATGGTTTACCTGAGGTACTTGAGTTAGAAGGTAGGGATGTGACCAGTACTATTGGTCTGAAGGGGCTAAGAATTTGGTAAGTATGGGACTTTGAATTTGAGTGAATAGCAAGCCATCCCTGGTGATATGAAAAGGGGACATGTGTGAATCGAGGACATCCCTGAGAATCACAGCGCTGTGTGCATGGATGTGGTCTCTTGATACCTGCCTTGTGCATGGATGGTTTCATCTTCAGCAGAAGGAGAACCAGCCAGATCAGACTCAGAGCTTCTCACCACTCTGTCCACCTCTCTTTTTTTCCAAGAGTTGACCCAGAAAGCTCTGCTCTTGTTGCAAAAAAGTTCAAGGTAAAAACTTTCACCATGCAATCCTTTAGCTCCATTGAGCATTCCCATCCACATGCATCCCACCCCAGCTTCCCTCCATTTATTGTCGTGTGTGTGAACATCTTCCCCCAGACTGAATGCTCACCCTGTTAAATTTTCTTTGAGTGAGGTTGAATCACGTTGACTCACAAGTTATTTGGGGACCGAAATGTTGCACTGTGTGGTTTTAAGAAAGACCACATTTAATAACAAGAGATTTGTGTTGCTCGTCAAGGATTTACTATCTTCAGGGTATCACCCTGGCTGGGGCAGGGGTGGTTGGAACAGAAAAAGGAATAGAGAAAGAAAGGTAGGAACCCTGGGAACCTCACATGTCCGGGGAATGCAGTGAAGGTCTAATGACACCTGCCCAGTTGAATGATGGCAATATCCAGGGCAGTGAGGCTCTGAGCATCTTTTGTTCACGTTTCATGGTAATTATTTCTTCTTGGAGAGTGGGTGGCATCATGAACTCTCCTAAATTGGCAGGAATTTGCTGTGAATGCTTTATGTTCATGAAGACATAATGAATGCAGGCTTAACCAAGTTACTGCAACTTACTCACTTTGGAAACACCAGGGAGGTAATTCTGAAGTGCCTGTCTTTGGGGACCTGCCACATAAAGCATGCTAAGGTGTACACTTTTACCCCTGGCCCATGCTATGGAAAATGAAGCTGATTTTGCTCTTGGGCTTCCTGAGATCTGAGAGGGAATCTTATCAGTAGATCTGATTTTTACAAATCAACTATTTGATCACTATATTTCACAATTTCTTTGTCACTACAAGATAAACAGTTCTCATGTTGATTTCAGTTAGATATGCCAGGGAAAGGAGCGAATCTATTTTTATAGTTTCTTTGTGGCTGATCGAGTCTCAGAATGAGGAAGGAAGAACGCCAGTATGAATCGCCTCTCTCCGCCTCCGTGCATTTGGATAGTGCAGAATGGCTGACTTAGAGTCTGAGTCTTCCAAGCTCATTCTAATTGTACTTGTTCTAAATGTGCTTTGAACTCAAGCTTCTTACAGCCCCCCAGAAGGGGTGAGGTTGGCAGGCTGGGGGAAGCTAGTGTTTTCACAGTTTATTATTCTTTTTAAAAAATCTGCGTGTATGCATCCTGCCTTTGGAACAAAACTCACTTCTACATTGTTACTTCAGTCTTAACACCAGCTAGAAAAATTTCAACCCTTGAGTCTCCTTTATGGGCATTTGCATGTAGGAATGTGCCCAGCACAGGAGTGTGGGGCAGGTCTATAGGGGACCAGGGGAGGAGCCCAGAGTCACAAGGCATTGGGACAAGCATCCATGGCAGACAAGAGAAAATTATTTTGGAGACCTGGAATTGGGTCCCTGGGGGCCAGGGTGAGTCTCGGAGTCTTCTCAGAGGAGGGAGCACCTAAACTGGGAATTTCTCCCCCAACCACATGGTATACTAGTGGAACAGGGCAGGAGGATGGCTTGGACTTGGGCTGGGCTCTCCAGCAAGACCCTCAGGGTATCTGGAACTGGAATGTGGGTAGGGTCACTCCTGGAAAGCCCTTCTGTGGCACTGCCTGTCCACCCTGGGTAGCAATTCTAATGTGCATCCAGGAGTAGGGGCCTGAGCCAGCTCCATGAAGGACCACAGGGCCAGTCTGCATCTGCGGCAGTTTGGCCTGAGCCTTGCTGAAGTTAAGATACCAGAAAAGCCCTGGGGGAGAAGGACACAGGCCCTGCCTCCTCCAGGCCTCATCCTGTTCTGCTCCCATATGCAGTACCTCAACTTTAATGCATGCAACTAGATTCATTTTTGTTTGTGAGGTTAAGCAAGATATCACTGTGGAAACATCTGGTACAGCTGTGGCAGAGGGTAGGGACCCACAAGGTATGTATGTGAGTTTTAATTTGCATCCCTCCTCCCTGCCCCCACTAGACCCTGAGCTGTGGGGTGAGGTTATTAGGGAGGCTATCTAGAGAGCTCCAGCAGGAATAGGTACAAAAAGCAGGGAGAGTAGTCACCAGGCCCTTCTGACAGGGCCTGCTGTAAGTTCCATCCTGGGGGGGTCCTTTTTAGGGAGCCAGAATCTGGGCTATCTGCCCATTGCTCTTTTCCCTCATGTAATGGACAATCCCAGTTGTTCAGTGCTACCCTGAACTGTCTGAGAAAGCTGGAGAAGCCACCATCAGAATGGCAGAGGCCCCACTTGAAGGAGCATGGCCATATTATTGAAGGGACTGTCCAGTGTCTCAGAGTGACTAGGGCTGCCAGGTGACAACACTGGCTGAAGCCACACAGTGCCAAAGTACTGGGCTCCCCATGTCTATCTCTCTGAATCGGTTTCTGGGTTGAGGCTCCTCTGACAGTTGTCTTGGTCCAGTCACTGGACAGCTAGCTCCTGCCTTTTCTGAGCAGGGCCTAGTGATGTTGGGTCACCAACTTCCTGATCTGGTGGGTGAGGTCAGGGATCCTGGGTACCAGCCCACACCTACCACATAGAGAAACAGGTGCTCCATCAACATGATCTAGCTCTCTAGGGTTGGCGTCCTTGTCCAAGGAATAGGAATGGAATCCTCACCCCACCTGCAGGCTTACTGAGAGATTTAGAAATGATACCTGCCAAGTGCTGGGGCTGCACCTGGCACATAGTAGGTGTTCAGCAATCCAGATAGGTTTATCATCATACATCTTAGTTTGCTATTCACCCTTCATAGAGTAATATCCATTGCTGACTGACAGAATTGTCATCATCTGAACCAACTTTATCCAGGATATTTTGTCTAACTGAAGAGAAGGATTGTTTTGATGTAACAAACTAAAGTTATTGAAAAATATTTGGGGATGGAGCATTCATTTTCACCTGCACCAGTATTACTTAGTGTGTCATTCTATGTCCCTCATGTGCTGATTACTAATAATGACAGTGAAATGAACAAGTGTGGAAGATGTGCCATGGTCCAGACACTGCACTGAGTACATCACCCATTCATTCAACAAATACTTCCTGAGCACATACTACATACGGCCAGTCACTGTTTAGATATTGAGCATAGAGTACAGAATAGGAATTTACCTTCTATTATGGGGAAAGAGAGAGAAAGAAAAATAAACATACAAGCATCTCCCTAAGTGGGATATTCAGGCAAATCATAGGAACTTGGCATTTTTGGAGATGAAAATGATCAAATGCCAGCAAATTTACATCATTCTACCTAGTAATTTCAGACAGTGATGAGGGATCATGTGGTCTTTTCTTAGTAACCCCAGTGCATCTTGGGGGTGAGGGGTCAGAGATCAAATTGTCCACATATCTAGGAGGGCACAGAGTTGAGTTTGAACCCAAGCAGTGTGAATCCAGAGTCCATGGCCACGAGAAGCCCAATAGAATATATTGCCCATGAGTAAGACATGATTCCTGGCCAACTCCACAAGGACCCCAGGCAGGTGGACACCATTTGGAGAAGGGAAATCAACTGTAAGTTACAAAACCATTGAAGGGCACTTCCTGACCGTGGGGGAATGACAATCTTATGCTAGGTGCGGTGAAGGCAACTAAAGGCACAGCCTGTGTGGGGCATCTGCCATTGGTAGCGTGAAGGGGGCAGGTCCACAGATAGAGAGGCTCAGCTCTAAGGGCAGTGTGGCCTCTGCAGATCTGCCCTGCCCCTTCCTTCTGGCTTCGTTCATCCCAAGAATGGCAGACACCCTCTTCCTGTGATCCAGCAACTCTGAGAGGAGGAAATGTAGCAAAACAAAAGTCTTCTTAATCAAGCACTTGTGGTGAATAGTCAACAGAAAGAATGAGGCTCTAACTACCATAGATAGCTAGGGATGGGGACACATGGATAGGTGGGGAGGGGTTGGGAAGACCATCTTCCTTTTCTCACCCAAAGATCTGAGTAAAGCAGCTTGACTTCCTGTCCTCTCCCACTAACTGGGAAACACAGACACCCTTCTTCCATTCTGTTCCTACCATGCAATTGCTGATTAACACACTGAGCCTGGTAGCCAGCTCTTCATTATTTTCTGGACAGCCAGCATGGAGCTCAGGTGCAAGCTGTGAAGCTGCCTCTAGCGGTGAGGACGGGTATTACCAAGGGCAGGGAAAACTTGAAAAGCTCCTTGTGGCTGTCCTGTGATTGATGGGTGGGCGTGTGTGTGTGCATGGCAGACCCCTGGGTCTGGCATGAGTGAGGGCAGCCAGGTAAGCATAAGCTTGTAGGATGTCTGTCAAGGAAGAGCAAGTGGCAAGAACAGTTCAGATGTTACTGGGATTCAGAGAAAAGGGGATAAGATGGGCAGAGGCAGGAATTAGACATAGAACGTCTGAGTGTTTCAAAGCGCCTTTAGGATTTTGCAGAGCTTTACATGCAATGTCTTGGCACTTATTTAATTGTCTATTTATTGACTTCCTTGGCAGTTTATGAAGCTGGCCCCACCTCCTGGTGGAACACTCTAGTTGGTGGAACATTCCAGTTCAAGGCTGGGGAAATGACATCCTTTCATGGAGGTTCTGCTTCAGAAATGTGTTAGGCTTTGCCTCACTATGACAAAATACCTGAGATAATTATAAAGAGAAAATGTTTATATTGGCTCACAATTTTGGAGGTTTTAATCCAAGATTGGTTTGCTCCTTTCTTTGGGCTTGTAGCAAGGCAGCATATTATGGCAGAAGAATAGTGCAAAACCACTTGTATCATGAGCCAGGGAGCAAAAGAGGAAGAAGGTCTCACAGCCCAAATGACCTAAGGACCTCCCACAAGTCCCCTCCTCCTAAATATCCTCAGCACTACCCAATAGCACCAAACTGAGGACCAAACACATGGGCCTTTGGGGGATACTGTAGATCTAAATTGTAGCAGTGGTGCTGAGGTAAGGCCTGGGAGACCTCCGGCAGGATCCTGATCCATGATGATGACAATAAGGATCAAAGGATGTCCATCTTTTCCCTGCCACATGGTGCCAGAAGGAAAGACTTTGGTCTCCCCTGGAGTGTGAACCTCTAGGACCCCAGCAGGGTGGTTAGAGCAGGGTCACAGGGATGGTCTGTGTTCTGCAGGCTCTCTGATTGGGACTTGGTTCCCAAAGACTTGGTGCTCATGCACAGATCATCTCATTTTTAAAGCAGTAGCTGTCAAACTGGAGCTTACATCCAAATCACCTGGAGCACTTGTTACAACACAGATCCCACCGCTGCCTTTCTGATTTAGTAGGTCTGAGGTGGGGCATGAAAACTCGATTTCTAACAAGTTTTCAGGGGACAGGTTACTGCCTGTCCAGGTACCCCACTTTGAGAACCATTGTTCTAATGTTCTATTTTTAACTTTGAAACCATTTGCACCTGCCATCTATGAAGCCACAGCTTTGAAAAGAAGTCCTTTTATTTTTATTTCAACTGATCCCACTCATCCAGAAATTTTAAAAATGGAGAACATAGATGTCTTGGTGGCTGAGAATGGTTTAAATAGATTCCACACAGTGAATCGTGGCAGTCATTCCCATAGTCTCTGTAAGGACCATCTGTAAGGACCATCTGGCAGGGTGTGTATTTATGATCCTCATGCCAGAAGCACGTTTGTGTCACAGTGTACCTCTCTGACTGCTCCTTTTCTGTCTCTGAGCTCACTTATACCCCAAATAGATCATTCCATAAGGATCCCTTTGCTGTGTCAGAGGCAGCCTCATGGTGCAGGTTTGGAGTCAGACTTTTGTCTGGGATCTGGCGCTTTCCAGCTGGGTGACTTTGTGCACAGGACTTCTCTGTGTCTCTTCCCTATCTCTGCAATG
The DNA here is from genome assembly GCF_047511655.1 of Castor canadensis. Lineage (NCBI taxonomy): Eukaryota > Metazoa > Chordata > Mammalia > Rodentia > Castoridae > Castor > Castor canadensis. The sequence continues at coordinate 105,975,033 of NC_133398.1, forward strand.
CAAATCACAATGGTGTATTTTTCATTACAGTTTTGAGAATTTATTGAGCTAACACCTGAAAAGCACTTACCTTCCTGTCTAGGACCAGGAGGGTCTCAAACATGTTAGCTAAGATTTGTATTTTCATTTTCTTTCTATTTTCACCCTGTTGGTAATCTCATTGCATCAAGGACACTTGTGGGTGAGAAGTTGCCAGTCAGTATCTCCATCTGTGAACTTCCTCAAGTCCTGGCCTGCATTTACAGTGGTCTGCTGGACGCTTGCCTTTCTGGGATGGTCAGTCTGGTTACGAGGCATAATCCTGTCACTGTGGGGCCTCTTCTGTTTATTTTCTCCCTTCTCATTTCATCTCTGGAGTGGGTCCACTCACCTCCTCTGAATCTTCATCGTAGCCACAATCCACACACTTTCCAAGATTCCAAACCTAGGAGTCTGTTCATCTCATCTCTCCCCTGGGTCAGTTACCAGTGCTCCTTGGTGCCCCCCTGGGAAGCCTCCTTGTGGCTTTTGATCTTTCTCACCTTTAGTTTCCTTTGTTTCTGCTACTAGGCTAGTGTGCCTGAAACATGGTACTCCCTGTTGAACTTCCCTATTTACCCACTACCTGTAGAATGCAAGAAATGTTCTTAGCGCTCAGTGCTCTGCTTGACCTGCCTATAATTTCCTTCCAAACTTGTTTCTTTTGCAAACTACCCCCCCGCAACTGAATGCCCCCAACTGAACACCTGCTCCCATTCTCCTGGTCCTCTGCCCATTCTCTCAAGCTTGAACATTTGCCACAAATATACTTGTTCTATGAACTACAAGACCACGTAGTCTGATTTTATCTAGAGACTTTTACCTTACTGCTTATTATTTGGGGTTTTTAAAGACACAGACCCATTTGTCATCTATCCTAAAATATCAGCTGCTGTAAACCAGCTCATTAATTTATCTTATTAGCATATAGAAGTCGTACAAGTGATACATTGTGATATTTACATATGTGCTTAAAATATATCTTAGTTAGATTTATCCTCTTCATCGTTCTCCCTTCTTTCCCTCCTCCTCTTCTTAGAACAATTTCAACAGGTGTCATTATTTTATTTTCATATATGAATACAAAATACACCCACCACATTCACCCTTATGCCCTCTCCCCACCCTCTGGCACCCACTTCTGGAAGGACTCCTGTCCTTCATTTATTTTAAAGTGTATATTGATAGTCCAGGGTGTACAGATATGCACATGTCATGCTTTAATCATTTTAACTACCCATCACTCATAAATAGATGGGAATGTTCCAATACTTCACATTATCTGACATTCTCTTTTCCTCTCCCACCTCCCCTAATAGTCCCCTTTCATTATTTTATAACTACTAAAAAAATGCTGCCTACTAAAATATGACACAATGCTTTCATCTCACTCAGAATCAATTTATATATATTGAAAAAGCTATTTTGGATTGTTCTAGACACGGATTTATGTCATTATAACACTAGGCCATCTGTTAAGAAGAAAATATAAGCATTATAAAAAGGTGTTCTTAAAAACTTCTTTAAATCCAGAGTCCAGAATATACTGAATCATTTCTTGACTCAGAATCCTTGCTAACTAGGTTTTCCTGTCTGTTTTGTTGTCTTTTAGTCCATTTCAAGAGCGTTAGAAATCAATGAAATTGTACTAGAATAAGAATAGAGAAAATATTTGAAACCAAAGATTAAAAAACCTCTAAAGTCCATAAACTGCTTGTTAGGTACATTAAAAAAAGATAAATGTCCAATGTCAGGAGTGAAGGAGGGGTGTCACCCTACAGGACCACAGAGCTACAGCACTGAGAGAGTTAAGGGACAGCTGGATGCCAATGGGTTTGATAGCTTAGATAGTACGGACCAGTTCCTGGAAAGCCGTGACTTCCAAAGTTTACTAAAGAAAACACAGATAATCTGAATAAATAAATCATACCAAAACAAAACCTTCCTATGGAGAAAAGTCTACAACCAGAAGGTTCCAACCTTTATGAAAGAAATAGTACCAATTCTTTATGATCTATTCCAAAATAGATCATCAGCTAGGCGCCAGTGGCTCACCCCTATAATCCTAGCTGCTCAAGAGACAGAGATCAGGAGGATCCTGGTTCGAAGCCAGACCAGGCAAATAGTTTGTGAGACCCTATCTCAAAAAAAACCCTCCACAAAAAAGAGCTGGTGGGGTGAGTGGCTCAAGGTGTAGGCCCTTAGTTCAAACCCCAACACTGAAAAAAAGTGGGGAGGGATACTTTTTGGTTCATTTTGTGAGGACAATACTGTCTTGATACCAAAACCACACAGAGGCATTACAAGGGGGGACCTCTGGAACACAGACATGATACTGTAACTAACAATATATTTACAAATTGGATACAGCTATACATCAAAAAATAAAAATGTACCACATACCGAGGTGTTTTCCAAAGAATGTAAGATTGGTTCAACATTTTTACAAAATCAATGTAATTCTCCGTATAGACAGACTAAAAAAGAAAAATTACATAAAAATCTCAACAGATACAGAAATATCTTTGACAAAACTCAACAGAAATACTGATAAAAGCTGTCAAAACACTAGGAACAGAAGAAGACTTCAATGTGATAACAGCACATCCACAAAACCTACAGCCAACATCATAAGGAATGGTGAAAACAGTACTTTCCCTCTGAAGATCTGGAATAAGGCAAAGATGTCCACTTTCACCACTCTTATTTAACGTTATGCTGGAGAACCCAGTCAGTGAAGTAAGGCAATAAAAAAATGTAAGTCATGCAAATTGGACAAGAAAAAATAAAGCCATCCTCATTTGCAGGTGATTTGATCATTTACATAGAAATCCTGAAAAAAGTACATGGAAGCTACTGGAGCTAATAGTGACTTTAGCAGCATTACAGTGCTGCTATAAAGGAACATACAATAGCAAAAAAAAAAAAATCCACAAAACACTTCAGGCTAAACTTAACAAAATATGTGTGAATTTATATGCTAAATACGACCAAACTTTGATGAGAGAAATAAAAGACTCAGCATTATTAAAATGTCAGATCTTTCCAGATTGATCTACACATTTAACACAATTTTAATTAAAGACCCAGAAGGCTTTTTGTAGAAATTGAGAAGCTGATTCCTACATGGATACAGAATAATCAAGGATCTAGAATAGCCAAAATAATTTTGAAAAAGCAAATATAAGGAGAACTCACACTGTAAAGTTACAGTAGTCAATAAAGTATAAATCAGTGTCAGGGCATACATACAGATGAGTAGGACAGAAGAGGCCCACACATGACGGTCCATTTATTTTTGATAGAGTGCCAAGATAATTCAACCAGGAACTGATAGTCTTCAACAAATGCTGCTGAGACAATGGGATGTCTATATGTAAAACCAAGAATAACAATAAACAAGAAAAACCTTCCATATCTCATATCATATACAAAAGTGAATTTGAACTGGCTGATAGACCTAAATGCAAATGCTGAAACTATATAACCTCTGGAATAAAACATAGGGCAATGTCTTTGTAACCTTGCATCAGGCAAATACCTATGAACTTAGAAAAGACACAGGAAATCTAAATCACAAAATTGGAGTGGACAGAGGATATCCACAAACCCAAACAGCGTCTTTTGATCCCAAGAAGCACCCTGTTCACATTTTGATATATCTCTGAAATCTGGATATTTCTCAGATTCATTGACATCTTCATATCTCTTTCTGCCATGCCTGCAGCAATCCTGATTCCCATTATTCCTGAGCCTGTGTTCACTTGGTGGTTTTTCACAAAGGTGTGATTAATTACATCATGGACTTTAGCAATTAGGCTGCTAACCATTAAGGGAACAAGAGTCCTTCCGGTTGGCCAGAGTACCCTGGTCTCCTTGGCCAAGCATTAAAGCTTATAGAATGACCTCCAGTGACTTGGAATAAAATACTGGAAACAGTCACAGAGCCTTCTTTTGAAAAGCTGCTGTATCGCCTAGATTTTTTTTTTTCCCTTTGGGGCAGGTGCTCTCCTGCTGAACTACAGCCTCAACCCTCACCTTAGAGGATGCTGCTGCATAGAAAAGCACAGACATGAACAACTCCGAATTCAAAAAGGAGTCAGAAATGTTGACTCAGAATGTGAAGAGATTGGAGGAATACTTTATTTATTTCACTTATTTGTTTTTATGTATGCAGAAGAGTGATATGTAATAAAAATCTGTGCATCCATAAATCTAGAAGCACTTTCTAAAGTGTAAAAGAAGCATTGTGAGTGATAGGAAGTATTGTGTCCTATGTTTAACACTGCATTTTTCTTTAGTATGGAACACAAAATATCCATTTTATAATCACTTGTATCTTTGATTTGATTAAATCAGCATTTCCTTTATTTTTCCAATGCATTTACAAACTTTTTATATGACTGTATGCTAGTTTTCTACTAGCATATGAATAGGACAAATGAATCCTGTGTGCGATAATAAAATTTCTAAATTTTTTTCTGAGCCATTTGAGAGTAAGTTGTGATATTGCTAAGGTGTAATCCTAACTAGTTAAGTGTATACTTCCTGAGAACAATGGTATTTTCTTACACATCCTCAATTCAATCAGAAATTTTAACACTGAGTGAACACTGTTACCTAAATCTAAATCCATAGTCTACATCCAAATTCTATCAGTTGTCATAAAAATGCCCTTTGTAACATTTTTTGTGGTTCTGGGGATTGAATCCAGGGTCTTGTGCCTGCTAGGCAGATGCTCCACCACTGAGTTACATCCCCAGCTCAAACTAGTGTCCGTCTCAGGGGTATGCGTGTCCGTCTTAGGCAGTATATGATGTCACTTTGGCCCAATAGTGATGATACCTACTTTGATGATTTAGTTAAGATGCTGTATTTTTCATGTGCATTTCTGATATATATATTTCTATATATATATAGTGTTCATACTATATACAAAAGGTTGGATTCATCTCTTCTTCCTTAGCATCAAAATCATTTTCTCATTAAATGCTCTTAATATTGTCTGTTATTGAAGAAAAACCAAGTTGTGTGTCTAAATGCAACGGGGATGGAGCCCATTGACCTTGTAAATGTGGGGTTTGCGTTTCCTCCATAGGCTCTGTCACTATGGTGACAGGTAGTTCCCACAAATACCTTCCGGGGAGTCATCATGGAGCGCCTAGTAGGTATTCGGTCAACACTTGCTGAAATCTTAAGGTTTTAGGAGTTCAGGGAGATAACCAAAAATGAAGCAGCAGAGAAAGCAAACTTATTAAGAGCACCAGCTCACGGGACGTGATTGACAAGACCAACTGCCTGGGGAGAAAATTATATTAAATCATTTTCCCTTCCTTTCTGCCCCGAGGGCCTTTTTAATGAAAATGAGTGCACTGTGGAAGTCACTTATTTTAGAAAACATAGCTTCCTTTGTTTGGCATAATATTTTGGAATAATGTCCTTTCTCTCCTGCTTTCATAGACTACTAACCTTGAAAAATGAGACTCATTGGGTAACTTAAAGATTAAGAGCTTGTAACTTCTTTTGAAGTAAAGTTTGTGAGCACTGAAAATTAAATCTAATTAGCCAATTGAAATTTCCTATAATTTAGATAATGCATCTCAGTACTTAAGATACCAGCTAAGAGAGCTACATATTGTTGGAGGAGTGTGAGTCTGCCTCCCCTTCCAGGGCTTGTGTTCTTTTAAAATCATTTTATTTATTTATTTATTTTTTATCAAACACAGGGCCTTGCATAGTAGTCAAGCATTCCATCACTGAGATACAGAATGAGCCCTGGGTCCCTACACTGTCTGCTGCTACCCAGAGGTAGCTGGTAGCCTTATGGTGCTCTCTACATTGCCCCCTCTGGTGGAATTTCTAACACAGGTATCCCATAGGAGCCTGCCTCAGTGGGACACCTTCCTCTCCCCCTGAGTAGGGCAAGTTCACATATCCACAGGACAGCTTCAGGGCTGCTCCAGAAGACCAGTGACCTCAGCCAACTTTGTTTGCCTGGGAAGCTGGGGCCCCTGACATTTTGGGCAGGGCCTTTATGGGGGAAAGCAACAGGCATGTCCTTGGGTTCCTTAGTTTTGGGTGTGGGCCTTTGAGACAGACTACCCTGTGTGTTTTAGGGAGTTCAGTAGCCTCCCAACCTCCATCCACAGATGCCAGTAGCACACACCAACCCCCATGGTTTGTGACAACCCAAACCGTCCTCAGACCTTTCTAAATGTCCCCTGGGGGTTAAAAATACTGCTCCACACAACCCACATGTCTTAAAAATAAATTTTTATTTTGTTATAAAAGAAACACATACATATTCACTAGACAAATTTTAGAAAGCATAAGTATAAAAATGGGGGCGGAATTCTCCCTTAATTTTCTGCATATTTGCAATCACACTTCCTACAAAATTTTGTACCCTCTTTTTTCTTCTTAAGTGAAATATTAAGCAATCACCTTCATGTATGAATTCAAACTTGTGTTTTGTGCATACATTAGCACTGGCATTCCCTCTGATCTGTTCAGTTAGTGTTAATGGAATCCACTTCTGGGCCTTGCAAATTTGGTGAGAGCCCCAGAAGGCCAGACCTCACTTGGGGGCACATCAGACAGAGCTACCTTACAGTCTCTGGGCTCTGGAACAGCAGGGTCCCAAGCAGGAAAAGATTTCCCAGTTTTCAGGAATCTTGAATCATCTAATGCCTACTTATTAGCAGCAGCGTTTTTTATGTGTTTGGTTGAATTCTTGCTTCACTCCAATGTGAATGTCTTGTGTGTAGTAGAATAGAACTGGGCCCTCTGCATGTACCTATGTAAGTTCCTGTTATTTCTGACTTTCTGTCTGTGGTTTGTTCACACTGGAGGCAGGGCTTCCTGATGTGTGGCCAGATATGCATGGAACCTTTTAATAGTCATGGAGGATGATGGTCTGTGCTGAAGGAGGCTGTTAAGGCTGTCTCGTGAGAAGCAGCTTACCATTTAGGCCTCAAAGTGCCTTAGCTCAATTGTTCATAGCTTTAGGTGGGGATTCTGCCACTACTAGCATAAAAATGCACCGCAAAATCATGATGATTTTGACAGGAAGTGCTGAAGGTTTAATCATGCTCAGAATGAAGGAAGGGAGTAAATTCCGTATGAAATTCTGTCTGTGCAAGGCCCGTGGGCAGGGGACTCACCATGGCTGTACATCAGGCTGCAACAAAGGTCCTTGTGACCCTGCACAGCCCCGGACACCTGGCTTCAACAGGAACACTTTTACTTTTTATTTCTTTCTTCTCCTTTTCCTCCCTCCCTCCTCTTCCTTCCCCTTCTTTCTTCTCTCTCTCTCTCTCTCTCTCTCTCTCTCTCTCTCTCTCACACACACACATAACACACGTGCCTCGAACTCACAATCCTCTCGTCTCCCAAGTGCTGGGAATGTAGACATGTGTCACTACATCCTGTAGTTCTTGGAAATTTCATTTGGCATTTTCTAGAGTTCTTCTCAGGCTTTTCTAAAGGCTCCCTCTTGCCCCTTTTCTCCCTAATTTAACCAGTAGGGCTTCCCTTCTATGAAGTCCACACAAAAACACAAATGTGGACAGAGGACAGAGATGAGGAGCCAGCTGGACCCACAGCTCTACAGTGTCCCCAGTGGAACTTCCTGGAATGATGGACTGGCATTGTGGCTCCATCAGAAAAGGGAATTAGAACAGCATCCCAAGGTTGATGGTAAATACTGCCAGGCAGTACACCTCCTACAGGAAGTTTGGGACCAGTGATTGACACTGGGTATGGACAGTGAAGAATAAACCAGGGTCTTCTCTCTTGCCTTGCAGGTGCTCACTGCCCACCAAGGGTCTCGTTGCCTCCACTGGGCCTCTGCATGGTCCAACCCCAGGATTTGTGGACTCCAGGTGCACTCTGACTTTTCTTATACTTTTTGTCCTCACACTCCAGCTGTGACCTTGTCTCTGTACCCTTCTGGGTCTCTGCCCTCTGCAGGTCCCCTTCTCCCTCCATCCTTTCCCCCATGGATCTTACTGATCCATTCCTGGGTGTCCAATGGTGCCCATTCCATAGCCTTTCTACTGATTTCATTGTACCATTTCCATGATATTAAAGATTTTTTGTTGAAAAACAAGTAGATCCATTGTGTCCATGGTGCATTTATTTCTAATCTATTCTTTGATCTCATATTGTGCATTGCTTGTCTTCTAGAGCTAGTTTTTAATAGCAATCTGTAGTTGTCTTATGACTAATAAAATGCTGACCAAAGAGGACATATGTGGAGGAGCCATGTGGGACACCAAAAGGTCAAGTGAGTGATGTAGCAGCCCAGGACCTCCCTCTGCTCTCTGCCAGCTGGGCCCAGAAGGCAACTGGTTGGCTCCACAGCTGCCAGGAGAGTATCTGGGTTGCCTTGGCCATGTGGGCCTTCCCAATGTTGGGGCATCACACAGTTTCCTCTTTAGTTACTCAGTGCTGGAGTGCATGTTACCAGTTACCCCAGGATCCAGAGAACTATGACTTAGGGTCCTCTCGGTGAAGGGGGTTCTCTCATCGACAACCATTTGACCATCATGTGTGTGAATTTGTTGCTTTCTACTTGGTTGGGAAGTGGGAAAATTAGTTTTCATTTCTACCATAGACTTGCCAAAGATTTGTGTAGCACACGGCCAAGGATGTCTACAGCCACTCAGTTCATCCACATATGTCCCTGTGTGGGGGTGGGAGGCATGTGCACAGTAGAGCCAGTGGCAGAGAGGGACACAGGACCACTGGGCAGCTTCTTGCTATGCCTCCAGCAAATAAGAAGAAGAAGAAGGAAGAGGAGGAGGAGGAAGAGGAGGAGGAGGAGATGGAGAAACTATTCACACAAGGTTTTTTATTAATTTCTTGGGACTATATGTCTGAAATGAATCAGATTATGGTCCCAGTGAATATATGTGGTGCCTGGGGCCAGAATTAGCTTCCAGGACCTTACGGTTTATGTTTATTTTCTCTCCAGTCCTGAAAGATGACATGCCCAAGCAGCTTTGATTTGGATATTGGTGATGGTAACATTCATAGTTGATTAGTGTTTTCCTGGCATTACTAATGTTTAGAAGTTATATAGATTCATAGATTATGTGATTTTTACCCTCACAGAAGGCCCATAGACACACTTGATTGTTACTGAGGTCTGGGGGCTGAGGCAGGTACCCTCTTGCTTCAAATCTAGGAAAGTGGTGAAGGCACTAAGAGTCTTGCTGAGGAGGATACTCCCTTCTCTGATTATCGCCAGGGTGGATGTTGAGGCTTTGGGAAGCAGTCTTTACACTCAGGCCTGAAGGGATAAGTGCTGGGTCTTTCTTTGAAAACTTGGTGTGTGTCTTTGCGAGGTGGGTTTAGCATCGCTGTCTGTGGGTTGATGCCTGAGAAAAGCCTTGTCCGAGGCAAATTAAACAGAACAGATGGAAACCCGTGAGGTCCCATGGGGAACGATTACGTACAACATGTCTATATGGCTCAGGTCTGCAAATCAGGGCTGCATTCGAAATCCTCCTGTCATCTGACCTGTTTTAACAGCCTCGGACCTGTGTCCATGCATCTGCGGGATCTTGCAGGGAAAGGCTTCCTGGGCTCATGCACACTGTCTTTCAGTGCCTTAGAGAACACAGGACAATGGGAGCCAGCCAAGCCTACATGTCCCAACTGCCCTGCTTGCTAATGGACACCCCTAAATGATTTAGCTGCCATTTTACAGAGAGAGGTGAGCACAGGAGACTGAAGGAGAGACTAGATTCTTAGGTGTGTGTGGTTCAGGAAAAGGGAGTTTTGTTCTCTGGAGACCAGTCCCGAGCATAGCAGGATGCTGTCAGCACCCTGGACAGAGACCCCCCGGGGTAGTACAGCATAGCCTCCTTTCTGGCTCCTCAGTCTTCTTTGCGCCCACACTGCCTTTGAACTTTAGGCTTCCTGAGCATTACATCCCACCACAGAGCCCCCGTGCCTCAGCCTGGACCCTAGGAATCCCACGGTCTCTGACTCTGATCCATGCTTCCTCTCTAGGCTCTTACTATTCCCCACTGCATTTCTACCCACAGAACCTACGTGCCACCCAGTTGAACAGTTCCTTATCCCACAGTCATATCTTGTTTCAGTTCAGAATTGGTTCAAAACAGGTTTAGGATGGCTGCCCACACTCCCTAGGAAAGTTACCTCCCCCACCCCCACTATCAAGCACCTCCAGTCTGCGAAGGCCTCCATGGCAACACTCTAGCATCAGGACTACCCACTGTTCATCTCCATCTAGTGAGACGCACACACACCTTCCTGTGATGTTCCTGGGCTCCTTAGTCCTTGGTCCTCGTGCCTCTGATTCCCTCTCCCTTCAGGTCCTTTGCATTCATCGAGGCACCTCATTCACAGCTATGGTAACTTCCAGTTCCAGCCCTAATGGTTGGGACTTGGGTGGCACTAAGTACTGCTGACTTTGCTAAGGTGGTGTCTACCTCTTGTTGTCCTTATGTTCATATTTTACACATGGTAACTGTGACATCCATGGTCAGGCATTTTTATGTCAATTTTTCCTTTTCAACTATTTTTTCTGGTGCCCCTACTCCATTATAAGGCCTAGTGAACTAATGGTTCCTGATTCCAAGCCTTGCATGATCCACTGGTTTTATTGGAGGATCAGGAAAGAAACACTGATAAAATTGGCAGCTGTGAGGGGCTGACGGGTCTATTATATGCTAGATAATGGCAATAGAACACCATGGATCAGAAGAATTGGGGTCTCTGACATGAAGGAATTGAGTTTGTGGTAATGAAGCAGGCCGATTTTGTTTGGTTTGCAAATCACTAAAATGATAAGTTTTGCAAAGAGAAAGAGTTTGTGTGTGTGTGTGTGTGTGTGTGTGTGTGTGTGTGGTGTTGCTCAGTGATAAATCACTTGCCTAGCTGGTCCCTAGAGCCCCTCATAATTACTGTTCCCTGTTCCTACTTTCCCACCATCATTGTAGACTAGCTTGCCGCTCCTGCAGTCTTATACATACATGTAATCGTGTGGCATGCTCTAAGTTTGGCCTCTTGTACCCAGCATGATTCTTCCAGGACTCTCTCATGCTGTGTGTGTTGATTGACTTGTCTCCACTGCTGAACCCTACCCCATTCTCCATCATGGTTGGATTATCCACACCATGGCCTCTGGTTTCTGGTCCCTGCGACCCTGTTGTACTCATCCTTCAGCTCCACTTGAATTGGTGCTGTATGGTCTTGTATGACTCTGTTTCTCAGGATTATATGATTCTAAGTATTGCTAGAGGTGATTGTGAAGCATAATTTAGCCCTCTGTGGTTCAGCACTCCATGGTCCAGCTCTCTGTGGGTCACCCCAGGTCTGGGTAGCCCCACAGATGATGGCTGACCCACATCAGCAGAGCATGTGGCAAGAGCAGCTATGTTTGGGGAAAAACTGCCCTCCTGTTGCAATTGGTAGAGGCGCTGGTCCTAGGTGGGACCACCTGTGTGGACCCCTCTGAGGGCTTTCTTCTTAAGATTCAGGCCACGTTAGCCACAAAAGGCTGGAGCTACCACACTGTGAATGCCTAGAAGGGCAGGTTGTGTGAGGATGAAGATAGACACTGTAAACTTCACCCCATGGGTGAGATAAAAGTTATGTGAATGTGGTCTCTCCCTCTCAAAATATCATGCTTTCACCTTTTAACTTGCAGCTTTTCTTTGGTGTATCTGAATAGCCAGCATCACTACTCTTGAGCTTTGGGGCCATTATTAAGTAAAATAAGTGTTCCTTGAACATAAGCACTGTGATATACTGTGACAGTCAGTTTGATAATGGGAGGGCTAAGTGACTAACGAGTGGGCAGCATATACAGTGTGGATACACTGAATAAAGAGATGACTCAGACCTTGGGTGGAATGGAGAGAATGGCAGAGATTTCATCACACTGCTCAGAATGGTACATAATTTAAAACTTAAGAATTACTTCTGAAATTTTCTATTTAATATTTTGGGACTGCACTTGACCTTAGCTAACTGAAACCATGGAAATCAAAACCATGGATGAGGGGACTACTGTACTCCAGGGTGAGAGGAGCTTCAAAGAATCTTGGAAGGAATTGGCTACAAACTTCAGCTCTAGACAAAGGGCTCAAGGCTAGAGCTGTGTATGTTATCACCTAACTCTTGACCTCTATGTCCACCCCACTTACCTCCCCCCAATGTGTAAGGAGTCAGGAGCTGCAGCTGGAAGGCAAGGAGGTGTCCTTCATCTCTGGCCACCTGGAGGTTTCCAGTTATAAGCAGGCTTTGGGAAGGGAGCGCTTTCACTTTAAATGGAATTGGGAGTTTTCACAATTCTCTTAGGGCTAGCTGAGTTTGTTACTGAAACTAGGAAAATGAGGGACTCAAAACAAATAAAGATGTTTTCTTGTCTGCAAGTGCATTCATTAAGTACAGGGCGTGCCTGGGGCTTCCCCTGGGCTAGGAAGGACCTGGGACCACTGTGCACATGGACACAGAAAGGGTCAGGGAATTAGATAGTTCTTACTGTATCTGCACCTGCTCACTCTGCACTCTGCATTTGCTCAAGGTGCAAGGCCTACAGGACAGAGAGGAGCAGGGCAGGGATGTCCTGGGCTTGGAGTATGCAAGAAACTCACATGGGAGGTGCATCAAGGGGTCATAGGACTGGAGGACAGGATCAACTGAGGATAGAAATTCCTCACTTATTTTCTAATGTGGAGAGTGCTGGTGAGTTTGCAAGAGGAACTTGTGGGAACAAATGCCCAATTAGAGGTTAAAAAGGTATTGAGAGTAATAACATTCTTGTTTCTCAGTCAGGGGGCTGTAGCCATGTTGGTGGCCCCAACCACGTTCAATAGCTGTTCCATGGAGTTCTCTGGCTTGTCTCTGACCTTATCTGGAGTGAGCATTCTTCTAGACCAAAGACCTTGTGCATCTTCCGTTTTGTTGAGGATATGACCAAATTGCCTCTTGTGCTCACCAATGTGGAAGTGCCCTTGTTCATATGAACTACTATCAAGTGTCAGTCTTTGGCTTCAGTATGCAGACTTTAATTTGTACTCCAATTAAGAGCAAAGTTGGGAATCTTTTCATATTTCCAAGAGGTATTTGTATTTCCTTTCCCCTAAACCCTTTGTGCCTAGCTGCTGCTTAGTTTTCCACTGGGCTTATTTTCCTTATTGACTTATATCAAGATGATCATCTGTTTGTGCAATGTTGCTATGTTTTTCTTATGCCTAAAAATTTTATGCCATTGATTGTGTCAATATTTTCATTTATGGTTTCTGGGTTTTTGCATCATCATTCAACTCAAAGACAATTTTAAAAACGATTCCCAATTTCCTTTTAATACTTTTATGGTTTCATTACAAACAAATTCAATCTGCCATCCTCCTAGAATTTATTTGCATTTCAGGCATGAGACAAGGGCTCAACTTAATTTTTTCCTGGATGGTGCCCAATCCCTCAAACATCATTTAGGTAATTCTTATTCCATGTATCAGATGGACCACTCCTGGTGTGAATTCAGTCCTCCTCCTGCTAGTCTATAAACCCAGCTGTTCTATTTTTTATTGCTTGGCTCTATAAAAGAGCATGTGTGTGTATGTGCACATCCATGTGTGCATGTTTGGGGGAATAGGCAGAAATATAGGTGGTGCTATGTGATTTCAAAGGATCCAGTTCTAAAATTCTATATTCCAAAGAAAAATCTATATTAGCTGTGGAAGGCACTGGCTTTTATGATGAGAATTTTAGGCTAAATTGGGGAAGATGGTGTGGTCATGAGATGAAGGCAGTGTTTGTGGCAGGGCTGGCCATGGTCACTTTCAGATGACCATAGAGGTTGCCAAGTATCCCATTTTCATATTAGCAGAGCTCTGAGGTCAGCATTTGGCTTACTGAAAGGGGTTGTACTGAGCAGAATGTTAAGAAGCAGTCTCTATTATTAAAAACAGGGCAAAATTGGTACCTGGGACTCAAACAGGGATTAAACAGAATTACACAAGGCTAAACAATTATTTCTAAATGAACAAATTGTAACAGTACTGCTCACTAAGATGTGCTGAACTTAAACAGCAAGGAAGGAAATTGAGAATAGCTACATTTAAAATTAGACTTTGGAGTTAAAGTAATTTCAGGCATCTAAATATTGCAATTTTTTAATAGTTGTGTCATTTCTATTTCAAGCAGAAATAGATCCCATCAGCTGGGTTGAAGTGAGGACTCATGCACACAAATCATCACATGAGCATTAGAAACGAGTTTGTGTCAGTTATGAAGGCAGAACATTTTTTTTGAAAAGCAGCTTCATTTGAAAACCTCTGGGAATTCTAAGGGCTCACAGTGTATCCTTAGGACTTCTCTTGAGTACATGAGCTCTGAGAAATTTCTAGACCTTCTTACATTTGCATATTTTAAGAATAAAAGGTTGTCTGAATGTGCCCCGAGACTTTTGTGTGCTTCTTGGCAAAGACTTGCTGGGCAGAGTGGTCCATTATGGCGGTGCTGTGCCCACCCTTTGGAATACCCATGTGTCCTCCATCCCTCCCCTCTCCCCCCACAGCACACAGGTGCAGCATCGCCTACAGAAGTCCCATGCCTGTAGGTTAGACCTTTGATGGTGTGGGCCTTTTTGCAAAACTGCTAAGATTGATTTTACTTTTCCTCTTATACTCCATGTTGATGGATAGAAAAAGAATCTGGTGATTAGTATGGGATATTTAAGGAATGACTCCACATACAGCATTTTTCTAATAGAAATTTAGCTGCTTTGCTGAGCTTAATGTATCATTTAATTTAATAAGCACAGTGCAGAAGTTCACTAAGGTACTTTAAAAAATTGAACAGATTAAATATGGACGCGAGGTTTATATAGTTCTGAGAGAGGCAATGCGGCCTTCTGAAGGTAAACAGGAATTTCCTTTTAGATAGTACTTCGGATGATATGTATTTGATCATTTTTGATAGAGCCACAGTAAGACTGTTAATTATAAAACAAAGAGGACCAAGCATAAACATCAAAATCATTTGCTTCTCACTTGAATTTTCCTAAGTGCTAATGACTCGTGGTCTACACGTTTCCTGGCATCTGACCTTTCAGAAATATATTTCTCTCTCCAGTTTCTACAGTGAACTGAGTGGCAAACGGGAAGCCCGTCTCCATGGTCTGTTGCCTCATTTGACGAGGACACATTTCTCTAAGAGCATTCTGTGTGATGGTGACTATTTTTCTTCTCAGTGGTAGAAATTAATTACAGGAAGGATTCAGTTTGGAAAGTTGGTGGAATGTTTCTGAGGACCCATTCTCTTCTTTTGCATTCTGTGTTTCTCCAAATCTCTGGGTGTTTTTTTTTTCTACATTCTTGTAATCTTTTCTGCTTACTTACGTGGGAGTGGAGAAGTTCTTCCACCTCCTTCCTGGCCTTCTAATGCTGAAGTGCTTTCTGCCCATCTCCTAGACATGTCTTCACTCAGCTGTCAAGATATTGAGAGGGTTTGATTTTAGATGTCCTCATCCTCCACACTGTAGTCTTCTACTGCCTGCATCTGGACCACCACAACCTTCCTCTTTCCCTGACTCATCACTTGTCCTGGCCTTCCCTTTTGCATGTAGTCAGACCTATGCATGCCCAGCTAGTCCTCCACCAGTGCCTCTCAATACTGAGGACAGTGGAGCTGCTCAAGTAATGCTGTTCCATGAACCTGCCCTTCACGGAGCCTCATTTCTGGCTCATTTGTTTAGCATGGGAGTGCCTTTCCTCGAAACCCTTGATTTTATCATACAACTGCTCTTGACTAACAAATCCTTCAAAAGTTGAAAATATTGTATTGTGGAAAGTGCACTGACTATACCTAACCTATGGAGCATGGTAGCTCAGGAGCCCAGCACACTGTAGAATGCTGGTTCTTTCCTCTTGTGACTCTGTGGCCCAGCATCCAGAGAGAGGGTCCAATGGATGAAATCAGAGGACATTATATTAAGTGAAATAAACCAGACCTGAATGTAGAATAGTGAATACTAGAGGTTGGAGGGTGGGGATGGGTACAGACAAAGGGAGACTGGATTCAATCAGGGCACATTCTATGCCTGAGTTGATATATCACACATTAGTTCATGTTAATCACAAATAAGTCCTATGTACGCCTGTATGTAAATGGAAAATGATACCTGTTGAAACTATTCTAGGAATGGAGGGGAGAGGAGGATAAAGGATGATGGAGGGAGTGAATTCAAGTATGATATATTTGATATATTGTAAGAACTTTTGTAAATGCTACAATGTACCCTCACCCAGCACAATAAAAATAAGTTAAAAATAAAATAAAATAAGAGTTTTGAAAGCCTAGAAACCTAAAAAAAGATTAGGTTTCAAAATTTAAAGTATGGTTTTTACCAAATATTAATTGTTTTTGCACTAAAGTAAAGTTGGAAAACCATATTGAATCAATATCACTCAGGAACAATCTGTATTACCACTGCAGAAGCTGGAGATCAAAGTTCTTCTAATTATATTTTAACTCACTTTGGAAGGATCTTGATCAAAGCAGTGATTGATTAGGTTTGGCCCTCATGCTGGGATCATGACAATGCAGACTGGGAAGAGTGCATTTTAGGATGCTGATTTTTAAAAACTGGAATGTTAGCCAAATATTAAAAAATTTTTTAAATGTGGCATTGATAATATTACAGTATTAGTATATGGCTAGCAAAATTTAAAAAAAGACCTAGAATACATCTGGTGAGGGGTTTTAAGATGATCTGTCTGTGTTTTGTTTAGTTTTACTTTTTAAAGGAGAGGTTGGGTGACTCCCCATCTTGCCAGGCCGATTTTCTTTGCCTGAAGTAAGCAGGTAGTTCTTTATTCTGGATGTTTGAGTGCAAACTCTCTGGGTTCTATAGTTCTCATTGGCATATGATAAAATGAATCTCTCTCCCTTTCCTCCTAAGGGAAGCCATCAGCCGTGTTTGTGAAGCTGTACCAGGTGCCAAAGGAGCGTTCAAGAAGAGAAAGGTACTGCCATTGGTTTCGTGTGTCTTACTATTTCCTCCTGTAAGTCCTCCACTTTATATCTTCACCACTTTATATCTTCAGTCATGCAGCCATCCGTTGTCCTCTTCTCGTGGCCTGGCTCTCGTCACTTGTAAAAGCAAAGAGAGCTGAGATTCCTGTCTCTCCTCTGTGGCCGAGGACAGTGAGCTGGCACTGCAGACACTGTGATTAGTCACTGTGGCTTAATCCTGAAGACAATGACAATAGCAGATACCTGGCCAGACATTTCTTTGGATACTTTATATACATTAATTCACTTAATCATAACAAGTCATTGTTGTAGATAGCTCAGCAGTGTGCTGGTAAGTGTTTAACAATCAGCTCGTGGGGTTGGGAAGGGGTTACAAAAGCACTGAATTTGTAGCATTTGCCAATTGCTGTGGCGCCAATACTTCTGTGTGACTGATCTCAACCTGATATCCCTGGAGACAGAGTCAGGAAGAGATACAGAGTATCATCACATAGCGCTCCCACCACACAGGCACGGTAGATTCGACCTGAAGATCATACGTAATAGTCGATGAAGCAAAACTGTTAGGGTACAAGGAGTAGTCTGTTTTTAAAATTTAATTGTAAAATTGTAAAATTGTTGTTAAATGAAAATTTAACAATAGCCGTGTTTAATGGTCAATCCATACAATTCCTAAAAACTTAATAATTGGCTCTCTTTAGTTGGAACTAGCTAGCGCTACAATAACATCAGAAATTCCCATGTTATAGAGATGAAAACTGAGGCACAGAGTTGAGAAACTACAATGCAAGTAGGAAGTGAACTGAGGCCAGGGCCAGACCACCTGCTCCAGAGGCTGAATATTGAACGATTTTACAATCTTTCATCCTGAACATGGTTGGACTAGAAGAAAAAAAAATCTGAATTAAGAGGAGGACACACGCACACACATACACACCCCTTCTTTAGTTAAGTGCCTAGCAAATATATAACTCAAAACTCATGGTCTCAAATTTTCTGCCTAGACAGAGTTATAAGGAAAGTATACCTTGGAGATCTGGCTGTGCCCTGAGGTTGAGCACTCTCCATTCCTGCACCTTTTGGGCAGGTGCATGGTTGCCTCTGCTATTCCCCATACTATAGGTTGTATCTGCCTTTAGAACTGCAGGACATTCATGACCCATAGGGCAACTGCATTTCAGGACGAGAACTCTAAGTGACACCTCAGGTATGCTAGCTTGTGTTCTGTTCAATCCCCTGAGGATCCTGGGGAACAAACTAAGGGTCCAGAATTTTGAGAACAGGAACCGGGGAAGCATTTGAGAAGTGATAGGTGACCTCATCTGTCAGAGCCGGGTGGTACTGACAAGTCTTAGGGTACCCTCATGGCTCTTTTGGTGGGAAGAAGAGGAAATAATGCCAGTTCCCAGGATTTGTCTCAGTATACTTGACCAGGATCTCACAGGTGGGTCAGGGCATCTCTATTTTTAAAGAACTCTTTTAGGAGTGTTAACTTAAAAAAAAAAAAGAAGAAGAAAAGGATTGGCACAGAGATCAAAGGAAATAGCATGTACCTATTTTATCTGAGAAGCAAAGAGCTACAATTTGGGTACACTGAATCAGGGCAGCCATGAATAGTATGCCCTAAGGCGAGCGTAGGAAGGATTTTAATTTTTTTTTTTGGAAGGGATATCCATAAAAATTTGCTTTTGCAGTTCATTGGCTGTGCAGAAATCCTAAGCTGCCAACCCATTCTGATTGGTTCTCTAATGAGGGTACTCCCAGCTGAGAGCTAGAGAAAGCCAGTGGATACTAACTTAAATAGATGAATCTGCTGGAACATTCTGCAATCTGACCTTCAGCAGGTGGAGTGCACTCCTCAAAATCTCTGGACTCCACTTTAGAAAGCCTTAGCCTTAGTTACTTCATTTTGTCTCCCAGAAGATTAAGAAAGTGCATGCCTGGTTAGGAATTAATTGACTGATCAATGAGATGATGTTCTAATCCAAACTGAAAGAATGGGTTGTCCCAAAGGACAGAGAGATGAATGTTGCAATGCTCATTCAGGGACCTGGTTAGTGGTGGGTGAGAAGCCATAGCCCTTTGCTTTCTGACAGGTGAAGGAGACACCTGTCATAGCCAGCCTCTTTGTCTCCATTCTGTGCTGGCTCCCGGCCATCAGATTTTAACTGAACTGACTAGGTGAGCTCTGACCAGGAAGATGTTTGTGTCAAAAGACTTGTGGTCCATTCCCTTTAGTGGTGAGCATCTTCACCACCCTTTGAGATTGCTCAGAAGCCCCAAAGCTGGTCAGCTTATGTCTTCCCTGAGATAGTTTGATTTAGTTTTCTGAAGCCAGCTTTCAGCATCTGCAGAGCTGCAGCTGTTTTCCCAGGGTTTATATCCAGAGAATTCCATGAGACACCCATGCATGGCCAGAGGCAGCCAGGAAGACTGACACCGCTGACTGCCCTCATTTTAGCATTTGCACTGAATTCTTTTACAACTTTTATATGGCATATTCTAGCAAGTACATGTTAATGTTGGCTCCCCTAACCCCAGCTCAGCCATTTCACTCTTGTCCCCTGTGCCTAAGCGGGTGGGAGTAGTCAGTGAGCGTTTGTGGGTGTGCTGACATCTGTGTCTCTACCTGTTCAGACAAGAACAACAGAGGCCCTGACAGTATGGCCTTCGGTAAAGAAAAAGCTAAACTAATGCTGTTTGATTTTACAGCCTCCAAGCAAAACGCTGTCCAGCATCCTGGGAAAGAGCAACCTTCAGTTTGCAGGGATGAGCATCTCTCTGACCATCTCCACTGCCAGCCTGAACCTGCGGACGCCCGACTCCAAACAGGTGTGCTTGCTCAGTCCTCCTGGTCCCCCACAGAGCCCCAAGGATGGGTGTCGCATGGTCTTGCAGCTTACTGAGCTCACATAGAACATGTTTGTGTAAAATCGTGACCCGTCCGTGAACTTTGACCACTTTGAAGGGTCATCCACACAATGATGGATGAGTTGGGTCTTTGTAGTTTTGCTTGAAATTACCTTTTTTTTTTGAAGATAGCACATGAAATTATTAACCAATAATTAAACAGTAATACTTGCAATATAAAAAATGGTGCTGCATGTGTGAAAGTCTCCTTTTAATATCCTTGCCCTTTAGTGACCACATTTTATTGGTTTTATAGAACACATTTTAATTTTATCACCTTTATAGTGGATAATACACCACAGTTTAATTGACAGTATCTTTTCTTCCTTGGTGGGTCCATATTTTGGAGCATCTTACAATCCATAGTGTTGCAGGGTTGATGAGAAGTGGTGTGTCTATGGAATATAAGTCATGGTGGAATGAGTTCAGAGGTGACCAAGGTGGCACAGCCACATTTATTAAGGCTAATTTCAATTACAATGGTTGTGTTTCATGCAGTACCTATCTTTTAGGTTTCTTTATCTATCATTAGTTTCTTCAGCTGGAAAAAAAAGTGGGTATAGGAATGACTGTCCTGGCTACCAACCGGGCAGAAGGAAGCAAGGCAGAATGAAGGTCAAATGAAGCAAGGGAAGTGAAGACGTTTGTGCATGATAAAGAGGAATGTGGAGTGTGCATGCCATCCTCTGCTCTCCCAGGCCCAACCTCCAGTGCAAGTAGTGTGAGCTGGAAATTGGATGAGGCCTCCGTGTGACACACTCTCTGATTCTGACCATGTTGCCGGGAATGCCTTGGTCACCTTTATGTTACACACATACTTCTATTTATTGATTCCCTAGCTCCAGGTAAGCAAGGAATATCACCAGCTTCATTTATTCCTCCACCTCCCACCCAAGATGTAGAAATAAATTTTAGATCCAGTGTGAAATGAGAAGCAACATCCAGGCTTTGCTTGGGCTAAACTGGATACCACATCTCACTCCATTCTTGTCTTCCATGGACCTGTAGATAATCCCTTGTGTTTTCATGCTTACTCTTCCAAAGGTTTGGGTTAACTGACCCCTGAGGTTGTAGATCACGATGTTGGGCAGGCTCAGCCTTTCTCTGAGCTGTCTCAGGTGGAGCCCTGCCCACTTGGGCCTGCACTTCCATTTACTCTCCTATCCATCCTCTTTCTATATGGCTAGTGGATGGTTTATCTCTAGGAGCCTTCATTCTATGGGGTCTTATCCCTGAGTCCCTCCTTCTCCTTCATTCAGTGAAAGAGAAGGGGCAGTAAGGATGATGCGAGGATGACTGGCCTTGCTCCATCCTGGGATGTGGTGCTGGTTGGGTGAGTCCACTTCACATTTTCCTGCCCTTGCATTTGGTGGAGGGAACTGAGTGCTGGGTTCTGGACACCCAGGGGCTGCCCAGATGACAAAGGCACAGTCTGCAGCAGGTTGGATAGAGGCAGAGCTCAGGGCTCTGGCTCTCCCTTTGGCTGACTTTAAGTCCCAACCATAGCAAATAGTGGTCTGGCAAGACACTCCCTTCTCCATCCAGAGAGAGCAAACAGAATTCTAAATAGAAGAATTGAGATGAAACCTTCATAGCAGAAGCACATGCTGTCTATAACAGTCGCTTAGCACTAACTTTCTTTTTCTCCCTTTAATTTCTGTTACTGGAAGGAGTTAGAAACAGTCATATGATCTGGGGATTGCTATTCCTTGTGGTTCCTTTAGGAGCTGTCTGCCTCTGGTCTAAAGAGAAGATTGTAGAAATAGCAACTATTATTAAAGTCATCGAGGGCATAAGCTACCCAGCCAGTTTCATTGTTTTATATTCACTTCTGAAGTTTTACAAATGCCAACAACCAAATCAGACATTTAGAATATTTTATTTTACCTTATGGTTCAGTTGTATCTTAATTGCAGTTTACAGGAGTATGTTTGGGAAAATTCCTCAGATACCATGACTGTGAAACTCAGCTGTCTGCTGAGGGCAGGGGCTTGAGGCAGCTGCGTGGATACAGACTCAGTCATGTTGGGATGGAGCTGAGCTCTTTTCCTACCCCTAAAAATTTATTTCTACGTCATTACATTGTGTTTAAAAAGATAAAAATAGCCTGGAAGACTTATGTAGCTCCTAAAATTTAGGACAGCTTCTAATTTACTCAGTGTCTGCTAAATTCCACTCCACACTGCAGCTTATAAAGCCAATGGAAATTTCCCATTTTAAAATTAGCTCGGAATGTCCTGTCTGGTTTTTAAGTTGATAAATTATGGGAGTGCTTAAATGGCACTTTGAATCTTGGGTACCAGCTTTCTAAGTTATGTGCACATAATACATATGAAATGAAGAGAGGAATGGGCTACCTTTCCTTCCTTCCTAGCTACAGGGTCTGCTTCAGATGCCCGGATGTGTTTTTACAAACAGAAACCATAAGGTGCAACGTTTAGGTGTGGGTTGAGATTTTTTCCTTCTTGAAGAGGCTTTTGTTAAAATCCTAGCTTTGGAGAGCCTATATATGATCACAGACCTGTGATTATTTGTCTTCTTGTTTTGAGCAAGCCACTCAGCCCCTCTAGCCTCAGGCTCCTCACCTGTAAAGTGTCTTGGGAGGCTTAACGACAGATCCTGGCCAACCAGCTAGATAGCAGCCATCAGGCTAAGATGGTTCGCAACAGGTGATCCGGTGTATGTGCACTTGTTATTTTCCTACTGGTACCAGTTTTCAGGAAAGCTTGTCAGTTTATGTTGCCTGTCAACAAACAGTTGGTTTTGCAAGACTTGGGAGGGATAATAATGGAGCATCTCTTCTTGTTTTGGCCCTGGCAGATCATAGCCAACCATCACATGCAGTCTATCTCCTTTGCTTCCGGGGGAGATCCGGTAAGTGCCTGGACTTGTTTCTCTCGCTCTTACTACAAACTTCTAAGAAGGGACTCCTACCTCAAAAGTGCATCACTTTATGACACTGTAAAAACAGGTAACTGTGATTCCAACTATTTTTCCCGTTTGATTTCAAAAGCTCTTTTTTGACTGTTATTGTTTGGGGACCAGTAAGACATGCTGTTAACTTTCATTTCATTAGCCAAAAGCTGTCAGAAATTCTGGAAACCTTCATCTTCTCAAGAAGTAGCAAATAGCTCCCCCGCTTTCAGAGTTGCCTGGGTCTTCTAACATTGGCACTCCATGCTTGGTTTTGGAGGGTTTTCTTTGTGTGTGTGTGTTTCCTATTGGATCTCCAAAACTGCTTTCCAAAACAGGACCAAACCCAAAACTCACTGCCTGCTCACTGTTGCCACCCAGTCCTTCAAAGAAACCAGGGAGCTAGGGGACAGGGAAGGAGGGGAAGAGACAGGGCTGGCCTTTTCCAGCACTGAAGGGGGAAAAGGCTCCCCTTTCGCTTTCTCCCCCGCCTCCAAAATTATCATATTGATTTTCATTGCTCTAGGTAAAATTTTTACTAGTAAAAATTTAAATTAGTATGACAGAGGGACTTTTTCTTTGAGCTAAATTTATTCCATTGAACAATAAAGTTCTATATCCTGAAATAGCCTTTTTTTTTTTTTTTTACCGTTTTTGGTGTTAAATAGCCTTTTAAAAACAATGGTAGGCTATAGGTTGTTGTGTTATATTATTTGGTCAAAATTTCAGTAGGCAATCCTCAGATTTTAGGCAAAAGTGTACCCACGCAAGATAGCTTATAAGGCACATTATATTAATCCTTACCTCAAGGTCAGGGACCTAGAGGAGGGATTTTCCCCATGACCTTCCTACCTCTTCACCAGGAGTCCTTGGACATGGGTAACCCTTTCAGAGAAATGCTGTTGGCTCATTGAAAATCAATTGACAGAGCCATAGCTAAAAATTCCAGAGCCTCCACATCCCCAATGGACAACACAGTAGGACCACAGGAATGGCACTGTTGAACTGCACTCTGGTCATCTTTGGACAACTAGGCTGTGACAGAAGGTCAAATCCCTTCCTCTGCTGAGTGCCTGTGGCTCAGGGTCTGAGGTGGGGTGCTGGAAAGTAGGGAGCCCAGCAACGCTCGAAGCGAGCATTGGCCCTGGCCTGCCAACAGCCCTTGTTGGTGCTGATACCTAATATTTAGGTTCTATTGTTTATTTTGTACATATTTAGGTAGCAGTGACAGTTAAAGTAATCTGCAACATTTTATATGTTGTTTTGTTTTGTCAGGAACATTGTTTTGAATCCTAATACACTCCACAAATGTGCCCAGAAGGAATCAAGACTGACATGAGAGCAGCCATGTCTTGACTTGGCTGTTGACCATCTCGAGAGGCATATGTCTCATTGCTGGCCTTCCTTCCTCAGCTTTGAGCCAGAGCAGAGTTTCTTAGTTCAGAGTAATAACGTGAAAAAAAATGGAATTTCCCCACATATGCTAATGCTGACTCAAATTAATTTTGTTAACTAAATATGTACAAAATATATATAGAACCCTTACGTTTATACTTTTTATTGAGCTCTAAACCCCAATAAAATTTGGAAGTTAAATACAAATAAACACTGTTAAGACACTAGCATTCAAAGTGACATTAATTTACAATGACTACAAAGTTTGCTGAAACTGACTCTATGCCCCTGACATGTTGCTGGACTGGCCACCAGCATGCAGAATCTTTTGAGTTCAGCATCTCTCTACTACCACAGGCACCTGGATGGTTTAATTCTCCCACTGATTTCTCCTATTAAAGCAAAAACTTCAGTTGTACATCATTTTCCCTGTTCTTTTCTTTCTAATTCTGTAAACACCTGGCACCCCTAATGCTGGAAGACCAGCTGCAAACCTTGGCACTGAACCTGCAGACCTAGTAACACAGAGGTTGTCCAAATGATCCTGGATATCCTCATATTAGTTTAAGATTATGGAGAGGAAAACACAAAATTGAAAAGCAAATTCCAGTGCTACCTCAAATGCTAGAAAGCACGCCCACAGTTCTCAGTTCGGGAGACACCGGTGCCCTCTCAGATGCTCTGGGAAGCTCTAAGGACACTGCTGACTGTCACGTCCATGAACGTGGGAAGGAAATCTGTGGTAATGAACTACAACCCATATATTTTCGCCAATAGCTTCAGCCCCCACCACTCATCCTTATGGAGATGACCGGAGGTTCACTTGATGGTTTGACTCCTCCCTTCCCTAGTCGGTTTGTGAAAGCACCAGTGAACATGAAAAGGAAGCAGGTTGGAGGGGCCTCTGGGAGAAGGACTCTGGGTAACAATTCCCCAGTCTGCACAGCTGCTGGAAGAGTCCTCTCTTGTAGGCTTGTGAGATCCAGTAATGTCACGGGGAAAGTGCTCAGCCCAACCCACCACCTTGCTCAGTGCCCAGAAAGGGCTCCATGCCCATCTACACCCACTCTTGCCCCTTTCTCCTTGCCCCATTTTCCAGAGTGTGCTGAGAGAGGGGTGCTTTTGTCTCCTCTGCTCGTGGACAGAAGCAGTGGAGGAGGCCGCCACAGAAACCCTTGCAGGTGCTGACAACAGCTAATCTGTCACCTTGGAGCCCTTCAAAGCAATGAGATTTGGGAAGTAGCTACAAACATAGAGCAACTTTACTAGTTTCCCTCTGAGATTTTTTTTGAATGTTTCAAATATCAACTTTGCAGAGAAGTCTTTTTGGCTTTCAAGATTTGGGAGTATGATTGGCTCCCTAATTACTTGTTGAGAAGCTAGTGTGCACAGCACTACTCATACAGAGCTGCCTCTGACACAGCTTTGGGGTCTTGTCTTCCTCTATGCACTAGTTCAATAAGATTGCAGGTGAGGAAACTCATATTCTATCTGGAAGGTGAGCCTTCTAAATACAGCTCATTTAAAAAAACATGTTTTTTCAAACTTTCTATCAACACATGTATGTTAATATTATACACAATAATGAGTTTCACGGTAACAATTTCATGGATGCATATACCTTACTTTGATATAGTCACCCTCCATTACCCTCTCTTACTTCCCTCACTTCTCCCTCATTTCCTTCTTTTTCCCAAATAGTCTCCCTTCAACTTTTATCTTTTTTTCCTTAGTTTCCATATATGAGAGAAAACATGTGACACTGTCTTTCTGAGTCTGACTTATTTTGCTTAACATCATGAGCTCATGTTCTGTCCAGTTTCCTGCAAATGACATGACTTCATTCTTCTTTATGGCTGAATAATACTCCGCTGTGTGTACTTACCACATTTTCTTGATTCATTCATCTGTCAATGGACAAGCTAGGCTGGTTCCATATCTTAGCTATTATAAATAGTGCCGCTGTAAGCATCTGGGTTTTTTTTCGATAAAACAGAACATGACTGTATTTAGATACCTAACTTCTGTATAACCAAAAAATAAAATACCACAATAAAAGAAAACACATTTTTCTCATTTGCAATGCATGACAAAATGTTTACATACTTAATCATAAGTGACTTCTGAGGAATAGTAATAAAGGAACTTACTACAAGAGGATGAAAAGAAACAGAAAATAAACTGTTAATGGATTAAAATGATTGCTATACCCAAGACAAGAAGAGTCATTTACCTCATTCCCACATGAAGGTGGGGGGTGGATGTTAACCAATCTTTGAATATGCACTCTGGTTTTCTTCTAGATCAAGGGTTCTCAAAGTGTGGTCCTCAGTCCAGCGGCAGCTGTAACTTGTCTGAAATTTATCTGGAGGCCCCAGATCCACCAGATAGGAAAGTCTGGGGTGTAGTCCAGCAATCTGTTTTAACACATTCTGCATGGAACTTTGACATGAAGTTTCCTCATGTAGACATTGCTTTCAGCTTTCAGCTTAGGTTCACATTAACATTACTTGGGAGTTTTTTAAAAATGTCCAATGGGCAGGCCTCACATCCAAACTAGTTAAAGCAGATTATATGAGCAACAGGACTCAGGAGTCTGCGTTTTTAAAGCTTCCAGGATCCACCATGCAGGGAAAACAAATGTCTCTCGTCCTGCTGCTGTCAGTAAGGGCGCAGACCACAAATGTGGAAACGCAAAAGCTTGGGCCCTGGTAGAATCTGTATCACAGGAACTCTGGGGAATTCCTGCCTACATCATAGTTTGAGAAAATGCCTTAGTTGGGCAATTTGTAGGCAGCATTTGAACTTATTTATTTATTTTTAGTGCTAGGGATCAAACCCAGGGCCTCTCATCTGTGAGGCAAGTGCTCTACCATGAGCTATACTCCCGGCCCTGATTCTTTGGCTGTGTGATGAATGAGTCCTTCCCAGAATGTGGTTGGGCACTGTGTCCTTGTGATGTTGCCTCTCAGTGTGACAAGTGATACGGACATCATTTTTTTTCCTTACAGGACACAACAGACTATGTTGCCTACGTGGCTAAGGACCCTGTAAATCGCAGAGGTAAGCAATGCTTGACCTTTGTAATCACTCATCTGTGTACAGCCAGACTTAATGTACATACCAGCTGTTCTTCATTACCTCAGTTCCCATCATCAAAACAAGCATGTGCTATATGGCATTATTAAGAATTGAGGTAACACATCACCTGGCTGAGTGAGGAGGCTGCGGAACACTGAGCATAAAACTCACACCTGTATCCAGATGGCTACAGACGCCACACCTGACTTACACATAGCAGCTCCCACTGGTGCACTGACAGTGACCTTGGCTGTACCTGGAAGACTCTACACCTGCCCATTGTCCTGGATGCCTGGATTTCATTCTTTGTGTGTGCTCACTGTCCTGTCCCTAGCTCTAGTGTTGCAGTTCAGAGTGTGGTCTCCTTATATCCCTTTATGCTTCTAGGGCCTAAGCACAGGCTGGGACTCCTGAGGACTTCTTCTTCATCCTTAAGTCTTTCTTCAGCATGATGTTTTGTGACTTGTGGCTTGTCTTAAAAGAGGCATTTGAAGAACAAGAGAGTTAGGCAGTTAGTACGTCAGTGGCCCTTGGAAACTACTCCCTAACCTAGCTATAAAGATTTGCATTTCCATGTTATTGTGTGAGGGTTTATTTTTCCACTTGGGCCTTTACCAACCCTGGGTTAAGGAACACTGAAGTTGATGGGCTATTTTTTTAATAGTGTCCTGAGGTTGGAGGTAACAAGGTCATACAAAGTGTTTTAGCTCTGGTTCTTCCCAGGCAAACTTGAGCTTCATCATAAGGCATAATTTGGGAGAAGAGGGCTTCTGTAGATGAGGTAATGCAGGTTCAAAGACAGGTAGCTTCCTTATCTATAATTGTCACATTGTCACTCCTGAACAGAGGTGGAGACAAAGGGAAGGAGCCTGGGTGGTTCTGATGAGCCTAGGATGGTGCCAAGATGCCTTGCTAACATAATACTCTAGCCCCCAACTTCTTGAATGACTGCAAGTAGCCAATGTTTGTCTCAGGTGAGCAGAGGCGGCACACCTGTTCAGTTAGGACTGGCATCTGGGCCAGTTGTGCAAAAGCCAATCTCGTCAATTTAGAGGCTGTATTGTTAGTTTCCTAAGGTTTCTGTGACAAAATACCACAAACTGGGTGGCTTAGAAAACAGAAATGTGTTTCCTCAGAGTTCTGGAGGCTGCCAGTCAGAATTTAGGTGTCAGCGAGGCTGTGCTCCCTTTGAGTCCTTGAAGGGACCTTCCTCACTTCTTCCAAGCTTCTGTTAGTTTCTGGAGATCTGTAGCATTCTGTGGCTGTAGATGAGTCACTATGACCTTCAGTAGTCACATGGTGTTCTCCCCATGTCTCTATGTCCTCATGTGGACATGTAGTGGGAAGGCCAGCCATATTGGGTCAGGGTCCACTCTACCCCAGTAAGACCACAGGTTAACTGGATAGATTTGCAACTGCCCTATTTGCAAACAAGGTCACATTCTGAGGTCCTGGGGGTAAAGACATCAACATAATCTTTTTTTTTTTTTTTAGAGGAACACAATCAACCCAACACCGATGCCAGTCCCTTTACCTATTCTCAAGTCCCACCAAGTCAGGGGAGGGAGTGGAGGAAAGGAGAGTGGCAAGCTGCACCTCACCACACACAGGATTCCCCAAGTTCAGCCTGGAGATAGCAGTCATTGAAGTTGTCTCTATTGTAGTTTGTTTCAAAATAAGTTCAAGTAATCCTGGATTTTTTCTTTTCCTGGACACCTATACTAGGTCAATGGTTCTCTAAATGAGCTACACTTTATAGTCACCTAGGGAGGCTTTAATAATCTCAATATGGAGGCCCCAGAGAGTGGGATGCAGTCAGCAATGCTTTGGGTGATTCTCTGTACAGCAAGATTGGGAAGTAAGGCCAGGGCTACCCCTGAAGGAGTTTGATCCCCTGGCATTTTGCTTCAGGCCATATAAGGCCTATTTTGTTTCACAGGATCTAACCAAGAGTCATTCTGCCTATGGTCCCTTTCCAGGGCCACAGGGATCAGGAGCTCCTCTGTATGCCCGTGATCCCTACACCAGGCTTTCTCTGAGAATCGCATGCAGTCTATTGGGATCTTGGAGGAAAGTGTCTGTGATGGGCTGAATGTTTGTAGCTCCCAAAATTTGTTTGTTGAAATCCAAACCCCCAGTGTGATGGCATTAAGAAATGGAATCTTTGGGAGGTGATTAGGTTACAAGGGTGGAGCCTCATGAGAGGACTCTGTGTCCTATGGAAAAGGTCCCAGAGAGCCCTCTTGCCCAGTTTTCACCATGTGAGGACACAGCAGGAAGGTGCCATCTGAAAACCAGGAAGAGAGCCCTGGCCAGACACCAAATCTTCTGGCACCTTGATCTTGGACTTCCAGCTTCCAGAACTGTGAGAAATGAATGTCTGTAGTTTAAATTCCCCAGTTAATGGTATTGTGGTATAGTAGCCTGAGCTAAGACAGGCTTTTATTTAAGATACTGAGTGGAGAGATGATCATTCTTTGTTCTATTACTCCATGCTTAGTGGTTTAACAAGAACTATTTTATTATATTTTATGATGGGTCAGGAATTTAGTCAGGGTTCAGTTGACCAATTCATCTCTCCCTATGGCATTAGTAGGAGCCATTGATGGTCTTTAAGTGGTGTCAGGGCTGGTCTCACAGGTCTAAATTGGCTTCATCTCCATAGTTGCCACTGGCAGGAATGACTAGAAGTCTATGTCAGCAGGTTCTTCTCTGTTCCATGGAGACTCAGGGCTTCTCCAAGTGACCCCTCCACCCACTAGGGCAGTAGGACTTCCTATAGGGCAGTTCTGGGCTCCATAAGACTGAAAGTGGGGGCTTCCAGTGCTCTTAAAGACAGCTTTACTTCTGCTAGAGTTTATTGTTCAAAGCCATCATTGTGGCTTAGGTTCAAGGACAGGGGAACTGTGCCCAGCCTTCAAGAAGAAGAGTGTTAAGGAATTTGCAATCTTTACTGGTGTTATCCGCCATGTCTGTTTTCCATGCTGGGAAGGCCCAGCATTCTGGGAGACAGTGTGGGTGGAAGGGGAGGGGGACTGGTTCTAGCTGTACCCCCCCAGTAGGAACATTATTTCTGAGCATTTGTCTATTCTATCCATGTCCATTCAGCATCACCTCCTTCTGGGAAGGAGCCAGTGGAAGGGCTTTCTCCCCTTTCTATCTACTGCTTCTATCCCTCCTTCTCCTGTAGGGACAAGTGACTGGTTTAATTTAGTGTGAGTGACCTCTACCATTGTGTGGTCAGATTTGTGAGAAATTCTGGTTCCTATTCTGGCTCTCAAACATCTAAGCCCTCACATAAAGGCCTCTA
The DNA here is from genome assembly GCF_047511655.1 of Castor canadensis. Classification (NCBI taxonomy): domain Eukaryota; kingdom Metazoa; phylum Chordata; class Mammalia; order Rodentia; family Castoridae; genus Castor; species Castor canadensis. The sequence continues at coordinate 106,005,679 of NC_133398.1, forward strand.
GGTCTAGTGCTCCAGTAGCAGTGCTTGGGCGCTGTGCTTCTCAGACTGTAAGTTCAGTTCCTCAGGACACATGGGGCCCCAGAAAGTCTTAGATCGAAAATCTATAACAATAGGTGATGGTTTCTTGCTGTTGTTACTCTTTATCGTTTTCACTGATTCTGGCTTACACATTTTTTGCATTGGTTTCTGATTAATTTAGAAGTATTTCTAATGAGAATCTATATTTTTCTGACTGGCTTCTATAGTTAATCTGGTGGAGAGCAAGAGGTCGTTCACTCTAGTCATTTAAATTGTATGGGAATGACACCTTGCATCTCAAGGAGATAAGGGTCACACGTGAGTGAAATTTTAGGCTTTTGGGGCCTTATGGTTGAAAAGCAGGACCAAAAAGACACCTAGAGATGAAATTCCCAACATGTCAGTCTTTGCTGAATCCTACTCTCCCATTTTTTTAAAGTCAATTTAAAAATTGTATTTAATTTTTAATTGACACAACAATTGTGTATATTTGTAGGATTTTAACACATGTGTACAATGTGTAATGATCAAATTAGGGTAAGTAGTATTTTTGTAACCTCATTTATCATTTTCTTGAGGTGAGAATATTCAAAATTCTTTCTTACAGTTTTTTGAAGTATGTAACATGCTGTTGATGATAGTCACCCTATTGGGCAATAGAATACCAGGGTGTATTCCTCCACCTAACTGTAATTTTGTTCCTGTACACCAATCTCCCCTCATCTCCTCCTCCCTACCCTTCCCAGCCTATGGTCCCCATCTCCACTCCATGACATTAGCTTTTTTTGTTCTATGTATGGGTGAGAAAGTCATCTTTCTGTGCCTGGCTTATTTTACTTCCAGATTTACCCATATTGCCACAAATGACAAGAGTTCATTCACTTTATGACTGAATAGTATTCCATTGTGTGTGTATACCACACTTTCTTTATTCATTCATCTGGTGATTGACGCTGAGGTTGATTGCATTTCTTGGCTGTTGTGAATAATGCTGCAACGAACGTGGAAATGCAGATGTCTCTCATTTCATTTCACTTTCATTTTATTTCAGGTTCTTGAGTAAACACCATGTGGGAACTCTCATTACCACCCAGTGACTCCTACCACTGCAAACTTCTGTATATATTACACAGTTCCAAATGGTCTTTTGGGGTCACAAAAGTGACTACAAAATGATGCTGAAATTAGACACATGGTTGCCTACAAGATGCACGTAATTTGCATAACTTGTAACTGTAATGGCACCATGGTCAGGCACTCTTTAGTGCCCTCTGGACTGAGCCACAAAAAGCCACAGGCCAGACATAGGTGGTGCTGACTCAGCAGGAGAGAAATCGCTATAATTCAGCCTAAACAGCCTCAAAGACAGCCTATGCTCTTTCCCTGGGAGAGCTCATAGTTGGGCTTGAGTGGCAAGCCCATAGGTGGGAAATGCTGCCACAAACAGCCAAATGTATTAATACTGGCCTTCTTTTATAAGATGGTCATTTCAACAAGAGGAGTCCATTTTCTTTGGCGTTGGACCATGGCAGGCCCCAAGTGGTGATTTTCTAAGAAAGGTCTTAAATGATAAGGCCTCATCTCCAGAAAATAATTCAGCACCATCTCTGTATATTAGGTACATGCAATGCTTATTTAACCATGAAATTAAATATTCCACTTATTGATGGTGTGTCTGGGGGGTTATTTAATGTTGGACTTATGTTTATGTACTTCACACATTTAGCTATTGTGAGCAGTGATTTTGCAAATGAAGCTGGTCCCTGGCTTTCAGAATCATCCCTGTGCATAAGAGTCCCACACATACCCTTCTAGCCCAGGTAGCTAGAGTCAGGCATCACCAGCCCGCTCTTCATGTTCTCTTGGAATCTCAGCCTCCAACTTCAGAGGTCACAGATTCAAGAACCCCCTGACTCCCTCACTTTCTTTTGTGTCCTGACTGAGGATCAGAGTGTCTCACGCCTCCCACCAGCCAGGTGCAGGTGTGCCTGCAATCTAGAGCCCAGCCGGGGCCTTCAGCATTCCCAGGCATGGGCAAGGGGTTTAGGTTTTTTTCTAAATCACTGAGAGAAGCTGCCCTAGCTCTGAGCCAACATTCCTTAAACCCTCATGTAAAGCCCACACCCTCGTCCCTCACTGAGATGTCTCTGCCCCTCTCCCTGTTGGCAGTCAGGTGAAGATGTGGCCCCTTTTGGTTCCCCCAATAAATGCTTTGCCCGGATCACCCAGCTTCTTTGCTTGGAATTCCAACGAGACCCATCTCTAGACACTTAGGGCACCCACTGCTTTTGGGTGATTCTAGCTCTTGGTTGGGTGAGACAAAACACCCTCCAAAAAGTACCCTCTGGCCTCAGTCACAACACCCCTTCTGGCCTCCAACACTTCTCTGCCTTCTCTGTTCTACCTGCCATCTATCTGCTACCTGTCATTGAGACTTTGGCCTTCTCAGTCTCCTCAAGCTGCCTCCCGCTAGACTCAGTCAATGCAGGCCTCTCATGGTCCCCATCTTGCCCCGATATGGTAACCAGAGGATCATTTGACAGTAGTGCAATTATGTACTTCCTTTGTTCATCTCACCCAAATTATGCCCTCCCCACACCCAGGGGTCCCTCTGTGAACCCACTCTCAATTAATCCCCTGTCTCATTTTCCATAATCTCCTTGTCCTGACCACTCTGGCTGCACCAACTTCTGCTCTTCCTTGAATATACCCGCAAGCTCCTGCCCCAGGACCTTTGCACTTGTTGAACCTTATGCCTGAGAACTTTTACAACAGCCTCTCCATGCCCTGCCACACAAGGTGTACAGAAGAGTGGGCTCAGTGTAGGGTATGGGGGAGGTGGTGCTCTCAGCCACTATGTTTGCTGTCAGCCTGTGTTGGTGTTGAAGACCTAAAGTTAGATAACTAAGGGAAGTGGATTCACACCTTTTATTAACTAGCTTAAAATTGTTTTTGTTTTATAAATTGACAAACTGTGATTTTTATCGTGTACCACAGGAGGTTCTGAAGTACTCTTGGCCATCCATAACCACAGGCATTCTCAGGTTCTACCTACAACAGATCAAAAATACACAGAAAGGTAACAACACAACAATAAAAATTATACAGATAAAAATACAGTCTAACAACTGTTTACATAGCATTTACACAAGTAAAGTGTATTTTAAGTAATCTACAGATGATTTAAAGTATTTAGGAAGATGTGCATAGGTTATATGCAAATACCATCTCATTTTATAGAAGGGACTTGGGCATCACTGATTTTGGCATCCTGGTGTGAGGTGGGGTCCTGGAACCAACAAATGCTGAGGGACCATTCTGTGTATTCATTGTGGAATGGCCAAGTGTAGCTCATTAACAAATTTGTTGTCTCACCTCATGTAACATGCACTCTTTTCACATTTTTAAGAAGCAATGTTTTGTCGCTAACTCTGGCCCCGTGCTTCATGATTGAGCTCTTGAAGTTCCTCCATCCTCACTGTGACTCTGTGTCCTTTAATCAGCACGTCCCACCCTCCCCAACCCCAACTCCATCCTAGAAGGGAGGCCGCCCTTCTACTCTACTTCTGTGAGATTAAGGTGGGGTTGTTTCAGATTTGTGTACAGATTTAATATGACCCCTATCAAAATACCAATGAAATTCCTCACAGAAATAGAAAAGATAGTTCTAAAGTTTGTATAGAACCATGAAAGACTCTGAAGAGCCAAAGCAGTCCAGACCAAAAAGGACAAAGCTGGAGGCATCACAATACCTGACTTCAAAATATATCGCAAAGCTATAATAACCAAACAGCATAGTTTGGGCATAAGACTTCAAAATATATCGCAAAGCTATAATAACCAAACAGCATAGTTTGGGCATAAAAACATATATAGACCAATGGAACAGAATAGAGAGCCCAGAATTAAACCCATGCCATCACAGCCTACTGACTTTCCACAAAGGGACCAAAGACACACACTGGGGAAAGGATAGTCTCTTTAATAATTGAAGATATTTTATTATCCACATGAAGAAAGATACAACCAGATTCTCATCATACGCAAAAATCAACTATTGAAGGCCCCAGACTATCATACTTCAAGAAGGAAAAATAAGGGAAATGTTTTATAACATTGGTTTAGGTAAGGATTTTTTTTGGGGGGGGTGGGACTAGAGTTTGAACTCAGGGCTTCACCCCTGCAAAGTAGGCACTCTACTGCTTGAACCATGGATCTAGTCCATTTTTCTCTGGTTATTTTGGGGAGAGGGTCTCATGAATTATTTGCCTAGGCTGTCCTTAAACCACAATCCTCCCAATCTCAGCCTCCCAAGTAGCTAGGTTTACAGGTGTAAGTCACCGGCAGGATTTTTTTAAAAATAAGACCTGAAAAGAACAGGCAACAAAAGCAAATGCATACAAATGGAGTTACATCAATCTATTAAATGGTTTTAACTGAATAAATCTCTCAGTGAGGAACCATAAATTAGGACTTATATTATAGTAAAGAGCTTAGGCAATCAGGAAAACTAACAGATGACATGCGCTGGCCTTTGGAACACCTCATAGGTGACATTTCAAAGTAAAAACAATGATAATGTAATCATAAGATAAAAGATCACTCCTCCAGGGGCTGGCGGAGTGACTCAGGTGGTAGAGCCTCCCTAACAAACACAAGACCCTGAGTTCAATCACCAATACCACCAAAAGAAAAGAAAATCACTCCTTCAAGTTAAAACTGACTAAGAAAAATATCTCAAAGATGTGAAAGTCAATTTTTACCCATTGTTACTAGTAACCGCCTACACCCAAAGTCTTTGTCATGCCTTGAGATACTGACCAACAAGGAAATGATGTTTTCTGGGATAACAAGGCATCTTAAGTTTATATTTTATCTTATCCTGTTTAAAGATAAAGCATATATTTAAAATATTTTCATAAGAAACATGATATTAACACAGGAATATGCATTAGTAATTTATAAATAAACAATATTTCAGACATGTAACGAAAAATTCTTTACTTATAGGCATGAATAAAAAGAAAAAAACATGGATACCTCTGACTTCAAGAACTAGACATTGGAGTTGGGTGGTCATGATGAGCATGGCTAATACGGTCATCCCCCTTTTCCATGGGAGATATCCTCTAAGACCCCTCCATGGGTGCCTGAAACTGAGGATAGCACCGAGCCCAATGGCTTAATGTCGTTTGCATCTTAGTTAAGTACTTATCATGCACTGTGGCTATGGCTTTCACAGTTTAAGGTGTAACAGCAAAACTAACCTGAATTTCTTCTTCCTCCTTCACAATTTCACAAATAGAAGATTGGTTCCTACTGTCGTTCTTCCTTAACTCGAGAACTTTCACCTTTTCACTTAAAGGAAGCGCTTTACTGCTTCTCCTTGGCCCATTGGGATTGCCAGCATCACAACTCTTGCACTCTAGACAGTTTTAGGTAAAGGAAGGGTCACATGATTGCAGGCCCTGTGACAGCCAGCAGCATGAAGATGCTGGACATATTCTTAGCGGGACAGGGTGGGATGGCGGGAGATTTCAGCATGCCACTCAGAACAACGCACAATTTAAAACGTACTGGTTTTTTCCTAGAACTTTCCCTTTAATGTTTTGGCCTGCAGTTGATCATGGGTAACAAACCATTAAGCGTGAACCCAAGAATAAGTGGGGGATGCTGCTGTGTCCCACTCTTCCAAACTTATGGACGATCGCACCTGCCAGCTTGCCTGTGTGGGAGGAGCCACAAGACCATGCTGTACCAGGGGTTGAGGGCAGAATGAATGGACCATTTGGTCCTGGTGCAAGGCTCTGCTGGCTCTTTCTTCCTCAGGTTGTTGGGGAGGCCTTGTATTGAGATCCAGAATTAAAAGATCATAGCATCCTGAATCACTGAGTTGCCCAGTAGAGGACAGCTACCCTGGAGAGTTGCCCAGAAATGAGTGAGCAAGAACGAAAGGGTTGTTTTCAGTCAGAGATGTCAGAGTTGCTTGTAACTCTGGCCTACTATGCCCATCCTGACTAATAGAGGAGATGTCCCAGGCAGGGGATGAGAACATGCCCAGGTGAGCAACCTCACACTAGTTGCTGGATGTTCCCAGTTGGCTCATAGTCCACTGAAGGAGCAGATGACCAGACACAGCCTTGAGCTCTGATGGACAGGTGTGGCCTCTGGCCTTTGCATCGATTTGAAGAGACAGGGAAGCTATAAATTTGCATTTTGCTGGATTGGGCTGTAGCTGGGCCCTGGCTTCTGGTTCACTGATACCACTCTTAGCACTGGAAGCCGTCTGCATTGACCTATCAGGAGGCTACACTATGGAAGAAACATGTCACGTCCTCTTGCATGATCGCAAGAGTCACAGTGCATTCACAGGTTAGTGGTTTGCTCTTCAGTGGTCCCTATCAGGGATAGGGAAGCCCTTGGTGTGGCCACAAAGTCCCCTTACTAATGTCATGGGTGACTCTTCCTGAGAGTGGCTTTGGCATTTCTTACTGGGCAGGGCTAAACAAGAGAGATGAATATTGGCAGAGGAGTTCCACCCATGGGTCAATAACACTTTGCTGGTTTTTGGTGTCAATGAAAGGGCCAGATTCCCCAAGGAGGTAGCGTGTGTCATGCCTCTGTTTTGCTGGTCCTCTGAGCCATGGGTTAGGTTTCAAGTAATTTTGAAACCTTGGCACCAACACCCTGTGGCTCTCTCCTCTCTTTCTTCTCCTTGCTTGGGAACTATGCCTTTCTCTGTCATTTCCTCATGGACATGCGAAGCCCTGGCAGTGCCATAATGCCTGATGACCTCCTGGGAGAGCTAAACATTTGATGCACATACCAGATCTCACGGTTAGGCTAGGAAGATGGAGGCTCCCACTGAAAGACTGGCAGTATTCTCAGAGAAGATTCCAGGCTTGGAGATACAATGTCCAGGGTTAGCTTTGGATGGGGTGAGTTTCTGGGACATATAGAGGCTGTTTTACAGACATGTCCCTCATACCAAAGCAACTGATGCAGACATTTCCTCCAGTCATGGGACAGTGCCAGAGTCACGATTTAATTCCCAAGTCCATGTGTCTTCTCACTGTCGGCAGACTCTGCTGCCCTCTTTGACACTTAAGGCTTGGTCCTTACCGTGGTCACTTCCACCTGGATTCTACACTGCTCAAAACATCCTGGAGGACCCATCTCAAGCCTCGTGTTCTCAGATATGTAGAAGGTCAGTGGATACATGGCTGGAGATGTACAGCCCCACCACAGAAATTTAATTTTTCCCTTGGATTTGATCAGACAAGGGTGCTGACAACAAGGGACTGGTGAGAGTGTGGCTGGAAGCCAGCAGACAGGTGGGGAAGGAACAAGATATCATTCTAGATTTTTCTCCCTTATGTCTTAATGCCTACTTCCTTATGAGCTTGAAGCTTCCATGTGTATCACTCAATGACCTGCATCTCTGTGAAAGCTGCTTAAAATCACCTTGCTTTGACTGTCCAGAGTGATGCTTAATAATACTAGTATTCATAACTAAATAAGAAATCGATAATTAAGATAAAAAGTCAACCAGGACACCTGTAGATGAATCCCTTGGCTATTGTTAAAATAAGCCTGCTGTGTCCAACAGGTTGCATTGCAGCCCAAAGCAACAATCCACTCACACGTGCTTTTCCAAGGAAATACTTTTCTCTGTGTTCACCTGGAGCCTAGGAGAGCCCATGGCTACAGGGCGAAGGCAGCTGCCTTCTGAGTGAATGCAAGTTCTTGACTAGCTTTGCATGTGGAGAACCTGGTATTGTGAAAGGTATTGGAAGGGGTTTCTGTCCCCTTCCTGGTGGTTCCACCATCTTTCTCAGGCCTCTTCCTGCTGTGTCTGGCTTCTCCCTGTCTCCCCATCACTGCTCCTGCTGGGGAATAGTGACCCATGGTCCTCACAGGGGCTCCTGGAGGAACCCTCCTTGAAAACAGTCACATTGTGACTTGGCAAGAGCAAGATGGAGTATGTTTGGCAGCTGTCCTTTCCTCCAGGGAGAATTCCTTCATCCCATGAATAATAAGACCTGGTTACGTTTGTCAAGAGACAAAGATTACAACAAATTTAGTCATTGATCTCCTTGGCTTTTATTTGTGATTCATGAACCAGAACACCCTTGTTTTATGAAACAGAATAAGAGCTTCCACGGGGCCATGGAAGACCAGTGGGTTTCATAGGGTGGGAATGAGGAAGCAGAAAGATAGCAAAAGAACCTGACTGCCAACTTTGGATTCCTTATTTGGTAGCAGCTGAAACAGAGGGCCTCTCTTATGCTTCTGGCTCAGGTAGACTGGAATCTCCTGTTTTCTGAAAAAGTGGATGTGTTTTGAGATCTGCCTGCTTCCTACAGTTTTAGCTTGATACTATGGTATTTAGCATAAGTGACTCCATTTTGGACTAATCTGGTCTGTTGAGTCGAGTGCAGGAGCTCAGCCCAACAATGCTTAACATCCTGCTCCTGTCCACAGTCCTGTCAAGGGAGGGGCAGATAGACTCTTCTGTGCTGTGCTCTTCTCTTGGGTGCTGTGGATGTCTTTCTGTGTGTGAAAGTACTTTCCAGGATTCTGGATAAGTAGCACTTTCCCATAAGACCAAGGTTTCACATGGATTGTACCACAGCCTTTCTTCCAGTACAGCCTGTTCTCCTGTCATGGCTTCCATCTCCCCTTGAACAACTAGGGACCCTGTCAGGTCTCTCCCCTTCTCCAAGGTCCCTGTTCCCACCGGCCCTGTTCTAATCCACTGACTCCCCTGGCTTTTATCTACTCTTTCTCACAGCTTCCTTTCTGAGAATCTGCGTGAAAATCTAGTCTCAATTTCATATAGATACAGTGGGACATTGTTGGAATGGTCATACTAATTAATACCCCCCATTAACTTTCATTTCAAAAGATTGTGCTTGAGCGGGCATGGTGGTGGACGCCTATAATCACAGCACTCAGGAGACTCAGGCAGGAGGATCTAGCTTGAAGTGGCCCTGGGCTACATAGTAAGATCTTGTCTCAAAAAAAAAAAAAAGTTGCCCTTTACAATGTTGTCAGAAGCCAAATTTGATGGCCAGCACTTTACCCTCAATGAGAGTAACTGAATAGTTTGCTGTAAGACATCAAAAAGATCAAGATTGATTAGCAGATCCCGGCGTAAAGTCATGGTTTAAGGCTCATAGAAAGGACCTGGTTTGTACAAGCTTAGGCTCTTTGTTGCCATTTTCCTATTGAGGTCAGAACCGATGGTTTGTAAACTCTAAAAATATCGAAGAACTTGAATGTGAACTTGAAAATTCTTTATTTGAAAGCAGAACCTATAATTTTGCAGAAAGCAACTCTAAGAAGTGCATGCCTTCCTCCGTTGCTGTGGGAGGCCCCAGAGGTGAAGCTGCAAGTCTGTCTACTAAAACATAGGATGAAGGACAAGGAGCCTCCTTGTCCCTCTGTTCCTGGGTAGGGACTCTCGGTTGAGAGCCTGGGGAGCTCCCACATCTGTCTCTAATGCCCCTGTGTCGCCCGTTTCTCTCCCAGCTTGTCACATTCTGGAATGCTGTGACGGGCTGGCTCAAGATGTCATCGGTTCCATTGGACAAGCCTTTGAGCTCCGGTTTAAGCAATACTTGCAGTGTCCTTCCAAGATCCCTGCTCTCCAGGATCGGTGAGTAGTACTATCACACCATTTACAAAGCTTCTCTGTGTTCTATGCCCTTTCGTTTTAAAACCATTTCCCAGAGCTGCACTGTGCACAGACCCAACTCATCACAGGCTGTCCTGGGCACTCAGACACCTGGTTGGTGCTGAGCTGTGGCACAGGGAACTGACAGATGGAAGCTAGCATATGGATGATGCTTTGACTGTGTAGAAAACATTTTCTTGAAACTATAGCAATGGTAGCCAAGGTTACCGAAAAGCAACTTCACTGGGGTATTTTGTCTTTCTGTTTCACCTGCAACCATGTGATTTTTCCTTATGTCTTCTCCTTGGGTCTGTGTCTCCACAGATTCTACATGTCCCATTGTCCCTGTTGTCACACTTAGCCAAAGCCCTGCCACAAAGGGGCTCTCACAGGCAGCCAGCATTGTTTTGCCTCATGGGCTCTGTGGCATGAGGAGCTTGTTTGTCTGCTGTGTGCCCAGGGCAAGTTCCCTAACCTCTCTGAGTCTTAGTAGCTTAATCTGTAAACTAGGGATACTAATGGGTGGTAGTTGTTTTAATGAAGATGAGACAGTGAATGTCAACAGCAATCATGACCTATTTAGTTTTTATAGCATACTCAGAGTCCACTACTGAGTTTCCTTAGGATATGAGAATACTCCATGTAGTATAACGCATTTTAAAAAGTACTGTGGCACAGACATGTGGGTCGTTCAGTGTGCTGTCTTTGATCTTGTGTGCATTCTGTCCTTGACGAATTTCATAGTGAAAATCTATTATAATGGTGTGCTCACTGTAAGCAAACTTTATTTCTCCCCTGTGTTTTTTACTCTCTTCAAACTTGTAAAGCCACATTCCGGGATGTAGTCATGAAGTCAGGTGTCTGCTTTTGCTCCACTGTTATTAAGGCTTTTTTCATCTTTCTGGAAAGAGACTCTTAGTTTCTTTTCCTCATCCCCTGGAAAACTCCCTTGAAGATATTCATTTAGAGGTGCCTGTGGAGGACTGCTTCTCCCAGGTGACAGAAAGTTCAGCTAGGTGCTAGCTGGGGCAGGGAGGGCTCCTGGTCTGACAGTGTGTCAACAGATGTCTTCATTTGTATATGATGTGGGACATGGTAGTTAAAAGGATTCATTCAGTATGAACCTGAAGATTTATAACAAAGGATAAGAGCCATTTACAAACATTTTAAAAGCATATGAACAATTTGCAAATATATATAGTTTATGAGTAAAAACATGTGCACAAAGACTATGGGGAACATAGAATAGACGCCCACTACAGGGTATCTGAGGATTTGGTGGGGCTGGGATGATGGTTGAGTTTGAACGGTATTTGGCAAATGTATTTGCCCCTTAACATTTTATAAAGAAAATATTTCAATATACACAATGAATTTTACAGTGAACATTTATGTATCACATTTTTCTATAAACATCACACACGTATCTATTTATCCATGCAAAGTAAGTGTGACAAATTTTCTTTCTTTTCTTTCCTCTCCTTCCTCCCTTCCTTCCCTCCTTCCTCCCATCCCTTTCTTCCTCCCTCCCTCCCTTTCTTCCTTCCTCCCTCCCTTCCTTCCTCCCTCCCTCCCTTCCTCCCTTTCTTCTTTCCTTCCTTCCTTTCCTCCCTCCCACCTCCCATCATTTCGTTCCTTTCTTCCTTCCCCTCTTCCTTCCCTCCCTCCTTTCATCTTTTCCTCTCTCTACCCTCCTTCCTTCCCACCTTCCATGCCCCCTTCCTTCTTTCCTGCCCTCCCTCTTTCTTTCCTTCTCTCCCTCCCTCCCTCCCTCCCTCCTTTCTGCTGGCTGCTAGCTCTGTCCACTTCATAGGCACTGGGAGCACAGCCCATGGGGCCTCCCTGGGGCTGGCTCTACCTTATGTCCCAGTCCCAGTCCCACTCCTCTAGCTAGCGACAGCCTGGGGATGAAAGGGCCTACTCTGCCTCCAGCTGCCCCTCCTCTCTCTTGGATCTCTGGGGACCTGAACTGTGGGTGGCACTGGCAGGTTTTCCTTCTGAGCCATCAGAAGATCTAAGCAGTCCAGTGAGGCAGGAGCTTCTATCGGAGGGGAGTTCTCCTTGGTCTTTCTACTCACTCCTCTGGGCCATTTCTCTAGAAATTGTGATGCATTTGCTGGAGGCAGGGGGATTTGGTGATTCAGATTCGATGCCCATGCAGCCTCAGTGTTCAGTGTCTGAGGAACCAGGGACCCCTTGCCTTCTCTCACTGCTGGTACATATTTGCTTGACTATACATTATTCTTGTTCATCGTGTTAACTGTTTACTCTTAATCTATATCCATCCTCTTCTTTAACTGAAAATCAAAAATAGAACATTTAAATCAATGGTGGTTTTGGTGATGGTCTGATTTTCCTTGCAGAAATCCAAGGTCATTTCAACACCAAATCAGAGAAGATGATTAAAAGCAAATCATATGTAACTAAAGTCCCACTTACTAGTTTTAAAAAACTGATCTGTAATTTATATGTGATTTAATTCATCTTTTTAAATGTATAGTCTTTTCAAAATGTATAGTTCATTTATTTGGAGTTAGTACAATAATCATTAGTTCCAGAAAATTTTCATCAGCCCCAAAAGAAACCCAACACCATCAGCATTTTAAAAAAATTTTTCTATCTCCCTCTTCCCAGTTTGCCAATTCTGGACATTTCTTATAAATGGCATTATATCGTGTGTGTCTGACTGCTTTCACTTTTAAGAATGCTTCAAAATTCATCCGTGTGGTAAAATCTGTCAGTATTTTATAGTTTTTAGGGTACTTAACAATGTTGCATTGTATGGATATATCACCTTTTGTTCATCTGTTCTTTAATTTATGGACATTTGAATTGTTTCTAACTTTAAGCTCTTGTGAATAATGCTGCTATGAAGATGCTTATAAGTTTTTGGGTGGACATGTTTCAGCATCCTTATATATATATACCTAGGAGGAGAATTGATAGGTCAAATGTTCATGCTATGCTAAGCCTTTTTGAGAAGTTGCCAAGCAATTTTCCAAGATGGCTGTACCATTTTACATTCCTATAAGCAATGTAGGAGAGTTCTAGTTTCTTCATGTCTTTATCAACATTTGTTATTGTCCATTTGATTATAACTACCCTACTGAAAATGAAGTGGCCTCTGGTTGTGATTTTGAGTTGCACTCTCCTGATGACTAATGATGTTTAACATCTTTTCATGCGCTTATTGGTTATTGGAGAAATGTCTCATCAAATACTTAGCCCATTTTTAAAGATTGGGTTATTTGTCTTTTTATTATTGAGTTATAGGAGTCTTTATGTTTTCTGGATACATGTTTGTAGATATATGAAGGGCAAATGTTTCCTCTCATTTTGTGGGTTCTGTTTTTTCAACATGCTTTGTGATTTTCAGTGTACAGTCTCTTACTTGTTTCAGCATTTTTTTCTCTTAAATATTTTATTCTTTTTGATGCTATGATTGTTGGCAATAATGGTGCCGATAGGTTTCGGTTCTTATTGCACCCTTAAGCTGCTGTTTCCCAGGGTTACGGTCCTGCCTCAAGTCTAGCTTGAACTCCCCTTCTGCCCCAACCTCCAATCAGCATGAACCATAAGATCCTAACCAATCAGATCATGCCGAGTCTCATGAGGGGTATTTAAGCCCCTGCCCCTCTTTCTTTCTCTCTCTGCTCTCTCCCTCTCCCATGCAGCAATAAAGAATCTCTTGGCCAGATCGTTCCTCTCCACGTGGTCACTTTGGGGCCTACATTTGGTGCCATGACTCGGATCGGGTTTCACCAGTAATCCTGGTGGGACCCCGATTCTGACTCACCCCACGACCACCTTGAGGACATGACTGGCCAGGACTCATCCTCCCGATCTCCCTCGCTCGCATCCAACACCGGACATCCTTTGGTGAGTCCACATACCCTTATTGGGCTCCCTTTGCGGTCTCTCCCTTCAGTGTCTCTGGGGTTTCAGTGTCCCCCCTTTCCAATCATCTCTGGGGCTCAGGCGGTAGAGGAAAGACCTCTTTCCCAATCAGCCTTGGCTTGGGTCTATTTCTGTCGTTCTTGGTCTCAGAGACCACCCGTCCGAAAATCCCAGCGCCAGGTAACCCACAGCCCCCTTGGCCTTTTGACCCTACAAGCCACTAGAATGCAGTGGCAACTGCTTCTCATGCACCGTGTACCATTCTCGGATATTTGAGCTGCATGGGGATGCCCCGCGATTCATAATATCCTCCCAATCCCTTTTTTGTTTCGGGACCAGGTCCCAACATGGGGGCCTCCTCCTCTTTTCCATCTGACTCCCCACTGAGATGCCTCCTCAATAATTTAGACACCTTGGGTTTGACCCCAGGTATAAAACCAAAAAATTTAATTCGCTTTTGCACTCAAATCTGGCCCACTTATCCTTTAGACAACCAAAGTCACTGGCCCCTTTTTGGGTCTTTAGATCCCAACCTTTTATGGGACTTATAACTACTGTGAGCAATAGGGATGATGGGGAGAGATTCCATATGTCCAAGCTTTTTCATACCTCTGCCTAAATCCAGCCTTCTGCACCACTTGCAAGCCAAAACATGTACTTCTTGCCCTCAAACCCTCCCTTTGGACCTTCTGTTCCCCTGTGCAGATTCTATTAGCCTGTAAACCAGTTTCTAAATCAGCCAATTCCTCTCCCAAACCTCCTCCTTCCCCATGTAAACAGACTTCTTGCACTGCTTACCATGCCTGTCTCTTCCTATTTTCCTGAAAAACTTTCCCCGTCATGGAGTTAAGCAAGCCACTCCTTGCCAATTCTGGCCTCAAGGAGGTTCCAGCTCTGGGAGAGCTCATGCTCCCTTCCTGTGGGCTGAGACCAAGCCCCGGATTTATTTGGGTATGCCTCATGCTACATTGGTGGAGTCCTGTTTGATTATGGCATCTGACGACTGCTTTTCTTCCCCTGCCCCCACCATCTAATGCCCCTTTTTCCTGAGACAGTGACCAGAGAGTGGAGGTTTCGTTTTGCTGAAAGAGTGCTAGTACCAGTCAATGGGAGCAACCTAGAGACACAGGTGATGGCTAATCCCATAGGCGTGTGTCATGCCTCCAGGCTCTGCCTTCCCCTCCCTTACGTAAGATGTCAGCACACCTTTTCTGCCTCCTCCATGGTCTCACCACATGTCCTTTGTCTCTGTCTGCCTTCCCCTGCCTGGGCTTACTGGGACCCTGCCTCCCATGAAAAACCTGTAGCATGGTACCTTATGACTTAAGTTATTCCAACTAGTTTGCCAGGCTTCTCAGTCTAAAGTAACTTTAAATCAGCTGCTTTACAAAAAGCGCTTACAAAAAACTGCAGCTGCCATGCTTATGCCATAACTCCACCCCCACAAGGGGAGGAGGGAAAGAAAACAGGCACACCTGTGAACAGGATGCCAGCTTCTGGACACAGCAAAAATGCCTGCCATAGCTAAGAAAATCCATAGAGAGGACCCAGTACATCCTGGGCCACCAGCCACATGTGGTGATGGTTGTGGCCCTCCGCCACTTCCCCTAGAATAAACGCACGCAGAGTACACAGGAAGGGGGGAAGGGTGACAGGCCGCAGGATCAGGCCTAGGAAGCCAGGGTCATTTGTCCCAGGTGTGTGTGGAGGGAGTGGCGCCTTGCACAAGTCCTGCTCCTAGCCCCACCTCACACCTTGGGGCATCAGACCCAGCCCTTGTAAGCCAATTGTTAGCTCAAGGTTATAGTTCCAGAAATAGCAAAATGGACATTACTGTGGTCTCTAATCTTCTCACTTAGAATTTTCTATACCTCAACATAAATTTTTCCCTCCAAATATAAACACTAGTTGTCCCATATGGTACTGTTATTGGCCTGAAATGCCCTCTGAATGCCATTCTCTAACTTTACAAATGATTTCTTTGTTAAAAAGGTAGGCTTTATTAAAGAGGCTGCTTGCTGTTAGCTAAAAGACAGGATCCTAATGTTTTGTTCTTTCTAGATGGGACCTGCAGCTTCCAGACTTCTGGCCTGTAGATGTTGGAAGCTTTGTACTGAGGCCTGGCCTCAGTAAGCCTTGGGTGACCAAGAGAAGTGGCCTTCACAGGGTTCCTTAAATTACAATACCATACTCCAATTAGACCTTTTCTATAAAAGTACAAAAAGTAAACTGAGGTCCCCTATACAATTTCTACCTTCTAAGCCACTCCAATACTCAGAACCTCCTAACGAGTGCTTCCCTCTTCAATAGGCAATGATAAGAAGAGGGCAAGTCATATGTCCCCTTCCAGTTAACAGATCTAAGGGAAATTTAAAAACATCTAAACAGCTGTAAGAAGATAAGTGGCATTAATGTCACTTCAGCCATCTCATAGCAGAAAAACATAGTTTAACATAGACCAAATCCCTCATTTTCAAGTGAGGAAACTGAGGCCCAGAACAGTTCAGAGACCTGCTCTCCAGAGTGTCAGGTGTCAATGTAAAATAACAACTTTACTTTACAGCAACAATCTAAAAAAAAATCCTCTTACCTTTCTACAGCATCTTAAGGATGCCATCAGAAAGCATACCACAGTGGACTCAGAGTCACAGGTGAGAGAGGTTCTCCTCAAAGATAAATTTCTAACAGTCAGCCCCAGATATTCGTAAAAAACTCAGACTGTGGCTGAAGGGAAGTCATTGAGCCAAGTAATACAGCTAGCCATGTCTGTATTTATAGCTATGTCTGTATGTCCAGGACCTTCCTAACAGGAGAGAAAACATAAGAGACACCATGGCCTCATTGCTGCCCTCAGAGAGAGCCCCACCCAACTGGGTCCTGTATCCTGAACTTGCTACCATGATGGACATGAGGGGCACTTCTGCAGAGAATGCTTAAGGGGGGACATCCTGGGAGACAGCCCCGCCCCCAACCGGGACCCTGCCCTCTGCAAGGGTAACCACTGGAGGTCTAAGTGCCCCCATCACCAGATGGAAGGCGAGGTGCCACCTCCTGTGGATTGATGGGTCCCAGCCTCCTGTCCACACTTCACTTCTTGGCATCAATGCTGAGGAGCCATAATGGCAGAAAAACAAAAGATCATTTTCCTCCTAGACAGTGGAGCCTATTTCTCTGTTTTACCTTTTTCTCCTGGTCCCCGGTCCAATGACAAAAGTTATCTTTCAGGGCAAATCTGGCCAGCCCTTAGAGCGCTAGTTTACCTGGCCTCTGGCCTGCTCCTGGGGAGACCTCCTCTTCTGTCACTCTTTCCTCATAGTTCCTGGAACTCCAGTGTCCCTGCTGGGACAAGATTTACTATCTCAATTAAAAGCTCAAAGTCTCCTCCCCCCAGGCAGCTATCTCTGCTGCCCCCTCCTTCAGGAACAAATAGATTCCACAGTGTGGACTGATGAGATGAGTGTAGCATGAGCCAGGCTGGCCCTCCCTATTCAAATAAAACTCAAAAATCCCTCACAGTTTCTACACCCAAAACAACATCCCCTCAAGCCTGAGGGATGATGAGGCCTTATGCATATCATAAATTCCTTAAAACAGCAAGGGCTACTAATTAGTTGCTCCAGCCCCTATAATAAATTTAAAATTCTTATAAAAGTTAATTTTAAAATACAAGTTGCAAAGTAAACTGGAAAAGATATAGATAAGTAATAAATGTATTTTTTGAGAAGTTAAAAGAAAAAGACATGTTTTTGGATGAGAAAGGATTTTGTAAAAAAGGGTTTATCCTAAAGATTGTTTCAAATAGAAGGGGAAAAAACAAGCCATCAAAGGGTTTAGTATGTTATATAAAGGTCTAAGTAAGTTTTAAAAGTGTATAATAAAAAACCAGTGTGTGATAAAGTTAAAGTTGAATATAATCTAAGAGTTGCCTAAAAGATTTTTAGGGTCATGTCAAACTAAAATCAAATCCTCTATGTCTATAAAATAACAAGGTTATCTTAATATTGTTCTGCTCTGAGTAACATCTACAAAAAACCATTACAGAGAAAGATTTTATCAAAGAAATTATTTGTGTTTTCTGCTGATCTTGTCAAGCTTTAAGTACTGCTAAATCAGAGTTCATTTACATATTTGCTTATGTGTCCTAAATGACCACCTTGTAACAGTGTTATGTTATACTTTATCTAAATATGGTACAAACATTTAAAAAGTTAAAAGAGTCAATTTATATAAAATAATGAGCTAAAGCGCTCTTTTATCCAAGATTGTTACATTTAAATCCTGACAGCCCCTGCCTCCCAGAGGTCACCTACCTAGGTGTGGCCTTAAAGGGACAGACTCACTCCCTGAGTCATAAATGCATCAACCCAATCTTCCATTTCCCAACCCCCATACCATAAGACAGCTTACAGCTTTCCTGGCAGTTGTAGGATTTTGCAGAGTTTAGATCCCTAGGTATGCAGTTCTGAGCAGACACCTTTTTATGATCCTCCTAATATTCCTATTTGGGTCTTAGATAATGTATGGTCACCCATTTTTCTTAGAAAACTTGCCTCCAACAGACTCTGCTCCTCTAGCTGACTACTTGCCTTCTCAGGGAACTTCTCAGAGAGCATGCAAACCAGATCCTGCCCCACCCTATAACAATTTCTGTTAAGCCAGGGCATCTTGTTCTCCAAAAAGGATCTTCTACCCTCTCCATTGGGACTTCAATGAACCAGCCCTCATCTGGTCATTCTCATGACACCCACTGCTGTCAAGCTCAATGGGCGCCCCCAATGGCGGCACCTCTCAAGAAACAATTAGAAAAATGGAGAAGAGAATTGGAAGACTCTTGAAATTGTCTAGGGAACAACATTTCACAGTGGTTCTCCTGGCCAATGCCCATCCTAATGCCTGTGTTTCTTCTTGCTCTCCTATTCTTAATCTTCCTCCCTTGTATCATACTATGTGTCTCTATTGCCAATCAAAAACTTAACCAGCTTCTCCTCTAAGGATACCAACCCCTGATAGCACAACCAGAGGACACCTACAATGGACCCTACCAGGACACCGGGTTATAAGCATCATGAGCCCCTCACAGAATGCCTGCTACATTTCCTTGACTCCCTACATGAAGATGGATGGTTAATACCCACCATACGGAGCCTGGGTGTACACCATCATGAGACTCACCACCCCAGCACTGTTTGTCAACTAACCCTCCCTTCCCCTACACTGCCCCTTGCCAGCTTGAAGAAGTCAGAGTGAACACAACGCCCCCCTTCCTTAAACAAACAAAAAAGGAGGAATGCTGGCAATAATGGTGCCGATAGGTTTCAGTTCTTACTGCACCCTTAAGTTTCTGTTTCCCAGGGTCACCGTCCTGCCTCAAGTCTAGCTTGAATTCCCCTTCTGCCCCAACCTCCAATCAGCATGAACCACTTTTCTCTCTCTCTCTCTCTCTCTCTCTCTCTCTCTCTTCCTCTCTCCCTCTTGCTAATAAAAAATTTAACCAGTTGTACCTCCAGAGATACCAACCTCTCCAAAACCATCCAGAGGACTGCTATGAGGGCCCCCACCAGGACACAGGAGCCTGAGGATCTTGCCCCATACAATGACCCCTGCCAGCAGGAAGCAGCTAAAGAGACCAATGCTTCGCCCCAATTCCTGATCCTCAGCCCCTATCCTCATCATTATTAAAGAAAAAATGGGGGAATGATAGAACAATAATATCACCATTTTGTGAATCAGCCAAAATGGCAGCCCTGCCCTTAAATTCCTGTGCTCTAAGACAGCCCCACCCCTACCCAGAGACTACTGCACATGCACTAACTTCCTTACCCTCCCCCTTCTATAAAAGCCACTGCTCGCCTAGACTCAGGGCTGCACCATCTTTTCCTGGGCCAGCCTGGCAGTTTGGGCCTGCCATTAAACTTTGCTCTATGGACGTGAGACTTTTCTCGTGAGCTTTCTTTGAGAGTGGCATTTTTCCTAACAAAGATAAATGGATTTCTTTGTTAATTCTGTTTTTATTTCTTCATTATTAATGTGTAAAATATAGTTGATTTTTGTACATTGATCTTATAGCCATCAACCTTTCTTAACTTCTTTATTAGCTTTCATAGCTTTTTTTTGTGCATACCTTAGGATTTTCTATTTATAAGACCCTGCTATCTGCAAATAGAGATAGTTTTATTTCTTTGTTTCTAATATGGAAGCCCTTGATTTCTTTGTATTATCTTATTATTCTGGCTAGAACCTCCAGTACAATGACTACAGGAGGCATGTTCCTGATCTTAGGGGAAGAGCATCCTGTCTTTCACTGGTATCTAAGTTGTTAATTGTGAGCTTTTCATAGATGCCTTTATCAGAAATACCTCCCAATTTTTTGAGTGTTTTTATAATGCAAGGTACTGGGTTTTTTTCAAATTATTTTTGTGTCTATATTGAAGTAATAATGTGGCATTTGTTTTTATTCTGTTGATAGGATATATCACATTAGCTGATTTTTATATGTTGAACCAAGTTTATATTTCTAAGATAAATCCCTCTGGGTCATGGCGTATAATTCCCCTTCTATATTGGTGGATTTAGTCTGCTAGGATTCAATCGAGGTTTTTCCATCCATAGTCATAGGAGATAATGATGTTCCATTTTCTTTTCTTTTGGTATCTTTGTATGGTTTTTGTATTAGGGTATTACTGGCTTCATAGGTTGAGTTTTGAGGTGCTGCCTTCTCTACTATTTTTCAGAAGAGTTTGTGAAGAATGGCTGTTAATTTTACTTTAAATATTGTTAGAATTCACTAGGAAGCTGTATGATCCTGGTCTTTTCTGGGAGAGTAATTTTTTTAATGATTAATTCGATTTCTTTACTTTTTACAAATATATTCGGATTTTTAATATTTTCTTGAGTCAGTTTTGGTAGTGGAGTCTTTTAAGGACTGTTTCCATTTTATCCAAGTAGTTTAATTTGTTGCCTTACAATTACTCATTTTTTTAGTAACGTGCCCTCTTTTGTTCTTGATTTTTATCATTTGAGTCTTCTCTCTTTTTATTCTTAGTCAGTCTAGCTAAAGAATTGACAGTTTTGGTGATTTTTCCAAGATCTAACTCTTCGTTTCATTAATTTCCTTTATCATTTTTCTATTGTTTATTTTTGCCTTAATAATACTTTCTTCCTTTTGCTTGCCTTAATAATACTTTCTTCCTTTTGCTTGCTTTGGGCTTAGTTTGCTCTTCCTGTTCTGGTTTCTTAAGATAGACGATCAGTAACTGATTTGAGATCTTTCTTTATCATTAAGTGTTTTATAATATAGTTATTTCCCTCTAAGCACTTCTTTTTCTTTACCCCAAAAATTTTGACATGTTGTTCATTAATCTCAAAGAAATTTCTCATTTGCCTTATGATCTCTTTTTTGATCCATGTTTATAAGAACATTAATTTCTACATTTTGTGAATCCTATGTAATTCCTTCTGCTATTGATTTCTATTTTGATTCTATTATTACATGAAAATATACTTTGCATATTTTCAGTCCTTTAAGATATTCGAGGTTCACTTCTTACCTTAACACATACATGGTCTGTCTTGGAGAAAGTTCCTTTTACACTTGAAAAGAAATTTTGATCTGTGTTGTTGAGTGGAGTGTTCTATAGATGTCTCAAGTTGATATTTTATGTTGTTTAAACTTCCATTTCCCAATCTTATGTCCAGTTGTTTTATTTATTATAAAAAGTGTCATATTTGTGGCTTCAAGTGTTATTGTTGTATTATCTATTTCCCCCTCCAGTTTTTCTTTCTAAAGTGTGTTTCTCATAGAAAACGTAGAGTCAGGGTGGGATCCAGCAGGAGTGGGAAGGATAGAAGAAGAGGGTGAAAGGGGGGTGAAGATGATCAAAGTAATTTGTATGCATGTATGAAAACAGAATACTTATACCCATTTAAATTATTTAAAGAGGGGAGTATGAGGATAAGAAACAGTAGTTGAAGGCACGAATTTGATCAAAATACATTATATGCATATTGTATTTCCATTATATGGAAATATCACAGTGAAATCCCTTGTACAATTAA
The DNA here is from genome assembly GCF_047511655.1 of Castor canadensis. Classification (NCBI taxonomy): domain Eukaryota; kingdom Metazoa; phylum Chordata; class Mammalia; order Rodentia; family Castoridae; genus Castor; species Castor canadensis. Next base: position 106,027,328 of record NC_133398.1, read on the forward strand.
TATATGGTAATAAAAAAAGAAAAAATAATTGTAATAACAAAAAAGAAAAACAAACCATATAGTTAGATAATTTTTTATCAGTTGCACTAATCTCTGATTTTAATTAGAATGTTTAATGCATTTTTATTTAATGCAATTTGCTGATATTTCAGAACTCTCCTCTGACATTTGGATATTTATATTCTATACATTTTATGTCATTTTTGTCCCCTATTCTTCCATTACTATTTCCTTTATGTTAATAAATATTTTTCAAGTGTATCCTGTTAATTTGTCATTTCTTTTACTGTTTTTTAAAAGTAATTTTCTGTGATATATTGTAAGAACTTCTGTAAATGTCACAGTGCACCCCCCAGTACAATAATAACAAAAAAAGGGAAAAAAAGTAATTTTCTCATTGGTTGCTATAGGAATTTCAATTAGCATCTTAATTTATAACAATTTAGTTCAGATGAAGCAACTTAATTTTTATGTACACAGAAGCTTTGCTCCTGTGTAGCTCCATCTTTCCACCCTCCAGTGTCTTGTTATAGTCATGCCAATTACATTGTTATTTATGTGGCCCATCAACACAGATACAATTATTGTTTTATACAGTTTTCTTTTAGAGGGGAGGAATAAAAGTTATAGGCAAAAAGTACATTTATATTGTCTTCTATATTTGTCTGTTAACTTTGCATTATTCTCTGCTTTTTTATGTAAATATGGATTTAGTGTCCTTTCATTTCAATCTGAAGTACTTTTAATATTTCTTGTAGAGAAGATTTGTTAACAATGAATTTTCTCCATTTTTAAAAGCTGGGAATATCTTTTCTGTTACATTTTTGCATTCTGATCTTATTGAACATGGAGTTCTTGGTAGGCAGTCTTTTAGCACATGGAGTCAGTTACTCTATTGCCTGTCTTGCCTCTGTTGGGTCTGGTAAGAATCAGCTGTTGACGTTACTGATGGTCCCTTGTATAGGATGAGTCATTTCTTTTGTGATTTTCAAGATTCTGTTTCTCTTTGGCTTTAAATAACTTGATTATGATGTATGAATCTCTTTGAGTTTATCTTAATTTGAGGTTTTTAGGTCTTTTTTTTTTTTAGCTTCTTAGATGTATAGATCAATGCTTTCTTTTACCACATTTGGGGATATTTTTAACTATTATGTCTTCAAGTTTTTTTTTTTTCTGTCATTCTCAGTCTCTTCTCTTCTTTGGGGACTCCATTATCTATGTATATGTTGGTATACTTAATGGCACGTCCTACAAATCTCTGAGGCTCTGTCCATTTTTCTTAATTATTTTTTTGTTTCTGTTCCTCAGACCTATTCATCTCAATTGACCTATCTTTATGTTCTGTCATTCTTCTGCATGTGCAAATCCACCGTAAGACCTTCAAGCAAGTTTTTTAAATTTGGTTGTTTTTTTATTTCTGTATTTATATTGAGATGCCCTATTTTGTGAGGCATTGTTATTGAGTTTTTTACACATGATTTCTTTCAGTTCTTTGAACACACTGAAAGTAGTTAATTTAGAGTCTTTATTTACTTAGTCCAAAGTCTGAGTTTCTATACAGACAGTTTCCACTATTTATTTTTTCCTATATATGAGCTCTTCCTTTTTTGTTTCTTTGTATGCCTCATATTTTTTGGAATGGAAATTTAAATGACATGGTGTAGTAATTTTGGTAATCAGATTTCTCTCTTTTTCAGGATTTGTTACTGTTGCTGTTTGTTTTAGTGACTTTTCCTCACTAATTCTATAAAAACTCTATTTTTTGTCATATATACCCACTGATGGCTCCACTTGGTTACCTATGTTACTTTGCCAACAATTGAAGACAGATTTCCTTAAATGTCTGGAAACACACTGATGGAGGGCATGCCGTCCATTACCTGTGGACCTCATCCCACTGGGCTCTGCCTCTTAAAGGTCCCAGTACCTCACAACACTACCACTCTGGAGACAAAGCCTTCAACACAAAAAAATTTGGGTGAGGGCGTTCACACTTAAACCACATCCAAACCATAGTAGGTACTGACATTAGATCTGTTGGCCTTGCATTCAAGCTCAAGTGTTGGCAAAAGCCCTTGGAAATCTCTTGACAGAATGCAGAGTCTTGATGAGCCGTGGACAGAAGAGGAGGGAGATGGTCCAGACCACCCTTACTATAACAGCATTCCCAGCAAGATGCCTCCTCCAGGAGGGTTTGTTGATGCACGACTGAAAACCAGACCCCATGCTCCTGACACAGCCCAGGTGAGTCTCATGCTTTCTCCTTGGACAGAGGCTCACTGGACCTTTTTTTTTTTTTTTTCATTTTCTTCAGTTTTATTTCAGATCGATGTTGCATTTAGCTTTTGCCATGATCATTCACGAACTCTTTCACTTCACTTCACAAAACATGTGACAAAGAGAGGTTTTTGCTTAATATCACAGTGCATTAGCCAAGTGCCTTGCAATTAAATTGTGATTCCTGAGATGTGAGCCTGGGAGTCCTCTCCATCCTAGGACAAATCCCATCATATGGTGATCTTAATGAGCAGGAGACAGAACTGAAGGTTTTTTAAATGTCTTATTGTGCTCTGGGTTCTCTGAAAAAAGAGTGAGTATAGGCCTTTAAATTATGAGATTTTTAATGTATTTTCTATTTTATCCATTCCCCCTTCAGCCCCAAATTTCCCCTTTAACTTAAAACTGCTTTTTAGAGTTATTATATTTCTATCTTGTTATAGGAAATTACTTCCCTTCCTCTTTTTTATGGTGCTGGGGATTGAATCCAGAGCCTTGTGAATGCTAAGTACATACTCCACCACTCCCAGCCCTGGAAAATTTTAACATTACCTACTTATGTCAATGAGAATGGTGTCAATAAAAATGGCAATCTAACATTGAAATCAAAGATCTAAGACAGAGGAATTTCCTGATTTTCAGAGCAGACTTCCCCAAATGTGAATGATTGTGGGCCTCTGAATTAGTGGGAAGTGGTATATGTCACATAGATACTCCAATTGTAATTCATTTTAGGTTACATTGAATGACATGACCACACATGAAAGAGGTCACTATAACAGTTGTAGTTGGTGGGGGAGGTGCGCTGTGGGAGTCATAAAAATGAGCAGGGTGCATGTATACCACCCACATAAACTTATTTGTCAAAATGCCATCCATGAGCCATGAAGGAAAAACTGAATGTAACAGAGGGCGCAGTCCACCCATCAAAGTCCTACCACTGCATTGTGGCTTTCAAAGATGGGGAATGAGAGGATAATTCTTTCATTCTGTGTATTTACATGTGTCTATAGTTTTCAGGAAAAGAGCAAACTTATTACCAGGGAAGACACTTAGGAGACACGTTTGGTGAAGACTGGCAGCGAACTCCCATCAGGCAAGGTGAGAGGCAGGGCAAGGTAGGTGAGAAACACGAAACACACTGGTAACAAACAGGGGCTCGCCAGTGAGTCATCACTTCCTGTGGAGTAGCAGGGTGAGGCCTTGCAAAGGTTTGCTGTGAGCAGTGCTACAAATTCCTTACAGACCCCTTAGAGGGGCAGCATCTTTCTCCCATGTCCACTGGCACAAATCCTGTGGTGCCTCCCTGCAGTCCCAGGTCCAGCTCAGACCCACTAGCACTCACTGTCTTTATGTACCTTGGAGACTGGCCACTGGCAGGCTTCCTCTGGCCAGAGCTTAGTTGCCCAGGGCTGCTGAGGAATTGATATTCCAGGAACACCTTTACCAATGTCAAACAGTAGTCAGTGAAGAACCTCTGAGATGTATTTTATTTACAAAAAAGCTCTGTGTTCCCCAGCAAGGGAGAGCCCGTGTCTCCTGCAGTGATTTCTTGTCCTTCCTCATCTCACTTCCCCTTCATGCCCCCCACTCAGGGGCAGCTTCAGGAGCAATGTTGGTACCTGCTTGAGGCTGGGGTTTATGGCACAGGAGGTACTGCAGATGTAAGTCACTCATAGGCCCCCGGTACTTTGAGAAGACATGTCCGTGTCTTAGCAAATCTAATAACACATGCTTATATCACATGCTAAAAATAATTTAGTTATAACTAAATCTAATCTAATGTAAGTATGTATAATCTAGATATCTAAATATCTAATGTAGATATCTAATTTAGATATATCCAGATATAACTATAATTTACATTAACTAAGAACTAGCTACTAACTACTCATAAAAATCTTTACTTTCTATAGTTATTTATATATACATAGTATATATATATATATGTATTCTCTCTCCATCCTGTCTGTCTATTTATCTATCATCTATCTCTTTCATCTAAATCTATCTCTGTCTATATCTATCTATCTATCTATCTATTTATATTTACTTCCATCCATCCACTCATCTATATATCTATCCAATCTATTCTTTAAAGACTTCTTTCAACTTTAACTTTTTTCCCTTCTCAAAATTTTTCACAACTCTTTCAATATGTCCTGTTACTAAGCCTAGAGTGTCTGAAGAAGCTGGACATAACTGATGCCTTATGAATATAAATTCAGCCACTTACTGGTTTAACATTAAGCCTTATCCCTTCATTCTAGCCATTTGTGCCAGGGCACAAGCAACAATAAGTTTTCTAAATTTTCCTGTAAGAATTCCATTTCTGTCTCACCTGAAGAAAGACTCATAGTATTAGCCTAGCCAACCAAACACAGTAGTCCTGCTGAAGTAACAACCTGACTCTGCCTCTAATGCAATGAATATAGCAAATCAAAGATGTAATTTTGCCAGAGGTTCTTTTTCACTATGAGCTTTGTCCCACAAATATTTCAAATGCATTTAAATAGCATGTGCATTTGTAAGTATAACTGTTAAAGACTAAAGAAGGTACATTAGTTCCTCTAGATATTTACTTTATGGTAAAATATGTCAGATTTATTTTAAAATATATCTTTTAAAAAATATATTCTGCTATTCCAGCCAGGAACACAGCAGTACAGAACACAGCAGGTGCATGAGGGAAAAATGAACCTTACATAAGCTCCCAATCGGAACAGAGACTCATGTTCTTGATAAATTTCAAGGTCTTATTTGGAATAATAGACACATTTTTCCCATAGAACAAATAGGAATGACACTTACTAATTTGCCAGTCGGCATTCCTCCAAAGTGAGCATTAATTCCAGATGCCACTATGGCATGCTTCCCTCTGCCCCAGCTCAGCCACTACTGTTACCTGCAGTTGGAAAGACTGTCAGGAAGGCATTCATGGAACTTTTGATCTTTTCCTTTTTGAAAATTAGTTTGTAGAATTCTTTCTCTAATCACTGATTTGTTTGTAATATATTCAATCATATAAACCTTATTTGGTGGTTGCTGAGCAAGAATACATAATCTAAGAACAGCCTGCTAAACAAATCATGTACAAGGATAAGAAGCCAGAAATTTGGCTTGTGATCTTGCAGGCACAGTTCCCCAGTGAAGGACCATTATTTATTTGTGTATATTTGCACAACACTGCATCCTCACGTGCACAGCCTGGGCAATGGTGGAGTGCTGGAAAATACCTGTCAACAGTTACTGGGAAAACTTTTTAAAAAACCCAGAACTGGAGCTGGGTGTGATGGCACTCACCTGTAAGCCCAGCACTCAAGAGGTAGAGACAGGAGGATCACAAATTTGGGACCAGAATGTACCACTTAGTGAGATCTAGATCAACCTGGATTACATAGTGAGACCCTGTCTCAAAAAGAAAAAAAAGTCCTGAACCGACTCTTCCCAGTGGTACTGAGCCAACATTAATACATCACTACCCCAGAATAGGACAGAAATGTGAATGCCAGGGCATTGTTGTGGATGAGTTTGTGTGAGTGGATTGGAGACTGGTATACACAGAAAAGAGTGACCCAAGCATGCATTCTTGAGTGACAGAACAGCCAAGACCCTCAGGCTTGGCCTCAGCCTCAGCACCCCTTGGCCTACTAGGAAGTCCCTTTGATGCAGTGTGACTGCCTCAGAAGTGTGGCAGGGAGTGTTTCTCAATCCTGCTCCATAGACCCAGGCTAGGAGTGGATCTGGAACACCTGTTTTGTAAGGAAGGACTCTATTTGTTAGGAGGAGCTTTATAATCCATAAAGTGTTCACCGACACTTAAAAAAAAGAGCAGTTAAACTAAGGCTTGTGGTTCTGCTCAGCCATTTCCTATCAGAGCATTTGTGAAGGAGAGGAAAAGTGGGGCACCTCCTCTGACCATCATGGTGCCTATCCTGACATTGACTAGCAGGTCTCTTTTTGACATCTTAGCCAGGACACAGCAGCATTGGGCTTAGAAGAGGAGAATTTAGCTCAAGGACATCTGCAGGAAGAATGTTCTCATTGACTGGCTTCAGGAGCTCCTCTCTGGAATACTGGGGAGCCCAACACCAGAGGCACAAACCTTGTTGCCATCCTAAGAAATAAGGGGCTCATTTTCTTGTTGCAGGGTCCTTGGACATTTACAACATGCCAGAAGGGAAAGGACATGTGGCCACTGTGGGAGAAGCACCCACTTATGTCAACACCCGGCACATCCCACCACAGGCTCTGCCAGCTGCAGCCAGCAGTGCCGAGAGCAGCCCACGGAAAGACCTCTTTGACATGAGTAGGTTTTCCATTGGTCTCTCATTTTCTTCTCTTTTGAGGTTGCTTTTTACACTGCTTTTTATTCACTATACATCTAATCATTGAATTTTCTGCAAGCAGGGTTTTGATTAATGGCTCTTTTCTGGGCTCAGATTGGGCTCATTTTAAGACTTTGGGATTCTAAAATCTTTCTGCAGTCAAGAGGCAGAACCAATTGTCCCCTGTTTGGAACTGACTTTGCTCTTGAAGACTTGTCCATGCATTGAGACAAATGATATACACAAATCAATGTGTTCATTTATCTATTTATTTCAATATTAATTGGCCATTCTTTGCTAACTATTGTGTTATTTACTCAGGATGCACAGATTAAATGTCCTGCATTCTCAGAGGTCTCAGTCTTTTAAACAAGACCAGCATACAAACAAGAAATTGCAATGGGCCTCCCTTACATGTGTTCTCTCTCCATTGCTCATTTGTTCACCTATTTATCCTTCTGATTCTCACTCTTTCTTTCCAACTACTCCTTCCGAAAATTTATTGAGTTCTTAACACACGTAAAATACTTTTCTACTTATTAAAGATATCTAACAAAACAAAACAGACAGCCCCTACTCTGGTGGGGCTTAAAAAACAACTAAGCATGTATTGCCAGGTGAGAAGGGCTCCCAAGTTACAGGCCATAGGTCTGGGAGAGGAGAATGGCAGGAACTTGTCACACATGGCAATGTGGACTTCCTGTTTGTCGTACAGGTTAGGAAAACTAAGTCATTCACAAACCTAGATGGGATGAAAGTGGAAATTATTGTTGAGGAATTTGGAAAGAGTTTCCAAAGCTCACAAAAAGCTTTATACTTTAAAGTTTTCCTTTTTTAATTCCTTGAGAACTTAGCAAGCTGAAAAGGACAGGAAAGGAGACTAGGGCTGAATGAGTTGCTACTCTGTGCTAGGCACTTGCTATTTTGTTTGATTTTTCTCAATTACCCTACAGATAGATTTTATTATTACTGTTACTATCCCTAATTTATCGGGAGGAAATGGAGAATCCTACAAGTTAAGTAACCTCATCACATGTAAAAGACAGCCTTGCTGGTCCAACACTTGCTGCTCATGGTATCTCATGTGGGTGAAGATTGGGTTAAGTGCTCTGAAGACTAAGCAGCATCACGATACCCACACTTTACTCTTCCTCAGCCATTGCGGCTTCCCAGTCTAACTCCCACTTTGACAAAAATCACCTGAACCCAAAGAACTATTGAGTGTCACTGCCTGAAGATAGCTTACAGATCACTCCATCCAATCCCTTCATTTAAAAAAAATGTGAAAACAGCCCGAGAAGTATGAAGCCACTTCCCCAAGTTGTAAAGCAGAGCAGAGCCTCCAGCCTCTGTTCAGTTCTTTCAGTTTCTCTTTATTGTGGTCTAGTGCTGTACTTCCAGGAAAATCATTTCTACTGTTTAATTTAGTCAATTTAACAGTGACTCCTGGCCTCAGAGCCTGAGGAGAGTTAGGTGGGGCTGGATTTTGAGAGCACTGAGAACCAGAGCATCCTTCTCTCCAGTTAACTTCTACTCCTACTCCCAAAGGCAGAGAAGGAGACAGAAAGAAGAAAGGGCTTAAAGGGGGTTGTATCTACTGAGATGGATGGAAGTAAAGGCAATACTGTATGGTGTTGATCATGAACCATTAGAGCTAAGTAATAGTACGGGTGGCAGCGATGGTGATGATGTTGGGGATGTTGTACGTATCACTTTACAGGAAAACTGAATGTTGAAATTTAATTGGCTACTTCTTTTGGCACTGGTATTTGGTGCTGTAGACCAGCAGTTTACCAGTCCCTCTAGAGCAAGAAGTGTGTTCCAAAGGAAACCAAGCCAAGAGTGGTATCAGGTACCCATATTAAAAATAAAAATAAAATAAAAAACAAACATTTTTTGGCAGTACTGGGGTTTGTACAAGCTTCATGCTTGCTAGGCAGGCACTCTACCACTTAAGCCACACCTCCAGCCCCTTCTGCTCTGGGTATTTTGGAGATAGGGTCTTGCTTCTTGTCCAGGCCACCTGACTTGATTCTGTTTATGCTTCCCACCTCTGCTGGGATGGCAGGTATGCACCACTACACCCAACTTTTTACCATTGAGATGAGGTCTTGCAAACTTTTTTGCCTGGACTAGCCTAGAACTGCAATCCTCCTGATCTCAGTCTCTTGCATAGCTTGGAATGATAGTCACATGCCACCACACCCAGCTATCGGTTGTGATAGGGTCTTGCTAACTTTTTGTCTGAGCTGTCCTCAAACTATGATTCTCCCAAGCTCAGCCTCCCACATAACTTGGGATGACAGGCTCACCAGATAAAAACTTTTTGCTATAGAAATGAATGAAGGGAAAGTAGAACTTGTAGCCTGGAGTAGGTCACACAAGTGGCACCCGAGGATTTTGAAATGAACCTTCAGTGGATTGGGCTTAGGTTTTGCATGAAATCAAAGCTTTGTAGGTTGTCTTTCCTTTGGTATTGGCAAATTTTTGTACAAATTTGTTGAGGCTGTCTGATTTTCTAAGGAAAGTAGGTCGCATGAAATGTGTATAGCGTGTAACAATGAAGTCATTCCCAATAGCTAGACAAAGAGTGTGCTTAAATCCTTGGCACAAAGCACAACTCCCAGCTATCTGGGGAAAGCAGATTCACCAGAGTGAGTCATGCCAAAAATTGGGATGTGCTTTAAACGTTTGTGATGAATCCTGTTATACTACCAGCCAGTTGTTTTTCTCTAGTCACTCTCTCCCAAGAAGTTGTGTTTGCATTTTCATCTCTCACACCATGTTTTTATCATTCTTTCTTGGGATTGACTTGTTGCTGGAAAATGTTGTTGACAGAACCTTTTGAAGACGCTCTCAAGAACCAGTCCTTGGGGCCCATGTTGAACAAAGCAGCCTCAGTGGAGTGCATCAGCCCCGTCTCACCCAGAGCCCCAGACGCCAAGATGCTGGAAGAGCTGGATGCTGAGCCTTGGTACCAAGGAGAGATGAGCAGGAAGGAGGCAGAGGGACTGCTGGCGAAAGATGGAGACTTCCTTGTCAGGAAGAGTACCACCAACCCTGGCTCCTTTGTCCTCACAGGCATGCACAATGGCCAGGCCAAGCACCTGCTGCTGGTGGATCCTGAAGGCACGGTGAGGCATGAGGCAAGGGCCTTCCAGTGAGCTCATACCTACCTTTAACCATGTCTACTTCTTGAGCAGTGTGGTGGGGTAACCACCGCACTGTCTCCTCTACCTGTGCATGCCTGGCTGGGACAGAGGACTTAGGCCTTCTGGTCAGAGCCAAAGGAGAGGTGTCCAGGGTGAGTGCCCTGTGGGAGTAATAGAACTTGGGAAATTACCATGGCCCCGGCTAAAAGCCCCAATCCATGTCCTTTAAGATAAATAAACAGAATTTTAAGCTTACTATATAGAGACTTAAAAAACATTGAGTCTCTACTCCATATCATATTCTAAAGTAACTTCAGTTGGAATTGAAACCTAAATGTGAAAGATAAAACTAGAAAGCTGTAAAGAGAACTATGAAGAGATAAATCTATGAAAAGAAAGTTTTTCTTCCAAATACATTCACAGTGGACAAGGATATACAGGCTCTTGGATTTTTAATATTTATCTCAAATATTGAGTTGCTGAGGCTGTAAAAATGCTGAGCAGTAGGCGCCCCTACCCCAATTAGTCTCTTGTTTTCCTGTTCAGAGAAGTTATGCCTGGTGACCTGGTGTTGGTACCAGTGTGTCTAAAAAATTCTGTGCATTTGGCTGAATCACCCACCTCCCAATCAGTGAATATATTTGCCTTTACCCTCGGTATAGCCCAATAATTGTTAAGTTTAATAAATGCAATTAAATCAACTTAACCATTGAGTATTCCCAGGATTGTTGTTTACAACTTCTTAGGCTGTGAAAACAAAAAGCACAAGGTAGAATGATTTAAGTAGAATTATTTCAATGATTGATAGTAGGTCTGAATCAATCAATAGCATTGAACTTGCACACAATTTAACCATATGGGATGCATGGGTGGGAGCAGGGAGGGGCTACCCGAGATGATTGAGGGAGTCAGATTGAGATGCCAGCACATCCCAGCTCCTGGTGCTCTCAAAACATCTGTCTTTGCATAGTCCCTTTGCCCTCTGCACTAAGGCCACCGCTTCCCCAAGGATGGACTGTAATGAAAGTGACCACTTCCTTCCAGCCCACCTACAGTAGCTATTTTTTTACATGTACATCATCTACGAAAATATAGTTTTTATGTTTGTGCCTTTTAGAAACTTGCAAACATGATGCTGTTCCATAAATCCCCTTTCCCTTCATATTTTTTATCCCAGGGTGTTTTTGAGAAATGTTGATGGTGCTTTCTGTATATGGGCTCAATACTTGGGTGGGCTGCCTCGGGTCCATCGTACACACATTCTGCACGTCACTTACTGGGCTCTCTGGAGAAGGGCACCTAAGCTGCCACAAAGCATCATGGATGTTTTTCTCTGTACTAAGGTACAAAGTCTCTGAGTCTCTCTGGGGCAAGTGTCAGGAGTGAAACTTTTAGACAGAGGAAATGCATGTGTTTAATTTCACCAGGGATTGCATTTGCATTCTTCAATTAGCTGGACCACTGAGAGGCTCACTAGCAGACCGCAAGGGGTCCCCCATGCTCTTCCTTGATGACGTCTCCCTAGTTTTGCTAGTCTGTAGGAGTAAAGAGTAAAAGGACACCTCATAGTCTAATTTTCAATTTTAATTACATGTCATTAGCAGTTTGCCAGGTATCTCCTGTAATTTTTTTAATGCTTTTATCTTGTCCCATATTTTTCTTTTGACTTCATTTTTTTCCAGTATTGGGGATTGAACTCAGGTCCTCATGCTTGCTAGGTAGGTGCTCTACCATTTGAGTCATTCTGCCAGGCTTGACTTTTTTAAAACTGGGTTTTCTTGTTGAGTTTTTTAGCAATAGAAATTCCATGTGAAAGCTTTTGCTTTTTTTTTTTTTTTTTTTTTTGATGGTACTGGCATTTGAATTCAGGGCCTCTTGTGCTTGCTAGCCAAGAAACTACCACTTAAGCCATGCCACCAACCCTTGCTTTTCTTTTTTTTTAATCTGATAATTTTGTCTGTGATGTTCTCCATCAAAAGAGGTTTTTCTTTAGAATGTAGCTGAATCCATCAGTTTTTCAGTTTATGGTTTATGATTTTTTAGTTTAAATTTTTTCCTCACCCACAAGTTACAAACAAACTGCATTCTATGTCTCCTTCTATTAACTTTAGCTTTCACAATTAAGTTTTAGTTCCAGCTGAAGATACCTATTTTTAAAGCCTCCATAAAGTAAGCTCATTTTTGACACCTTTTACCAAATCATTCATATTTTCTCTGCCATACCAATGTTCCTTCTGACTGTATTCTGGGCTGGGATCTGTTTCTGGAGTCTTACTTCTGTTCTATTGATCTACTTATTCCTTGTGTAGGTACTATACATTTTATCATAATGGCTGTAAAATTGTCTTAACATCTAGTGATGTGACTCCTTCCTCTTGATTCTCCTTTATGCAAACTTCATTTGCTCTTCTCAGACATTTACCATTCTTTATTCTGACTTTATTTTTTTATAAACCATACGATTAACTTTTACTGTGTCACTTCTTTTTATTAGCATATGTTAATTGTACAAAATAATGGATTTTGTTAGGACATTTCCATGCATGCACGTAACACACTTTGATCATATTACCCCATATTTATTCTGATTTTTGAATCAGTTTATCAGATCCCCAAAAATACATGCAGGAATTTTGGTAGGACTCACATTGAATGTGTAAATTAATTTGGTGGAGAAGGAACATTTTTAAATCTTAGATCATCACATCCACAAACATGACATAACTCTCCATTCACTCAGTTATCCTTGGTGAAGTTTCAAAATTCTCTCCAGAAAGTTCTTCCATTTCCTTTGTTAGGTGGTTTCCCAGAGTGTCTAGGTTTAGACCCCGCTGTAAGTGAAGTTTTGTGGCTAGGTACCTTTCTCAACAAGCACTGCTATGGAAAGATGAGTGTGGTGTGATCTTTGTGAATCCAGAGTGTTACTGGAACCGGGTCCTACCTTTGCACGCACTGATAGATAACGCACCTCCTGCTCATCATTACACCTGTTCTCACTCTGCTGTGCCTTTGAGCGCTGACCAGAAGGGGGCGCCATTGCCTGGCCCACGCTGAAAGGAATTATTTTGAGATTTTGTTCCATTAAGAAGAGTATTTGCAGTAAGTTTTTGGTAGATGGTCCATCTCAACCTAAGGGACTTAATTAATTAGTTAATTAATTCAGTAAATATGCACCGAGTGCCTCCTAAACCTGAACATCATTTTGGACACCTGGTATTCATCTGTAAGCCAATTTTAAAAGAAAATCTCCTCTTTGGTGGAATGTTTACCTATTACTTTTATCATATATTGCCTCTGAACTTTATCACATGCTTCTTCAGCATCTTTTGAGTTAATAATTTTTTCTTAAATCTTTCAATATGGAGAACGACACAGGTAGATTTTTCTGATGCCATGATCCCATCATAAATGCTACTTTGTCTTGGTATAGTAATTGTTAGGTTTGGACACTTACTCTTTTCTTTAGGATTCTTTGGACTCTCTGTTATAAGTGAAGTCTGCCTTTGCTTGTGAGTGCTTATCTGACTTGAGTATCTATCAGGTTGATATGGTCATACTCACTGCTTAGTGTGAGTATGAACTGGGCTTATTTCAAATCAGACAAGGCTTGTCAGGGAATCCCCTGATAAACCAGAGTATCCCCTGGATACTCTATTTCTTTATTCTGACTTATTTTTTAATACACTTATCACAAACAAGCATTTGCTCAGTTGTTAATTTGATTATTTGATTCCCCCTTCCACTAGAATATAACCTCCGTATGAGTAGCAATCTTATTTTTGCAGTAATTTTCTGCTTTGGGCCCAGTACCTGGCACACAGAGGTGTTCAACCGATGAGTGCTTGACCAACCCAGGCTCTTACAGGTTAGGAATTGAGAATCCAAACAGATGACCTGGGGACATCATACCCTACTAAGTATAGCAGCACATTCGATGTGGTGTGCAGTTGCAGAACCACAAACCAAGTTTTCTAAATGGAACCAGCCCAGAGTTCTGTCTTTGCATAAGCTGTCCACCAATTCACTTGTAGTTTTATAAAAAGAAAACAGGAGAGAAAATTATCAAGCAATTTTATGAGAATATAAATATTTCAGTTGAAATCTGGGCTATTTAAAAACATGATATGGCTAAATCTAGCTAAATATGTCATCATACAAAACAAAGATGGTTACATTTCTGTTCATTTAGTCTTTTTAGACCAAAGAATGCTTTTGAAAGAGAAAGATACTCTACTAACAATATATATGTTGTACATTCAAATCAGTATCAAGATGGTGTAGAAAATGAGGTAATAGGGTTGTAATAATATGGTCAAACTCTGTCCACACAAGCCAATCCCAAAGCTGTGCTGTTCATATAATTTCAGGTTTGGAGGAGAAATTTGCAGTGCAGTTGGGAACACTTGTTAAGTCATACCTACTAATGACTATTCTTTTGGGGGGCTTTTAGCTGAATCTGATTATCTGGTTTAATTGATCTGATGGAGGATAGCTTTAGCTGAAAAGAAAATGGAAAGGAAAGACTTAATTAAAAACGTATGTTGCTCCCTTGCTGTGAGGACACCAAAATAGACGCAGAACACATTCTATTCAATATTTATTCATCTGATTTTCATGGTAATTGGCTGGTCCCTGACTATAAAGGGGAAAACTTGGCAGAACAGATTACGCACAGAAAGAAGGATGCAAAACAGTTCTGCATCTAAATTTAATCCAGAGTCTGCATGCCTCTGAGGCCCTCCCACCATGCGCTGAGGTCACTGGAAACCAGGTGAGAAGGCCACTTGGGACAGATTCTGCACTTCCTTGGTAAGGTGCTGAAAATAAAAGACCCTAAAATAACAGCTGAAAGAGCAGTGACTGGGTCTGAGAGTTAGGCTTCAGAGAGGCAGTCTGAAACCTCCTCTCCCTACCCGTTTTTTCTTTTCAGCATCTTCTGAATCACTCAGTCGGCCTATGTGTGCTTGAAATTATGCCCTGAGTCATTCATCATTGGTTCATCATTTGGCTTTGTAATACCATCCCAGTGGGGTGAGCTTGCACAAGTGGCTGGGTTCTCCCTGGCCTTCATTCATGTGGTCTCTGGTTATTGCACATTTCAGAGCACACACTGGGGCGTTTACCCATTAAATCACAAAGAAATGACAACACTCCAATATTCCCACACTTCTTAGCTATTTCTTTTATCTTGAGAATAACTTTAAAAAAGAAGAAAGGACTTTTTTTAATTGGGTAAGACTCTAAAATTGTGACAATAAAGGCAAAATAGAAAAATGAGATTGCATCAAATTTAAAGGCTTCTACATAGCAAAGGAAACAATCAGCAGAGTGAAGAAACAACCTAAGAATCGGAAAAAGTATTTGCCAAGTGTTTATCTGCTAAGAGGATAGTGTCCACAATATATAAAAATTCAAATCAATAGAAAAAGTCCAATTAAAAAATTAGACAAAAGAGCTAGAAAGACATTTTTCAAAAGACCTACAAATGACCAACAGGTTGGGAAAAAATGCTCAACATCACTTATCACCAGGGAGATGCAAATCAAAACCACACGATGTCACCTCACCAAGTTATTGTGCCTGTTATCAAAAAGACCAAAATAATGAATACTGGTAAACACACAGAAAGAGAGCCATTACACACTCTGGGTGGGAAGGTAAATTGTACAGATGCTATGGAAAACGGTATGGAGTTTCCTTCAAAAAATTTAAAGTAGAACATGTATGATCAATCTCACTGCCCAAAGAAAATGAAATCAATATGTCACAGATACACCTGCACTCCCATGTTTACTGCAGTACTCGTCACAGTAGCAGAATCAACCTAACACACACATACACACACAGGAATACTACTTAGCCCCCAAAGGATGGAATCCTGTCATTTGTCACAACATCGCATGAACCTGCAGAACATTAGGTTAAGTGAAATAATCTAGGCAAATATTGCACACTCTCATTTACCATGGAATCTATGAAAGTTATTTCATAAAAGTAGAGAGTAAAATAGTGATTATCAGAGGCCAGGGAGGCTGGGAAAAGGGGAACTGGGAGAGTAGGTCAACAGTAGGGTTATTATAGCTAAAAATAATGCATTCTGTATTTCAAAAATCTAGAAGAGAAGATTGAGTGTTCTCACCACAAAGAAATGGTACATGTGTGAGGTGATGGATATGCTAATTACCCTGACCTGATCACTGCACAATGTATACATGTATCACATCACATTGGGCCTACATTTGTACAAGTATTGTATGTCCATTTAAAAGGTGGCCCTCGAGCCCCTCCTCTTACTATGCCTTGTTATTGTAAGATTTCATTTGTATCAGTCAGTCTGGGCTGTGTTACAGGAGCAAATAAAGCCTGACTCCTTCACGCTTCACCCAGTAGAACTTCAGTCCTGACGCATGCCCAGTCCCTGTGTGTACCCAGCCTCATCTGATTATTGGGTGGCTCAGGACCCAGGTGCTGTCCATCTTCTGTGTCCACCTGTTCAAACCACCAAGAAATCAAAATTGCTACCGTCTAATCTTCTGAGCCCATTTGTGTTTCTCCAATTATCTAACAATGCCTTTTATTTCAAGAGTCCTGCTCAGAATTGTGCATTTTGTTGTCACATCTGCCTCCTTCAACCTGGAGCAGTCCTCAATTTGGAGGACTGGGTGCTTCGGATGCATCCTTAAATGTCTTCCAAACCCAGGTGTTAAGTGCTATTTCGGAAATGGTCAAGCCTTTAGGAGGTGGGGCCTGGTGGGAGGAAGTTAGGTTATTGGGTACCTGCTCTTGAAAGAGATATTGGGAACCCAGCCCCTTTTTTTCTCTTTGCTTCCCAGCTGTCAGGAGGTAGATAGCCTCCTCTGCCACTCACTTCCACCATGATGTACCAGTGCAGTCACAAGTCCAAAGCAACAGAGCAAAGGACCATGGACTGGAGCCTCTAAATTTGAGCCAAAGTAAACTTTCCCTCCTTAAAGTTGATTTATCTCAGGACTTTTGTCACAGCACCAGAACACTGACTGATACTCTCACTCTTTGGGTCTGCATCTTGCTGCTCTTTCACAGAAATGACATAGGGTATCTGCTGGTGGAAATGACTGAGTGTTCTCTTTGATGGCTTCATTCAGGAGGCATTTGTCAGGCTTCCCCACTGGAGACTTTCTCCTCTTTCCTTTGTAATTAAGAAACATTGGGTGGAAGGTATGTGGAACTATCCAAACACTCTGGTTGCTAGTAAAAATTTCAGTTATATTGATTCTTTTTGTTAGAATTCATAATTCCCAAATTTACTCATTGGATTCTAATCTGTTAGTGTATTTATCCTGATGCTCCTTCAACTGGCTTCTGTGCCCTTTGTATATGTTCTCATCATTCTTTGAGCACCTCCATCCCTGTAACAGCCTCATCCTCTACCACTAATCCTGCAAGCTGACTTTTCTCCCAAGGACACCTGGAGCTTTCATAAGGGGAATGGTCTCTAGAAACTAAGCTCATGCACAAGCTATGCTTTTTGGGATTGTGTTGGCTCCCTACCATGGTGACAAAATTCCTGAGATAATCAACTTGAAAGGAGGAAAAGTTTCTTTTTGGCTCATGCTTTTAGATATTTCAGTCCATGGTCATTTGGTACTGCTGGAGGCAGCTGCTCACCTCATGTCAACCAGGAAGCAAGAAGAGAAGAAAAAGAGAGAGAGAGAGATTGAGAGAGAAAGGGGAAGGACAGAGAGGCTAAGGTCCCAATATCCCTTTCAAAGGCATGCCCTTAAGGGACCAGAAAACTTCCAACTATGCCCTACCTTGTAAAGATTCCACCAGTAGCATCACAGGCTGGAGACAAATCCTTTAACACAGGGACCTTCAGGGGACACTTATCCAAACCTTAACAAGAGTGTTGCTGTCCCTGGGCCTCTTAATGGTTAGTTAGAGCAGGCACACACACTGCCACACCACACACACACACACACACACACCAGCCTCTACATACACACACTCACACCTCCACACAATAATGCACACATATACATTATTGTCTATGTTTATTTCCATATCTATCTGTATATATTGGGAACCATGAATTTCAATTCCAATCCAATATCACAGATTGATTATCGGTTGTCTCCTCTTTTCGGCGTGTATAACTCCCTTCTCCAATGATGAGTAGCCTGACTCCCACTATCTTTAATATCTTCACTTACTTGTCCAGTACCACTCATACGTAACCCTTCTCCCATCTTGGCTGCTTCTCCTTGTCTATCATGGGTACCCTTCTTACCTTGTCTGGGCACCTACTCCTTCTGCTGATCATCCCCATATGGCTTCTTACCTTACCCTACTCATGCTCTGACACCCCACACTGGTCCACCCTGTCACCTAGATGTCCACTCCCCTCCCCAGACTCTGGCTTCCCCTACTGGGCTGTGTAGCCTCCTCCCTGATGATGATGCCTTTCTTGACACTCTACTTGGCCTCTAATACCCCCTATTCATCTGTCATCTGGTGGGTACGTTCTACTCACGTGGCTTGGGTCTCTTTTTCCATTCATCTACTCATGGGCATATAGCTGAAATATTTGGCTAGATATGGAAATATTTGGCTATTGTGAATAATGCCATAATAAACGGGAATTTCAGGTATCTCTATAGTAAGCTGATTTTGATTCTTTTGGGTGTATACCTTAAGTGATGTGGCTAGATCATACTATAATTCTATTTTAGAAGTTTTAAGGAACCTTCATATTGATTTCCATAGTAGCTGGACTAATTTACATTCCCACTAGCAGTGGATAAGATTTCCTTTTCCCCTGCATCTTTACCAGCATTTGTTGTTGTTTGTTTTCTTGATGACAGCCATTCTGATTGGAGTAAGATAGAATCTCAATGTGGTTTTGATTGGCATTTCTTTTATGGGTAAGGATGTTGAACATTTTTCATGTATTTATTGGCCATTTGTACTTTTTCATTAGAAAGTTTCTGTTCAGTTGCATTGCGTGTTTATTGATTGGCTTATTTGGTTTTACGCTGTTTAAGTTTTTGAGTTCTTTTTTTTTGTGCTCTACCTATTAATTCCCTGTTGGATGAATATTTGGCAAAGACTTTCTCCTATTCTGCAGGTGTCTCTTCACTGTTTATTTTTTTTCTTTCATTGTGGAGCGGATTTTTATTTTGATACAATCCCATTTGTCAATTCTCACTCTTATTTCCTGAGCTATTGGAATACTATTCAGAAAGTCCTTACCTGTGATTTTATCTTCAAGTCTTTCCCTAACATTTTTCTCTCATAGTTTCAAAGTCCCAGTCTACATGAAGGTCTTTGATCCATTCTGAGTTCGTTTTTTTGTGCAGAGTAAGTGACAGGGATCTAGTTTCAGTATTCTACATGTGGATCAAATTTTCCTAGCACCACTTGTTAAAGAGGCATTTTTTTCCCATGTATGTTCTGGCGGCTTTGTAAAAAATCAAATGGCAGAATCCATTTGGGCTTATTCATGGATCTTCTGTTTTATTCCTATGGCTTATGTGCCTGTTTTTGTGCCACTACCATGCTGGTTTTGTTACCATGTCTCTATAGTATAAAGTCAAGTTTGTGATTGTTTTTCAGTTTTTATTTTTTGTTTGTTTTGTTCAGGGTAGGTTTGGCTATTCAGGGTGTTTTGTGTTTCCATATGAATTTTAGGATTGTTTTTTTCTATTTCTGTGAGCAATATCAATGGAATTTTATGGGGATTACATTGAATTTGTATATTCTTTTTGTAGTATGGTCATTTTAGCAATATTTATTCTGCCTATTCATGAATATGAGATGTCTTTCCATCTTCTAGTGGCTTCTACAATCTCTTTCTTCAGTACTTTATACTTTTCATTAAACACCTTTATCATCTTTGGTTATGTTTACACCTAGGTTTTCTTGCGGCAACTGTGAATGGTGTTGCTTTCCTGATGGCTTTTTCAGTAAGTTCATTGTTGGTGTATAGAAAAGCCATTTATCCACCACTTAGTGTTTATCACATCTAAGAATCTTGGATTTTTTAAGTATAGGATCATACCATCTGCAAACAGGGATAGGTTGACTTCTTCCTTTCCTATTTGCATTCCTTTTATTTCTTTATCTTGCCTTTTGGCTCTGGCTAAGAATTCAAGCACTATATTGAATAAAAGTGGTCATAATGGACGCCCTTATTCATTCCTGATTTTACAGGAAATTCTTTTAGTTTCTTCCCATTTAGTACAATGTTGGTTATAGGTTTTATATGTATATATATATTTTTTTTTGTGTGTGTGTGTGTGATATATATATATGTATGTGTGTGTAATATATATACATATTTATGTCATATATGGTCTTTATTATGTTGAGGTATGTTCCTTCTTTTCCTAGTTTCCTCAGGACTTTTTTCATGAAGGATGCTAAACTTTGTCAAGGACTTTTTCTGCATCTATTGAGGGGATTATTTGACTAACATCCTTGCTTCTTTATATTTATTAGATTTATTTATCCTTTCAAGCATGAGGCCATGAGTTCAAACCCCAGTACCAGCAAAAATAAATTGATAAAAAAGGAAGAAAATCTCAACAAATACAAGAAAAGTGAAATAACTTGTTATATTTTATCAGCCCATGATGGAATAAAACTAGACATCAACAGCAAAAACAACTACAGAAAATATATTAACACATGGATGCTAGTTTCCATGTGTTTGCGTATTTTGAGTCATCATTTCATTCTTGGAATGAAACCAACTTGATCATGGTGTATAGTCTCCTTAATGTGTTGTTGAAGTCAATTTGTAAATATTTTCTTTAGGACTTTTGCATCTATGTTCATCAAGGAAATTGGCCTATAGTTTTCTTTCTTTGTTGTTTCCTTATCTGGTTTTGGTATCAGGTAATAATGGCTTCATAGAACGAGTTTGGAAGTGTTGCTTCCCTTTGTATTTCATAGAATATTTTTAGAAGCATTGGTGTTAGTTCTTTAAAGGGCTTATAGAATTCAGTAGAGAATCCATCCAGTTTGGGGCTTTTCTTTGTTGGGAGGGGAGGATTTTTTTTTTATAATACTGTTCAAACTCATTGCTTGTCATTGAACTGTTTAAGTTGTTTGTATCTTCTTGGTTCATTTTTTACAGGTCCTATGTGTCTAGAAATTTATTCATTTATTCTAGAATTTGCAAGTTATTGGGGTATAAATTTTCAAAATATTCCCTAATGATCCTCTGGATTTCAGTGGTAACTGTTTTAAGATCACCTTTTTATTTTTGCTTTTGCTGATATGCATCTCTCTTTCTTTCTTTTGGTGAGTTTGGCTAGCGGTTTGTCTACCTTGTTTATCCTTTCAAAGAACCAACACTTTGTTTCATTGATCTTCTTTTACTTTCTGTTTCATTAATTTCAGCTCTTCATAATTTCTTTCCTTCTACTAATTTTGGGGTTAGTTTGTTCTTGTTTTTTTCTAAGATCTTAAGGTACATTGTTACATTATTTATTTGAGATCTCCAATTTTTTTAATGTAAGCATTGTAACTATAAAACTTCCCTCTTAGAACTGCTTTCTTTGTATACCACAGGGTCTGCTAAGTTATATTTTCATTTTCATTTGCTTCTAGGAATTTTTAATCCTCTCCCCATTATTTCTTTGATGATCCACTGGTCATTCAAAAGTGCATTGTTCAAATGCAGTAATATTATTGGACATGGGTCACACATTAAGGGGAAAATGCACACGGGAGGAATAGGGAAAGAGAAGGAAACCTAAAAGTTGACTGTGGTTGATGTGCTCACTGTAGAGAAGTAAAAGTCTTAAACTGGCAGAGGCCACCATGGGAAGGTGACCAGAAAGTAGTGAAGAAGTCTGGCAGAGATGAACCAATGTGGGTCGCAATACACAAGTGCATGGAAGCAACACTAGGAATCTCTCTATATAGCTCTCTTCATCTCAAACTAGCAAAACACTATGCCTTTTTTTTTTTATTATCTCTTATGTTTTTTCCTCAACAAAATTAGAGAACAAGAGGGTGGAATAGGTTTTGCCTGGAAGGGGGCGGGAGTGGCACAAACAATGTATATACATGTGAGTAAATGTAAAAGCAATTAAATAAAAAAATTTTAAATGTATTGTTCAGTCTCCATGTGTTTGTATATTTTCTGTAGTTGCTTTTGCTGTTGATTTCTAGTTTTATTACATCATGGGCTGATAAAATACAACAAGCTATTTCACTTTTCTTGTATTTGTTGAGATTTTCTTTTTTTTGATGGTACTGGGGTTTGAACTCAGGGTTTCACACTTGCCAGACAGGTCCCTCTACCACTTAAGCCACTCCACCAGTCCTGAGATTTTCTTTATGTCCTAAAACGTGATATATTTTGGAAAATGTTCCATGGGATGCTTAGAAGAATATGTATTTTGTGGCTGTTGGGTGGAATGATCTGTAAGATGTCAGCTTAGTCCCTTTGATATAGTGTCATTTAATTCTGAAGTTTCTTTGCTGATTTTTTTGGTCTGGATGACTTATCCATTGGTATGAGTGAATATTGAAGGCACACACTGCAACTGTGTTGGGCATGGGTTCTGTCCATACCTTAATGCTCTTCAGTGTTTGTTTTTTGAAATTGGGTACCCTGATGTTTCTGATGTTTGGTGCATTTATCAATTGTGATATCCTTTTGATTGAATGTCTCCTTTCTCAATGTGAAGTGACCTCCTTTGTCTCTTCTGACTAATTTTGGGTTGAAGTCTGCTTGTCAACTGTGAGTGTAGCTATTCCTGCTTGTTTTTGTTTGTTTTTTGTTTTGTTTTTGCTTAGGATACCTTTTCCATCCATTCACTTAGCCTGTGGTTATTTTGCAGCATATGGTTAGGTCTTGTTTACTTATTCAGTCCACCAGTCTATGTCTTTTAATGAGAGAATTGAGTCCATTAGCATTCAGAGTTATTAAAAGGTGTGTAGTACTGGGCACCAGTGTCTCACACCTGTAGTCATAGCCACCCAAAAGACAAGTATCAGGAGGACCACAGTTTAGAGCCAGAACTAGGCAAATAGTTTGTGAGACCCTGTCTTGAAAAAAAAATGCATCACAAAAAGGCTGAAAGTGTGGCTCAAGCAGTAAGAGTGCCTGCCTAGCAAGAATGAGGCTCTGAGTTCAAACCCCAGTGCCACCAAAAAAAAAAAAAAGGTATGTAGTAATTCCTGCCATTTTGTAGTGTTTAATTGACACCTACCTAGTCCTCATTTGCTTATCTACTTATCTAGTGAGATTTATTCTTTCCCATATTTTTATGGTTGTTGTTTATCTTCCTCTTCTGTGTGTAGGCTTTCTTTAAGTATGATCTGTGGTGCTAACTTAGTGGTCATGAATTCCTTTAGTTTTTGTTTACATGGAAGGTTTTTATTTCTCCTTCAATTATGAGGGATAACTTTGACGGGTAGGTACAGTAACCTAGGTTGACTGCTATTTTCTTAAAGGACTTAAAATACATCATTTCATACCCTCCTGGATTTTAAAGTTTCTGTTGAGAAATCTGCTATTATTCTGAAGGGTTTGCCTTTATATGTGACTTGATGCTTTCTTTTGCTGCTTTCGTTATTTTTCCTTATTCTGAGTACTTGATGTTTTGACCATAATATGTTGTTGAGAGGGTCATTTCTAGTCTTGTTTGGTGTTCTAAAGGCTTCCTGTACCTGGATGACCATCTTCTTCTGTTGATTTGGGATATTTTGTGATATTTTATCAAATATGTTTTCTATGCCTTTAGTTTGTACCTCTTATCCTTATTCTATGCCCATAATTTATAGGTTTTGTCTTTTAATTATGCCCAAGGGATCTTTTATGCTTTGTTTTCTTTCTTTATTATTGTCTGAATGTTCTAATCACCAAGTCCTAGAATTCTGTCTTCTTGATCCAGTCTGTTGATGAAACTTTCAACCGTATTTTTATTTGACTTTGGTTTTCATTTCCAAAATTTCAAATTTTTTTTAGAATTTCTTTTTTGAATTCCTCTTCATGTTCTTTGTTGTCTTCCATATTTCATTCAGCTCCTCTTTGAGCTGAATGAAATGAACTCTTTGAGTTCATTTACAATTCATTTGTTCATGCCTTCTGACTTTGTAGCTTGTTCTTATAATAATTATTTTGAATTCTTTGTGTAGGATTCCATCTACTTCACTATTATTGAGTTCTATTGCTGTGGAACCATTGACTTTTGGAGGAAATGTCCTTCTTTGTTTTTCATATTTCTTGTATTTCTGCACTGGGATTTATGCATTTGGGGACAAACTTTTGGTTGGAGGTTTTAATCTCCTGTGTTCTTTAAGATGAAGTATTCTTAATGTCAGGCAGGACTAGTAGTGACTGGGTTGTGGTGCAGTTTCTTGCCACTGGGTAGGGAATATGACTTAATAGCCAAACATTTGCCCAATGTGCTCAAGACACTTGGCCTGACCACATGCACCACTCATGAAGAAGACTAGTTGTAGAAGTGATTACAATTGATAAACACACCCACTAAGAAAATATAGTAACCACTATTTAAGAACAACTACCACCACAAGGCCAGTATCCTTGGAGGAATAAAGAGGCAAAGATAACACTACATGAACAAGAAGGTATCAGTTAATAAAGGTAAGAGTGGAAAAAAAATAGGAGAGATAACACTAGTGAATAGTACAAGATATAATGAGAAATAAAGATAGAAGTATAAGAGGCTAAAGTAAATAGAAGAGGGAATGAGAAGCAAGAAGTAAATACACAGAAAAGATCCAGCTAAAGGTATAGTGAGAAAGAAAATAATATCTAGCAAACAAACACCTACCCAAAACAAATTGTACAAGGTGCAAATAGAGAAAGAAGAAGAAGGAGAGAAAGGGAGAGAGAGAACTGATCTGCCTGATGACAAAAAGAAACTTAAAATCAGTGGTCAGCTACCAGGCATGTACTGTCTTGGCTTCCTGTTTTCCTTGTGTTGTTCCCTAGGAACTAGGAGGTAGGTGATATGGTAAGAGAAGTTGATGGGATCACTTGTAAACTGTTCACAGGCCGGAATCTCTGGACCTTTTAATTATCTGGTCCTATGATGGGGAAGCCATGAAGATTCACCACTGAGGGAGAATGTTCCAGTCCACATGCTCTATTCTCCAGTCCTCCCCTTCCTGGAGCTCTGCTCTGCTAGGAAGCAGCTTACACTTGGTGGTTCAGACCAGTTTTTGTGTGGAGCTTTCTGGGTCCCTGATTCAGATGTTCCTCTCTCTGACTTTTCTGGTGAGCATTCAGGAAGAAAGGGTCCAATCCTTCTTGTGTCTTCCTGTAATGCCTGCTCACAAAGGAATACCCACATGTAACTGAATGCCAAGAGGAGAGAGAAGTTTCCCTGTACCTCCACAGTTTGCCATGTGTATTTTAATTTGACAGAATCAGCTTCATATTTACTCTACTGTATTAGTCAGTTTTATTGTAACTGTGACCAAAACACTTTAAGGAACAACTTAAGGGAGGAAGGATTTATTTTGGCTCATGGTTTCAGAGATGTAACTCGTCATAGTAGGGAGGGCATGGTAGAACCGAGCAGTTCTCATCATGGAGTCAAGAAACAGAACATGGGCACACAGGAAAGGGGCCAGGGCAAGATACAACCTCTAAGGGTATGCCTCCAGTGACCTGCTTCCTCCAATGAGGCCCCACCTTCTATCTTTCACCACCCTGCAATACCATCATATTTTGACTCCATCAAGAAAGTAATGCATTTGTTAGCTTAGAGCCCTCATGATTTTGTAGTCTTTGGAAATACCTTCCCAGACATACCCAGAGTTGCGCTTTACTAATCTCCTAGATAAGTCTCAATTCAGCAAAGTTGACAATCAAAACAAGCTATTACAACCAGCTTAATTCTTGTGATGCATTGAAATATTACTCCCATAGAGCACTCTGTGTTCCCTTTCCTTCTTTTGTGGGATATTATTGCCATACATACTATAACTGCTAATGTTATAAACCCAATGATACATTGGTGTAACTATTACCTCAACATCTGAAGTTGTCTTAGCCAATGTAGCTTTTCTCTCACCACCTCCTTTGTGTTGTTGTCAATATATCATACATATGTTATATTCCTATACCTTACATCCAACATTGCAACATATATGTATTCTTTTATAAAATTGCTTTTTCAATCCATTAATTATGAAGTTTCTAAATGAGCTTGAGATAAGAAAAGCTATGTTTTCCTTATGATGTCATCACTGTTACTCAGTACTGTGGTCATTCCAACTATTATCTGAACACACATGATGACATGTGGGCTTCTGAAGAGGACTAAGGCTTCTAAAGCAAGCCCATCTTCTTAGGGACATATTTTACTGAACTCTCCCGTGGGTTTCAGCCTTTGTGTATCTCATATCTTCTTCTTTCTTGACGCTCACTCCCATCTTACTGGGTTGCTTCTGCAAGAAACTTTCTTATCCTTACATATTTGAAAATGTGCTTTGAAATCACTTTTCATTCACAGAATAGTTGGTTATAGTATAGCTGTCTGATTCTTCATTCCTTGTGGTTATGTGTTTCTGGAAAGGGTTAACTTTTTCTTTTTCCTTTATATCTGCAATGATGTAGTCATGAATCTAAGTGTGGATCTTTTCCGCTCACTTTTCTAGGGAGTTGATAGCCTTTTTCAATCAGAAGACTTGTGTTTTTCTTTAATCAGAGCAATTTTCACATATGCCTTCTTTGGTAATGTCCTGCTTTGTGTATTCATTCCTTTCAGAATTCCTGGGTGAGCAGGTTGACCTCTTGGACTGAGCTGCTGTCTCTTGTCTTTCCCCCAAGTCCCTCAAGTTTCCTATTCTTTAAATTTTTGCTCTATGTTCTGGGAGTTTTTCTTAATTGTGTTACAAAGTTTGTGTTCTCTATATGTGAGGGATATAGATCTTATATGCATATATACATAGCCTTTTTCTTCTTTCTTTTCCCCTTGTGTATCAGTGCTTCACCCATCTCTAGTTATTTTCTATGACGATTTAAAAATCAAGCAAAATTAAAGAAATGGAAACATACAGGTATGTTTCTTTAGCATCCTCCTCACTCGGTAATGGATGGGGAATGTTCCTTCCTTCTCTCTGTAGTTATGCAGATGGCCAGAAGCACCTGACCCCAGGGAACTGGGAGACAATGTATCCATGACTCCGCTATGGCTCTGAAAATGTGCTGATTGCTGATATTCCCTAGGCATTTCTTTATTGGTTACCACAGTCAATTCTTTACCTTTCTTTTTCTTCTCTTCTCAGGAACAGGCTTTGCTTACTCTTGGGCAAATTTGGGGATGATAGTTTTTCCAGTATCTTGACGATAGGAAGGAAAGGAAGTTTGACCCAGGAATGGGGCCCAGGAGGCTGAACTAAAAGGGTCCAAGGGAGCCCTACAGTTTTGCCCTTTTCTGAACATGGCTGGTCAGGGAGACCAAGGGAGCAGGGAGGGGCAACATATCCAGGGCCCCACCTGGGCAGAGATTCAGGGTCAAGATCATCATTTGAGTGAAAAACTAGTGCATGTGTGCATAGGGGTGGACTCCGGGTGGGTGAGCAGTGGGTATAAAAAAATCCTAAGCTTGGCTCCTGGCATTGTAGCAACAGCCCTGTGATCCAACCATTGCTTCTCAGAAGGACCTGAATCACGTCTTCATTTCAGACCTAGTGGAAGCTCAGGCAGCATTTCTGGGTTGGGTTTATATCTCACCTGGCTTAGGTTAGATTCAGGAATGAACCTTTGGGTGGGTTTGGGGACTTCCAGTGGTCCAGCTGAAGTCAGTAGACAAAGGGCAGCAGCACACTGTTCCCATGTAACCCAACTTTTAATTAGGACTTATCTTGGCTGATGGCTTTGCCCATTCCAATATAACCTTTTAGAAAGGCCAGATGAAATCACCTATCATTGATTTGCTTCAGGTGGCTGGTGTTTGCAACATTTCCTTTTAAGTTAGGGACCCTCCACCCCCAACTTTGCTGTAGGTCCTTGACTTTGATCACAGAATAAAAATTTTGGACAAGTCATAATAGTAAAGAAAAGTTGGCAGAGCTTTATTAACGAGCAACAGAGAACAAAGGCTCACTCTAATAGGTAGAGTGTGGGTGCTCCAAAGGAGACCCCTGAGCAGTTTGGACATCAGGGGTGTATATGGTGTGAAAGGTGGGTTATGGGTTTTGGCTATAATTCACCTTAGGACAAGTGCTCCCCTTTGTTCTAGTATAAATAACTATTTTTGCTGCTACACGGTCTCATCAATTAGGCCCAGATTTCAAGGTTGATCTGCTCATTCAATTTGGGTCACTATTGACATAGGTGTTTGAACATCCCTTTGAACAAAGGATGGGTACTGCCAGGTGCTCCCTTCAGGACAGGTGTCCATTCTTGTGATAAGTATTTTTCTAGTAGATACTTTTTATGCTCAGAGGAGTCATTTTCTCAGAGTTCTTTCCCCGGATGAGTATCTTTCTTTACAATATCCTTACTCTGTTCTTAGAGTGCAATAATTATTTTTGGGCAAGGGGACAAGGTCCAGAGGAGAGAGCTGCTCTTCCCCACCCTTTTTTTTCCCCCTTTTTACTAAATGTTGCAGCTTGTTAGAGGAGGTGTAAGGCTTAGAGCAAAGAAAGCAGTTATCTATGTGTTTTTAATTGAGCTGTTCATTAGTACAATGCTTGTTTGTAAATTCCTGGCTGCTATTTCCCATGCTTCAATTTCTCTCATCTATGCTGCCTCAGGGTGAGTATACTTTTAAGAATCTTGAAACAGTGTTTCTAATTGTATGCAAGGCAACTCCACTCACATGTTTCCTAGGCAACACAGTCACCATAGTTTGCAGCAAAGTTCCTGGTCTGTACCTCCAGGCTCCAGCCATCTCCTGGGTTCCTTTCTACTGCCCAGTTCAGGAACTGCTCCTGCTTCTCCAAAGATTCACCAAACTGCCCAAAATAATTCTGAAAGCTGCTGCTTTTCCCTATCTGACTTCTAGTGACTCCCCCTGCCTGTCATCAGGGGACTCTGCTGATGTCACTTCTCTGCACAGATCATTCTCAGATGCCTGCTGCCTCCAGGGAGAGGATAGATAGCCCAGGATGGTAAGAAAATCACAATAGTGATGCATCTGAGCCCTTCCAAGGGGCCATGCACTGCACTTACCACTTCCGGCAAACTAATCATTTAATTCTAATAACAGGGCTGTGAGGTAGGACTTGTGATCATTTACAAGAGAGGTCAGTTCCTTGACATCAGGGACACTGTTAGGAGGGCCAGACTGGCACGTGACAGGTGCACAAAACCAACTTCTTGTCACTGCTCCAGTTCTCTTTTCATGGGTAAAAGGCACGACAGTACCCCTGACAATACTTAACAAGGTACAAGGGCCTAGGTAACTGCTTTGTGCATCTGGGGAGAAAGGGCTTGAGATCACTGGGCTGTTCACATATCAAAGGGGCCACTTGAGAGCATCACTTTGTTGTTTGGATCATGGGAGAGGCTGAGGGAACTGAGAAGAAATGGCTCATTCCACTTAACAATGCAAAGTACACTAACACAACTTCCAGCCTTGTTCTAGCCCAGCTGTTCTCAGGGTCCATGTCTAGCAGCCTTAGCACCGCCTGGAACTTGGACAGAAATGCAGGTTCTCAGGCTACCTGCTTCTGGTTGGAAACCCTGGGTAAGGGGTCAGCAGTGGGAGCTTTTATCAACCCACTGGGAGCTTTAGACGCCATTCAAGTTGAGATCCATGGGTCTAGTCCACAGGATCTTGTGAAGATGAGGAAGGACATGTGAGGTAACTTGGCAGTAGAACACAGCACCTTAGCAGTAGAGGCAGGATTCGAACCCAAGACTGGTGATTTCTTGAGCAGTGAGCTTTCCCCGCTGGATAGTTCCCTCTGATGCTGTTCTGGTTGCATGGTCACTGAAACACAAATAAATAATCTAGATGTGAATCAAACTTGAAAATTTAACTTCTACCTCAGTTCTGCATGGTAGATAAGAACAGGAAGTGCTGTAGTTTGGATCTGGAATGTTCTCTAGAGGCCCATGGGTTAAAAACTTTGGTCCTCAGCTTGGCACTGTTAAGAGATGGTGGAATCTTTAGGAGGTGGGGCCTAGTGGGAGGAAGTTAGATCACTGGGGACAAAAGGGATATTAGGACCCCAGCCCCTTTTGTTCTTTCTTTTTTGCTTCCTGGCTCCCTACCTGCTCCCACCATGATGTGCTGTTTTGTCACAAGCAGCTCCCAAGTATGGGCCAACCCACCATGGATGGAAGTCTCCGATACTGTGAGCCAAAATAATCCTCTCTCTCTCTCTTTCTGTCTTTTCAGTCCTGGGGCTTGAACTCAGGGCCTATACCTTAAGCCACTCCACCAGTCCTTTTTTTTTTTTTTGGCAATGGGTATTTACAAGATAGGGTCTCATAAACTATTTGTCCAGGCTGGCTTCAAACCACAATCCTCCTGATTTCTGCCTCCTGAGTAGCTAGGATTACAGGTATGAGCCACCAGCACCCAGCAAACCTTTCCTCTTTGTAAGTTGATTGTCTTAAGTTGTTTTGTCACAGTGGTGGAAAGCTGACTAACACAGAAAGTAAAAAGAGAAATTACCAGGAAGGATTTCTACCTCCCTCACACCAAACGAATTTTCTGGAGGTTGTGATGGAGAATAGAAACAAAGAGATGGTTATAATCTTAAATAATGGATTTGGAAAATTAGAACAAATGTCATATTTGTTAATTATTTTGATTACCCCTTACCCCATTTTTGAGTTGTTTTTCAGGTTCCTAGACGTTCCTGGTCCCACATAAGCCCAGTCCTTCTGGATGTCTGGAACTTGTTTCCTTTACACCGAACTTCCTTTTGTCCATGGGACCTGAGTCTCCTCTACTTTCAAACTCTTTCTCAAATGACTAAAAATACTGTAAGTTTCAGGATTTGGAGATCAGGAGGATCACACTTTGAGACCAACCTGGGCAAATAACTAGTGAAACCCTATGTCAACCAACAAACTGGGCATGATGGCATGCGTCTGTAATTCCGGCTATGCAAGAGGCATAGGTAGGAGGATCATGGTTCAAGGCTAGTCTTGGACTAAAGCACAAGACCCTATCTGAAAAACAACTACAGCGAAAAAGGGCTAGGGGAGTGGTTCAAGTGGTAGAGCACTGTCCAGCAAGTGTGAGACCGAGTTCAGACCCAAGTACCACCAAAAATAAAAATAAAAATATTATGAACAGCCCAGAGACCATACTGATAAGCCTTATCAAGTTGGTCATACCTGACAGCCAACCAGATCTCATCATACAGAGCAGAGTTGGGTGTGACTGAGGCCCCAAGCAAATCTGACTCTAAGATGGTTTGCATCACACCGAGAAAGCCTGTCCCTGCCCCTGCCCCTGCCCTAAGAAGATGCTGCCAGGTGCAGCCTCTGCACTCGAATCAACCACATGCCTCAAGAATCCCACCGTGCCACAGGTAATGGCAGCCAGGCTTGGGCAACAGGCCTGGAGAAGGCCATGGGCACCATAATCCCCACCTCCCCCTGTCCTAAGCTGGGCAGTGGGGCAGGATTCCTCCTTTCCCTGCATCTTGGAGGTCCTTTCATCTTCTTCCAGACTTCTGGGCCCCTGGGGGATGGCCAATGCTCTTGAGCCGTGCCTCAGGCTATGCAGGTTCCTGCCAGCTTCTCTGCTGAGGACCCAATTCTGTCAACATCATGGTTGGTCCCTACTGGTGTGTGGGGTGAGGCAGGGCTATCTGCCCAGCAGAATGAAAGAGGCTTCTGCTCAGTCTAGTAGATGACATGCCAACTTCTATTCTGGGCCTTGGAAATAGAGAATATGGTGTGACCATAATTATCGAGTCACCCATGGCTCTGGGTAGTTGTGTGACTTCCCCAGCACATGGAGGTGTTAGCTAGAAAGGACCATCTTCCAGTCCTGCTTTGGGCAACCCCAAGGGGCAGAGTGGACTTCTGGGAGTGCTCTGGAGCTTGCTCCCTCCTGCCTCCTTTCTGTTACACATTTTGGGCATCCACACAGGGCTCTGGGTGACAAGTTGTTGCCTGACTAAGAAAATGTTTCCAGACACCAGCGTTGAATGGAAAAATTCAAATTCCCCACCATTGTGTTCTTCTGGCCACAAGGTGGCGATGGAAGCACACAGTTTCCACCTTACAAGGGATGGAGGAGCCTCACCCTAGGAGTACCCAAGGCAGGTGAGCATCTGGGCCTCTGCTTCCCACCTAGGCGCAGGCAGACTGTAGGGAAAGCCAGCTGCTCATTTCCTGCCTGCACTTCCTCTTTTTCTCCAGCTTTGCTCTGGGTTTGTGGAGTTTTATGAATGTATGAGGTTGTTTTGTGGGAAGGCTGCGTTCCTGTTCCCCTCTGTGAATGGATTTGGTGGTGTCCTTGGTCACTGAGGATGTTTCTGGGGCAGATGGCATTAAAGAAATTGAGTGTGGTGGCCCCACCTCCCTCTTTGAGCAGTAAAGTAAGGATTTCCTTGTGTTTCTTCTAGTGACTCCTCAAATGGCATCCTGGAGGCCTCCTGGGGATAGCACACCTCCAAGATTGCCTAGGCTCCCAAGGGTGGGGCTAGGATCACAGAAGGGCTTTGAGGGACAGGGGGAGTCCCTGAGTTATATTCCTGGGGTGAGACTCTGCTATTTTATCCAGCCACAGAGCTCCTAAGACATCATTTTGAAGGTAGAATTGACTGTGAGAGTCCATGCTAACAACAGGTAGACAGTCAGCCCTCTGAATCTGTGCTTCCTACAGACATGGAACCAACTGGGGGAAAATTATGTCTGTACTAAACATGCACAGACTTTTTCTTGTCACTGTTCCCTGAACAATACAGTATAATAACTATTTACACAGCATTTACATTGAATAATCTAGAGATTATTTAAAGTCTAGGAGGAGGATTGTGTAGGTTATATGTGAATACTATGCCATTTTATATAAGGAGATTGAGCATCCCTGGATTTGGGTATCTGCAGGGGGTCCTGGAAACAATCCCCTGGGATTCTGAAGGACGACTGTACCTCCCATGCGATTAGAACAAAAGCTGCACATAAGCCCAGGACTGCCAGCATTCCAAAGCGCTGGGTTAGCCACCTCCAGCTTTTACAAGAGCATGTAAG
The DNA here is from genome assembly GCF_047511655.1 of Castor canadensis. NCBI lineage: Eukaryota > Metazoa > Chordata > Mammalia > Rodentia > Castoridae > Castor > Castor canadensis. The sequence goes on from NC_133398.1 coordinate 106,060,231, forward strand.
TTCAGTGCAAACTGACCATATGAGGTCAATGAAGCCTGCAGCACAGTGGCTTAGGGACCACTGCATCTTCCCAATTCCCAAGTGTCCTAGAAGGCTCAGATGTACCAACAAGAGGGCAGGAGGCTTCCCTTCAGGCTCCCACCACCAGGCAATTCTGACAGTCACCAAGTGCAGAGCCCAAAGAGCAGAGTTCTACCCTGATGCATTAATGTAGCTCAACGGGTGTCCATGCATGACTTAGTCATTGCTGAGGGAGAGCTGCAGGAGTTAGTGAGGGGGTCTGGGTTGTGTCCCCAACCCTAGACCTCTATGTCCTTCTCACAAAATCTGCTACCTGAGGTTGGCTGTCCACTGTGCCCCTCTCAGACAGGTACCTCCCACCTCACATGACTGCTGTTTTTCTCCAACCCTGGAAGGACTTCTGTGAGGGTCCTCTTTCTATCCCATGGCATTGTCAGTGCCTGCTTTAGGCCTGGAAATAGGTCATGGCCAGAGGAGGACTCCATGCCTTCTCACCAGCCATCTGGGGAACCATAAGAGGTTTCCAGGAGGAAGGACACAAATGATAAGCCAGATTGTGGTTGTCTGCGGGCCACAGGGGCTCCACACCTGAGTTTGACAGGAATGTACCTGCCATGCAACCTGTGCCTGTCTTCTGCCTCCAACACCCCGACCCTAGCCCCAGCTCAGCCCTCCCCAGTTGTGACACTGGGAGAGAAGCCTGCTGACTGCAGTCCATGATGCTGTGTGTGTGTGCCCCTGCCTCAGAAAAGGCTAGCTCAATTAATCACTTTGGAACCTTGGGAGTCTATTTAAAATAATAGCATTTTTTTTTTTTTTTAGCAATAATGGTCTCCAGAGATCAAACCAAAGAAGAAATTCCTTACCATGAAAATTTGCAGAGGCTCTGAAGTAGCCTTGTTCCAACAAGGGAGACATTGTTTTCTCTTCTGTGTAAAATCTTACCCACCTCCTCCATCTGTTCTAGCTGAAGTCAACACTCTTAGGTTGCTCATTGAGTCTATTCTTTGTTTTTAATAGACTTAATTTTTAAGAGAAATGTTAGGGTTGCAACAAAACTGAGTGAAAGAGCCAGAGGTTTCCCATATATGCCCTACCTCCTCCCTACCCGCAACTATCAACATCCCCGGCCAAAGTGGTCTATTGGTTACAATGGTGCATCATCAGCCAAAGTCCATAGTTTACAGTAGAGTTTGCTCTTGCTATTATATATCCTTTGGGTTTGGACATGGATATATACATACCTGTGGATGATAAGCACCCACTATTACAGTATCAAGCAGTAGTTTCATTGCCCTAAAAATCTTCTGTACCCCCCTAATCCTCCCCATTCCTTCCCCGCCAAACCCTGGTCATCATTGATCTTTTTACTTTCTCTGTAATTCAGAGCATGGTATAGTTGGAGTCATAACAGCATGTTGACCTTTCAGATTGGCTTCTTTCACTTAGTAATATGCATTTAAATTTCTTCCATGGCTTTCCATGGCTTGATGGCTCTTTTCTTTACAGCACTACTTGGGTGTACCACACTTTATCTGTTGACCTACTGAAGACATTTTTGTTACTTCCAAGTTTGTGTGATGAAGAATAAAACTGTTATAAACATCTGTGTGCGGGTTTTTGCGCAGACATCAGTTTTCAACTCCTTTAGGTAAATACCAAGGAGTGTCATAGGTAGATTGCATGGTAAGAATGTGTTTACTTATAAGAAAAACCACCAAACTCTCTCGTAGCCATACCATTTTGCATCCCCCAGGCAGTGAGAGAGATTTCCTGTTGCTCAGCCTCTTTCCCAGCGTTTGGTGTTGTCAGTGTCCTGGATTTTGGACATTCTGATAGGTGTGGTATACTCGCATCCCACTGTGATTTTAATTTGCATTTCCCTGATGACATACGATGCAGAAGATTTTACGTATGCTTATTTCCCAACGGCTATCTTCTTTGTGGAGGTCCCTGTATTGGACTTTGAGTCATTTTTACTGGATTATTTGTTTTGTCATTGCTTAGTTTGAATATTTCTTTGTGTATTTTGGATAGCAGTGTCTTATCAGATGTATTTTTACAAAGATTTTTCTCCCAATCCATGGCTAGTCTTCTCAATCTCTTTTGAGAGTGTCTTTCACAGCACAGAATTTTTAAATTTTAATGAAGTCCAGGTTAACAATTCTTTCTTTCATGGATTGTGCCTTTGGTGTTGTACCTAAGAAGTCATTGTCAAACCCAAGGTGGTCTAGATTTTTTTCTATATTGTTTTCTAAAAGTTTTATAGTTTCCTGTTTTATATTTAAGTCTGTAATGCATTTTGAGCTAATTTTTAAAGGGTATAAAGATTCTGTGTAGATTTTTTTTCATGTGAATGCCCAGTTGCTCCAGGAACATCTGTTAAAATGTTATCTCCTCTTCATTGCTCCTTGTTAAAGTTCAGATGACAGTATTTGTGTGGATCTATTTCTGGAATCCATATTCTCTTGCATTGATCTATTGTCTATTCTTCCACTAATACCAAAGCATCTTGATTGCTATAACTTTGTGGTATGTCATTAAGTTTAGTAGTTGCCAACCTCCAAATTTGTCCTTTTTCAATATTATGTTGGCTACTCTGTATCTCTTTCTTCTCCATATAAACTTTAGAGAACATTTGTTGATACCCACAACATAATCTGCAAAGAATAGGATTGGGATTGTCTTCACTCTAGAGATCAGTTTGGGAAGAACTGACATCTCGACAATATTGAGTCTTCCTATTCATGAACATGGAATATCTTCTCCTTTTACTGAGTTATTTTTAATCAGACTTTTGCGGATTTCCTCACATAGACCTTTACATACTTTGTTAGATTTAAACCTAAGTATTTCATTGAATATAAGTACTCAATTTTTGAAGATGTTAATATAATTGGCATTGTTTTAACTTTCAAATTCCATGTATTCAATGCTGGTATAAATGAAAGTGATGAATTTTGTCTATTAACTTTGTTTCTTGGAACCTTACATAATTGTTTATCAGTTAAAGGAGGTATTTTGTTATTGATTCAGATTTTCTTCATAGACAATCATGCAGTCTATGTACAATGGCAGTTTTTTTTCTTCTTTCTTTATCTTTGTATCTTTTATTCCTTTACTTATCTTACTGTATGCAGGGACTTCCAGTTCCCTGTCCCAGTGTTGTCATGGAGGGAAGGAATAACAAAGGTGGGTCCATGGAACATTCCAGGGGTCAGTCTTAGAGTGTGGACAAATGAAACGTCTGAACTGGACAGCTGTCACTTGCTAGGGTTTGTGCAGAAAGCATCTCTGAGATAAGATATGGGCCCTTGGGCCCCAGGAAAACAGCCCTCCCATGGCCCCTTGCCCTTGGAGGCCAACTCAGATGATCCAGCTGACTTTGAGATGGTAGAGCATGGTATCTTCTCTTTATTTTCTGTCTGTGGGACATGCTTAACCTCCCCTTCATGTTCTCCACAGATCCGGACGAAGGACAGGGTCTTCGACAACATCAGCCATCTCATTAACCACCACCTGGAGAGCAGACTGCCCATTGTCTCTGCTGGGAGTGAGCTCTGCCTCCAGCAGCCAGTGGAGAGGAAGCAGTGAGCCGGCCCACCTCCTCCTGAAGCTGTGCACCAGGTCAGGAGGTCCTGGGGTTGATTAGTCTCCAGTTATGGGAACTGAGGCAACTGCCTGTGGGCTCAGCACCTTCTTCAAAAACCCCCAAAGGAAGGTTTCCTTCGAGTTCAAGTTTCATAAACTTATTCCAGATTTCTCATATGCATATTAAAGGTGTATATACCTATACATCCTGTACAAAATTTCCCTCTATATTTATATTTTTTAAGATTAAGAAAGATGTAAGACTAATGTTCTGTGATGTATGTTTTTAATGAAAAAAAAAAGTGTGGCTGAAGTTGTCCAGGCAGAAATTTAACTCACTTGATCTATTCCACTGGGAAAATTTCACTTAGAAGGTGTAACCTGAAGTTTTACCTAATAAGCACAATACCAGGGGAAAAGAGAAAAGCAAAAGGCGCCACGATAAATCATGATAAAATAAGGCAGCGTGCTGCCAGACAATGTGTAGCCCTACATTTAAAGTACCATGTAAACTCTGGTTCTGAGATATGGTTGCATTGCTGATGGCTGATGGGGAGTCAGCTTCTTCCTTCAGCCATCCTCCTATGCTCTGCATTGCATGCTGTTGTGCCCAGGATTCCACCTCTGAACCAATTCACCATGGCTTCACTAAAGAGCAAGTGGCACCCTACCTCCCCTGGGTCATGCTGATCATGAGAACCTGTTACCCTTCACCCCAGTCCTGTGAGGGTTTTTGGGATTTGTTTGCAGCCAAATATGGCACAAAATAAGGCTCCTCAATCAAGGTCTTAGTTGATAACTGCTTCCCTGTTTTCACCCATTGAAAGATGAAATGAGTATCCATAGAATGTACTTAAGGTGAGTTCTTGGTCTGTACCTTTCTAGCCAGTGGGCTGTCACTGAAATTTCTCCCCCTCCCCCTGTATTCAATAGACAAAAAAAAGCACGTGTAAGAGCCCTGCAAAGGCAGATACAGGCAGTCGTGCAGAGTTCGGTCCTGGAGACACACACACTGCCCAATACTCCTGGCTCTAGAGTCTTTGGAATCATTAGAAGTTTTGCCCCTGGAGTGAGGGGTGGTGAATCCCTTGCTCCCCCTCCTAAGGTTTCCCAGTGCTCCATGGAAAAGACTCTTTGTGTTCATTCTCTGCCTTTCAAATCAAAAGCTGTCATTCCATGATGGATCACGTGGAATTAAAAATTAGCAGTGTTTATGACTTTTTAAAAAAAATCTGGGCTTTGATTACCCTGTGACTTAACAGATGTTACACAGATGTTACGGCTTTTGATGCAGAGATGGTGGATTCATTTGTTGGTTGGTACCTCTTCAGACAGCTGCAACCTTAGCTCTGGTCCCCGTGAGATCCCATGGCTTGTGGCACCCCTTGTCAGTGGAACAGAAGAACATTCTGCACACACTTGAGAGTTGGATAGTGATAAGCTGGATGCTTTAAAAGCAGTGAGTCACAGTTCTGCAAAGTTATAATGCTAAGTGTGGCTACCCTGTTTTGGGAGGACAGGGTGGAGCTAATAGGTAGGGATGGATTGGGGCAGATTCCAGGCTTTACACACACACAGAGGTTGCTTTGGAGTTTTCAAAGTTCTGATAAATCCAGGCTGAGAATGGAGTATATCTTCTTGAATGTTCAGTGATGGACTGAAACTCAAGAGAGCCTGGCACTAGTGTAAACACCCGCTGCTTCCTGAGTGGTGTTGGTTTCAGGCACAGCATGCATGCAAGCATCACTGTATTCCCCTGTCCCCAGAAGGCTGTGCTCCATACATGCACATATACACAGGTCTGACCCTCTTGTGTGTGGATGTTCTCTACACATATGAATGTATGAAATACCTCCTTTCAACAGTCTTGGATTCCTCACTTGTGTGAGGCCAAAATGCTGGTGCTCACATTAACACTGGCGAAGTAGGAAGCAGAAGTTAAGAACCATGTACACTGTAAGGTTTGCACTACCTTGTTTTCCTCTTGAGGGAAATTCAGAGGTAGTAATCCATAGTGGTAGTAGCTCTGAAGTCAGTGCTGATTTTTAGGTTGGTAAGTTCTCTCTATATAATATTTTGCATGGGAATCAGTGTAGAAAATTGGGAGAATTTGAGTCAAGTTTTTTTAAATTTTCAATATTAATTCAAAATACATCATTTTGATCTCCAATTACAAGATTGATCACATTGGAATAGTGCCAAGTGAAAAGATTGGCATTCCTTTTTCACTGTCAGAGCAGATGTCAGACATAGCAGATGGCAGCCATTTTCTAGTCTCTGTTCCCTTCTATTGGTAAAGTGTTAGAGCACACAGCTCTCTCATCTCTTCCTTCTGGCCCCACGCAATGGGGCATTCTCCCGAGCCTCACTTACATATGGGGAAAATGAGGCTCGCTCCAGGTGACGAGGTCAGCTGGCAGCAGAGCTATCCTGCTCCCTCGACATTAACTGAGTGCTGCCGTGTGCCACCCTGCAGCTCAGGATTTGGAAGCAAGTCCAACAGGACTTCCTTCCTACCCGGCCTGGGCTGCTGCCCCAAGGCTCTCAGACTGCATCTTTGGCTGGATGCCAGAGCACTGCCGAACAGCAAGCCAGGCAGAGCAGCACTATAGGTGCATTCAGGGGCTCCGATCCCCAGGGCACAGTGGCTGGGCCACCCTGAGCCTGTGGGGCATGCCCAGGCCCTGCTGCCCCTCCCATGGTGGGCGCCCCACCACTCCATCCAGAACTCTGCTTCTGTTGGGAGTATAAGATGGGGTCCAGCAGTCTTAAAACAGCCTCTTATTGCCCTTTCACAGTGACTCTACTGACCAATGGCCCCTCCCTCCTGCTTCTATCCTGTAGGGACATTAGCCACTCTTCAAATGGCATCTGTGTCCTATGAGGATAGCTGGGACCCCGTTGGGGTTTTTTATCGTGGTCTAGTCAGCCTTGGTTCTTAACCACCCAGGTTCAACTGATTGTCTCCCGTAGCATGAGGTAGACAGTCTGACAAACAGCGTGACCAAATGATTCACTTTTAAATCCTATGGTTAAACTACCAAGGGTGCAGCTTTTAACATTTGAAGGACCATGGAGCTGGGTGCCTGCTCAGCTTTGAGGGGCACCTCTTTGTTCAGGCCATCTCCTATGTTGGGTAGATGGACCAATGTCCCCCTGAGTAGTGGCAGAGAGAGTGGTGGACAATTTTGAATGAAGACAGAAAGCTGATAAGCCATGAGTGGGGGTAAAGGTCTAACATGGAAGGAAGGATAGGCCCAGAGAGAAGAAGGCACAAAAGGGTCCAAGGGCTTCGGGCCACAGTTGTCATGTGTCCAGGCTCCATGCCAATCCTTGGGCTCCTGAAGTTGGCCTGAGCTCCTAAAGTGAAGTTTTTCTCCCTGGTGGCATCACTTTGTTGTTCCATTGTCTGAGTAAGGCTTTAGTTCTCATTTCCTCTGCCTCAGAAACTACCTGAGGGTCAGTTCCATGTTCTCTTCCTGTTGGGCTGAGTTGAGCAGAAGCCTGAACTGCAGATCTCTGTGGGGGCAGTGCCAGCAGCACAGGACTCCTCTGTCCAGCCACAGCTCCAACACAGCCAGAGTGACCAGGCTGGTTGCTGGGTTTCTCTTGAGCTGTGGCTTGCTCTATGCCCACAGTGGGGGGCAGGGTGGGGATGATGAACACGTGCAATGCATGAACAGTTACTTCCTGGGATACCTCATTCACAAAAGCACACGCTGGTTCTGAGACTGCATGCTATCTGTAAACCCCTTCCTGTAGATGGTGACAGCCAGATTGAAAGTGGGTGGGAGGAGTGTGTAAAGATTACAAAATAAATCATTGCACCCAGACAAGTCTTTGCAGTGGGTTTCAATATAGCACTGGTTCTTGTGGAACTTGTAGTGTGCTTTCTAAGAAACCCAAAGTAGAGAAACCCTTCTTGGAACATCCTGAACACCTACAACTGTTGTCTTCATAGGGGATAACAGGGAAGGGTGCTTTACAAGGCACCCTAACAGCACCTCAGCTGGAGGAACCATTGTTTTTCAGATGAGCAAACTGGAGCCAAGTGACCTGCCAGGGGATGGCAAGGGTCAATGGCTGAATCTGGGAAAGAGTGCAGGACTTACTAAGTTCCTTGAGGACTTGCACAAGAAGCTCACCCCATGAAAATAGCACAGGGCACCATCCTTCTCAAATTTATATTCATATTCCATCTCAAAACACATGGAAGCCTGAGTCATTCAGATGGGAGAGGCAGGGCTTCTAGTTCCTCTGTTCGAGCTGGGGATCTTCCAGAAGAAGACACGAAAGAGGATCTTAGCATGTGTTGGTTATTTGGTGATAATCCCAGAATTGGGAAAGGAGGTTGCTGACCAGGGCAGTTCCCTCTGGAGCCCTGAGAGACAGGGCTGAGGCAGAATGTCGGACTCTCCACCAAGCCCATCATCCATGAAGGCTGTTTCCAGGGGCAATTTCTCCCATCCAAGTGCTAGCCAGTGACCAGCCTGCTTAGCTTTTGAGGTCAGACTTAGCCTCGTGAGAGCATTCAGAGTGGTATAGCTATAGACCTGGGATAATTTTTCACTGCCTGTGGACCCCCCAGCATACTCTGCAAGCTGGGAATTCCTTGGCTACAGGCAGGCATTTCTAATGAGTAGACTTGAGGTGGAGGGCAACCACCGGAACCATCTGGCTTCTTGTGGGTTCACCCAAAAATTGCAGGGCTCTGTTCCCTGAGGTCCTGACTCAGTGGGCTTGGAGTGAAGCCTGGAAATTTGCCTTTCAAAAACATTTTGAGATGATACTGATGCTGTCAGTCAGGAGTCTTGACTTTGGGAACCATCAACTGCTGACAGTATCCAGCCCTTCCCTGACTCTTATTGATATCTTTCCCCTCTATTTTGTGATTTTCACACCACTTCATGTTAGAAATCCCAGGACCCAATCTGTGAATTTAAAAGTGGAGGATTAATAACCACTTATAACTCAATGCACCCATTGCTGGCAAATAAAATGCCATCTGCCAGACACGATTTATTTATAATGGGGTTTATACATATTTATAAGTTTGCAAGCAACAAATGTAGCTTTAAAACTGGCACATTTTACAGCAGCCAGAAAAAAATTGCAACTTGATTCCAGGACTTGTGAATGTGGTTTATATATATATATATATATATATATATATATATATATATATATATATATAACTTCCATTGATCAGAGCGATATGCATCTCTGTGTGCGTGTGTCCACACACAGATAGGCTCTGTGCTGAGCACCTTGGGACTCCTCGGGTTTTGTAACTAACAAGGACAAGTAGGACTCAAGCAAGCATGGAGAATTTGGGGATTGACAGCTCCTGGAACCTGCAGACATAGGCAGGAGGGCCCTGGATACTGCAGGTTGCAGTACCCCAGCATAAAAGGAGCAGGAACTGGGCACAAGGACAGTGAGGGGGCACTGTGGGCCATTACAGAGGGACAAGAGGGAAGTCAGCAGGGGAAGACAAGGAAAAAAGGCCTACAGGTAGGATAAAGGTGGGAAGAAGGAAGAAGGAAGAGAAAACACCTGCAGACTTACATTTTTATCTACCCAGTAGCACACAGCACTTTTGTGCTGAAAAGGAGGCTGTCTCCATTGTGGTGTGTTTGGGCTAGTGATTGTGTTTCCTGGGTGTACTGCATATGGTCCACACAGCCTCTTGCTTTTCTAGCCAGCCTTCCTGGTCATATTTGTGTGTTAGTTACTATGTGGCAGGCCCTGCACTGGGGTTCCTGGGATGAAAATTCCAGTGAAACTTTGAGAATTCTGCTTGAGTTTATAAGCTAGTAACACACACACACACACACACACACACACACACACACACACGAGGGGGTTGGAGTGTGGCAAGCCTTATGGTGCTGGTGTGTTCAAGTTCAATACGACCACTGAGGTTAGGCACCAGTTTTGCACAGTAGCTGGTGATGTGGAGCAGCAGAGGAGGCAGAACAGACACTGGGTGAGGCAGGCTCAGGACTCACCTGGTCCTGGGAGGCACCAGGTCAGTAGGATGCTCAGAGGGAAGGGAGCAGCTCCCAGCCTTCTCTCTGCTGTCTCAGATGCCCCGAATAAGTGAATCCCTGAGACCCCAAACACACAGGCTCCTCCCCCTGGGATGGAAGAACCATCCTCACAGGGGAAACCATAGGAAACAAAAAACCCCACAGCTTTAAATGTCTATTTTGTTGGCTCACCTTGAGCTATTGTAGAACTATGCCTGGAGGGTGGCCTGACCTGAAGCCTTCGAGGCCACGAATTGACACTCAAGTAGACACTTTCACCACAACAAAGTTTCTAACCACTGAAATCAAGCGTGACAGTTCACAATATAGAAACGAACAACAAACCCACCTCTGAACACGAGTTCCTTTTTTTTGTAACAACTATGTGTGAGTTGCAAGCGGAATGTTCTCTGTTCATTTGACTATTGAATATAACTTGTTCCGGAATATTGTGAAATTAAGTATATGACTGTTTCTTTGTATTCAGAATTGAACATTTGGTGTTTAAATCCCAGGATTTGGAGATAGTGCCATGTAAAAACTAAATATGTAATAATGAGATATTTAGTAATTTTTTAAAAGCATTTGGGTGGCAAATTATACATACTGATAAATGATTACTGATTGAAGTGTTTGCTTCATTTCCATTGACTTTTGTAACACAGAAGAATTACTGAAGAAGTCTGTGTGGGTGTACACAATACACTCCTTTCTACCTTCATACTGGAATGGAAATGGCTTCTCGGACATCCCTCGGGTGGATGTATAACACCGATTTCAAGTTTTCTATCTTTGATGAAAGCTGACTTATTTGGCCACATCTTGGAGACTCATCTGAAAAGACAGGTGAAGATAATTGGCTTAGTCTCCTTCCGCCCCTTCAGGGAATCCATTTCACTCCTTCACGAAATGATGTGCTTTCCACTCGCGGGCCCTTCACTGTGGGTCTGGCACGTCCCCGTGCTTCTGGGATCGCCCGGTGGAGGTAGCACATAGCATCTCCATGTCATCACCGTGACCCAGGAATGACAGATGCCATTATTTAGGTAATGCTGCACTTCTCATTATAATTGGTCATTGGAAAATGTGCCTTTATCATCAGAAAAGTGGTACGTGCATTTCTGATTACGTAGCACCCCCTTTAGATATTTGACTTAGATACTGAAAACACTTGGGTGTTGAGATTTTGCACTTCTAGATACAATTTAAAAGCATGGAACTGGCAATGTAATTAGATGTTTTCTATAAAATGCACCTTGTTACACTTCTGTGAAAGGCTCTTTACCAGCTCAGAATAACTATGGCTCAGTGGTTGAGAGAAACGACCATTTTTTAATAGTTAATTGTTTCAGTGGCTATAGATGTAAGTCTGTTGGCAATAAAGACTGTCTTGAAAAGTCTCGTTCATTTGGATAACGGGTCTTGCACTGTCTCACAAAACAGAGGAGAGAGGTTTGAAACTTTCTTCTAGAAAATAAGTGTTCTCAGGCACTCCCCAGAAGGAAAGTGGCAGCTTAGTAGAGTGCTCTGGAGGGACCCTTGGGGATTCATGGCCTTGACAAGGATCAGAAGTGACAGATGAGCCAGGCGGCTGCATTCTTTGGTGAATCAGTTGTAGTAAGTGTTACCATCAGAACATATATTTATGCCAAACACCAGATGCTCTTTTCAAAGGACACAGGACAGAGAGGCTAAAACTTTTATTTGTGAAGGAGAAATCTAGAGCAAAGGTCTGCTCTGCCTGTCCACAACTCTTGCATAAATCACAGCCATGGAAGCAGAACCAGAGATCCCATGACTTTGGCTGTACTGTTGGAACGGCTCTCACAAATTCCTCCTATCAAATAGCTGTGTATTGGTCCTTTTCTTCAAAACAGTGGGATCTTCCAAAGCTGGTACAAATAGTGCCCAGTACACCAAAGCTTCAATAAAACACCATCTATGAGAGTGGGGAGGGATAAAGGTAAAAGGTGATTGGGGGTGCTAAGTGTTTATTTCCCAAATAAGGACAAAGGTACCAGGTGATTAGGAAGAGCTTGTGTGAAAGCATGGGCACAATCTACCACGTGGACTCTCAAGAATGGGCTTATATGAAGGCTTTCAGTTTTATTTCACAAACACACATTGGAAATAGTAAAGGTGGTTAACGGCAATGAGACCTGATGCATAGGTTCTCTGTGTTATGGCATTTGAAACCCTGTTTCTATCCTTCAGGGTGAAGGCTTTGACATGCCCTGCTTCTAAATTATCTCCAGCTGGCTAGCCAGTTAGGAAGGTGTGTATGGCTATCAAAGGTGATTGGGTTTTGCATATATCAAACGAGCAAATTACTTTTTTAGTATATTTTAAATTTTGATTGCTTAAAAGTTTTGAGTTTTCGCTAAGGACCCTAGGTCACACCACAAGCATGGACACCTCCTAGTGGGAACAGTGGGTGTGGCTAATGAATGAGAGCTGACGTTTATACTCAGGATCACGGGCAAAGTGTTGTTTGCCCAAGAGATCCAAGACCCCCAAAGCAACTCAAAATTAGGACAGACCAAGTCCTAAAGTCATTTCATTTTCCATGTGAAAATGCATTTTGGCTCCCAGATGCAATTATTTATTTATTTTTCCCCTAAACCTGGTGCCTTAATGATTTCCTTTTTTTTGGAGTGCCCTGGAGTTTCTCAGGCTATGTGACCAGAGAACCAGCTATTTTTCAGTGATGTAGAGAACACAGCAAAAACACAAAACAAAACAAAAAGAATGGCTGCACAGAGCACTGCCTTTCTCAGATGACATTCTATGTCGTCTTATAAGGAAGAGTCTTTGGTGAGCATGTGGACAATGGAAAAGTCCCGAATAAGAGTACGTGCCTCAGGTGATATTCCCGCATAAATTTCTTCTAGAAAGTCATTAAGACTGCTCATTCAGTTATTAACAAGGCACAATTCTCATTGAACCTACAAGACTTTAGGGGACGCTCATGAGGCTCCCGCAGGTGAGAATCCTTTTGACGATTGTGTTTGTTGGTGTTTTTACAAAGCACTTCACCCAGCAGTGGTGTGTACATGCGAGCTCCACACACCTGTTCACACCTCATCTGTGTACCGCGTGTGGAATCCTTGGCGAGGAGCGTGTAAGATGTCTTCTGAGCAGTTCCTTTGTAAACGGAGTGACATAGGCTCAGCTGATGTTGCAATGAAATCTTTCGGTATCATGTGGGAAACATCACAGTTCAGCTCTCTGAACTGTAATGCATCAACAGGCAGATGATGTTTTCTGACAATTCACGGCTCTCACAGTCACGGACAGTGTCTGCTCTCAAAACTGCCCACGGCCCCAGCTCCTTGGTGGAGCCTCCACACATCTAAACTGGCCTCGGACAAACCTTTCTATGAATATAGAAGCCTTAAAACCTTGCCTAGCATGAGATCTCAGATCACTCCAGGGAGGCAGGGAGTGGCATGTCCACTTAATCATGCCATGTCCTTGTTCCTGGTGCTGTAGTCAGAACACATCTGTAGAACCAGTTACATAGATAGTTATGTGGCCTCCACTTGGCAAACGCCTGGAACACAAATCCCATACAATATGGTCATGGATAAATATATGAGCACCAATTCTATGCATAATAAATGTAGTGTGAAGTTATCAAAAATCATCATGTGTATCCTGCATCACTACCTTCCCTCTCCTTCAACAAGGGAAAGTGATGTCTGGGATTCAGTGGAAGGCAGGAGATAATGTCAGCAGCTGAGTACATCCTGAAGATGCTGGGGCAGGAAACAGACAAGGCACATCTATATTGAAAGTAGATGGCAACTCCTTGTGTCCCTTCCTCGGGAGACATCCACACTGGGCAGGCTGTTGGGCCACATCAAGCAGATTCCCCAAGTCAAAGTCTTTAGGGGCGCACAGGGAAGTGCCATAAATAAGAGTGTGGCTGTAGAGATGGCCTCATGAAGGTGTTCACTTGCACACGACCCCGTTCTGAAGCATTCTGTTTCTGTCAGTGATGCAGGGAGAGGTGGCTGCACGGGGCAGGTCTTCCTTGATCTTTGGGGAGTGGCTGCTGTTGTTGCTGGTGCTCGATTTGCTTCTGCTTGGGTCGAGTGCAGGTTGCATGGGCGAGTTATGGGCCCCCTGGCTCCTGACCAGGCAGCTGCAGACCAGCCGGAAGAAGGCACGCCGCATCTCCTTGCTAGCCAACGTGTAGATGATAGGGTTCATGGCAGAGTTGAGGACAGCCAACATGATGAACCACTGATCCTTGAACAATATAGAGCACTCCTTCACCCTGCAGGCCACGTCGATGAGGAAGAGGATGAAAAGGGGGGCCCAGCAAGCGATGAACACACTCACTACAATCACCACCGTTCGCAGCAGGGCCATGGACCGTTCTGAGTTGTTGTGGTTGGCCACCTTGCGGCTGCTGGACTTGACCAGGAAATAGATGCGTGCATACAGGATAACGATGGTCACCAGGATAGCTATAAAGATGCTGATACAGAAGGCAATGTACTTCTTGGAGTAGAGAGGCAAGATGGTGGAGCAGTCAGAGAAGTTCTGCAAGCAATTCCAGCCCAGGATGGGCAGGGCGCCCAGCGAAAACGCAAAGAGCCAACACATCCCAATCAGAAGGAAGACACGGTGCTTCTTGTTGGCGTCATAGGGTCTCATCTTGATCATTGTCAAGTGCCGCTCAATGGCGATGGCCAGTAAGCTGCAGGTGGATGCCCCGAGAGCCACGAACATACTGCCCTCCCTGAGGAACCAGACCGTCAGAGACAGGCTAAACGTCTTTTTGCCTGACATCAGAATGTTGACCTTGTACACTATGCCTGCCAGCAGGTCACAGAGAGCCAAATTGCCAATGAAAAAGTACATGCGGTTGTGAAATTTATTATTTTTCCAGATGGCAATCAAAACCATCAGGTTCTCCAAGACAATGAAGCTGCAGATGACCAAGAAGAGGATGGTGGTGAGTGTGCTGCCCTTGGGGGGGTCCCGCAGCCTGCCTTCCAGCTTACCCACGTAGTTGTAATGTGCCAGCAGAGTCTCATTCCCCAAGATGGGCAGGGGGCGTGGCCGGACTGTGGTTGCCATCCCTTGGCATTGACGGACAGTTAGCTCCACAATCCACAAGAGGGCGCCCAGGGAACATTCATTTCAGAGGACAGCCAGTGCTGCCACAGTAGCTTTGGGAATAAGTGCAGGCCCGACTCCAGCAAGGATGATGAAAACAGGCTCCTGTAACAAGATGAAAGGAGTGGGACCCGTGGATAAAGTGAACACATAAGGAGCCGTGCAAAAAACAGTGCTTTAAGCATTGGTTGGGTAGGGCTGCAGAGCAGGATCTTAAACACAAGCCAAGTTTGTAAGTGGTTGACAGAGACCAGGGTAGAGTTTTAATGCACGAATTACTTATTCATGTAATCAAGGCACACAGAGCCCCAAATAAAGCTTCCACTTGGATATTTCGAAGCACCAAGAAATGCTAACGGGTTAGCCCTCATCCACCACAAGGGAGCTGGTAAACCATTACCCTTAGTTATCCAGGGACAAACAGGATTGTCTCAGGACAAAACAAAACAAGAAAACCCAGGACAGAGTCAGAATGGTGCCCACTGGACTTCTGAGACCACCCTGATGAGTTTGGGGGAGATATACTAGGAGGTGCCCATACTTCCTCTGGATGGGCCTTTGGTCTATCTATCAGAGAGCCCTGAGGCCTGACCATGCAGCCATGGCAGGAAGGACAGCCTGAGGCTAAGCATGGCCTATGTGACCACTTCACTGTGCAAAGCTGAGCTTGGAGCTCAGTGAGGAAGGAATACAAACCCGTACAAATGGAAGAAAAGGAAAGTGAAGCACGCCATGTGAGTTTTGAGCTTTGAGCATGGATTAAATGCAGAGGTCCAGGCTGGGCATGGAGCCCAGAAGGTCCTGGGTTCTATCCCTAACACCATGAAAAAAACCAGAGGCCTAACTGTTAAGTATAACTGCGTCGATGCATCTAGGCCAGAGGACACAGTGTATCTGGGGGCCCTATGAGACCTGAAGGCAGTGAGTCCAGCACCCGGTCAACAGGGTCTTGACTGGGATACTTCCTGGATGCGTCCACCTGACCCCAGTGCTAATCTTGATCAGCCTCCCGTGATACAGATGATGCTGACCCAGCGATTAAGGTGGAAGTTGTTTCCAGTGGACTGTCTTACTTTTACTACCACGCAATATACGTACATATTTGTGGGGTGCAGAGTGGTTATTCAATATATAAATATGTCTAATGGCGAAATCAGGGTAATTAGCATTTCCACCTTTTTACACATTTATCATTTCTTTGTATTGGGAAGTTCTGAACTCCTCTTTTCTGGTTCTTTATAAGACATATCACAAATTGCTATAGAGCCACCTCATCTTGCTATAGAACACTAGAACTCATTCCGTACCCAACTGAAACTCTGCACACCTTACCCAACCTCCTTCCACTGCCCTCCCCACCACCCAATCTCGAGACACCGCTGTTCTTCCCTCTACTTCTGTGAAATCAACTTTTTAGCTTCTATGTGTGACTGAAAACTATCTTTCTAGATTCACATTTTTTCCATTT
Source organism: Castor canadensis (assembly GCF_047511655.1). Taxonomy (NCBI): domain Eukaryota; kingdom Metazoa; phylum Chordata; class Mammalia; order Rodentia; family Castoridae; genus Castor; species Castor canadensis. Next base: position 106,076,473 of record NC_133398.1, read on the forward strand.
TTATTAGGATATATTTGTTGTACTGGGGGGAGTCATTGTGCCAGTACAAACGGCCTTACATTGTACATCGGTTAGATTGCCCACCCATCTCCCTCACAACCTCCTCCCCATCCCACCTAAAGCCCTTGCAAGAGGTTTCATCACTCTATTTCATGTAAGTATGTGAACCCATCAAACATATTCCTTCACCTTTATCTCCTCCATAGATTCACATTTTTAAAATTAAAATTATTTGAATATTTAAATACCTAATGAAGACCAAATGAAGTTAATTTAAAATACTCCACTATTTGTATTCAGTGAAGATTTGGTTACCCTCATAATGTTTAACCTGCAGCCCTAAATTTGGTTCAGAGACTGATGAACTGCTCTGCAACAAAGTAGGGGTCTGCATTTTGGGGTTCAATAGAATCTGAAGTTGTTTTGTTTTGTTTCTGGTAGTACTGGGGCTTGAACTCAGGACCTTGTGCTTGCTAGAAGCCTCCAACTCCAACAGAATCTGAAGGCCTCTGTTGTCCATGAGCTTTTCCACATATAAATTTAGGTCCAGTGAGGCCTTTGAATAACAGTGGCTCCTGCTGGTGGCTTTGCTGTGAGACTGAGAAGCTCTTGAGACCACAGACACCATCCAAGCCCTTCCCTTCCCACATCACTCTGAAGATCTTGGATTTTCCAAGATTAGGAAAAGACAGACATGGTTTCTTTGCAGAGATTTCTTCCAGTGTCCTAGAACTAGGAGGGGCTGGTAGTTTTGGAAGCCCTGGTTGCTGTCTGAAGTGCCATCTGCGTTCTGCCTGGAACTATCCCACGCTGTCCCTCCAGGAGAGCTGTCTGCATGGCATCACAGAGGGCTTAGGTCAAAGTCAGCTTGAATGCTACATGCTGGCAGAAACCTTTATATGTTGGCCAAGGTCCTCTTTTAACTTCAAAAAGGAATGCAGCCCAGCTCTGAAGCTGGGTTGCTGATGGAGGGAGTCACCTGCTCAGACCTCCCCTGCCATTCTGAGCTCACTGTACTGTGGCACACCTCTCCAGCAGCCCAGGACCTTGGGCCTCTGCAGGTTTTCCTGGACCCAGACAGGACAGCTTGGTGGGCAGCTTTCTTACTGGCCCCTTCCCATGTTCGCCTCTCCTGATTTTTATTTAATTCTTGTCTGTCCTTCAAACTCCCAAGTCAGATTCTGCTATAAGGCCAGCCCTCCTCCCCCAGGGAATTTCCCCTGAGGCTGCAAGTCACTTAAAAAAATTGCAAGCTCTCTTTTAAAGAGTAGAATTAATATGCAGCTGAAATTTTCTGAGCACTGACTATGAACCCACTAACATGTGGACTCTGCCTGATAGCTTATTTTACACTCTCACCTACACACTGAAGTTCACAGTCTCGGTCCCAGCATTAAAAGATGCTCAAGAGACGCTTGTGGCTTTATTATCGCTTGTCCACATGTTTCTTTATCTGTGATCAGTGACTGGAGAATTACTATTTCCATGTCCAAATGGGCAACTCCTGGGTTTGCTAGGACAAAGAGCACACCCAGTGCCATGTCCTGTGGGCGCTGTTCCCCCCACAGCAGTTGGGCTGCAGCTTTCACCATGATGCTGAATGGACCTGCATAGATGCTGGAGGGACTGTCCCATGCCCTGTCCCCTCCCTGCCAGGCTGTCAGCTGTGCCATCTATGCCACCACTGTGCCAGCTTACCTCAACATGTCCCTGGGCTATCTGCTCCACCATCAGGGGCTTCTGTCCCAGAAGCTGGCAAGCTTAGACAGACTGTGGCTCCGATGTCAACGCCTAAAGCCCTGCCTCCCACTCAGTATGACACCACGTTCTCAGCGTTTCAGGTGATGCGGGTATGCTTATAATTCAGACTGTTCTTCTGCTGACTCAGCTTGTCTCCTGTATCCACTTTCTCCCACTGTAATCCACACCCCACTTTATACACCCCATCACTCCCTTGGAAGTTTTGAACACCTTGGATGTTGCCAAAAGTGTGAACAGAAGGGAAGTGAGTCCCTTTAAATCGACCAGGTCCGACAGGATCTGTTAGGGACAAAGAGCACAAGACTCTGCAAGCGCTTATCTTTTTCTTCTTTCCACCCCACCCCCCACCGATCTCTGTTTATAGGGATGAACGGAGCAAAAGAAGAATAAGCAAACAATAAAAACAAGTAACCGGCAACCCAATAACCCCAGTAAAAATAATGGAAGATGTGCCAGAGATGCATTGAGACCATGGACATTCTTTCCCATTAATGCTTGAATTCTTGTTTCTCTTAATGAAATATTAATCACTCATGGAGCGTTACTTTTACAGAATAGCTTTTGTTAAATATGAATTCTCTATGACTGGAAGATATCTGGTTGTCTTTGGAATCCAAAGGTATATTTCCCCTGGTTAGTAATATTTACAAAGGTGGCCCCACCCTGAGAGTTAAATGCTAGGCTAAAAATCAAAGGCCAGATTGATTTTGGATTGATTTTGCTTGTGGTTATTGCACACAAGCAAATCATGTCATGGAGAAGTTCTCCTCTCCCCTCCCCTCCTGTCTTGTGGAGTGCCAGCCTTGAGTTTGTGGGAAGAATGCTCTGCCCCTCTCACTGTGCCACTCTCCTCATCTGCTAAGGGCAAGGTGGGGACATCTCAGTACTGCCACTGCTGGTCACTGAAGCTCTGGACATCACACTGGGAGGCCAGCCTGCCACACAGACAACCTTAACACCTGTGAGATCAGCAGCAGGATGGGCCCCATTCCTCAGGTTACCTAGTGCCTCTCCTGGTCACCACCACCCCTGAGGATGACTGGTGTGGACTTCTCCTCAGATGAGGTCAGCTTGCTTCTTCCCTTTGTATAAATGGAGCCCACAGAGACAGCTGCCTAGTACACTTCTCTAACCAGGACGCTCCCGGGAGTCATGCCTGTGGGTGCAAGCAAGTCCTTTTTCTCCCACCCAGCATGTGGCTGCATATACCACTATTCATTCCAGCTTGTGGACATGGGTAATTGCTTCTGCAGCTTCTCAGGGAGTAGTGCTGCTAGCATTGGTTGAGCCACTCTCTCTGCAATCACATGCCTGAATTTTTGCAGGTCACCTTTGCTTTCTGACTGGCCTGCTGGAATCTAAGGCAGGCCTTAACCATGACACAGAGGTGCTGGGCTTCCTGGAAGTGAGTACTTGTCCGGTCCATCCTGCAAAATGGATGTTCATGAGGGACAAGAGCGTCCCCACTAAGGGGAAGACTGATGCGGTAGAGAGACTTGTATTTTACTCTATTTGAAAGAGTAAGTGTCCAGAGCTGGCAGTGACATTGTAAGTTTGACTGCTAATTAAGCTCTTCCTGAACATTTAAAAAGAGACCCCAGTTCTGAGAAATACAGCTATGTGCGGACTGATGATGTTTGCATTCGGAAAGCTGAAACACATTCCAGGAGACGCAGAGGTCCAGGCAAGCTCCAGGGTAGAGATGCTCTCTCTCACTCGCAGTGGTCTAACCAATGCAGATTCCCTGACAGATCCTTGCTGGAGGGTGAGCAAGGATCCAGTACTCATTTCCAAGTCCTGCACTGATGGGTCCCCGACAGCCCGAGCAGACTCCTCACCCTCCTCCCTGGGCTTTGACAGGGACTGAAGTATTTCATGGTTGGCAGCACCTGCATCCTCAGTCACTCTGTTTAGTGAGAGCCTCTGTCACTTCTGGACTTCCCTTAGGACCCACGTTGGCCTCATTAAGCTCAGGTCACACAGCCTACCCCAAGGCATCTTAGCACCAAGACGTTTTCTTTTGTCAAGAAGGAGTAAGATGCCTTCTAGAAAATTATTTCACAGTGGATGACCCCAAGTTAGACCTTGCCAGCGCTAGGGATGCCTACCTTCCCCCACGCCAAAAGGAGCATCCCCAGGGGAGGTGGGGAGGAGCCAGATGGATTCCAGATGTGCTTTCCACACTGACGGTTCACTTTCTCCACACATCAGTTTAAAAAGTAAACAAACTATAAAAAGAAGAAAAAGGGGGAAAAAGAAAATATTTCTACAAAGCATAGCCTTTCCCCTTCACTCCCCACTCCCCAAAAAAGAAATTTCCTTTGGTCAGATTCAGGACACTGTATTTTTAAAAGGCATGTCCTCCCTGGGAGACCAACTACTTCACTGTTCAAATAAATGAAATTAAATGTTTGCCAACAAACAAGCAAAATTTCTTGGAAAGTATTTCCCTCCGTCCTTTTCCTCCCTTTTACTCTTTCTTTCCTTCTTTCCTTCCTTCCTTCCTTCTCTCTCTCTCTCTCTCTCTCTCTCTCTCTCTCTCTCTCTCTCTCTTCTTTCTGTTTTCTTCTCTTCCTTTCTTTTTTTCTTTCTTCATTCATTTACCAGAACTTAGAAAACAAATAGTGAGCTGGCCATTTCACAACTCCAGCAAAATTCCTTTGCTAATGAGTCTTTTTCCCTGCTCTGGTTTTCTTGGGTGAACTCGCTTTGCCTCCAGAGACAGTTTGTGGCAAAATGAGGGCTTGGCACGCACAGCCTCCTGCACTTGACACTTCAGTGAAGCGCCCTGTGAATGACAACCTGTGAAGTCAGGTGGAGACTTGATAGCTTACTTTTTCTTCTTCAGAGCATGGACATGACCCTGCCTGTCTAGTGGGGCTTGCAGCATCCTGGTGGCTTTTTCCCATGTCCTTCTCTTTAGCAAACAAGTCTCAGATGCCATCACAGATCTATGCCATCACAGCTCTATGCACAGATCTATCCAACTATCTTCCTGCGAATGTCCACCTGGTCTTCCAGACTTACCCATGGGAAGGCAACCAAATTTGCTGCACCCACCCCCCACACCCTACACCCCACTTTCCAGCATCTTTTCAAACCTTCTCTACTCTGCCCACTCTCAGCAAGGGGCAGATTTAATTACTACCATGATTTCCACAAAACAAATGCGGGTGTGCAGAAATAGGTTTTGTAAGGAAGTTAAAGACATACAGCTAAAAGGAGGCATCTTGCCCAAGAAGCCCATCTGTGGTCCCTCAGGTCACATCTAGTCCCCACAACAGCACATGCCTTCTGAGAAAACTGAGACTGGGGGAGGGGCATTCATCCTTAGTGGCAAATCCTGGCTGAGCTGGATGTCCAGGTCATCTGGTTCCAGCCCACCCTATCAGGGCAGGCTGTCACCTTCCTCCTTGTCCTTTAACTAGGAGGTGGTGAGAGCTTCTCTAATAGGCTCTAAGCCCAATCACATCTAGCTACAATGCTAGCAAAATGTTAGAATGCCATTCTAGGGGCTTTATTGAAATATTTGGAAAAGTCTGAAGCCAGGGAAATGGGGTAGAACCTTCAAAGCCAAGGAGCATGGACAACTGACTGATGGCCTCAGTGCAGCTGACACCAGCACAGCTTGTGGACAGGGGACACCCACCACTAATGCCTCATTCTCCATGGAACAAACTTTTCACTGACTTGATCCCAGGGCCATTGCCTGGACTCATAAAAAGAATGCAGAGGGAGGGGAGAGAAGGAGACTTTCTGCCCCATAGCAGCAACAAAACCAATAATTGAAATGTATTACAAACTAAAGTTAGATAGAATTCCATTCACCATATTTGTTTTTGTTTTTCAAATATCACATTATCTCCAAAAGCTATAGAAAATCTGTTCAGGCAGTCAATTCAACAGAAAATGCATGGCAAAGGAATCACATGAACCGGATCCAAAATTGCTAAGAAAGGAGTTATGAAGCTAGATGTGAAGACACAGAAAGGCTCAGGCCACACACACACCACAGTAGGGCAATTCTTAAGAGTGGCCCCTGAGAGAAACTAAAGCAGATACCTTAAAAGCAACTGAGGCCAATAGGAAAAGGGGACCAGGAGCTAGAGAAAAGGTGAGATCAAGAAGAATTAACCTAGAAGGTAACACACACGCACAGGAAATCAATGTGAGTCAATGCCCTGTATAGCTATCCTTATCTCAACCAGCAAAACCCCTTGTTCCTTCCTATTATTGCTTATACTCTCTCTACAACAAAATTAGAGATAAGGGCAAAATAGTTTCTGCTGGGTATTGAGGGGGTGGGGGGGAGAAGGAGGGAGCGGAGTGGGTGGTAAGGGAGGGGTGGGGGCAGGGGAGAGAAATGACCCAAGCCTTGTATGCACATATGAATAATAAAAGAAAAAAAAAAAAGAGTGGCCCCTGGGCTTTGGCAGAGGAAAAGGGCTCCTACCACAAGGCAACCCCATATTTTTCAAGATTTGTGACATGTTCAAATTTTCATTATTTTTGTCATAAAAATATTTAAATAAACTGTGGGTGTTGAAGAAGATGGAAGTGATACCATGGAATTAAGTATTTTAATTTCTAGAAAGAGGAAAATTGGTTCCTCAGTTGTGAGAAATCAGTCATGATGTCAATACTTAGATCTTCTTTTACAGGAAATGGGAGTTTCTGTCATCCAAATAAGGTAGAAAATCATGAGAGTCCTGTACTTCAAAAAATTCACAGATGTAAAGAGGAAAATGTATTTTTCAGAGATGAAAACTGGCTATGACATCATTCTCACTGTATCTTAGGAGAAGCTGTGAAGGGCTGGCTTGCAGGTTACATCTCTGGTGTCAGAGAACAGTGTTCATAGCAGATGCCATGTATCAATCACAGAGTTCCTTCTTAGGGTGGAATATGGTGCCATGTTCTCAGCCTTGTAAGCTAAGCTGCTTTTAGAACAGCAGTTACATGCTTCTTTGAAGTACACCATAATTCACTTAGTAGGCCCAATATGAATGTTGGCTGGTTTGCGGTTGAGAAAACCCAATGTGTGGTTCTACTAAGGCAATAAAATTATTTATCCCAGCATTGAGCTCTGCATCAAGTAGGAAAATGTATAGACCTGGACACTTCCACAACTCCACAGGCACAACATGCACCATCACCACCACCACCACTTATACCTGTTAGAGAACCAGCTCTGGCTATGGCCATTCTTGTCAGTCATTTACCTGCAAAACATAATCCTCCACTGTACGTTCTAGGAATAATAGCTTTGTTAACCCTATCTGCAAGATTTTTCCATCTATGAAAAAAAAATATTGAAAGGGTAAATTACGTGCATATGATTATCTACAACAGCCAAGCTTTCTAATGTCTGTCTTGTAGAAACATGCAGAACTCAGGAGGTCTCAGAGCTCTGGCTAGGGACGGGTACCTGGTACAGGGGAGAGCCTTTGCTCGTGCTACTATCTTTCCTTATTGTAATGTTCAAATCAAGTGCATTCCCTTTAAAGTTCCACAAGAAGTCCCTCTCTTCCATCTAAATATAAAAACACCACAAGGAAATATGCCATTGGGAGTGTCTGAAGCCAGAGGGGAGGAGGGGGTGGGGAGAAGTTCAGAGACCCCGCAGTTACAATCTGCAAAGTGCCTTCCTAGGCTTTATCTGTTTTGACTGTAAGATAGCAGTTCTCTGGGAACCTCATTATTGAATTGCGGGGACTTTGTCTTCCAGCTCCAATCCTTACAGCCCTAATTGTCTTGTTTGAGAACTGCTAGAAAACTGGAATGTGGCTAACATAACCTAAAAGAAGAAAGGCCACATCCCTCCCCGACCCCCAGTCCCACTTCTCCTAGGAGGGCACCTAAGTGTTTAACTGTCCAAGGAAAACGTGAACTTCTCCATGTCCAGCCATCTAACATTATTCGGGTTTTTCAGATTCAGATCGCTTAAAAATCTCCAGTTGTAGCTGAAAAGGAATTGTGCCCCTCTGCCCCTGCGGTGGCTGGGTCACTGGAGTGGATGACGGGGCGGGGGAGGGGGGATGCTGATGTGGAGCGCCCTGGCGGCTGCAGCGCGCTCGTGCGCCCAGGTCACTATCGCGCCCTGAGTCGGTTGGAATTTTGTCTGAAAAGTGGATCCAGTGGTGCCCCCAGCCCACTCCACGCGTGCTCGGTGTTTGCGCACCCCCAGGACCAGTCTCGCCGGCTCACCTCGTCTGGAAAGGGCATTCGGGCCACAGGCATCCTGGCAGGGGGCGCACGGCGGTGCCGGGGTGGGTGCCGCTTCCTCGGCTCAGGCTCCAGTCTCGGGGCTCGGGAGGTCCCTCCTGGCCTGCGGTCCCTTTGGGGCTCGTCCTGCCTCCTCGCTCAGTTCTGGGCTCGAGTCGAGGCCGGCTCAGTCTCTGCCCCCGCGCGAGTCCCAGCGCAAACTTTTCCAGCGGCCCGCGGGGGCGGGGCCCCGTCCGCCCTCCTCCGCCGCCCCGGCCCCGCCCCTCTGCCCGTCCCGGCCCCGCCCACTTCCCCACCGTCCCTTCCCCCCCTCCCCAGTCTCCGGGCGCCCCCGCCCGCCTAGCACCCAGTCCGGCCCATCTTACCTGGGCAGGATCCTCACCCCGCGTGGATGCTACCCCCATTCATCACTCCACATGGGGGCTCGCTCGACTCCCCAGAACGGCGGGCAAACTCCATGTGTCGCCTCCGTGAGCCCCGGGACCTAGCAGGGACAGACACTGAACCGGGTCAGCGGGCTGGGCTTGGGAGGGCACCTGCCGAGCAGGCAGCAACGAAGGTCAGCGTCAGGATCGTGACCATTTCCGTCTGAAGTTGACTGACCACCGGCTAGAACTTATAGGTGAGCGTGTGGCGACGCCAGCGTTTCCTGTGCACGTCTCTCTTCTTGGGCAGCCTTCTCCCCTCGCGTGCCTGCCTCGTCCTTCTCTGGGCTCGGATCCTCTAGGCGCATGCTGACCACCCTTGGGCTTGGGAGAAGCACGTCAGAGCTCAGACCGCCCTCCTCCCCAGAACGGCCCCCTCCTGCGCTCGGCTCAAGGATTGGCCCCTATGTGAGGATAAATGAGATAACACCAGGGAAGTCCTCAGAGACAAGAATCCCTGGGAGAGAATTGCCAAATTGTCAGAAAGCACAGGCCTTTGGTGCCTGAACACAGAAACAATCCTATAGGCTTTGGGGAGAAGTGAGGAGAAAAAGGAAAAGAAGGAGGGAATTGGATTCATCTGGCATACACTAAGGCATCCTGTGCAAGCCTTGGCCTACTGTGTTGTTCCCTTGTGAGAAACTCAGGCTCTCAGGGACATGACCCCTGCCCAGACGAAGAGGACTCTGTCTGCCTCAGTGGTAGTGTGGTGCCCTTGACCTCGGGACGTCCCCAGTCATTTCACTTAATCTTATTTGCCTAGCCTTCCAAATTTTCTCAGAGTGACATGGGATGGTAGTAGAGCCCCCACCTAGCAAGCATGAAGCTCTGAGTTCAAATCCCATAGCCACCAAAACAAAAGAAAAGTTACTCGTAAATTTGCTGAGTGTCAGTGGTTGCACAGCTCTGAGCAACCATTTCTGTCCCAAATTGCAAATGGGATCCACTGGGTCTTCATTTGTTCGACTTCTACAGCATCAGGTCAAGGAAAGGAGAGGTGAGAACACGCTCCTGTGGCCACTCATCATGGCCAGGTGGCACACAGCAGTTTCTAACCCTACCAAGACGCTCGGTTGGATCATTGACAATTCTGCTCATTCAGTTGCTTCCTACTATGTAACAGTCATTGCTGGGCTATTGGCTAAAGTTTGTTTTGACTGATACCCAGTCTCCAATTCCTGAGAAACTCTGTAACCTTTAAATAACAAGGTGACCATGAATTCCCCAGTGATGGCTCTAAAACTGGCCTCAGGAATCACACCCCAGAAGCCCTGAGAAATAATGGGGCTTTTTACTCCTACCTATAGGTTCCGCTAAGACGGACCAAGGAGTTGACCCATGACCTTGACCACGTGTCCTTGAAACCCTTTCAATGAAGCTTCTTTTCCCCAACAATTCCTAGTTGTCATCTCCCCCCTCTACCCGCCTGCCTCACCCTCATCCCCACCTCACACCTCTCACTGACTTTGCCCACTGCTGTCTGCTCTCCTGTCTCTGGATTTTAAAGCTCAGACACTGGACCCTAGCAACTGGGCTCTGTGCCCACAAAGACCTCCTAAAGACAGACATCCCTCATTGCTTCTCTCACAGTCCCAGTGACGCCTAGTCTTCACTTCTGCTAGACTGTAGTTCATGAGAGACAGCAGCAACTGGATGAATGAATGTCAGTCCCTAAGCACAAAAGGAACAGGGAAATGAGGAAGTCCTCCTTCTGCAGCCATCAATGAAATGATCAAGTCAGGCTGTGCATGGGCGTGAAGCCCTTAGGTGGAAGTGTGCAGGTTCATCACCTGGTGCTTACTTGAAAAGGATAAAGGCTTTCCATTCTCCATGGAGACATCTGGTGGGTGTGATGGTTAATTTTTGTGTAGCAACTTGCCTGGGTTACAGGGTACCCATATTTTTAGTCAAGCATTATTCTGAGTGTGTATGTGAAGGTATTTTTAGATGAGATGAACATTTGAACTGGTAGACTGAGTAAAGTAGAAAGCCCTCCCCAGAGTGAGTGGGTCTCACCCAATCAGATAAAGGCCTGAATATACCTTTGTGAAGACAAAAGGCCAAATCTCCCCCAGTAAGAGCAGATTCTTCTGCTGACTCTCTTCAGACTGGGGCTCTTCCTGGTTCTGCAGAAATGTAGATTGCTTCAGACTCCAGCTGGGGCACTGGATCTACAGATGTTGGATCCATTAGCCTCCATAATTGTGTGAACCAGTCCTTAGTAGATGTGTGTGTGTGTGTGCCCACGCGCGAATGCCTGTGTATCTCTTGTTGCTCTGTTTCTCTGCAGAGCCCTGCCACAGTGGCCCCAGGAAAAGGGCAGACCTTTTCGTAGATTGGGCCGCTGTGGTAGAAAGCAGCCTTCGGCAAGTGACTTAGGTCTTGTGGTCACTCTGCAACTTGATAGACAACCCCAAGCCACTTCCTCTCCGCTGGCTTTCTCTGTAAGACCCTGGGAGAAATACCTTTATCATGACCTAGATGTGGACTTGCAGAATGAAACTTGATCCTATGTATGATAGCCCTGTTTGGACCCAAGGAAGCCTGTGACTCACTGCCAGAATCCTCCAAGGGAGAGAGCTCATTCGGTGGCAGAGATGTCTATTAAAGCTGAGTGACCACACCACCTGGTCCCCATCATCCCACTCCTGCTCTGTCTCCAGTCTCCATCCTTGAGGCCAGAATAGTTTCAGGAACTATTCTTGCCACACTTCATATTTTATAAGGATGTTTCTAGTGTGTGTAGAGTGTGGGCGTGTGTGGGTATAGTCCAGAAGTGTGTGATGTGTGCCAATACTTACGTGGTGTGTGTGAAGGGTGGCATGTGGCATGCCTGTGATATGTGTGCTCTATGTGTTGCATGTGATGTGTGTTTGTCATGCGTGTGTTATATGTGGGGTGTGTATGTGCTGGGGAGGGAGGGAATGTGTCAGATCCTTCAAGGAAAATGTATACAAGTACCTTAAGGTATAATAAGAAATCAATATTTGGCCTTTGGGGTTCGGTTCTGCTGACAGATCTCCTAAGTACTTGGGATTTTCTCTTTTCTTATGCTGATGAGATGACTGGTGGTTGGGGACCCTCTTGGTTTTAGGTTGGGGAGAGCTGGCCAGAAAAGCCATCCGTATGATTAGAGACTTGGAACTTTTGGTTCCAGCCTTTGATCTCCAGAGAGGGGAGAGGGGCTAGAGGTAAGAGTTGCCATCAGTGGTCAATGATGCGTCTGTGTAAACTCCATAAAACCTCCATGTCACAGGTGGAGGGCTTCCAGGTGTGAGCACTTGGAGGTGTCCAGAGAGGGCACACGAGTTTCATGTCCCTCCCCATACCTTACCCTATGCATGTCTTCATCTGGCTGCTTCTGAATTCTATCCTTGTAATCAACCACTAGTCTAGTTAAGAAAAAGTGTTCCGTGAGTTGTTCAGGAAAATTGTCACACCTAAGAAGGCTCTGCTTTTGTGCAGAACTCCTGGATTAGCATCTATCTGGGTGGAAGTGGGAACAGTGGTAGGGGCAGTCTTGAGCAACAGACCCCTTCACCTGTGGGGTGCTCATTGACTCTGGGTAGTCAGGGTCAGAATTGTGTGGTAGGACACTCAGAGGGCCTTGAAGAACCAAAGGACTGGCTGGTGTTGGGATGCATGTGTTGTTGGAAACAACCACCTGGGCCCACAAAGATGCCCTATGGCCCCAGGATCTGCAACCCAAATGTTTCTGGCAGCCAGCAGGAGAAGACCGTGTCCCAGGCAGACAGTGAACATCCAGCTTCTCTCATGGGATGCCTGCCACTCTCATCCCAGCCTCAGCTCCTCCATTTCCCTCTCTACCATGCTGGGATGTCAGTCAGAGGGGATCTGCAGGATGCTTCACTGAAAGTCCTTGGTGACATTAATTCTTTGACCACTTCTTATTTCCTCCTTGGCTCTTGGCATTTGTGTCTCTGGCTCCTGATGTGACTCCAACATGTGGCACCTTTGTGCAGGACAGTTCCAGGGTGACCATCCCAGCTTTTACTGGGCACACCCATTGGCTGTTTCAGTAGGAATGAATTTCCCTTGTGCTATACTTGAAAAAGTTTAGTACGATAATTAAGGTATTGCTCGTGAGGCAAGAGGAATGATCTGATCACCCACTGGCTGGAGCTGAGTGTGTCTGCAGGCATTTTAATCCACGAGACAGATTCTGTACATACTCACAAGATAAGATGACTTGATAGTCCTTCAACTGAAACCAGCAAGAAGGGTGCAATCCCATTTGTGTCGGCATGTGTGTGAACCTGTCATAGAGTGTGATGCTTCGGTGTCCACAGGGATTGTTTTCAGAACCCCTCAGTTACCGCAATGTGTAGATGCTTGAGTCCCTGAGATGAAAGGGAGCATTGCTTGCATATAACCTAGCGCACCCTCCTGTACACTTTAAATCCTCTCCAGATCACTTACAGTACCTGAGACAGTGCAAATGTAATAACAGTTGTTATGCCGTATTGTTTAGAGAATAATGAGAAGAAAAACATCTGTACCTGAACATAATTTTTTCCTAATATTTTCAATCTAGGAAAATATTAGGCTGAATCCATATCTTGGCTATTGTGAATAGGACCTCATGCTTGCATCTGCAGATGTGGGATCCCTCTGATATGGAGGGCTTACTGTATGTGAAATGTCTAAAATAAGCAGATGTGGACAGGCAGAAAGTAGAGGAGTGCCTAGGCAGTAGACCCACACCCAGGTGTGGGACGTGGGTGGGTTAAGAGGGATACAAGAGGTCTGTGGATACAAGAGGTCTTTGGAGGTTGACAAAAATAATCTAAAACTGTGGTGATATTGTACCCCTGTGAAGATACTAAAATCCATCCCAGTGTTTACATGGTGAACTGCACGGTCTGAATTGTATTTCATGAAAGTTGTTAAAATCATTCTATAGGTCTGCACAGGAGAGTTTCTGAAGACTGCCCACATTTAGAGGATGTTATTAGAAATAGGTGGTGTGGCAGAATGACTTTTTTTTTTTTTGGCAGTAGTACGGTTTGAACTCAGGGCCTCATGCTTGCTAGGCAAGTGCTCTACTGCTTGAGCCACTCTGTCAGCCCAATCACTTTTATTTTATTCCTTGCTTTCTAATTTCACCCTTTTGTCTTATGTCTATCTATATGATCTTTATTTAAAGAAAACTGATTTGGAAGGCTTTATCTTATCACAGATGCTCTGAACAGGGCAGAGATGTTCAGGTTACACTGTTCCCTGATTTTTGTTGTGCTGTGCTCACACCCTGTCCAGCACCCCGTAGGTCTGCTCCATGCAGCAGCTCTGCCTCAATGGCTTTGGAGGGACCTGAAGACCAGGGCAGCGCAGAGAACCATAAGCCTTCCCTTAGCTGAAAGCTTCTACCCACATTCATGTGGTCACCTGCTGGAGGGAGAGCCACAGATGGAGGAGCTCCTACAAAACTATGTCAGAGGAAGGCAATCTTCAAAAGTGAGGTCAGAGCCCTGACTCTCTCTCTGCCTCGGATGCTCCATGGTACCTTCCCCCCCCTGCCAGGCACCGTGAGAACACAGAAGACAAGCAGCAGAGGGAGGAGCTTGAGGCTCCTGGTGGTCCCCGGGGTGGCTTTCTGCTTGATCTGCTTCCCTCTCCCTCTTCCTTTCCTGGGCTGCGTGGTACCCAGGCAGCATCTGAGTTATTGTCAGGTGCAAGTTCAATAGCATATCTGAGCGGGAGGTGCATACTCCATCCAAGTCCACAGACTTCTGGGGGTCCTAAGTCCTTGTTGGTGAAAAGCATATCAAGACTTTTAATAACCAAAAGGTAAATTCAACCTATTACAGCTCTTTTCTGGGTGAAATTGTCCCTTTGCCCTGACTGATGACAGAATGGGTATTAACCATCCCTTGAGTCACTTGGCTCCCTTCACTTCCACCCATGATGTAGTAGGAAGAAGTGTTCCTCAATTATGAAACAGGAAATGAAAGTCACCTCGAAAGAACGTACATCACCACCAAATTTAAATCCAAACCAAAAATACATCAGCACATCCACAATCAATCCATCCATCTCTGTACAATTCACTGTACGGAGAACCTTGTAAAATGAGTTTCATAACTGAAAATGGTAGGCTTAGCTCTTTATTACTGGTAATAGGTATTAGCTGTGCATATTAATGGGGTTCAGTATCATAGTTCCACACATGCACACAGGGTCCACTTTTCTTTCTCCCATCCTCCCCTCTCACACCCTTCCCCATCACGGGTAGTCACCATTCTACTTCCAGGTTTACTTTTTAAGTTTCCACATATGAGAGAGAGCATGTGGTATTTGTCTTTCTATGAATGTCTTATTTCACTTAACACAATGGATGGTCCTTCAGTTCCATCCGTTTTGCTGCAGATGACAGAATTTCATTCTTTATGGCTGCATAATACTTCATTGTGCCATATGCCACATTTTCTTTATCCATTCATACATCATTAGGCACCTAGGCTGAATCCATATCTTGGCTATTGTGAATAGTGCCTCAGTAAGCATGAGTGTGCAGTTATCTCTTTGGATATATACCCAGAAGTGGGATAGCTGAATCATATGCTCGATATATTCTTAGCTTTTTTGAGGAACCTCCATATTGTCTTCCCTGGTGGCTGCACTAATTTTCATTCTCACTAAATATGTGGAGGAGATGAAGGTGAGGGAATATGGTTGATGGGCTTCAGATACATATACAAAATAGAATGATGAACCCTCTTGCAAGTGCTTTTAGTGAGGTGAGGAGTGGCTAGCCAGGGGAATGGTGGGGGCGACCTAACCAATGTACAATGTACGGCTATTCGGAATTGTCACGATGACTCCCCCTTGAACAATGGATATATCCTATTAAAAATGAGAAAAAAAAAAGTTCCTGTTCCCCACATCCTCATTTACACTTACTTATTTTTGATACTAGCCATTGCAACAGGAGCGAGGCGGCGTCTCATTGCATTTTGATCTGCATTTCCTGATAGTTAAGGATAGTGATCTTTTCATACATGTGTTGGCACAGGGGGAAAACTCGAGACGTTGGTACAGGCAATGGTTTTCTGGAAAAGATCCCAAAGCGCAGGAAACAGTAGCCCCTTTAACTTAGACACAGCCTTGGGGAGAGGCTCAGACATCTGGGGCGGAGGAGGAGCTCCACGCAGCGCCTGCTCGCTGGGGGTTGGGTCCATTTTGCCTGGCGTTGCTGCAACAAGCCTTTTACTGTGGTTGGCACATGAGAAAACCAGGCTCAGAAAGAGGAACTCAAAGCCTACACAGCCGTGAGTAGGAGAGCCACGGACTGTCACATCGTCCCACTGACCGTTTCCTCTCTGTCTTGATGGTGACAGCGCCACATTAAAGGCAGAGGGGCAAAATGTGGTGCAAATTGTTGCCTGGCGCCATTTGCTCGGGATGGCGCATCGCTGCACGTGGAGCATCTTTATTCGTGCTGCGCCCTCGGGGACACAGGTCGGCTCAGTTTGCTAACTGTAGCGTCACTTTGGGTCTTGGAAGGCACAACTTCTGGCTGGGGGAGAGAGGCTCCCCGCGGCCGGGCGAGGGGGGTTCGGCAGCGCTAGGGACCCGCGCGCGGCGGGGAGGCGGGAGCTCGCGTCTGCGCCTGCGCGGGCCGCCTGTGGGCGTCTGTGCTGCAGAGACCGAGGCTGGCGGATACCCGGTTGGCTGAGGCCATCTCGATCCACTCCACTGTTTAGATCAGGAAAATCGCCTAAGGGCTGGCGGGGACGTGCATTTGAATTCCACTGTCTGGCAGCCTTCCACAGCCTGGTTGCCTCAGGTCAGATTTACCGCACACCCGCCCCCAAGTGTCCTCTCTCTATGGATACCACACATGGGAAATCGTGGCGTACTGATGAAGTGCTGTCCATTTGCAATCTGTTCCTAGGGCAAGGTCGTACTGTGTAGTTCAACAACAACAACAAAAGCCCAGTCGTGTTCATTCACTAAACAGCACGATGGGGGTAGGGTGGCTGGATGAAAACCTGTCTGCATTCTGCTTAGACTAGTTTGGTACATTCCCGCTGTGCCCCTGGGTGTTTGAACCAGTGTCTACAATGTTCCTGAATAACTTTGCTTTTTCTTGGTGACCAAATGGTTTGCTTGGTGGTGGAGGTGGAGACAGAGGGTGTAGGCTAACTAAATAGTAATCGCCAATTTCCTCCCTCCTCCAACATCAAAGGCTGGGGATTGCAAGCAGAAAAGACTGATGCTTTCATGAGGTCATAAGAGCAAATGTCAGCAAACACTGGCCTGCTGCTTACAGGAGCTTCCCTTTCCTTCCCGCACGCATGAAGTGATTCCCCCTCAGAACAACCATAGGCGATCAATACCAATACCATCCTGTGTTTCAGATGAGAAAGGAAGGCACAGAGATCCTCATCAATTTTCCTGGAGTTGCACAGCTGGCAAGTGGCAGAGCTGTGGTTTGGGCCTGGCTACTTGAACGTCTGCCAGGATCTTCAGTTGGTGCAACTTGCCTGGCAGACACTGGGCGACACCACTCCATGGGTGACCTAGAGCACTTGCAAAGAGGTGAAGAGGGCAGAAGAGGAAGATGGACCCACTACAGACCCTCCATCTTGCTCCTCCCCACCTCTCAACATTTCCTCATCATAGATTGGTTTTGGGGAAGACTGAAGAGAACCCACAGGATCGAAGGGCACAGGCTGAGCTACTGCTGTTCTCCCCCACATCACTCCTGATTAACTTAGAAACCATGTAACCTCTGTGGGTCAGCACTCTCAATCTATAGCATATGCAAATTTCCTTCCATATTAGTTGAATTGAAACCATGCATGACCCTTAGTTTTTGATGAGAAAAACATTTAAAAGCTGAGGTAAAAGCAAGAAAAACCTCAAATCAATAATGTAAGGTCTCATTTCAAGATATCAGAAAAGGTAGAGCAAAATAAACTCAATGCAAACAAAAGGAAGGATGTGACAAAGAGAACAGAAATTAGTTGAAATGGGACAGAATCATATGAACAAAAGTTTCTTTGGAAAAGATTCTATTTGCTACTATTTTCTTAGAAGTGTTTATGTCTATATTTATGAGGGATACAGTCTTTTTTTGTGCTGAAAAAGCAGTTCAATAAAAGAATGATCAGCTATTAGCCAGTGGTGCCGGTGCAATTGGATTTCCATAAGCAAAGAAATGTGTCTTTTGTTGGTGGTATTTGGGTTTGAACTCAGAGCCTCACACCTGCTAGGCAGGCACTCTACCACTTGAGCTACTCCACCAGTCCCCAAGAACTGTGTCTTGACACCTATGCAAAAACTAACTCAAAATCACAGAATTAAATGTAAAGTGTAAAGCTATAAACTTTTTATAAGATGACATAGGAGAGCATCTTTGGAACCTAGGGCTTGATGGAAGAGTAATTCAACATTACAGCAAGCCATGATCCACAAAAGAAAACTGTCAATAAACAAGACCTCATCAAAATGGAAAGGTTTGCTCAGCAGTAAAGAAAGAAAGAAAGAAAGAAAAAGACAACAACCTGGTAAGAGGGTGAGTGGACAAGCTGGAGACAGGAAAAAAATATTTGTAAAATATTTGCAAATCACAGACCTGACAAAGGGCTCATAGCTAGTATATATAAAACTCTTAAAACTTAACCTTAAAAGCAAAGATCCAAACTATTCAAATCTCACGGGGGCAGAAGATGGAAAGCAGTCACAGTGATGGAGAACAGATACGTGACTGGCCATCACATAAGTGCAAAGAAAGTCGCAATGAAATTTTACCACGCATCTGTGAGAACATCTACAATAAAAGTATGGCACAAACCAACTGCTTATGAGGATGCAGAGAAGTTGAAACACTCTAATGGGTGTGTGGAATGGTACAGTCCCTCTGGAAAATAGTTTCTTAAAAAATTATACTTGCAATACCAAACAACCTAGTAATTGCACTCCTGGGCTCTCATCCCAGTAGGTTGAAAATTGAACTCATCCTGGTGGAATTCCATGGAATGTCCACAGAAAGTCTGTGCATGGTTGACCACAGCAACTTTGCTTGTAATAACCCCAAACTGCAAATGACCAAAACGTTCCCAGCAGGTGAACCACGGAAGGAATGGTGGCACAGGTACTGTGGTGTTTTCTCAGCAGTAAACAGGAATTCGTGTTGATAATACAACAACCTGGATGGATCACAAGGATATGTGGAGTGAGAAAAGCCAATCTCTACTGGTCACACTCTGTATGGTTCCATTTCTATAACACGAATGGACACAGAGTGCAGATTAATGACTGCCAGGGGCTCGGATTGGGGACTGATGGTGTGAACATACAGGTAGCACGAGCCTGACCTTTGTGGTCATGGTCTGCACAAATCTACGCATGGAATGGTTGGTTCTATAAGCGCGGTAAAATATCAATTTCCTGCTTGTGATGTACTAAAAATACATAGGATATGAAAAGTACTTGAGTCCTCTCCGTACTAGACTTTCCTTGTAATTCCTATAAATCTATAATAGTAAAAGTTAACATTTTAGGTAATTAAAAATGAGAAAGTCCATTTTTTTCCTGGCAAAAGATTTCACAAGTGATGTCGCTCTGTTCCACTGGCAAATTCGAAGGGAGCCTGTGTGTGTTCTCATGACCATGTACAGAACTGGGTGTAGACCCCCCAGTGAGAAAGAACTGAACTGGGTTGCTCTCATGGGGCCAGTGGGGTGGCTAAAAACCACATGTGGAAATCCCAGGGACTTGGTTTCAAATACGTTGCTGTTCCAGGCACTTGTGGTCTCCATGAGAAATGTTTACGAACCCCTCCTGCCAAGTATGCTCCTTCCAGCCAATGCAGTAGATTTCATAGAACTGAAAACCTTGAGTCAGCAAACCCCAGGACCTTGAGGTCAGCTGGAGGGAAGCTGGTGGGACTGAAGGCCGCCTGTGCCACAGAGCAGTGCTCAAACTGGGTAGCCACTTCCTGCTTTAAGGAGTTCAGGTGACTCCTGAGATTCAGTTCCTGCTGATTCTCAAGTTGCCTTTGACTCTATCTTTTAGATAACTGCATGGTTCCCAATTGAGTTTATCCACTTACCTCCTCTTGGTTAGCCTGAGCGACTAATGAGAAACCATAATGTTCCAAAGCCTGTGTGTGCCGTTATGGTCGATCAAACCCTGGTGAATTCTCCCCCTTGCCCCTCATTAAATGGAATCCACTCTACGAATCAAGATGGAGTCCTTCTAGCACAATGGGATCTTTTTTGGGGTAATAGAGAGGAGTCTTAGCTACCGGTGGGACTTCTGACAGAACTTTGCAGGCGTAGTTCTTTTCTGGTTTATGACTCACCTCTGCTTTTATTTGCAAGGGCCTAAGGCGACAGAACCAGGCATCTGGGAAGTTTTGGGTAGCTTTACCTAACTTAGAGAGTTTCAGTTTTGAAGCTGGGATCAGAAGCCACCGTGGACCCCTGGGACTGAAGAATTTGGGTCACTTTCCTTCTTCCTGTGTTGTTAGGGACAGCAAGGGAGCCAGGGGGACAGGGAAGGAGGGAGCGGTGCTTGGTTTATGGAAGACTGAGGACATTTACACAGAACACCTTTTGTGCTGCTTAGTAATCATCTCATTAACGTGACTTACACACAACGACCACGTGAATGGGTAAAAAGGTGAGGGTGGGCATCTCACTTGGTTCCGTCTAAGACATTCTTGGGCTGTGCAGCCTGACCCCCTGCATGTCCTTCCTCTTCCCTTTCTTACGTCTTACACCCCTCTTCTCCACCATGCCTCTGCCAGTGGCACTTCTTCCATCCCCAGCAACTACAATGTTTACCTGTTCCCAGGAAACAGCAATGTTTGATGTGGTTCATAAATTATGGCACTGGACATAGGCCAAGAAGCTGGAGGAAGATCACTCTCCTAGCACAGGCTTTTCAGGTGTGGAAAGGAGGAGGAGAGCAGGGCTGGTCACTGGCCTCATCCTCACTCCTTCTCAGGCATCCTGGGGTTTGTGGTCCTGGGGTCCTGGCTTGGGTTTCTTGACTTCAGGGCCCATAGTTGCTCTCCAGTTTTGATGCCCATTCTCAAGTGACTTCCCAAGAAAGGGACATCAAAGGTAAAGTCTTTCCATCCTTGGATGGTCTAAAATCATCTTTGTAATACCCTCAGGCTTGGTGGATAGTTTGGCTAGTGTAGAATTCCAGGGTGAAAGACTTTTCCTGTGGACTTGTAAAGGCATTGCTGCCTCCACCCCTGACAGAGCCCATGCTGCTCAGGGCTTGTTTCCTGGTATGGACCTCCCTGTCCTTCTTCTGCCTGGCCATTTAGGGTGTTTCCTTTACCCTCCCTGCTGAAATGTGTTGGTAATCATTTTGTCAGTCATATTTGGGGGCCTCTGGGAGTCTTTTCAGTCTGGAAATTTGTGATCTTCAGTTTTAGAAATTTCTTACTTTCTATGTTCTCTTGTGCAAGGCTGATTTTCTGGATTTATTCTATAATTTTTTCTTATTTCTTATTTAAACTCTGTCTTTTTACTCTAATTCCTGGGAGATATTTTTTTGAACTTTAACTTAGAATCCCATCCGATGCACTTGTTAAATTTCAGTACTTTATGTGTCGATACATAAGTGTGTGTATGTGTATGTATAATATATATTTATCTGCCTGCCTATCATCTATCTATCTAATCTACCAATCATCTATCATTTATCTATCTAATTTACTAGTCATCTGGCTATCTATCTATCATCTATCTGTCTCTTCTCTGCATTGTATTATTTGTGCGGTGGTCCCCGCCGCTTTTCATCCTTGCCATTTGTGAGCCTTGTTCTCTTTCAGGCTGGAGGTTTTTGTCAGACTTGGTTGATCTTTGCCTCTTTGTTCAAGTGTGGGTCAGCACTGAGTGCTATAGTGTGGTCCTGGAATGTCCCCCAAAGGCCCATGAGTTACAGGCTCAGTCCCCAGCTCGGCACAATCTGGATGGTGGAACTTTTAAGAGGAGGGGCCTGGTAGGAAGTCTTCTGATCAAGGTTGCGGGGTGCTCTTGAAGAGGATTGTGGGACCTCGGCTGCCCTTCTTTTCTTCACTCCTGATGGAGCCATGAGGTGGGTTACTTTGCTTCACCATGTGCTCTCTGACATGATGTGATTGTCACAAACCCAAAAGCAATGATGACAATCAACCATAGACTGAAACCTCCCAAACTGCCAACCAAAATAAACCTTTGTTCTTCTTTTTTTTTTTCCTCAGTACTGGGGTTTGAACTC